>NC_090439.1:1017221918-1017846918 GCF_031143425.1 Pleurodeles waltl
AAATTAAGCTTAAGCTGTGGACAAAGTACAACTAATTCACATGATGAAGAAAATGAAGTCCGATGGGGTGGCAGTCCAGATGGCGTCCCAAATGTCGTCTTTAGAGGAGATGCAGAGTACTGGGCCCATTTCTTTACCCCTTTATTTAACTTTTCTCTTCACACCCATTGGAGTCCAGAATCATGGGAAGGTAGTATGATACATACAATTTATAAGAGTGGAAATTCGGCTTCTCCTCCTAGTTACAGGCTCATAGCTTTAATTGATGTAGAGACAAAGCTCTATGCTTCTTGTTCACTTCAGCATCTCCAAAAGTAGGTGGACGAAAACAACTTGATCCCAAGATTTCAAACGGAGGTCAGAGCAGGCATGGGAACATTAACAAATTTAACAACACTTAGCCGAATAGTAGCTATACACAGAAAAATGAGTCTTTTGCCTGCTTTGTAGATCTCAAGTCCACCTTTGATTGGGTTCCCAGTGGATGCTTTCGGTCTAAGCTGGACAAATGGGGAATCCCTAAAGATCTCTTGAGGGCAATCACAGAATTATGTTCTGAAACCTGAGTACAAGTTAATATAGGAGATGGTAGTAGACTAACAAATAAGATACCCACTAAAACAGGACTAAAACGGTGTTGTGTCTTGGCCTGAGTCTTTTCAGTTATACCTGGCAGACCTTGATGGAGTGCTCTCACAGGTCAACAGTCACCCGCCAGTACTAGCTTCAGAAAAAGTACGGTGCGCATAATATGCAGACGATAATATGATATTGAGTAAAATATCAGTAGGCATGCAACGTAGCATTGATGCCCTAAAAACGTTTTTGGATCAACAAGGGCCTATTTTAAATCTGAAGAAAACAAAAGTGATGCGGCTGGTGGATTCCAAATTCAAGCCTTTCGTCTGCTTTTTAGAAGGGAACAAAGTGGAGTTGGCCACCACATATAAATATTTGGGAGTACACCTGGAATCTCAAATAAAAGGGAAACAACAGCTAACAGCAATACAAGCGAAGGCACAGTCACTGATGTACAGTTTCAAAGTATTCAAGAAGAAGCTGAATTGTCCCTCTCTGAACCACCTTCTCAAAGTAATGTCAGCGCAGTTGCTGCCTGCATTGTCCTATTGTGTGGAAGTTATGCGGGCTGGGAGATAGGCACATTTATCAAAATTTAAACAGAAACCTACAAGGCATTATTCAACATTCTGAAAAGTGCATCCCTTGCAGAGGTCCAGCTAGAATTTGGATTAAAAAATCAGTCCCTTCAGAGTAAGCGTGCATTTAGCAAGTTATGTTGGAGGCGTCAGAGAACAGGTCCATTATTGACCTATGCTGGCTGAAAAAGTGAAAGACCAACAAGTCAGTAACATAAAAGACTCATGGGGAAACTACCTAAACCAGGTGACTCAAGTTCTGGGCATCAAAGAAGCTTGGGAGACCAGCATGGGGAAACTAGCTTTTAACAAAGCAACAGATACCTCTGTCCGCATTTTATCCCACACTATAGACAAAGATATCTTGGCAAGCAGTAGGCACGCATGGACCGTCCTTGAGTCGTATACCACATTGAGCCCCCAGGACTATCTATCAGCGCATTTCCTGATCCTAGACAGCTCCACCTGGAAAAATCAACACACAAATCAAGTTTTTTGATTATGTGGTTATAAGCAAGAATCTCTTATACACATATTCTTCACATTTTCAGTTTTTAGAACAGAAAGAAAAAAAAATTGAAGCCATCTTTTTTAACTCTGCAGATCTGTTCCTGTAGACAAGCAGTCACAGGCTGGTTAAACCGAAAGTCAACTCCTTTAGTTTGTAAGGGGGTGACATTTTTAAAACTGCCTCTCAAAGAGCTGGTCTAGATGGAGACTGAGTCAGCATCCACAGAGAAAGCATCCCCAGTGGAGCAGTAGAGAGTTTACATTTAAATATGAGCAACTTAATGAAGATGAACTGGTCAAAAGGATGAATGCATATATAAAGTATTTGCATTTTATTAAGCTCATAGTACAGAGCACATAAGGACAACATATTTTGGTGCCCTGAGCAGAAATGACAGTTTTATTTCTGTATTTTAATTGACCTTGATTTATATTCTTTTTTTGGTTATGGACTAGTTTAAATTAACTACACTAATAAAATGTAATACATGATATATGTACTGTGTTACTTTCTAAACAGCTACCCAGCGTTTGTACTGAAAAATCCACAAATTCTACCCAGGACTGACTTTGGGTGTTTCAAGTCACCCTGGATTTAATTCTGTATTATTCAGTGTTAAGTCCAAAGCCCTCAATCAGGGTAGCCTACATGAGGGCAGAGGACTTAGCATCCACCTCATTCAGTTTCAGGAGTCTGTCCTTGCATTTACCTGAGAACTCCACAATAGAAAGCCTCAATATTTTCTATCTATTTCCCTGGCAATTCAGGCTCTCTCATAGGCAGAAAACCATTTGATATCATCACCTTCTGTGTAATGTGGGACAACTCATTTGGGGAGTTTTAGGGAAAAAGACTTCCCTTTCTCCCTAGTTACTTGGATGCTGCCACCAGAGATGGGCCCCTAACCCAACTCTCTTCTTTTCATCTCTGTTCGACTTTTTTTTTCCTTTTGCAGGGTCATCTCCAATGTTTTAGCCTGCTGCCTCCTATTTTTTCTGACCTATTGTGTTCTGACACGCAGCGCGGTTTCTTGACACCGTGTGACCAGATGTTGACGCAACGTCGCTGAGTGCGGAAAATCAATGCAAAGCCTACCCGCACCCGAGGTGTCCGCTCACATCGATGCATCGTTCTCTTGCGGGAGAGAAGAAACAACGCACGCCGGCCACGCTCTCGCTTGCGAGTGAGAAATCAACACATCGTTGGCCTTTTTTCATGCACACTCGCCCGTGCAGCTTTATTACGACGCTACCCAGGTACTTTTGTACGCTAACAACATTCTCACTGTTTTCTAAAGGATTTAGGACTCTTTTGCTTTTTAAATTCATAACTTGTCTTGTGTATGTTGGATTTTTTGTTGTTTTGGTCTTGTTTTGTTTAGATAACTATTATCTATTTTTCTAAATCTTTGTTATGTCATTTTGTTGTGTTTTCACTGAGTTACTGTGTGTGTTGGTACAAATACTTTACACCTTGCTTCTGAAATTAAGCTTGCCTACTCGTGCCAAGCTACCAAGTGGATGAGCGGGGGTTAACTGAGGGTGATTCTCCTTTACACTGACTAGAGTGAAGGTCCTTACTTGGACAGGGGATAACATGACTGCCAACCAAAGACCCTATTTCTAACATTGGTGATCAGTGGTTGGGATTGGACTTGTATTTGTACTTGACATACAGTGTGTACACTACAGTTTTCAGTACAGACCATTACATGACCACATACTACTTGTCTTTGTGATGTTGCTTTTTCTCTTTTTGGACTTTTTCCTGCTTCCATATTTTTGGTGATTTCATTTGTTGATTTTTTAACTTCTCATTGGGAACTCACTGTTGTTTTTGTGACTTTGCATCTCTGAGTGAACCTTATCAACATGCCTCAATCTGGGGATGCACCAGCTGTGTCTACAAAAGCTGTTTTTGAGTTGGAGAAGCTGGAGAGTTACACAGTTGCTCAACTGAAACGGTTTTGTAAGGATCTTGCCTGCCTCATCAGGAGCTCCACCAGGAAGGAGGAGCTGCAAAAGGCATTGCGGGCCTTGGTGGAAGCCAAGGAGGCTGGGGGGCACACAGAGGAGGAGGATGAGGGTACGAGGTGCAGAGGGTTCATAATGGTGTAGTGGATGTTCCTGTTACACCTGGGGGAGGGTTTCCAGGATAGGTAGCACTGTGTCATCAAGAGGTCTGACTCCTGAAGAGTTGCAGGACAGACTGGAGGAGAGGGCTCACCAGTTGGAGTTAGAGAAGCTGAGGATGGCCTTAGAAGAGAAAAGGATAATCTTGGCTTATGAGCTAAAATTGAGGAAGCTGGAAGTCATGAGGGCTGAGTTCAGCTTAGATGGTGGCAGCAACAACTTTATGTTCAGTACTGATGAGAAAGTGCATATGCTCAGACACTTGGTGCCCAACTTGAAGGAGGGCGTTGACACGCACCAATAGGTTCATGGGTATGAGGTAGCTCCAGTGATGCACAGGGTTTCTGAGGTGGATTGGGGAACTGGCATGGGGAGTTATATTCCTAGTGATGGAAGGGACACTCCACTGGCTCTAGATGAAAGTTACTGGTAGCAGTCCTGTTTATGGAGTGTGGAGACATTCCAGAAGAGTGTGGTTTGAGTAACAGGGACAGTCAGGTGCTGTTTCACCAGGCGGGTACTTTTTCAAGGATGAGTCACTGGATGGTTTGATGAAGGGTAGTTTGGTTAATTCATATGAGGGGCTGTGTGATGTAATTGCTGGAGAGCATATGTCCAGTCCCTGTTTTCCAGAGCTACTACAACACCAGGTAGAGTATGAGTTCTCTGACCCCAGGGAACTTACACTGGAAGCAGACCTAAGGGTGAGTACCAAAGAGTCTGAAGAGGCTTTTGGGGGTGCTCCTGAGGGGAGGGGCTTAGGTATTTCTCAATCAGGTGAGGTGGAAAAGGATTGCAGTGTCCCAGGTAGGTCCCAGTGCAGTAGGATGGGTGAGGGATCCCATGTCCAGTCTCAGACGAAAGGGAATGGGGGTGGGCTGAGGCCCAGCATGCACGAGATCCAGTCCCAGGTCCTAGAGTGTTTCATGAAGGAACGTCAGGCAGGGAGCCTATCCTGCACTGTATGGCGATCTGCTGAGGGAGACTCCACAGTGTCAGGAGAACTTGGGGGGTGGCTGTAGCCAGGGTCCCACCAGTTCTGGTGTATGGCGGTACCACTGCTAGTGAGGGGGTGCAGAAGTCCAGACAGCGGGTTGAGAGGGGGTTGAGGGCTCCAATGGAGAACCTGGAGGATCAGAGGTTAGTTCTGAGATCAGAGCCCCCCAGGAATTACCTTGGTGAGACCATTTCTGTGTTGGGGGGAATCTAGACTCTGGGAGATGGGCAGAGGTCAGGAGACCTGCGACAACCAGACTCTTGTGTGGCCCTTGGGGAAGGTTTTTCCATTGTGGGAGGTAGGTGTGCTCCTAGGAAGTCCTGGTGTGCTAGGCAATGGTCCAACCTCACGCTGGTGACTGTGGGTTGGATGATCAGGTTCAGGGGTAAACTCTGACCTGATGGGGAGTAAGTGTGCTCCCCAGGAAGTCCTGGATTGCCAGGTAATGGTCCAGTCTGAGGATACAGACCCTAGAGTGGAGGATCAGGTGAAGGGGGTAAACCCTGACCTGAAAGGGGGGGCTGTTTGCGCAATCACCCTCCTGGGGTGACTTCTAGGGGTACTCTCCACGGTAGGGGGGCAGAACCCTGGGAGTAGGGGCAGGGGAGGGAGAGACTCAACCGTGACCCCAGGTCAGTCTAAGGGTGCAGAACCTGGATTGAAAGGCCAGGTTCAGGGTGTCCCCCATGACCTGGAGGGAGGGGCTACTGCTAAAAGTGCCCCTATAGTGTTGTCGTCTGGGGGGTCCTCCTAGTTGGGGGGTGCAGGACCCCAGAAGGAAGGGCGGGGGAGGGAAGCCTTGTCCCTGTCCCTGGGCCTGGTCCAACCTTAAAGTTCAGACCCCAGGTTGGAAGACCAGTTTCAGGTTAACATCCTTGCACTGGTGGGTGAATTGTACAGAACTGCTTCCACAAGCAGCCTGACAGTTCTGGACTCTGGGGGTACCGTTCCTAGAGGAGGGTACAGATCCCCAGAGGGGATGACCCGGGTCAGGCTGTCATCCCTGACCTGGTGGAAGGGAGAGTGGTTAAAGGGTGCCAGGAACCTGGGGCTACCGCCCCCACTCTCCACAGTCACAGTGGTTGGAGAGTCTTGAGAGGCCTGGGATCTGGCTCTCATCCTTGACAGCTGTCAGTGGCCACTGTGGCTTGCTGTCCTGGTGGACAGAGTTGCTCCTGGGAGGGGGGGACAGGAGTCACACCCCGGGGGTGGAGTGGGCCACACCATTGTGTTGGTCCTGGTGGTACAGTCTGCCCCCTGGGATACATTTGTGACAAAGTAAGATTAGGTGCTGCACAGATGGTATCTGCAGTTGAGGAGAAGGGTTCCCCATGGGTTGGCTTAGTGGAGCCTGAGAGTATGGACAGAGGGATCCAACTGGAGTCAGTAAGGCGTTGAACTGCAACATACCCCTGCTGTTGTGGGCCTGGGTCCCTGTTCTATTGCCCCAATGAGAGAAGTCCATCTAGGTATTAATTGGTCTCCCCCGGCTTTAGGCTGGTGAGGGGTTGTGTTGGACTTTTTTTTCCTTTTGCAGGGTCATCTCCAATCTTTTTTCCTCCTGCCTCCTATTTTGTCTGACCTGTTGTATTGGCTTTAGGACTCTGGGCACTTTATCACTGCTAACCAGTGCTAAAGTGCATATGCTCTCTGTGTAGATTGTATTGTTGATTGGTTTATCCATAATTGGCATATTTGACTTACTAATAAGTCCCTAGTAAAGTGCACTAGAGGTGCCCAGGTCCTGTAAATCCAATGCCAATGCTACTAATGGACCTGCAGCACTGGTTGTGCCACCCACACGAGTAGCCCTGTAATCATGTCTCAGACCTGCCACTGCAGTGTCTGTGTATGCAGTTTTAAATTGCCAATGAGACTTGGCAAGTGTACCCACTTGCCGGGCCTAAACCTTCCTTTTTTATACATGTAAGGCACCCCTAAGGTAGGCCCTAGGTAGCCCCATGGGCAGGGTGCATGTTAAAGATGGGACATGTTCTTATGTGTTTTACATGTCCTGACAGTGAACTACTGCCAAATCCGGTTTTCACTGTTTCGAGGCCTATCTCTCTCATAATTAACATTGGGGCTGCCTTTAAGTATTATTGAAACGCAGATTACCTTTGGGAACAAATAGACATGAGGAGTCTGGGGACTCTGAACTCACAATTTAAAAATACAGTTTTTAGTGAAGTTGGTTTTTAGATTGTGTGTTTGAAAATGCCACTTCCAGAAAGTAGGCATTTTCTTGCTTAAGCCATTCTGTGACTCTGCTTGTTTGTGGGTTCCCTGTCTGTGCCAGTTTGACAGTTGGGCTGTTTGCACCTCTCCTCTAAACAGTGACACAAAGGGAGCTGGGGTGTAACCTGTTTATCCTAATAGGCCATCTCGGCTGAAGGGAGGGGAGGGTTGGTCACTTACACCTGAAAGAGCTGTGCCTGCCCTTACACAGTGCAGCCTCCAACCTCCTGGTGTGTGTCTGGGACCTGGTCTGGGCAAGGCAGGATCTTACAAACAAGAGAGACTTTTCTTTGAAGTAGGCCTACTTAAAAGGCAGAAAGGGGTATAAGGAGAGCACCCAAAACCCCTGACAATCATATTACTTCTGAAACCAAGATGGACCTCAGCCAAGGAGAAGAGCTGGAGAAGCTGGCGGAGGAGTACTTCCCCTTTGCCTGTGACTGTGCTTTGCTGAGTTGGCCTGCAGTATCTGCTTCTGCCTGAGAGAGGACAAAGACTGACTTTTGTGTGACTTCCCACTGGTGAAGAATCTCCATGGGCTTGAAACTGAGCTTGCCCCCTGTTGTTGAAGTCTCAGGGACAGCAAAGACTTCTCTCTACCAGCACTAGGGCTTTCTGCTGAGAGTCCTGCCTGCCAAGTGGTGCCCTAACCTGTCTCTGGTCCCTTGAAAGGTGCAGTGGTGGAAAAGGACATAAATTCATGCAAAGACCGCTGAGTGGGAAAACTTTTGACACACCACCCGCTTCACAGTTGAAAAATGATGCGCCGCCGGCCTTGCAGCTAAAATCAATGCTACACCTGATTCGCGGCTGGAAGATCAATGCCACGTGGCAGGAGAAATAATGCACAACATCCGCAGCCGCTGCTGTTAATGATGCAAGCCTTCACGCAGCACGGTTTCGGGCGGAAAATCAACGCAAAGTCTGCCCTGACACGAGGTGTCGGTCCGGATCGACGCATTGCTCTCTTGTGGGAGAGAAGAAAGGACACACGCTGACCCGACGGAGGAGGAATGACGCACGCTCTCGCTGAGAGTGAGAAATCGACGCATCGCTGACCTTTTTCAACACACGCTTGCCCGTGCGGCTTTATTTTGACGCTACCCAGTTACTTTTGTATGCTAACAACGTTCTCACTGTTTTCTAAAGGATTTGAGACTTTTATAATTTTTTAATTCATAACTTGACTTGCATATGTTTAATGTTTGTCATTTTGATCTTGTTTTGTTTAGATAAATATTATCTATTTGTCTAAACCTGTGTCGTGTCATACTGTGTGTGTTGGTACAAATACTTTACACTTTGCTTCTGAAGTTAAGCCTGCCTGCTCGTGCCAAGCTACTAAGGGGGTGAGCAGAGGTTAACTGAAGGTGATTCTCCTTTACCCTGACTAGAGTGAGGATCCTTGCTTGGACAGGTGGTAACCTGACTGCCAACCAAAGACCCCATCTCTAACACTCTCTGTTTCCAAATGTTGAGCTTCTAAAGCCTGCCTTTTGGTCAACTTTGCCAGAACCAAATACTCCTCTGAGGGGCGTCTACTTATGAGACAGAGGATCCTACCTCCTTTTCCTCCGATTCATTGGAATTGTCTTGATTTTCTTTTTCTGAGGTTTTGCCCCCATGCACTGAGTTTTCAGTCTCATATTCTGCCACAAGCCTCCTAAGATTTTCCGTGATAGCATGATCACCAGTGTGAATTTGGTAACTTTTGCAGAGAGCCCTTAGCTAGGTGTACTTCATTCCCATCCAAGGGGTCAGGTGGTGCTCCTGAGCCTGGTTCTCTGTATCAGACATTTTTTTCTCACTAAAGTTGGAACCTTATTAACTTTTGAAAAACTGTTGGAAACTTTGGAAAACCTTTTCCAAGACCTAACTAAAGTAAATACTTTTAAATTGTAATCACAGGGACCTAACCAGGGCCCTATCAATTAATTTTAAAATTGTGAAAAATAGTCCAAATTAAAAATACAATTAGGCTAAAGACAATTTTTATAGAGTTATTCATGTGATCACTCTGTAACAAAGTGGTATCAGCAAATGCAGAGTCTTAGGTCTCACCACTGATCCACCAAACGTAGAAGGCTGGCTCTCTATATAGTGTACGAAAATGATGTGCACTGTGCAGAGAGTCTAAGCAACCTCACTTTGGTATCCGGGGGTAAAAAGCAGACCACCTAATACTCTGTTTTTGTGGTAATGTGGACGAGCAGTTAGGCCATTCAAGCAGATGTGCTAAGCATTTGTTGTACTCACAGTATGAATCAATGTGGATACACACTCAGAAGAATAACTCGAGACCAATTTAGAAAAACACTTCAAATTTTCATAAAATTTTTAAGACCAAGATCATCAAGTAAGTAAGTACTTATGATTTTTCAAAATTTAGAAAATGTTCTGTTTTTTTTGCTTAATTACGCACCTTAGGAATCAATGGGAAAAACTTTAAAAATGCATCTGAAATCAGCCAGTGCTCTCACAAATGCCACCTTCTATTTTTGGGTCAATGTCATTAGAGTGTCCAATGGGTCAGCCGGAGAACACTGGGTGGTTCCTGGTTCAATCAGGAGCAGCAGCTGAAGCTCCTGGAGCTGGAGCAGGCGCTCAAAGGAGAAGGGGACCACTTGGAAACACACAGCAAAGTTAGGCTTAAAGGCAAGTCTTCTGGGTCCCCTTTGAGGATGGAGGTCCAAGGGACGCTGAGAGCACAGCTGGTAGGTCAATGCAGGGGCCACAGAGGCTGGGTGCAGCGCAGATAGGTCAGCCTGGAGTGTGCATTTTGGAGTTCTTGGAGCCAGGAGCAGGCAACTTTGAGGTGGATTGCAGGTCAGCAGGGCCACTCTAGAGTTTAGTTCTTGGGTTTCCTGAAGTCCATCGACTGGTGCTTGATTTTGAGCTTTTGGGACTCCAAGTGGACTTTGCTTCTGCGTGTCCGACTTTGGGAGTATGGTACCCCAGGTATTAGTACACCAGAGCTCTGGGAAGTTGCAGTGGTACCAAACTTGGCACAGTGGCAGGTCTTGTACTTAAGGGATGTGGTACAGAATTTGGCTGAGCTGCTGGGTCCAGGTCATTGGTCAGTAGCTTGTCACTTAACCAGACTCTGTGGTTTCCTTGCCTGCTGGGTGCAGGGAGTGATACCTTCACTCAAAGGGATGATCTTGAAAACTTTTAGAAAGCTGGAGGTGCTCTAGGGTTTTGAGGAGTCCTTCAAATCTCCAAGCGGCACCACAGTAGCGATTGTTGAGTCCTTGGAGAAGAGGCAGGGTTTGGCACCTTTTTCTTTCTGCAGCAGGGCTTCAGTTCTCTTGGCTTGGGTCTTCTTTATACTGGTCTTCTTTATGTCCATCAAATTTGTGGTCTTGGTCTAGGGATGCCCACTAAATACTGTATTTAGGAGGCATTAGGGTGACTAACTGGTAGTGGCCAATGGGCCAACTACCTTATTGGCTATATCCACTAAGTGACCACTTCCTGGGGGGAGGGGTCACATCCCTAACCCTAATAGGCTATTTTCTTACCATCCAAGATTTTTGAAAATGAAATGGAGTGATCATCTTTGCTGCCACGCCTGGGAGGGGATTCAGTCTGGGAATGTCCACTCCTCATATCCTTGCTAGGTTTCCTACCGGTTTTCATACCTAAAGTGGGGACAAAACCATTGGGCAGCCATCTGCCCTTAGCAGCAGGGGTGGAGGTCAGATTTCAAAGACAGCAAAGCCTTTGAAGCTGACCGCTGCTGCAGGGTGCCTGCCTGTGGGAGGAGGTGTGGCACCTCCGCCTAGGAAAGGTTTTGTGTTCTTGTTCCTGAGAGCACAGGCTCTCACTCAAGTGGTCCAGAATCAAGTCTGGTGGTGGCAGGCTGGTTAGGATCAGTCAGCAACCATGACAGGGCTGTTAGGTTGTGCAGGGGCCACCTCTAAGGTGCCCTTTGTGTACATTCTATAATAAATCAAACACTGGCATCAGTTACAGTGCACCCTGCCTCAGGACTGTAAGGCCTGCCAGAGGGGTGACCTACCTAAATTGCATGCAGTGTTAGTAGACATGGCACTCCTGGTGAGAGCTATATCAAGTTAGCAACTTGTGTACATCTTGTCATGCACTTGCAAAAGCAGTCTGCATGGGCTGGTGTGGCACAATTGGTGCTGCAGTTTGGAGGGGCCTTCTTCAGTACCTTGCTGTAGTTACCAGGGGTACAATTTACTAGGGACTTACAAAGGTGGCTCAAGTGCCAAACATAGTACAGTTGTGGGGAAAGAGATCTGGCCTTGGGAACCTGTTTAGCAGAAAACCAGGGCACTTACAGTTTAAAGCCACATCATTTTCTAGAGGGGGCTAACCATGTCAAAAGAGGTACTTACTTACAATTGCCACCCTTATTTGCAGGTTTAAACACCAAGGATTCAGGATTAATTGGTTGTCAAACTTTCAAATGCCTGTCTCTCTGCCATTGCTATATTTTCTTTTCTATTCCCATTCTGTTTTCATTTTGTAGATTCTGTAATTACTGCTTCATGAAAGACAACCACTTTATTGCCTGAAGCTAGCGAATTCCAGAATTTGGATTTAGGGTTGAAAGAACTGTACTCCTGGTCATTGATACCCACCTTCAGTTGTTCCAACATTTGAGTCTCAGTCAGTTCCTCATCATCAAGGGTATACATCAAGTCAAAAAGCAGTTTGATATCACTTGTTTGTTCACTTGTAAGATCATAGTTCTCTTTTTTCTTTGTGTCCCGTACATAGATTGGTCCATTGTTGGCAAAATGTTTAGCAAGTTTAACTTTTCTAAAGAATTTATAGATATTACTCTTTGTTTCCAAAATGTCAAAATCCTGTTGAGGACAAAAGGAGAGACCCTTTTTGAGGTGTGTCAGTTCATCTTTAGTAAGTTGGTTTCTGGATATATTTACTACCAAATTTCCATCCATAGTTGCTGTTTATATCACCTCTTTTGTCTGTTCCACAGAGTGTAAGTTTGTCTTCCCACACCCTCTTCTCCTTTTTCTGTGTTTCCTCGAGTTCTTCATGGTTGGCCTCTGCCTGTGTTGAATCCTCCGCCCCTTTCTTTTGAGATTTGATGATCTTAATATACAAATTACACTTCCTCCACTAGGGTAGTTTTGGTTCTGCCCTCTGATCTCTTTTCCCCTTCACTGTAATCCATGTCAGATGCCCATATCTCCTCAGGAGTTGCTAGTAACTTTTACTTCAAATCTGTTGCATGCTGTTTTTTTAAGGCCTCAAAGCACCTGGCAAATGCATGTACTGCGCCATTAAGGTAGCCCTGTCCATTCCTCATATATTTTCTTTGCTTTCTGACTTCTATTTCAGCTTCATGTTTCTCAAGTTTAGATTCCAGCTTTTTTCTTAATTTCTCACATTCCTGACTGGCCGGACATATTGATATTTTTTCTTCTACTTCTATAGATTTGATAAATTTTTCTACATCTAGTCTGTCATCCTTGATCAATATCATCATCATATTTTTAGAATAAGCCATATTTCACTCCATTCAATCAACATTTGTGGTTTTACTATGCAGCTCTTGCCTCCATAGTTGTGTCCAAATGTTTGATCAAGCTCACCACAAGTTTGCTATGATTTTTGCTGTAATATATTGTGTGCCTGGAGAGATAGGCCCGCTTTCACTCCTGCATGGGCTACATTGATGCAATGTTCATTCAAATAAAGAAATAGGCATGTTCCTACCTGGGGAGACTCACGATCAGGCGGTGTCCTCCGACCCCGTGGCTCAGAGCTCAACCCCTCATGTCAGCGTGAGGGTTCCTAGGGCATCTTCACAATACCTGGATCAGCCTCTTCATCCACAGATTTTCACCTTTCCTTGCACCGGTCGCCTTGTATTTCAGTTTCATATTCACTTACGTCGCCAGCATTAGGAGCCTAAAAATGCAAAAACAGTTCTTTGCTTGTGCTAGCTCCTAACCACTGGCCTCTCAATACAGTGTATGGGGTGCTGCTGTTTTGTAAATCAAGGATACCAAATGGTCTCCTCACAGATGGCAAACTCATATGTTTCAAATTGCTACATTTTACTGCAATTCCAGCATCAGTGAACTTCAATCATGAAGAGAGCTCATTCGGTCTTGGCCGGCTCTCAAATGCCTCCTTGATACAATATATCTGGTGTTGCCACTTAAGAACACAAGATACAAAGCAGTCAAAATTATTATAGCTGCGTAGTCAGCTGCTGGTGCTAGCGGTAGGGGTCGACCGATTGCTCTCGTTATTTCTAAGCAAAAGATTGAAAAGGGAATACCGCTGCACTCCAATCTATCAGTAATTTGCACAATTTTATTCAGCATCTAGCAAACACCAATGCATTTCAACTAAGTCTCACAGTCAGTGATTCACTTTTTGGTTTCCATTAAAATACAACTCCCCATCCTCCTGATTAGGAGGCATTATGGGACAAGAAGTCCATTGAGTGCAATCAACTTAAAACCAATTACAAATCTCTCTGCATTTCTTGTTATAAGGTGCCAGGCCAATTACTTATATAAAGGTGTGTTTATAGCATGCTGTCCCCATTTTGATGAATTAATGAATTTATTTCTATCTTCAATTGCACTAACTTTGGGCAACATATATATGCAATTGTGGAGATGTCTATATAGTTGTGCTTTAATATAGGCTGAGTACCATTCTTATGCAACATGTCTCTAGATAGCCTGCTATTCTGTGAACAAGCCTTTTCTCACTGATTTGAAACACATTGGAGTTTGCTAGAGACACACACACACACACACACACATATATATATATATATATATATATATACATATATATATATATATATATATATATATATATTATACATTATATATAAACAAAGGTTACAGGAACATAGGTTATAGGTACGCTATCTTTAGGCTCACGTTTTAAACATGCAAAACCATAGAAATTCAGTAGTTATAGTTAGAGTTATTTCAAGCAACTATAACACTTGCCCTAAGGTAACTAGAACTCACTACCCCGCCATGAACAGTTTCCTCCTCAATAGTTTTATTGTAAATATTACATTGATATTATCAATGATGTTATCAAAGAAGTCATGAGTGTTGCAATATGTGGGGTAATTGGCAGTGCATGGCGAGGATGCAAGTTATAGTTACCATAGGGCACTCTTGCAAAAGACAATTCATAATATATATGGACTCCAACCTCCGTTTCAGGGTCCGATTGCCTCCTCTTTCCCCCAGCGCCACTCGGTCCAGACAAAAGAATCTTAATCCATCCCTATTGCTTTGGTGTTCTGCTTCAAACTACCTGGCAACTGGATAAGCAGGATATTTGTTGGTAATTGCCTGCATTTGTGAAGCACTCGCTTCTTCACCTGCTGTGTGGTACTTCCGACATATCGTTTGCCACACTGGCATACTAAACAATAAACTGTGTAATCTGACTTACCGTTTAGTAGCTGTCTGATTTTACCTTTCACTCTTTGCCCTGGTATTCCTTAGTCCCTTACATTTTTGCTGAATCCACAGGCCTTACATTGGAGAAAAGGGTAAAAGCCTTTCTCTTTCCCAATCTGCTGTTCTGTTGACATAATATAAACAAGAGAACATGGAAACACTGGGGGACACAACATCTCAATGCATTAGTTCAATGAGAACTTGGGACATGCAAAAACAAAACTAACGTTTAAGTGACCCAGGTAATCAGATCAAGTTTTACTGAGTTCCATAGCTTCCCCTTTGTCGGAATATATAAAGTGCATCGGGTTGTCAAAAGTGGTTGGTTTGTCTTTGAATGTGACCTTAAAGAAGCAAGGATGATTAAGGCCATATCGAGCTTTCATCGATCTCAAGGCTGGTCATGCTTCCAGATTTTTTTTCCTTTGAGAGGCCCTAGTTACGTCTTGGCTGAAAGAGATCTTATGACCAGACTACAAAATTTGCTTACATTGTTTATCCAAAGATAAAACCTTCATGAGATCTGAATACTATAGAAAAAGGGCAATAATTCCTCTTGGTTTGGTAGAAGTAGAAGGCTGTGATAAATCAATATGATGGCCTCTTTGGATATTGAGGACACTGGAGTCATGTAATCCAACAATTTTGGTAATATGGATTTATAGAAACGTAAAAATGTCTTGTCCTTTGGAACCTTCTGGTATGCCACCCATATAAAGATTATTACAGTTGTTATGATTTTCTAGATCTTCTGTCTGATTTTTAAGCACAGTGACTTCCTTGGTCAAGCAACCCACTGTGTCACTAACATCTTGAGCACCACTTACATGTGTTTCTACCTCAGTGAGACTTGAGTAAAGATGAGGCAATTGTTTTTCAATTCTCTGCAAGGCTCTATTTATCTCTACCACAAATGGCTTAATTAACTTACGTTTATCCATAATGTCTTCCAGCTCTAGAGGCAGAAGGGATTTAATGGGGGAAAATGTGTCTTTTTTGACTCGTTCATTAGTGTTTCCACCAGAATCTTTGCAGCCATTGGCAGTGAGAGAGGCGAAATTGAGGGGTTTTGAGGAGTATAGAACATCCATTGTAATGATGCTGCTCATGCCTGTTATAGGAGGGTGGCTTTGTCATTGAATATACCATTCAATACTTCAATAAAGCAGCCAATTATACATTATTTAGGTTTCTTTGGGGAGAAAACCCAAAGTGCTATGTTTTGTGAGGAGACACAAAAAAAACTGGAACCCAAAATCATATATGCAGGAAGGGTTTCATTAATGAATAAGTAGCTGGTGTAAGGTAAATAGCTTTTTCGGCAGCAAAGCATTGTTAGTAGCAAAATGCCAGGAACTATGCCCAGAGCTATGCATTGAGGGGAAACAGACTGGGAACATTTCAAAATTGCGGCTGCTATATTGTTATGCCAAGAGCAGTGGGCTTAAATCATTAAACTCTGTAAAAAAGACCAGATTTATGTATTTGAACTTACTGCACCGCTCCCTAATGTTTCAGAGTCCATGCTGCTCATCTGAGAGAGGTTAGTTTTGAATTAGTTGTGCTTCCATTAAGGAAATTCCTGGGCATTTCGGGAGAGTTGCTAACTAGCAGCCATCTTGCATCGCTCCCCCTCGCCGTCCCCATATACAGAGATTAAGCTGGTTCTGTATAAGTAATTTATGAATAGCAAGCAAGAACCTTGAGTGAAAAGCTAATATTGAGTGTTATGATGTATATTCGAAAGATGATCAAAGCATAGCAGCAATTTTAGCTTGATTTGGTCAAATTATCAGTTTTAATTTACTATAAGAAAGAAATTAGCAGTTTGTTGACTGTGCTTCTTTATCTATGTAAGTATGTAACATCAGGGGACTGTTCAAGGTAAAATCCAACCATTTTTCTGCTTTGCATAAGGCTGGGGATAAGACTTATATTTTGAGATCTTGGATCTATCCTGGCTTGACTTGGCATTTATATCTAGGGTAGCTAGGGAGTAATAGGAGGAATTCAGTCCCTTCTAGGATCAGCATCAGAAATGATTCCATAAATTGGTGAAAACAGACATTTGAGGTTAAAATGTTCTGATGCTTTTAGGTTATTTGAAAACAAATAATTTGCTGAGAATTAATTCAGAGGCTTTCATAGGATTTAAACAGATCAAACAGATAGCTAATGAGTTTTCAAACTGTCTTCATAATTTTCCAAAAGTTGAGATAGTTCAGAAATCAAAGCAATTTGCATTTAAACTGGACTGACTTCCATTGCCCCTCAAATGCTCACAACTGAAATAATGACTGATTTACTTATTTTGTATTGCTTTGTTTAAATCTTTGAGTTTGACTTGGATTGACTTCAACTCACTGGATGAGTTATTACTTATCATGAGTAAATCTCACAATTTGAGAGCCCAAACTCAAATCTGAAACTGACTCTCATTCAGAAAAAGGAACCATCACTCACTGGAAATGTGCTTTGCTCCATGGACCCTAATCTTATGGAAAGACATTCTCAATTACTCGGAGATGATCACACTCAGAGAGAGCAACTTGCACTCTCTAATTGAAGCATTTTTTAACTCATTGAAATTGAGGTTGCTTGGAATTGATTCACTCACTGAGACTGTGTTCCATTGACCAGTTGTATTTTATTCACTAAAAGTTTTTGTCATACTTTGGGAGGGTTTTCACTTCCACTTTCTCGTGGTATGTAGAGAATAAGATGGTTCTATATAAGTGATTAATGAACAACAAACAAGATTCTTCAGTGAAAAGCTAATATCGAGTGTCATGATGTAGATTGTTTCTACAATTACAAACAATGTGCAAAGTGGTGCAATGCTAGCCAAATTAGCCCACTAACAATGACTTCCACAATGTAATTTAGCAAATATAATCATTGCTACCTTTGTGATGTGGTCATATTTCTTTTCCTATTCATAGTATGCACATACATGCAATTTCATGGACCTCATGATACCCAACAAGACAGGAAATAAGAAGACCGTAAACATTTGAGGTATTGAGGGTAGGATGTAGTTTATGTTTACTTGAAAACATAACAATTCGGCTTGGAACAAGTTGTAAAGATTGATTATACAAATGCACAAATAGCATCCTAATACTTAACATCTTTAAAAAAGCACATGAATGGTTCTATAAAATTCAACCATGTTCAACATTTACATTTTCTCCTGCAGTTCAGAAATTTGCAGCTTTCCTACAAGGGTAGGCCAAATTGCCAATAGCATTTTCAGATGATATAACAAAGTAAGAACAGATTTACAGCTGAATGCAAAGATGTGCATTTTACACAACAGGCAACCAGGGAACCACTTCCTGAATTACCCCTACTTCAGGCAGCAAGTGTTCCACTCTAGTCACATCACAATGAAAGAATATACCGTGGGCAAACTCAGGACTAAAATGTCTGGACAACCACCATGTCAGCCCCCCTCCAAAGAGCCCTTCCTAGCTCAAAACCTCATAAAGAGGGTTGCGATACATCAAAGAAAGGAGTTCTCATCACAGAAATGATCTTTTTTGACATAATTATTGCAACAGGGTGAGAGGTCATTGGTGCCCATACCCTGCCCCTGCTAAAAAAAAAGTCCAGTTTTGCAGCCATTGCCCTCAGCACTGTTTGAATATTTTGTCCTTTCTATGAGAGATTATCCATTATTAAAGAACAACTCACCATTAACCTGTTGCAGTAGCTCATGCCCAATAGCAGGAATTGAGACCATGCCTAAAATCTTTTCTAAAGGAAGGCTGAGCTTCTTCACAGTCTTTTCCTTGGCTGCTTGAGAGATGCCCTTGAGCCAGACCACATGAGGTATTATCCTCTGATGTAATAAATGTTGTTCCTCTTGATCTCCTCCTTTTCCTTTCCTACACCTGTGCCACCAGAGGCCTAAGTACTTCTTCTCTTCAGAAGATAGACTGATGTGGTGGTTTCTGTCCATTAGACCTATCACTGACCTTGCAATGTTCATTAAAAAGACCCTACCCGCCGTTATGCCTCTAACCTCTGTAAATAGTAGAGGAATACCTTGTGGGGTTGTAAGCAAGCAGCCAGGGAAGCCTGGAAAACCTCCAGCTTTGCCTGCAGTAACCAGAATCCATTGCAGTTCTTGAGAAGAACAACCTGTTTGCGGGTCTCGCAATTTTATCCAGTGCCAATCAATCAATCAATCAATCACGAAATTTATAAAGCGCACTACTTACCCGTTAGGGTCTCAAGGCGCTGGGAGGGGGAGCTACTGGTCGAATAGCCATGTTTTGAGGCATTTCCTGAAAGTCTAGAGGTCCTGGGTCTGGCGTAGGTGGAGTGGTAGGGAGTTCCAGGTCTTGGTGGCAAGGTCAGAGAAGGATTTTCCTCCGGCGGTGGTGCGGCGAATGCGGGGGACGGCGGCGAGGGCGAGGCTGGCGGAGCAGAGCTGGCGGACGGGAGTGTGGAAGGTGAGTCTGTCAGTTGTGGCTGTTGGTTTTGTTTGCTGTAAAAAGTGCAAAGCATGCCGCATTTGGATGAACGTGAAGGAGTTTGAGGACTCTGGTGGTAATAAGATGACACGTGTAACTCCAATTACGTGGTATATGTAATTCAATGTACTTGTGGTCTGCGTTATGTGGGCAGCACAATTTGTCCTCTAAAAAAATGCATTTTAGAACATATTAGAGCTGTGCAAAATAAGGGGGTGAATGTTTGATTGGTTCCGCATTCCGTCCATCCAGTTACGCTATCCCACAGCGTTTGTGTTTTGCTTTGCAAAATAAGGACACAACCTATACTATTGCAAAACACTTAATGACTCATGATGGAGCTAGATGGACAGACATGAGATTTTTTGGTATTGCAAGTGTAGATAGCAATGAAAGGGGAGGAGATAGAGAATTACAATTGAGACGTTTGGAGTCACGGTTTATAATACAGCTCAAAAGCAAGAGTCCGAGGGGCCTGAATGGGAATGAAGAATTGCATAATCATCTGTAACTCGAGGATAAATAATGTTCTTTTTAACTGCTATTAGATGATAATATCTGAGGATGTATAGACAGAGTGCATTTACAGAGAAACATCAATGAGATAATTAGGTAGATTCAGTATATATGTGATAAATTGTGAAAATAGAATAGGAAGTGCACCAATCCATCATCAGAAGTATAGAAAATATAGCAATATTCTCATGGAGTAAGGCTGGAAGTTTGCATAGGGTAGGTTTAGGAATGGATCTGGTTATTATTTTTGTTAATAGCGACATTCTTTGCACATATTAATTTATGTATTTTGTATGAGGCTGGGTGGTTGCTGGTGTGGTTGGGATCTTGGTTTTTAGTGTACAACACTTTATTGATTTTTAATAGACTGCATGTCCCATAATGCACTAATATGGGTAATAGGAGAGACACAATAAATAGGGGGCATGGAGATAGGACTAATTTACTGTGATCAAGACCAGTAGGTCGAAACACGTCAGTGGTGAAGAATGGTGACTTATTTTTGACTGCAATAAAGAAAAAAAGAGAAAGAATTTCCTCCTGGAGTGTGGTGGTAAATTTGCTTGCAACTGTTTGTTTTTGGATATATATATATATATATATATATATATATATATATATATATATAAAATTTATTTTTGTTTCCTAACTATTCCCTAACTATAACATCCCTGTAACCTTTCAATTTTCTGTGAATTTCTAGGTTTTTTTCATGTTAAGTAAGATGCCCATTGCAATGCACGGTGTGGGGGGGGTTGATGCAGGACTTGGCCTGTCATTGTGCTGCTCGCACCGAAGCTTGCTGCTCCTATCCCCGCTCCTCCTTGCCATCCTTTCTCCAAGCTCATGCCCCTGCTCCCTCATTACAGGCCTGTGTGGCCATTGTTCTGCCACTGCCATTCCCACCTGCCCTGAGCAGTTAGCTTGCTGCCCCATCCACCTCCTCCCTACCCTCTGTTATCCTAGTCCATTGACCAGCACCCTCTCTCTTGCCCTCCCTTGTCTGATGTGCTTCTACTGACCTCCATTGAGCTTGATGTACCTGCCCACTCCTTCTGCCCGTTATTGCTAAATACTATACCTCATCATTGCATTCTTTCTTAGCCTCTGTGCTTAGCTTGCTAACCATACCATCCTTCCCTTGCCCTCCAATATCGGTGTGCATGCCCCTGCTCCCTCTATTTTGCCCACTATGGTCCGTAGACCTGCCACTGCTCCTCCTATCTACTCTGAGTGTTCTGTTGAGCTGCTAATGCCCCTCCCACCAGCCTAGCATGGTCAGATGGCTGCCGCTTATCCCTGCCACCTCTACCATGCCTATTCAATTTGCATGCCTCCAGCCCCTCCCTCCTGTCCTTCTTGGTCATTCTACCCACCATGCTCTGTGTGCTGCCACTGTTCCTACTGCCTGCCCTGTGTGGTCTGTTGTAAAGCCCCTTCTCCAGCCCTGTGTAGCCTGTGTCGAGCCCCCACCCCTCCCTTCTGTCCTCTATGGTGGTTTTTGCATGCCCCTGTCTGCTCCCTCTTGCCCACCAGGCCGTTGTGGTGCCACTACCCCTCCCTCTTGCCATGCATGGTCTTCTGTGCTACCACAGCACCTCCTACTTTCCCTCTGTTGTTTGTGTGTATGTAATTATAGTCTCATTGTTGCCCTCTAAAGTGTGGTATGCTTCCACTGCCCATCCTGCCTGCCTTTCATGGTCAGCTGGCTGCTCCTGCCCCCTTGCTCCCTACCGTCTGTTTTCCATGTGCAGTCCCCTATCCCCTCCCTCCTGCCTTATCTGGTCCATTGTCATGCCCCTGCCCCCTCTCTTCTGCTCATCATGGTCCATTTGGCTGCAACTGTCCATCCTGTCTGTCCGGTATGATCAACTTGCTCTTTCCCCTTTGCTCTATGATGTCCAAGTACATGGCCCCGTCTCTTCCCTCTTGCTTTCCATGGCCTGTTGTGCTGCACTGCTGTCCCACTTGCCCTGTGTGGTGTGTTGTGCTAATGCAACCCCTGGCATTTGCCTTGTAATGCCAGTTTGTTGCCCCTGCTCATCTCCCTCCTGCCCCCTGTTATCCAAGCACACATTCCTACCACGTTTTTCCTGCCATTCATGATCCAATGTACCATACTTGCCAAATTTTGAACTTTGTAAGAGAGAGATTTTGAAAAAGAGAGCTGGGAAATGGATTTTCCCCATTGATTTACATTGCAAAAGAGAAAATGTTAGGCAGGAGACAGATAAAATAAAGGACTTTTGTGCTGAAAAACATCAGGAGTCTCCTGCCTGAATCAGGTCTGTTGGCATGTATCCTTGCATTGCCACTGCCTCTTCCATCTGCCCTCAATGATCTGTTATATTGCTAGAGCCTCTCTTGCCTGCCCTGAATGGTTGGTTTGTTGCCCTGGCCCCCTTTCCCCTGCCCTCCCATGTTCCATTGTGGTGCCACCGCCCCTCCCACCTGCCCATTGTTGTCAACTTGTCACCTCCGCACCCTCCTCCCTGCCCTCAAATATTTGAGTCCATGTCCCTGACAGCTGCCTCTCTGCAGTACTCTAATGAACAACTAGATTGCTAACATTCTATATCTATTACAAAAGTGTGGAACACCTGACGTCACTTGATGTAATCAAAACTGTAATACCTTAAGCATTTCTTTTAAAAATTATAAAAATGAGACAGTCTTATTTCCATAGAAATTTTGGTTAGTGCTCTAAAAACTAAAATGAGGACATACTGTCTGAGTTCCCAAAGCACTTTTAAATTATTTGCTATCTTTATGTTTTTTGTCCAGTTGATCACTTAGTTATATATTTCACTTAGGGAAGAGGATGTGGCATTATGGCCAGAGCTACAGTCTTTACAACTGGGGAACCAGGGTCATGTCAGCTCGACATCCTGTGATTCTGGGCAAATCATAATCTCCCCATGCCTAAAACCAAAATGAGTGTGTCCTTGTGTAATGTAACTGATGCTCCTGCAAAGCTCCCCAGTACCTTAAGGTCACGTCTGCACTATATAAAACTGCAAAAAAGAGAGAAGTTAAAGGGATTATTTACAAGCGGCTTGTGCTGCCGGTGCACAACTTTCTGGGATGCACATGCTACGCTTGCTGCTGACCCATATCTACAAGGCCACACAAAGCTGCTTTGCGTAACTTTACATGGCCTTGTAGATATGGGGTAAGGCAACGCAGCACAAGCTGCTGCGTTGCCTCACTTTTCGTCAGGGAGGCGTTCCATGGATGTTTGCAGTGGGTGTTGAACACCCATGGATTTGGACTCATTCTCAGATTTACAAGGTTTTGTAAACCTGGGAATGTGCCAAAAGCCTAAACCTCCCCAGGGGTAGCACAAGGGTGGCACAGTGGGGAGGAATAACATTATTTCTCCCCATGTTTTCCTCTTCCTAGCTGTACTGCATTCTGCAGCACACTTAGAAGGAGGAAAACACCTCTCCTGATTGTTTTTGTGTAGGAAGATGTCCCTTCATGCATAAAACTAATTATCCCCACAACAAAGGCATTCTTGCACCATGGTGCATCTTGTAGGTACGGCACATTCCTTCCCTTTTCTTTTGATGGAGGGCAGCACAACAAGAAGGCTTGTGGGGCTGTCCTACACCAAAAGCTTGCGAATGAGGCCCTAAGTGTTTTGCACACTCCTGTCTTTGGGCTATACTTCGGCTATGGTTGTGTGATATTTGTGCTATATTTTGGCTCTTTTTTCCATGGTTACCATCTTGGGAGACTTATTTGTTATGAATCCCCCCAATCTCATTTGCTGCAGTATCCTCATTAGAAAATGCAATTTTCGACTTCAATTCTATCAAGATAGAGTTCAAATGTGCCACACTTTTGGCATAAATTCCGTATGTTAGCACTCTAGTTGCTCATTAGAACACTGTAGTAAAGCCGCTGATTACCAGGGAGTTAACTGGCAGACTGCTGCTGGTGTAGAAAGTGCATGTTTCAGTCTGCATATCAGAATGTTTCAGAGAAATTAAAGAAGATATTTGAGAACTCACTTAAACTGTGTCCTAATTTTTCTTTCTACAGCACTATCCATACTTTCTCTGACAAAATGAACCCTCTCATTTTGTTCCTTCCTAAATGAAACTTTTGATGTTTTACCAGTTTGATTTAATCAAGATGGCTTCAGATGTGTTGCAATTTTATCATAAGTAAGACTGTTAACGCTCTGGTTGTTCTTTAGAACACTCTGGGAGACTGCAGTAGAATAAAAGGGAATGAACTGACAGACTGCTTCTGTTTGAAGTTCATGTTTTACTGAGAAGGTCAGAATTAATTCTCATATGGCTGAGAAATATAGTATGAATTTACAGAAAATATGCTCTCATTTGAGCTTCCAGAGCACCTTCCATAGCTTCCATGGGAAAATCATGGAAAAAAAGTTTTTTCTCAAACAAAATTCATGAAATCCCAGCCGGGTAAAACCACGTTGGAACATACCACAATTCCTAAAATGAGTATGGTAACGTCAACAAATGATTTATATTGTAACTACAATTTGTTATTACCCTTTATATGTTCTCCTTTTTGTGACCCTCAAAGCCTGCCATTCACTACAATGCATCACAATGAGGTGTTATCATGTTTATTGGTCCCAGGATGGCTGCCATCACTTTGTTGTTGAAGTGCTGATAGCCAATCTGATCTCACCATGCGATCTAACTTGGGCTCTGTTCACATTTGGATTTTGTTGGACCTGGCCTTTTTACAGGGTCATCCCCAAACTTTTTGCCTCCTTCCTCCTATTTTTTCTGACCTGTTGTTGTTGGTTTTTGAACTCTGGGCACTTTACCACTGCTAACCAGTGCTAAACTGCATATGCTCTCTGTGTAAATTGTACTGTTGATTGGTTTATCCATGATTGGCTATTTTATTTACTTGTAAGACCCTAGTAGAGTGCACTATATGTGCCTAGGACCTGTAGATTAAATGCTACTAGTGGGCCTGCAGCACTGGTTGTGCCACCCACTTAAGTAGCCCCTTCACCTGGTCTCAGGCCTGCTATTGCAAGGCCCGTGTGTGCAGTTTCACTGCCACTTCGACTTGGCATTTAAAAATACTTGCCAAGCCTAAAACTCCCCTTTTTCTACGTATAAGTCACCCTAATGTGTGCCCTAGGTAACCCCCTAGAGCAGGGTGCTGTGTGGGTAAAAGGCAGGACATGTACCTATGTAGTTTATATGTCCTGGTAGTGTAAAACTCCTAAATTTGTTTTTACACTACTATGAGGCCTGCTCCCTTCAAAGGCTAACATTGGGGCTGCCCTCATACATTGTTGAAGTGGTAGCTGCTGATCTGAAAGGCGGAGGAAGGTCATATTTAGTATGGCCAGAATGGTAATACAAAATCCTGCTGACTGGTGAAGTTGGATTTAATATTACTATTTTAGAAATGTCACTTTTAGAAAGTGAGTATTTCTCTGCACTTAAATCTTTCTGTGCCTTACTATCCACGTCTGGCTAGGTTTAGTTGACAGCTCCTTGTGCATTCACTCAGACACACCCCAAACACAGGGTACTCAGCCTCACTTGCATACATCTGCATTTTGAATGGGTATTCCTGGGCTGGGAGGGTGGAGGGCCTGCCCTCACACAAAGGACTGCCACACCCCCTACTGGGACCCTGGCAGACAGGATTGAACTGAAAGGGGACCTGGTGCACTTCTAGGCCCCTCTTTGAAGTATCCCCCACTTCAAAGGCACATTTTAGTATAAAACAGGGCCTCTGCCCTTCCACCTCAGACACTTGCTGGAGAAGAAACCTGAACCAGAGCCTGCATCCTGCCAAGAAGAACTGCCTGGCTGCTCAAAGGACTCACCTGACTGCTTTCTACAAAGGACAGCTGCCTTGCTGTTGGCCTGCTGCCTTGCTGAACTCTTGTCTTGCTGCAAAAGTGCTCTCCAAGGGCTTGGATAGAGCTTGCCTCCTGTTCCTTGAAGTCTCAGGACCAAAAAGACTTCTCTTTTTCAACTGGACTCCTTGTGCGCTGAAAAATTAGACGCATAGCTTGCTCCGCAGTGAAAAATTCAATGCACGCCGATCCGGAAAGACGCCGCTCGACCCCGCAAGGAAGAAAAAGACGCAACGCCTACCGTGAGGGAGAAAATTCCACGCAAAGCCCACCAGAACGACGCGCAGCCGAACAACAAGCCCAGGAATCCATACACAGACCCCGGGACATCTGGGAATCCCGCGAACCACAGAGGAGACTGATCCGCATCCCGGAAAATGACACACGTCGTCCCCGAGTGAAAAATAACGACGCAAGTCTGTGTGTGAAGGGGCAAAACCGACGCACACACCATTTTTCTTCCCGTAAAATGACGCACGTCTCCCTGCATGGAAAATAACGACGCAAGTCCGTGTGTAAAGGGGCGAAATCGACGCACACACCATTTTTCCACGCATCTCCTCCTCTGCGGCCCTCTGCGGAGATTTTCCACTCCAAACCAGGTACTTAGTGCTTGAAAGAGACTGTGTTTGCTTTTTAAAGACTTAAGACACTTTGGCGGTCATTACAACATTGGCGGTAAAAGCTGCTTAACGCCGTGCAGAAGACCGCCAACACACCGCCGCGGAAAACCACCACAGCTATTATGACCCACAGCACGGAATCTGCCAAAATTCAGACACCCACACAAGTCCACCACACCAAAGGTCAGTGATAAACTGGCGAAAACCAAACCTCCACCGTCACGCCAACAGAAATACACCCACACTATCACGACCCATGAATCCACGCGGCGGTCTTCAACTGCGGTATTCCATTGACGGTACACACCGCCGCGCTCAAAATACACACACATTTACAAAACACAGCCACATTGGGCAATTCCAAATACACACACCTGATACACATACACACACCACTCACACACCCCCAATACAATATATAACACCCACCCACATCACCCACAAACCCCTATGACCAAAATTTACAAACGAAGGCCAGAGAGAGACACCACCATCAACAATACTAGCATCCACAGGCACACAACACCATCACCCACATAACTTCCACGCACCTCACACTACACACCACTACATATCAGCACACTTATCACCCCACACACCACCCCACACATCACCTACACCACCCCATGGCATGGCAAAGACACGCCAGGTTCTCGGAGGAGGAGCTCAGGGTCATGGTGGAGGAAATCGTCCGGGTAGAGCCACAGCTATTCGGATCACAGGTGCAGCACAAGTCAATTGCAAGGAAGATGGAGCAATGGCGAAGAATAGTGGACAGGGTCAACACAGTGGAACAGCACCCAAGAAATCGGGATGACATCAGGAAGAGGTGGAATGACCTATGGGGGTCTCAAGACACCACCTGGCGGTTCAGCGGACTGGCAGCGGACCCCCACCTCCTCCCCCACAACTAACAACATGGGAGGAGAAGGTCTTGGCGATTATGCATCCTGAGGGCCTCACAGGAGTAGCTGGAGGAATGGACTCTGGTAGGTCAAATCTTAACTATTACATCCCCCACCCTACCTGCATTCCAGCACATACCCCCACCCTCACCCTCACCACCATCACTCTAACTCCTCAAAAATGTCCCTACATCACAACCCACCCATCCCAACACCAAGCCCTGCATGCAACAACAACGCATGGACACACATCACTAAAGCATGGCCACTGCACATACCCATACACCCCCTAAACCATCATCACACAAGGTCCCACACAGGAATGCAAGCACTGGGGTGCACAGTCACCCACCCATTGCACACCATGCCACACACAGATGTAATAAACATCCTTTTATACCCCTGCAGGACCCCTACCCAACGCCACCGGACAGGAGGGTCCACACATGTCGACACCACCAACAGAAGAGGCCCACAGTGATCACAGCACCTCTGTCCAACTGGATCTAGATGACCAGCCCGGCCCATCGGGGACCTCTGGACAGTCGGTTCCCCACACCAAGTCACAGGCCACCACAGAGCTTCCCCCCTCTGGAAACACCAGCACAGCACCCACCCAGAGGGCCCATACCTCCGTCCCCAGGACACGTCAATCAGCAGTGTGTCCACCACTACAGGGAACCCAGGCTAACCCACCACCCCAACAACAACAGGGACCTGGGGGCAGTGGTAGTGGGCACACGGTCCAGGGGACGGAGGCCCAGGAACACAGGGGAACTGGGAGGGCTGCTGTGCGACAGGGGGCAGACAGGCCCAGGGAACCCACTCTCCACGAGGCCCTCTCCTCCATCATGGGAGCCTACCACCACTCCCAGGAGACGATGGCAACGGTACTGGCCAAGTTTCAGGAGACCCAGCGCCTGCAGGAGGAACAGTATATGGGCTTCAGGGAGGAACTCAGAACCATCAGTTCCACCCTGGGCACCATCGTAGGGGTGCTGAAGGAACTCGTGAACACCAGGAGGGACACTATGGCACTACAAGGGGCCCCTGACACTAGCCTGGATGATGAACTTCCCACCACCTCCGCCGGCGCTAGTGGACAGGAGGCACCGCCACAGCACCACCACACCAGCGCCCCACCCCCTGCAGAGGGAGAACCACCTCACAAACGGTCCCTGAGATCCAGGACAGAGAATGATGCCAAGACACCCACCAAGAAATGAGACCACCCTGATTGTTATCCTACTGTCCCACTTTGTCACCCTGTCCATACTTAAAATGCCCCAGCTCCACTTCCTATGCCCATTTGGGCAATGCACCTGTGAGACTAATAGATTGGTGGAAGGAAATGCCTCCTTGGCATGGTTACCCCCTGACTTTTTGCCTTTGCTGATGCCAAGTTATGATTTGAAAGTGTGCTGAGGCCTGCTAACCAGGCCCCAGCACCAGTGTTCTTTCCCTAAAACTGTACCTTTGTTTCCACAATTGGCACACCCTGGCATCCAGGTAAGTTCCTTGTAACTGGTACTTCTGGTACCAAGGGCCCCGATGCCAAGGAAGGTCTCTACGGGCTGCAGCATGTCTTATGCCATCCTGGGGACCCCTCACTCAGCACAGACACACTGCTTGCCAGCTTGTGTGTGCTGGTGGGGAGAAAATGACTAAGTCGACATGTCACTCCCCTCAGGGTGCCATGCCAACCTCACACTGCCTATGGCATAGATAAGTCACCCCTCTAGCAGGCCTTACAGCTCTAAGGCAGGGTGCACTATACCATAGGTGAGGGCATAGGTGCATGAGCACTATGCCCCTACAGTGTCTAAGCAAAACCTTAGACATTGTAAGTGCAAGGTAGACATAAGAGTATATGGTCTGGGAGTCTGTCAAACACGAACTCCACAGCACCATAATGGCTACACTGAAAACTGGGAAGTTTGGTATCAAACTTCTCAGCACAATAAATGCACACTGATGCCAGTGTACATTTTGTTGTAAAATACACCCCAGAGGGCATCTTAGAGATGCCCCCTGAAAACATACCCGACTTCCAGTGTGGGCTGACTAGTTTTGCCAGCCTGCCACACACCAGACATGTTGCTGGCCACATAGGGAGAGTGCCTTTGTCACTCTGTGGCTAGTAACAAAGCCTGTACTGGGTGGAGGTGCTTTTCACCTCCCCCTTCAGGAGCTGTAACACCTGGCGATGAGCCTCAAAGGCTCACCCCCTTTGTTACAGCGCCACGGCTAGCCAGCTAGTGGAGATGCCCGCCCCCTCCAGAGGCTCCCCCCTGACCGCGACTGCCTGCTTCCAAGAACCCGACGCCTAGTAAAGACACTGCACCCGCAGGACCCAGGACCTGAAGGATCCGACCTCCAGTGAAGGAGCGACCCCCAGGTGGCCTTCTCCCTTGCCCAGGTGGTGACTACCTCGAGGAGCTCCCCCCTTGCCTGCCTGCTTCACTGAAGAGACCCCTGGGTCTCCCTTTGAAACCTATTGCGAACCCGACGCCTGTTTGCACTCTGCACCCGGCCGCCCCCGTGCCGCTGAGGGTGTACTTTTTGTGCTGACTGATGTCCCCCCCGGTGCCCAAAAAACACCCCTGGTCTGCCCTCCGAAGTCACGTGTACTTACCTGCTGGCAGACTGGAACCGGGGCACCCCTTCTCCATTGAAGCCTATGCGTTTTGGGCACCACTTTGACCTCTGCACCTGACCGTCCCTGAGCTGCTGGTGTGGTAACTTTGGGGTTGCCCTGAACCCCCAACGGTGGGCTACCTTGGACCCATCTTTGAACCCTGTAGGTGTTTTACTTACCTGCAAAACTAACCAAAACTTACCTCCCCCAGGAACTGTTGAAAATTGCACTGTCTAGTTTTAAAATAGCTTATTGCCATTTTTGCTAAAACTGTACAAGATATAGGGGGTCATTCTGATCCTGGCGGTCAACGACCGCGGAAGCACCGCCAAGAGGCTGGCGGTGCTTCCATGGGCATTCTGACCGCGGCGGTACAGCCGCGGTCAGAAACGGGAAACCAGCGGTTTCCCTCTGCCCCAGGGAATCCTCCACGGCGGCGCTGCTTGCAGCGCCGCCATGGGGATTCCGACAGGATGGCGGAACAGGATGGCGGTAACGGGTGTCGTGGGGCCCCCTAACAGGGCCCCACATTGATTTTCAGTGTCTGCTAAGCAGACACTGAAAATCGCGACGGGTGCCACTGCACCCGTCGCACGCCTTCAGGAACAGGATGGCGGTAACGGTTGTCGTGGGTCCCCTGGGGGCCCCTGCAGTGCCCATGCCAATGGCATGGGCACTGCAGGGGCCCCCTAACAGCGGGAAAGCCAGAATGGCCGCCGCGGTCATTTGACCGCGGTGTGGTCATTTGGCGGCTCCCGCCGGGCGTGCAGTTACCGCCGCCGGCGGGAGTCGGAATGACCCCCATAGTGTTGATTCAAAGTTCCTAAGATACCTGAGTGAGATACGTTTCATTTGAAGTATTACTTGTAAATCTTGTTCTTAAAATAAACTAAGAAAATATATTTTTCTATATAAAGACCTAATGGCCTGGAATTATCTTTGAGTGTGTGTGATCCTCTTTTATTGCCTGTGTGTGTACAACAAATGCTTAACACTACCCTCTGATAAGCCTTCTGCTCGACCACACTACCACAAAATAGAGCATTAGAATTATCTCTTTTTGCCACTATCTTGCCTCTAAGGGGAACCCTTGGACTCTGTGCATGCTATTTCTTACTTTGAAATAGTACATACAGAGCCAACTTCCTACAACTGGGCTCTGCCATGGACATTCCTCTGCCATCACCCATCACCATTTTGCTACCCCCTCCAATTTTGAGCACTAAAATAAACACCCTTAAAGCACAAAACAATCTGGAGTCAGTCTGTGATTTCAGAATACTGTATTAGCAATTACTGTGGCAAAAAGCTTTTTCACTTGTAATGTCAACATACCTATGTCACACAGCTCTAGTCCATGAGGAATCAAAGCAGATATCACACTGTGGGACCCAGATCTGTGAAATCGTAAGGGAAAGTGACAACTCAGTGACCATACACTGGGTGAAAACGACAGACAGTAGAGAGGTAGTAGTGTTTAAGTACATGTAGTAGGCAGGTTTGTATTCTTACCTGTGTTTCACTGGAAATATTGCTGGATCACTGAGTCCCTGTTGTCCATGTCTTCTTCTTCTGTTTCCTCGTCTTCACTGTCCACAGGCTCCACAGCTGCAACAACACTGCCGTCTGGACCATCCTCCTGCAGAAAAGGCACCTGTCAACGCAAAGCCAAGTTGTGAAGCATACAGCAGGCCACGATGATCTGGCACACCTCCTTTGGTGAGTAGAATAGGGATCCACCTGTCATATGGAGGCACCTGAACCTGGCCTTCAGGAGGCCGAAGGTCCGCTCGATCACCCTCCTAGTTCGCCCATGGGCCTCATTGTAGCGTTCTTCTGCCCTTGTCCTGTGATTCCTCACTGGGGTCAGTAGCCATGACAGGTTGGGGTAACCAGAGTCACCTGCAAATGGCAAAGGACAACTATTAGACACACACTAACCTGGAGGGATAGCCCCAGACCCAGACAACCATTCCCACTGACTAGCTTCCATGTGCTCACCTAATAGCCACACACGGTGCCTCTGGAGTTGACCCATCACATAAGGGATGCTGCTATTCCGCAGGATGTAGGCGTCATGCACTGAACCAGCGAACTGAGCATTCACATGGGAGATGTACTGGTCGGCCAAACATACCATCTGTGCATTCATCGAATGATAACTCTTCCGGTTTCTGTACAACTGTTCACCCCTCCGGGAAGGGACCAAAGCCACATGTATCCCATCAATGGCACCTATGATGTTGGGGATATGTCCCAGGGCATAGAAATCACCTTTCACTGTAGGCAAATCCTCCACCTGAGGGAAAACCATGTTGCTCTGCATGTGTTTGAGCAGGGCAGACAACACTCTGGACAACACATTGGAAAACATAGGCTGGGACATCCCTGATGCTATGGCCACTGTTGTTTGAAATGACCCACTTGCAAGGAAATGGAGTACTTACAGCACCTGCACTTGAGGGGGGATTCCTGTAGGATGGCGGATAGCTGACATCAGGTCTGGCTCCAACTGGGTACACAGTTCCTGGATTGTGGCACGGTCAAGCCTGTATGTGATTATCACATGTCTTTCCCCCATTGTCGACAGGTCCACCAACGGACGGTACACCGGAGGATGCCGCCATCTCCTCACATGTCCCAGAGGACGGTGCCTATGAAGGACAACAGCGAGCACAGAGTCAAACAACTCAGAGGTACGTACCCACAGCTTACACAGAACACCAATCATAATCTAAAAAGTGTCCTGTATGTGTGTTGAGTCTAGGCCTAGGTATGTGTGACGCAGTTGAAAATGAAGCCATGTGGGCCCCTGAAATGGCGGCTGCCTGACCTGTAAAGTGGGATAATTGGATCTGAGGTAACTGCGCTGGCGTTGTACACTGTCGCGGTAGGCGGTCGAAGACCGCGGGGCAATGCTGCATTGGTTAACATTAGACCCTATGGGTCCCATGAGCCAATGACGATGTACGTCGGCGGTGACGGTACCCACCGCTGCAGACGTGACTGCCATTTTCTATCTGTTCAATCACTCGATACCTGATCTTCGACAGGAGAGGACCTACACTGCAAGTGCTGCTGTGACCTCAGTCTGGAAGAGACAATGGCTTGTGTGACTGGGGAAAGGGCCCCTGCCTTCACATCGGAGGAGTTGGAGAAACTTGTGGATGGGGTCCTCCCCCAGTACACGCTACTCTACGGTCCTCCAGACAAACAGGTAAGTACACTGGGAGCATGCTGTATGGGCTATGCCTGTGTGGAGAGGCATGGATGTAAGAAGGAAAGGGGGGAGTGCGGCGTGCATGAAACGACAGTGAGTGCATGTGCCACATGGCAAGGGTAGGGATGGGGGCCAATCACTTTGACGGTGCAGTTGGTAATAAGTTTCTCTTCCCCCTGTACAACTCATGTAGGTCAGCACCCACCAGAAAAAATATATTTGGCGTGCCATCGCCAAGGACGTCCGGACCCTGGGGGTCTACCACAGATGGAGCCCCCACTGCTGGAAAAGATGGGAGGACATTCGCCGCTGGAGCAAGAAGACGGTGGAGGCTCAGCTGGGGATGGCCTCCCAACATGGGAGGGGTGCCCGTCGCACCATGACCCCCCCTGATGTTCAGGATCCTGCCAGTGGCGTACCCGGAGTTGGATGGGCGCTGGAGGGCATCACAGCAGCCACAAGGGGGTGAGTACACTCTCATCCTGCTGATTTTGTGCGCAGTGGAGGGGTCTGGGTGGGGGAGGGGGGCTGTGGCTTTCCCTAGGCCAGGATGAGTTCCGTAGGCAAGGTCCCTCCGTAAGGCAGTCCATGTGGCACTCCACCGCACCTCTGTAGAGTGCCAAGTACACCTAGTCATGCCCCTGTGTCATTCATGTGTGCAGATGTCATCCATAGCCTAGTAGGCCATTTCCCAGGAATTGAACAGTGGAGCCAAGAGCGCGGCGTAGTGCAGGGGGCTTCTGTGTCTGTCGTGTCCGCCAACGGTAGCAGTAATGCATGCACTCAACATGTCTTTCTTCTGTCGTCCCCCCCTTTTTGTGGTCTCCCTGTTCTTGTGTGCATTAGCATCATCAGGCGGAGGAGCAGTGGCACCGGAGCACGAGGGGGCTGAATGCCACATGGCCATGGAGGGCCACACTACGGAATCGGACTTCACCAGTGGGACGGAGGGCGAGGGGAGCTCCACGGCGGGGACAGGAGCTGAGACCAGTGACACAGACTCGTCCTCTGATGGGAGCTCCCTAGTGGTGCGGCAACATCTGTGCCCCCCCATCTACAGGTACAGCCACCACCCCCCTTCCAGCACTGCCCTCCCAGCAGCCCCTCAGCCTTTACCCCGTGCCCGCTCACCCTGGAGGGTGGGCATGACCTTCACCCCAGGCACCTCAGGCCCTGCCCCAGTCACCCCTGCTGCCCTCAGTGAGGAGGCCATTGACCTCCTCAGGTCCCTCACTGTTGGGCAGTCTACCATTTTGAATGCCATCCAGGGTGTAGAAAAGCAGTTGCAACAAACCAATGCATTCCTGGAGGGCATTCATTCTGGTCAGGCGGCCCTTCAGCGAGCTTTTCAGACTCTGGCCTCAGCACTGATGGCAGCCATTGTCCCTGTCTCTAGCCTCCCCGCTCTAACTTCCTCCACCCAGACCCAATCCCCTGTACCCCAGCCTATCCCAAGCATACCTCTAGACCAGCATGCACACACGTCAACACACAAGGGAAGCTTAGGCAAACATAAGCACCACACATCCCACAGGCACTCACACAAGCATCAGACACATGCAGACACACCAACATCCACTGCCTCCACCGTGTCCCCCCCCTCTTTGTCTCCCTCCTCCATCCCAGTCTCGTCTACACTCACACCTGCATGCACTGCCTCTACAGCCACTACGTCCATCACCAGCATACCCACCACCACACCCCACTCACGTGCAGTCACCACCCCCACTACCATTCACACGTCCTCTGTGTCCTCTCCCAGTGTGTCTGTGACACCCCCTCCCAAGATACACAAACGCAGGCACACACCCACCCAACAGCCATCCACCTCACGACAGCCTCCAGCGCATGCACCTTCACCCAAAGTCAGCAAACCAACACCTCCTATAACCACAACCTCTTCCTCCACTCCCAAACCCCCTCCAGCTACCCGTCCCAGTGTCTCCCAAAAACTTTTCCTGTCCAACCTTGACCTCTTTCCCACACCTCCCCCACACCGTCCGTCTCCTAGGTCCCGAACTAGCACCTCAGCCACATTATCTCCCGGACCAGTGGTGCCTGTAGTCACTGGAATCTGGAGTGCACCGGCCACCAGGGCAGCCAGTGTGGCACGGAGCCACAGCACAGACAGTCCCCCACCTGTGAAGCATCAGACGTTGGCCAGTACCCGGCGGGAGAGGGGGAAGACTCCAGCCACCAAAGACAATCCCAGGGGTCCAGCTGGGAGTGTGGAGTCCAAGGTGTGGAAGGGGCACAAGAAACTCAGCAAGTCTGGGAAGAGCAGCAGGCGGAGAAGACCGCCATCACCCCCGCTGCCCAGGAGCCCACCGCCACCAACCCTGCTGCCCAGGAGGCCACCCCCAGCATCAGCCCTGCTGCCCAGGAGGCCACCGCCACCAGCCCAGCTGCCCAGGAGGCCACCGCCAGCACCGGCCCAACTGCCCAGGAGGCCACCACCAACACCAGCCCTGCTGCCCAGGAGGCCACCGCCAGCACCAGCCCAGCTGCCCAGGAGGCCACCGCCAGCACCAGCCCAGCTGCCCAGGAGGCCACCGCCAGCACCAGCCCAGCTGCCCAGGAGGCCACCACCAGCACCAGCCCTGCTGCCCAGGAGGCCACCGCCACCAGCCCTGCTGCCCAGGAGGCCACCACCATCACCAGCCCAGCTGCCCAGGAGGCCACCGCCAGCACCAACCCAGCTGCCCAGGAGGCCACCACCAGCACCAGCCCTGCTGCCCAGGAGACAACCGCCACCAGCCCTGCTGCCCAGGAGGCCACCGCCATCATCCCCGCTGGGCCAGAGAGGACCGGCAGCACAAGCCCCGCCGGGTCATGAAGGACCACCAGCAGCTGAGTCACTGCAAAGGAGGCCGCCACTCCAAGCACCGCTGAACAGGGCACCGCTGTCTCAAGCACCGCTGAACAGGGCACTGCCATCTCAAGCACCGCTGAACAGGGCACCGCCGGGCACCGCTAAACAGGGCACCGCCGTCTCAAGCACCGCTGAACTGGGCACCACCGTCTCAAGCACCGCTGAACAGGGCCCCGCCGTCTCAAGCACCGCTGAACAGGGCACCGCCGTCTCAAGCACCGCTGAACAGGGCACCGCCGTCTCAACCAACGCTGGCCCATGAGCGCCAAGGGCACTGACGCTACTGAGTCCGTCACGGGCAGGATGAAGCACTCTGGGCACCATGCCCCCTCCAGAACCAGTGGAGAGATCCATCCACTACCTCTGTCCTTAGCAGGATGAAGTTCTCTGGGCACAGTGCCATCTCCAGAACCAGTGGAGAGATCCATCCACTACCTCTGTCCTTAGCAGGATGAAGCACTCTGGGCACAATGCCCCCCCCCCCCCAGAACCAGTGGAGAGATCCATCCACTACCTCTGTCCTTAGCAGGATGAAGCACTCTGGGCACCATGCCCCCTCCAGAACCAGTGGAGAGATCCATCCACTATCTCTGTCCTTAGCAGGATGAAGCACTCTGGGCACAATGCCCCCCTCCAGAACCAGTGGAGAGATCCATCCACTACCTCTGTCCTTAGCAGGATGAAGCACTCTGGGCACCATGCCCCCTCCAGAACCAGTGGAAACTGTTATCCACTTTAGAGACTGTGGGCCTGATTCTAACTTTGGAGGACGGTGTTAAACCGTCCCAAAAGTGGCGGATATACCACCTACCGTATTACGAGTTCCATAGGATATAATGGACTCGTAATACGGTAGGTGGTATATCCGCCACTTTTGGGACGGTTTAACACCGTCCTCCAAAGTTAGAATCAGGCCCTGTGTCTTTGCACTCCCCAGGATTGAACAGTGGGCAACCCACCCACTGTAGAGACTTGAGAGACTGTGGCTTTGCACTCCCCAGGATGGAACAGTGGGCAACCCACCGACTGTAGAGACTTGAGAGACTGTGGCTTTGCACTCCCCATGATTGAACAGTGGGCAACCCACCCACTGTAGAGACTTGAGGGACTGTGGCTTTGCACTCCCCAGGATGGAACAGTGGGCAACCCACCCACTGTAGAGACTTGAGAGACTGTGGCTTAGCACTCCCCAGGAAGGAACAGTGGGCAACCCACTCCCCAGGATTGAACAGTGGGCAACCCACCCACTGTAGAGACTTGAGAGACTGTGGCTTTGCACTCCCCATGATTGAACAGTGGGCAACCCACCCACTGTAGAGACTTGAGAGACTGTGGCTTTGCACTCCCCAGGATGGAACAGTGGGCAACCCACCCACTGTAGAGACTTGAGAGACTGTGGCTTTGCATTCACCAGGATTGAACAGTGGGCATGTGGCCCCATCATGGATTTAGCGTTGTGCACTCAACCGGCTGAGGTGCCCCCCCCTTTCCCTCCCCCTGAGGTGCCTGTTTTCTTGCTCTCTCATGCCCCTGCAGTGTTCTCTCCATCATGGTCGGGGATCTTGTGTGGGCCTTGCCCATACCGTGTGGGCCCAGTGTTCCACGGACTTAATTGGAGCACTACCTGGACTACTATCCTTGGTGTATATTTTGTTAATGGTGTATATATATTTTTTTGCGTACTTGCTTTTAATATATTACAATGTTTACACTCATTTCCTTTGGTCTTTGCATTCTTCCGGGTGGTTTGGGGGGGTGTAACTGTGATGTATCAATATGTATTAGTGTGTGTGTTGTAGTGGGTGAGGGTGGGGGTGTTGCGGGTGTATGTCCCTGTTTTTTCCCTCCTCCTCCCCTGTGTGGTAGGTGCAGTACTCACCGTGGTCTTCGCCGCCGGCGTTCGTGCTCCTGGTAGAGGAGCAGGAAGACTATGGCAGGGAGAATTTGGAGTTCCGGATCCATGGTGTCCTCGTTCCTCGTGGGGTATGTAGAGGTGAGCATTTTCCCTTTGGAATCCTGTTTCCGCCGTGTTTTTATCTGCGGTGAATCCGCCCCGGAAAAGGTGGTGGATTGGTAGGTTGTGATACTGTGGGCGGTACTTTGTCTCCCGCCTGTCTGTTGGCGGTGACCGCCGCTCTGTTTGTTTGTACCGCCGTGGCGGTCGGAGTGTTGAAGTGGCTGTCTTTGTTGGCGGTTTCCGCCATGTTCGTAATTGCAAAATTTTTACTGCCGGCCTGTTGGCAGTCTTACCGCTGCTTTAACACCGACCGCCAGGTTTGTAATGACCACCTTTATATCACTTTTCAGTGATATCTCTACAATTTCATATTGCATCTTTTATCGTTGTGACCTGCAAATAACCAGATAAATATTATATATTTTTCTAAACACTGTGTGGTCTATTTTTGTGGTGCTATATTGTGTTATTGTATGATTTATTGCACAAATGCTTTACACATTGCCTTCTAAGTTAAGCCTGACTGCTCAGTGCCAAGCTACCAGAGGGTGTGCACAGGATAATTTGGATTGTGTGTGACTTACCCTGACTAGAGTGAGGGTTCTTGCTTGGACAGGGGGTAACCTGACTGCCAACCAAAAACCCAATTTCTAACATTGGTGATCAGTGGTCAGGATAGGACTTGTATTTGTGCAGAGACATACAGTAGCTAAGTATTTCACTACCTACCCACAGTTGAAGGTCAACTTGACTTTTTCATCTTTTTCCTTTTGGTTCTCTGATGTCCTCCTGGATATATTATTGAGATTTTGGACTTTGGTTTTTGGTTTTGCCTGTGATACCTTGCCAGATTGGGAATGGGTACCTACCTCACAGATGACTACGGTGTGGCAAACATTGTGCCTGTTTAATCCCTCACCAAGGCTGAGCTAAAGGGGCTTTGCAGAAAATGGGGACTTCCTATGTCAAGGAGATCCACTAAGATGGAACTGCTAAATATCTATGTAGCCTGGGGAGAAGCACAATGGGCAGAGGAACAGGCAGCAAAGAAGCAAAAAGATCATAGCCCGGAGAATGATTATGAGGAGGAGGACTGCTCAGATGAGGAAAGAGAACCAGCGAGAGATGAATGGCTCGTAGCTGCAGAGCAGTGGATGGAGGAGCTAGATGAGCATGTTGAGAGGGCTGAGGCAGCGAGAGCCTTAGCCATGGAAAAAGAAAGGATTGCAGCTCAGGAGCTGAGCTGTGAAGAGCTGAAACTGGAAGCCAGAAGGGCTGAGTCCAGTTCAGATGGTGGCAGCAAAAATCTTGCATCCAGTGCTGCTGAAGTAGTGCACAGGCCAAGAGATGTGGTGTCCGACTTGAAAAAGGGAGTTGACACACACCAGGCGGTTCAGGAATATGGGGTAGTTCCCGTTATGCACAGGGTCCCTGAGGAGGATTGGGGAACAGGCACAGGGAGTCATATTCCTACTGGGAGAGGGACACTTTACTGGCTCTAGAAGAGAGTGACAGGGAAAAGGGTTCCCCCCTGGCGGACGTCCTGGATATAGAGTGTGGAGACATCCCAGAAGAGAATGGGTTGAGTGTCATGGACAGTCAGATACTGTCTCACCAGTCTCAGGAGGGTGATGTAGAGTGCTTTTTCAAGGCTGAGTCACTGGATGGTTGGGTGAAGGGTACTTTGGTTAATACATGTGAGGGGAAGAGTGATGTAATTGCTGGAGAGCATATGTCTGGTCCTTATTTTCCAGAGCTACGCCAACACCAGGTGGAGTGTGAGTTCTCTGACCCCAGGGAGCTTACAATGGAGGCAGAATTTTGGGTGAGCACCAGAAAGTCTGAAGAGGCATTTGGGGGTGCTCCTGAAGGGAGTGGTCTAGATGTTTCCCAACCAAGTGAGGTGGGAGAGGATTGTAATGTCCCAGGTAGGTCCCAGGTCCTAGAGGGTTCCTTGAGTGAATGCTAGGAGAGAAGCCTAGCCTGTACCATGGGGCCACCTGTTGAGGGAGACCCCACAGTGTCAGAAGAACTTGGGGGGATGACTATAGCCAGCATCCCACCAGTTCTGGTGTCTGGCAGTACTACTCCTAGTGAGAGGGTGCAGAAGTCCAGACAGAGGGTTGAGAGAGGGTTGCGGACCCCAGTGGAGGTCGTGGAGAGTCAGGGTTCAGCTCTGAGAGCAGAGCCCCCAGGAATGACCCAGGTGAAACCGTTTCTGGTTTGGGGGAGATCCAGACTCTGCCAGATGGGCTGAGGTCAGGAGACCTGCGCCAACCAGACTCATGTGTGGCCCTTGGGGACGGTGTGTCCCTTGTGGGGAGTGAGCGTGCCCCCCAGGAAGTCCTGGCATGCCAGGCAATTGTTCAACCTCAGGGTGGTGACTCTGGGTTGGATGACCAGGTTCAGGGGTTAAACTCTGACCTGGTGGGGGGTAGGTGTGCCACCCAGAAAGTCCTGGTTTGCCAGGCAGTGATCCAGTCTGAGGGTACAGACCCCGGGCTGGAAGACCAGGTTCAGGGTGTCCCCCCTGAACTGGATGAAGGGGCTACTGATAACAGTGCCCCTACCATGTTGTCTCCTGAGAAGGCCACTCCTATTTGGAGGGTGCTGGATCCCAGAAGGGAGCGCAGGGGGAGGGAAGCCTCAGCCTGGGCCCTAGTCCAACCTGAAGGTACAGACCCCAGGTTGGAGGACCAGTGGCAGGTTAACAGCCCTGCACTGGTGAAAGAATGGTGCAGGGCTGCTTCTATAAGCACCCTGACCATGTTGGACTCTGGGGGTGCCGCTCCAGGAGGGAGGGTACAGAGCCCCAGAGGGGAGGACCAGGTTCAGGCTGTCATCCCTGACCTGGTGGAAGGGAGAGTTGTCAAAGGGTGCCCAGCACCTGGGGCTACCGCCCCCCCACTCTCCACAGTCACAGTGGTTAGGGAGCTTTGAGAGGCCTGGGGCCTGGCTCTCATCCCTGACAGCTGTCAGTGGCCACTGTGGCTTGCTGTCCAGGTGGACAGAGTTACCGCTGGGGAGGGGACAAGAGTCATACCCCGGGGGTAGAGTGGGCAACACCACTGTGTTGGTCCTGGTGGTACTATCCGGCCCCTGGGATACATCTGTGAGCAAAGTAATGTTAGGTGCTGCACATATGGTATCCGCAGGTAAGGAGAAAGGTTCCCCATGGGTTGGCTTAGTGGACCCTGAGAGTATGGACAGAGGGATCCAATTGGAGTCAGGAAGGCGAAGAACTGGAACATGCCCCTGCTGTTGTGGGCCTGGGTCCTTGTTCTATCGCCTCAAACAGGGAAGTACTTCAGGATAGTGGTGGTTCTCCCCTGGTTTTAGGCTGGTGGGGGGTCATGTTGGTCCTGGCCTTTGATAGTGTCATCCCCAAACCTTTTGCCTCCTTCCTCCTATTTTTTCTGACCTGTTGTTGTTGGTTTTTGAACTCTGGGCACTTTACCACTGCTAACCAGTGCTAAAGTGCATATGCTCTCTGTGTAAATTGTACTGTTGATTGGTTTATCCATGGTTGGCTATTTGATTTACTTGTAAGACCCTAGTAGAGTGCACTATATGTGCCTAGGGACTGTAGATTAAATGCTACTAGTGGGCCTGCAGCACTGGTTGTGCCACCCACTTAAGTAGCCCCTTCACCTTGTCTCAGGCCTGCCATTGCAATGCCCGTGTGTGCAGTTTCACTGCCACTTCGACTTGGCTTTTAAAAATACTTGCCAAGCCTAAAACTCCCCTTTTTCTACATATAAGTCACCCCTAATGTGTGCCCTAGGTAACCGCTAGAGCAGGGTGCTGTGTGGGTAAAAGGCAGGACATGTACCTATGTAGTTTATATGTCCTGGTAGTGTAAAACTCCTAAATTTGTTTTTACACTACTGTGAGGCCTGCTCCCTTCATAGGCTAACATTGGGGCTGCCCTCATACATTGTTGAAGTGGTAGCTGCTGATCTGAAAGGAGTAGGAAGGTCATATTTAGTATGGCCAGAATAGTAATACAAAATCCTGCTGACTGGTGAAGTTGGATTTAATATTACTATTTTAGAAATGCCACTTTTAGAAAGTGAGCATTTCTCTGCACTTAAATCTTTCTGTGCCTTACAATCCACGTCTGGCTAGGTTTAGTTAACAGCACCTTGTACATTCACTCAGACACATCCCAAACACAGGGTACTCAGCCTCACTTGCATACATCTGCATTTTGAATGGGTCTTCTTGGGCTGGGAGGGTGGAGGGCCTGCCCTCACACAAAGGACTGCCACACCCCCTACTGTGACCCTGGCAGACAGGATTGAACTGAAAGGGGACCTGGTGCACTTCTAGGCCCCTCTTTGAAGTCTCCCCCACTTCAAAGGCACATTTTAGTATAAAACAGGGCCTCTGCCCTACCACCTCAGACACTTGCTGGACAAGAAACCTGATCCAGAACCTGCATCCTGCCAAGAAGAACTGCCTGGCTGCTCAAAGCACTCACCTGACTGCTTTCTACAATGGACTGCTGCCTTGCTATTGGCCTGCTGCCTTGCTGAACTCTTGTCTTGCTGCAAAAGTGCTCTCCAAGGGCTTGGATAGAGCTTGCCTCCTGTTCCCTGAAGTCTCAGGACCAAAAAGACTTTCCTTTTTCAACTGGACTCCTTGTGCGCCGACACATTTGACGTGCAGCTTGCTCCGCGGTGAAAAATTCACTGCACGCCGATCTGGAAAGACGCCGCTCGAGCCCGCAAGGAAGAAATCGACGCAGCGCCTGCCATGAGGGAGAAAATTCCACGCACAGCCCAACGGAACGACGTGCAGCCAGACAACAAGCCCAGGAATCCACGCACAGACCCCGGGACATCTGGGAATCCCACGAACCACAGAGGAGACCGGTCCGCGTGCCGGAAAACGACGCACATCGTCCCCTAGTGAAAAATAACGACGCAAGTCCGTGTGTGAAGGGGCGAAACCGACGGACACATTTTCCACTCCAAACCAGGTACTTTGTGCTTGAAAGAGACTTTGGGGGTCATTACGACCGCCGAGGCCACGGGAGACAGAATACCGCCATTGCCGGCGGTATTCCTGTCTCCCTATTATGACATTTCCGCTGGGCCAGCGGACGGTAACAGTGTTACCGTCCGCTGGCACAGCGGAAATGTCACATCAACATTGCAGCCGGCACGTAATAGAGCCGGCGGCAATGCTGATGTGCAGCGGGTGCAGTAGCACCCGTTGCGCATTTCACTGCCCGAAACTCGGGCAGTGAAATGCGCGACGGGGCTATGCCTGGGGGCCCATGCACTGCCCATGCCCCCAGGGGCACCCCAAGTCCCCTTACCGCCGGCCTTTCTAGGGCGGTGTGTACCGCCATGGACAGGCCGGCGGTCGGGGACTCATAATCCCCAGGCCAGCGGTGCTTGCACCGCTGCCCTGGGGATTATGACCGCCAGGCGGAATCCTGGCGGGAAAATGGAGGTGCCGGCGGTATGGCCGTGGCAATTCCACCACGGTCATAATTGCTGGCGGAACACCGCCAGCCTGTTGGCGGTGTTACCGCCAACATACCGCCGGCTGCCAGGGTCGTAATGACCCCCTTTGTTTGCTTTTTAAAGACTTAAGACACTTTATATCACTTTTCAGTGATATCTCTACAATTTCATATTGCATCTTTTATCGTTTTGACCTGCAAATAACCAGATATATATTATATATTTTTCTAAACACTGTGTGGTGTATTTTTGTGGTGCTATATTGTGTTATTGTAAGATTTATTGCACAAATGCTTTACACATTGCCTTCTAAGTTAAGCCTGACTGCTCAGTGCCAAGCTACCAGAGGGTGGGCACAGGATAATTTGGATTGTGTGTGACTTACCCTGAGTAGAGTGAGGGTTCTTGCTTGGACAGGGGGTAACCTGACTGCCAACCAAAAACCCAATTTCTAACAGATTTCCTTAAGTATCTCAAAAACTACTGAACAGATTTACACCAAATAACACCAAGCATTTGCAATGCAATGGGTCTCACGTTTGCTCGAGTTATAGCTATTAGCATTGTCAATTCCTAACTGGACTTTTCTTGTCACATAAATTGAAAACGAAAAGTAAAACATATCAGCAAACTTGCAATTATCTATGTAACAGGGTTGATGGCCAAGGCAGTAACAAAACTGCCCCAAGTAGAGGCAAACATAAAGCATTTCCCAATGATAACAAAGGAGTTTTGAAAGGCAAGCCCTAAGATCTAACTTTGTTATTACAGGAGACCTGGGCAACTAAACCATTTACAATTTATGGTTATCTGGGTTTTTCTCCCCCTGCATACAAGGTGAAAAGGTTTGGCCATCCGAAGGGTGGTATGGCGACTTTTATAGCAGCTGGCCTAAAAGCATCCCGTATACAACTAAAAGAAGAAAATGCAGATTTTTTGGTAATAAAATTGCTAAATTGGCATAAAAAGGTAGGGAGACCTCTCTTGATAATATATGTTTATATTCATCCTGATGCCCACTCCATTAAATTTATGACCTCCAAACTGGTAGAAGTAATTTTAACAGGCTTGCAAGAATCTGAAGCTCAAGAGCTTTTAATAACAGGGGATTTTTATATGAAACTATTGCAACCCTATGAAAGGTAGGAACAGATTGTGCATCAGGATTACATGTGATCAGTCCCTCAACAATCATTAGGGAACAAAGGTACTTGCCCAAAAGACGCTAAGGTGGTTACTTTTGTTAAGAATTTGGAGATGTTAGGTCTTAGAATCCTGAATGGGAGGTTTCAACAGGATTCTCCCCCACAGCTACCTGCTATGCCTTTGGAAACCAATTCTTAATGACTATGTAGTGGTTACTTTGCAACTTCTAACCCTAGTTGCTACCTATCACATTGTGAGGACAGAACTAAGTGATCACGGTTTGCAAAGTATGGAGATTAATTACAGTTACCCAAGGCAAAACCCTGCTGCTACTCTTCCCAGGAACAGTACCATGATTAATTATAAGAAACTTCAATGGCATGGAGACTCAATTGAAGCTATTGGTATAAACTCAGTGGTGCGGTTTAACCAATACAGATGTGATCCAAGTGGTGATCCAATTTTTTTATGGTCAGCTTTCTTGGATGAGTTTGTAGTCAGGCTTCTCTCTGAAAATCTTCAAAAATCCCATCAGTATTATGCATTGGAAAAAGTAAGAAGCAGAGATAAAATAAAAATAACAGCTGTCACTGCTCTGAGGAATAGACTACTAAGACTTGCCAAGAAGCGCCCAACTGATCTTTGTATCCAAAAAGATTTAAAAGTTATAAATAGCTCATATCGGAAACAGATGTAGGAAGATTAGACAAGGAATAGGCAGGACTTCTGGGCAAAGACCTTATTTTTAAGTAACAAAACAAATTCTCAGGCATTCTGGAAAATGGTAAATAATTTAAATAAAGCCCCTACGATTCTGACCAGTTCGGATATCTCCTGGTACTACTTTTTAACTCAATATTTCAACCAAGCTAAAGAATGTAAAGAAGTGGTGCTTAGTATAGGGGGACTAACAGGGGTTCACGACCAGGGAGCTGACATTAATACAATCTGCCCCAGGCATAAGGAAGATAATGATCTAATATTCCCTGTTGCTCAGGTTACTAGACTCATTAATAAGAGCAGGCAGGGTGGGGCTTAGGATTTCTGAGCACTGCAATCACTTGGCACATTTTGAGGTTTAAAGCATCATGAAATTTCAGCGCATATGTTAATTTAGAGTTCCAGCGCCAGTGATTTATTGGGGGAGCGGGTCTACAGCATGATGCGTGGCCTAGGGTTCTTTGGGGAGGACGACTTGCACTAACAGGGTGAGGGGTTCATTGGTAAATAAGTCACCTCCATGGTAAATATGGGGAGTGGAAGTGATGCGTGGTGGGGGAGGGAAAGTGTTGATGCTGGCAGTAGCGGAAGTGGGGTGAATCCCTCTGTTGGGGGAGTTCTTTGTTCAGCTAGAGGGTAATGATGATAATGGGGGGCTGGAGATGGAGGCGAGGGAAGGGCACTTACCGTCACATGCCAGGTCTCCATCCCACTCCTCTGCAGCTACAGCTCCATAAGGGCCGGTGGATCCCACTGGCCTGTCAAACCCAACCTATTCGGGAAATCCTAGGTTAAATGGGGTTATCCAGTAGTTCCTCGGGCGATCCCAGGGTTGGGGAGGACATGGGACTTCAGAAAGGTCCTAGGGTATATAGCGATCCGGCGGTCTGGGGTACCCGCAGTACTGGGGATCGCGGTACTGGGAGAACCAACAGGTTCGACACCCAGACCCGAACCAAGACCCTTGTGACCGAACCAATGGGGCACTAGAACTGGAAAGTGAAGCGCTGGGTTCAACAGCACGAAGGAGGTGAATAAACACAAGTTTCCAATCTGAGAACACACATTTACAATACAATTCGTCTTGCATTTGCTCAAGTGAGAGCTATTAGCATTGTAAACTAGAGGAAGCATGGCAACGCATGTGTGCAGTAGCAGCTGCCGCAAATCTTGAACATGGCAGAGTGTGGATGGGTCCGGGGCAAATTTACAAAAAATGTTTTAAAAAATGAGCGCAATGTGTAAAACCCAGCGAGATCGGGCTGTGTAGGAACAAAAAAGTAGTCCAGAAACCATGCTGAAAACAAGGAGCCTCGTATGTTTTCAGTAGTTGGCCAGTGCCCTCGAGAAGGGCCAAACCCTGGATATATTTCAACAGGCTAGAGCTCTTGCACACTTGACCCTAAAAAAGGGCACTTTCTGGACCAAAAGCTACCTGCTAAATTTAGTGTAATTCCATCCATATATAATTCCAAAGAAAGAAACCACTGCACTCCATTTCTTCGGAAAAATCACAGTATTTAATCAATGCCAACAAACAACAACGCGTTTTAACTCCGAAGTGTCTTGTTCTGGAGAAACGGAGTGCAGTGTTTTTTTTTCCTTAGAATCACAATTTGAGGAGGATTGGTCTACCTATACCACTAGCACCAGCAGTTTGTGTGCATTGTGTCTGATTTATGACCAGTTGTTTTGAAACGTATATATATATATATATATATATATATATATATATATATATATATGGATATATATGCATATATATGTATATAGTGTCACATAAAAAATATAGGTTACAGTTTTACTTATATTTTTAATGATGTTATAGAAGTTGTCATGAGTGCTGTAATGTCTGGGGTAATTAGCAGTGCATGGCGATGGTGCGAGTTATAGTTACTTTAGGGCATGAGTTATAGTTACCTGAAATAAGTCAAATTATAACTGCGGAATTTCTATTGTTTTGTATTGTTTTGTGTGAGTAAATTCAGAACCTAGCTATAATGTCCCTGTAACCTTTGTTTTTTTTAAGTGACTTTCAATTTTTTTTTATTGTATTCCCTAACTGTAACATCCCTTTAACCTTTTTTTAGTGAATGTCAATGTTTTCTTTTATTGTAAAGTGTATAAGTATAAAAGTGTCTGAGTAAGTGTTTGAGTGTGTCTGTAAGTGGGTCTGTGATTGACAGCTCTTGCTTCCTGGGAGCAGAGTTAAGTTTGCTCTGGTTTGGTGGGAGCTGTCAAAGTATTCACCAAGTCAGAGCAAACAGCTATGTTCTGGGGTGAGCACCCCGGGACATAGCAGGAGTGGGCCCTTTGGGGTGGCAGTCCCCAGGGCCATTATTGTCTCTAGGAGGGGGACTGCGTAGCCCCCATCCTTCTGTTTTCACAGGCCGGCCCCATTGGGGTGCTGGTCATCGGGCCATATATGACCCGGGAGGGGGGCTGTGCGACCCTTCTCCCACTTTCAAAAGTTATTTTGGCCCCTGGGAGGTGGTGGTCCCCAGGGCTCCATGAGCCTCAAGAGGGGGGCCCATGCACCCCCACCTTTTGTTAAATAATGCCCCAGGGACCTGGCTCACCTAGTGACTTTTTCCAAAACAAGTCTGCCTGATCTGTCGCAACCCCAGCACCAGAGCTAAGTGGTCAGGGTACCCCTACTCAATTCCTTGTTGAAGTGTTGGCAGCCAATGAGATCATAGCACACGATCAGGAGGGTTCGCTGAGCTTTTGCGTTAATATGTATACAAATTAGAATTTTCTTTAATATCTCAAAAACTACTGAACAGATTTACACTGAATAACTAACAGGGCACTTTCTGGACCAAGAGCTACCTTTCTACCGAATTTAGTGTAATAATATCCATCAGATCTGACTGTAGTCTTGTTCAAACACTGTTGGGAATTAACATGGGGAAAACACATTTTGGGCCCCCCTTACTTGACGAATTATCAGAAACTTTTCAGATACCAGCTGCTGTGAGCGTTAAATTATTTTTGAAAATTTCATGAAAATTCATCACACGGTGCTAAAAATATAGGCAAGTAAATAAATGCTTTTTCTAGAGAAGCTAGGTCCTAACTATAACTATATAACTACCTAGTGATGACTGCCACTAGGTATTATATATATATTACGATCTTGCAGGACTGTCATGGGATTGCAAATAGTAAAAAGGGTATGTGAGTTCTCAATTCACTCTACTGCTAGAAATGCATATTTTGGTCCTTGATATTGATAGGAACTTTGTAAGAGATAAGTACTGTGATGAGTATGAGATTAATTCTTTTTTTTTTAATTCTACAATCTCACAAGACTCATGGGATCATGAAAAGTAGAAATGAGAAGGTGATCTTTGAATACACTGTATGCACTCTTGCTACTGTAGGAAGGATTATTGCAGGAGGTCCAGTGCATGGAAGGGGTGGGGCGGGTAAGGGGGAAATAAAAATATAATATTACAAAAATGAATCACTTACCTCAAACGCCACCACCGCACCGCTCCATCCGCTCCTCTGCTGCAAGCACAGGCTCCCAGCCTGCCCTGCAGCCAGTCCTAACACTGCTCCAAGCAGACTGGAAGCCTGTGCGTGCCCCCTCCAGCCCGGCAATTGTGTTGCTGGGCTGGAGAGAGCCTACTGCGCATATGCGTTTGGCGGGCCCGAGACGGCTGGCCAAAGACACATACTCTGTGAAAGAGTACGCAGTGCACTACCCTCACTGCTCATCACCCTGTGGCCCCTCTCTTTTACAAGAAAATTATAATAAACGCCGCATTTTTTTGTTTTCTTGTAAAGGTTTTGCAGCTGCCGCTGCTGGTGGGGCTCGATGCCATAATTAATGAGCCACCCCTGGAGGAGGTGGTATTTATCAGAGTCTATTATTTACACTTATCGGCTTCATAAGAGTTGTGAGTAGATTACAGTCTCTTCTTGCACCCTACTATGCATACCCATTATCAGAGAGAGGGGTGTTAGCCCGGAGGACAGTCCCTCTCCACTCGCTACTACACAATCCCGTCATCTGTGAAAAAGGTGTCCGTGGAGAGGTCAGACTTTCTCAACATACCCTACTATGCGCACTCGCCTGTCATTTGAGAGAGAGAGGTCTGACAGGAGAGGTCATTCCCTCTCCACACACTACTACTAATATCTGTCATCCGAGAAAGAGATGTGATAGGAAAGACGTGCCAATCTCCACACACTATTGTGCACACCTGTCATATGAGATAGTTCTGAAAGGAAAGGTCAATTTATCCACGCACCCTATTATGCACACCAATAATCTGGGAATAAGTTATCAAAGGAGAGGCCAGTCTGTCTCCACACACGCTACCACATACACTTGTCATCTGAGGGAGAGGTCTGAAAGGAGTGGGCAGCACCTTCCCACATCCTAATACACACACCCTTCATCAGAGAGAGCTCTTGAAAGAAAGGCAAGCCTCTCTCCACACTGAATGGAGAGGGCAGTTCTTCCTTACACCTTACCATGTATATCTCTTATCCAAGAGAGAAGTGTAAGTAGAGAGGCAAGTCCCTCCCCACCCACTACTGTGCATGCTTATGACACTGTTGAGGGGTGTAGGTAGAGTGAGTTGTCCCTCTTTGTACCCTACACCTTATGGCTTAGGGATAGCTATCAAAAGAGATTCTAGACTCTCCACACACCCTACAAAGTAGACCTATGAGCTCAGAGAAAAATCTCAGCAGAGAGACTAGTGTCCCCACTCAGGCTACTATGCACACCCGTTTTGCCAAAGAGAGGTCTCAGCGGAGAGGCCAGGTCTGCCACACACCCCACTATGCATAGCTGTCATCTGACAGAGAGGTCTTATTGGTGAGGAGAGTCTCTCTACACATCCTACCATGTACACCCGTTCTGTAAGAAAGGGGTCTCAGCAGAGGCCAGTCTCTGCACACACCCTACTATGCATAGTTGTCATTTGAGAGAGAGGTTTGAAAGCAGAGGGTAGTCTCTCCTCATACTCCAGTTTGCACATCCATTAACCAGCACAGGGTTCTCAGTGGAGAGGCTAGTGCTTCCCACATACTACTATTTCCTTACAATTGTGTTGTGATTCCGCAAGAGTCTCTCACAAGTTAAGTGCAACCTTCAGGGAGTGAGGCTTGCCACATAAGACCTGCATGGAAAATTACTGAGCCTGCTACGAGGTATTTTACGATCCTGCAAACCTCTCACAAGACCCTCAGGGAAAATTACCAGGCCTGCCACAAGCTGTTTCGTGGTCCTGTGCGTCTCGCAAGATCATATGGGGGAAGTAAAAAAGAAGGCCCAAGGCACAACCAATAGTTACCATTCGTATTGCGTGGTAGAAGAAATGAAATAAAGTGATTCAATACTGAATAAAATATAACTCCGTTTGTCCTTTGTGCTTTGGAGAAGAAGAAAGTCTGTTTGAATAGTGCTCAGCAAACGTGAATTTATGTAGAGCTGAATAACAGAGGTCTGTCTCTTCATCTGTATTTAAGAAAGAACTTCAAGTTCAGGTATTTAATAATATGTTTTATAGACTTGAGTGCGAAGTGTCAATAAATTTACTAATATTATTAAACGTATTGTACACTATGGCCCTCATTACAACTCTGGCAGTCGGTGATAAAGCGGGGTAATACCGCTAACAGGCAGGCGGTAATAAATATGAAATTATAACCACAGCAGAAACTGCTCAGACAGACAGCCACTTTAACACACCGACCGCCAGGGCTAAATCAACAGGCACCATGGCAGTAACCGCCAACAGCCAGGCGGAACACAATGTACCGCCCACAGTAATATGACACACCCATCCGCCACCTTTTCCGGGGCGGTACCAATGACATCAAAAGCCTGGCAGGAACACTGCACAGAAGGGAAATGACTCACCTTTGGACGCTCAAGGAAGAACCACGCTGCCATGGAGCCCGAATTGCATGTCTTCCCCATGCTCTTCTACCTTCTGCTCCACTACGAACGCCAACACCGGCGAAGACGACCACGGCGGGTACAGCGGCCTAGCACACAGGGGAGGGGGGAGGAAAAAGAGAGTGACACACACACATGCAACATGCAACACCCCCACCCCCAACACCACACACACAACCAGATGCGGTAACATAATATATACACCCCGTACCTCTCAGGAATAATGCAAGGACAACTACTATAGTGTAAAAAGGCTGTAATAAGATAAATATAGGTGAAATTTGTGCATCCAAATCAAAAAGTATATACAAATTTACAATGCAAGGGACACTGCCCATTCCTCAATGTCCGTGGGCCACAGGGCCACATCACAAAGTCCAAGGCCCAACCTCACTCCTGCAACAACACGGAGAGAACACTGCAGGAGCATCAGGGCAAAAATAGGCAGGTACCTCAGGGGGCTGGGGAATGGGAGGGGACTTCAGCTGGAAGATGGTACAACGCCATTGGTCCTGGAGGGGGCAATATGCCTGTGCTTGGTCCTGGGAAGTGCAAGGCCACAGTCTCTCAAGTGGGTGACTTGCCAACATGCTCTGGAGGGGGCAACATGCCCTGTGCTTGGTCCTGGGGAGAAGAAGGCCACAGTTTCTCAAGTGGGTGACTTGCCCACATGCTCTGGAGGGAGCAACATGCCCTGTACTTGATCCCAGGGAGTGCAAGGCCACAGTCTCTCAAGTGGGTGACTTGCCCACTGGCTCTGGAGGGGGCATTGCGCCCAGTAAGCTTCATCCTGGGAAGGATGGGCTGAGTGGATGGCTTCTCCACTGGTTCTGGAGGGGGCATTGTGCCCAGTGAATTTCATCCTGTGGAGGATGGGGTGAGTGGATGGCTTCTCCACTAGTTCTGGAGGGGGCATTGTACCCTGTGATGCAGGGATTGGGTAGTGCAAGGTCACAGTCTCTCAGCTGGGTGTCAGACCCACAGGATTTGCAGGGGCCAGGCCGCACAACATCCCATGGATGCAGGACTACACACTGTCCGCCGGCGGTGACGGCTGCTCAGTGGTGGCAGTGGCAGTGCAGGTATCGGTGCTGGCAGTGGTGGGAGGAGGCTCCAGCCCATCCCCTGCAGCCTCGGACGGCTGCCCATTGGGGCTGCTGCTGCTGGAAGTGGTGCTGGTGGCGGTGCTGGCAGTGGTGGGGAAGGCTTCAGCCCTTCCCCTGCAGCCCCGGATGGCTGACCACTGGGGCTACTACTGCTGGCAGTGGTGCTGGTGGTGATGCTGGTGGCGGTGCTGCCAGTGGTGGGGGAAGGCTCCAGCCCATCCCCTGCACCTTCAGAAAGCTGAACCACCATGGGTGGTGGTGAGGGCTCTGACTGAGTCCCAGCACCAGGCCTCTTGTCCTTTTTGCCTGCTGGTGCAGGCCCCTTGTTCCTCCTGCCAGCAGCTGGGGATGGCTCGTTGCTCCTTTTGGCAGCAGCTGGGGATTGCTCCTTTCCCTTCCTTTTACAAGCTGGGGGTGCCTCCTTGCCCTTCTTTGCAGCAGCTGGGGGTGCCTCCATGCCCTTCTTTGCAGCAGCTACGGGTGCCTCCTTGCCCTTCCTTGCAGCACTTGGTGCAGGCACCCTATCAGTGTGGCTGCCTGGTACCCGGGATCCTCTCCCACCTGGTGTGGCTGTGGACACTACTGTGCCCCTGGACTGGGTGGATGAGGTGCTTGCCTGGGTTTTGACCACCCTGGCCTGACGTGAGGGACGGAGGGGAGGGCTAGGGACGAGGTCAATGTTGGCGAGGAAAAGCTTCTTAGGGACATTGTGCCAGGAAGATGGTTTGGGAGTGGAGGAAGAGGGAGTGGTTATAGGAGGTGTCAGTCTGCTGTGTTTGGGTGTAGGTGCTTGGGCTGGATGGTTGTTGGGTGTCTGAGTGCTTGCGTTTGTGTACTTTGGGAGGAGGGGGCACAGACACAGTGGGAGAGGACATAGGGGAGGGTGTATGGAAGTAGGGGTGGTGACTGCCAGTGAGGGGCATGTGCTGGTGAGGCGCAACTGGGAGGAAGGTGGAGGACGAGGAAGAAGGGGCCACAGTGGAGGCAGAGGATGTTGGTATGTCTGCATCTGTATGGTGTTTGTGTGAGTGCCTGTGTGATGAAGTGTGGTGCTTGTGTTTGCCATGTCTACTCTTGTGTTGTCCTGGGTGCATGTTCGTCTGCCTGTGTGCTTGGGATAGGTTGGGGTTGAGGGGAATGGGGTTGGGTAGAGGAAGGGGGAGGGGGAGGCTAGAAACAGGGAGGAGTTGGAGGGGGGAGGCTAGAAACAGGGGCAATGGCTGACATCAGAGAGGAGGACAGAGCCTGGATTAATCTCTGTTGTGCCGCCATGCCAGTGTGAATGCCCCTCAGGAATGCATTTGTCTGTTGCATTTGGGCTGCCAGCCTCTGGATGGCATTCACAATGTTTGACTGCCCAACAGAGATGGATCTTAGGAGGTCACTAGCCTCCTCACTCAGAGCAGCAGGGCTAACTGGGTCAGGGCCTGAGGTGCCTGGGGTGAAGGAGATGACCACCCTCCTGGGTGAGCGGGCACGGGAAACTCATTGAGGGGCTGCTGGGAGGGCGATGCTGGTATGGGGGTGGCTGCTGTTCCTGTAGCTGGGGTGGGCACACAGGTGTCCCCAACCACCAGGGAGCTTCCATCGGAGGAGGAATCCGTGTCCGAACTGTCCCCTTCTGTCTCCACCGTGGTGCTCCCCTCGCCCTCACCGTCAGTAGATTCGGCCTGCTAGGCCCTGTGGGATGCAGCTCCCTCCGTCGCTGGTGCCTCAGCTCCTCTGACAGATGATGCTAATGCACATAAGGACAGGGTGACAAAACAAAAAGGGGGGGAAGAGACAAAGGATACACTTGGTCTATTGCACCAACAACACCACCAATGACGTACACGACACACACACACACACACACACACACACAGGGAACAGCCCTAAGCACTAGGCAATGTACTACCAGTCAATTTCAAAAAAGGAGGGGCAGAACGGGAGATTTGGAAAAAAAACTAATATCTCCTGGTCCAGTGTGTATTTCTCCCAATTATATACTCCACAAAGTTTACACACAGTTCCAAAAAGGAGATCGAGGGTTATAGTGGTAAAGATAGGTTTCCAGTGACAAAAAAAGGGGGGGGAAGCAATATGCTTGAAGCAAGAGCCCTCACTCACCGTCCGGTGACATGCTTCATCATAGGGCTATGCTCCTCGTCAGGCCGGCACTGCAATGCCTGACGGGCCCCACAAAGGGGCTCTTTGCCGGAGATCTTTTAGGCAGTTGGTGTAGAGCTAATGTATGACTAAGGGTAAAAAATTATTTATTCAGATATTTAAACCCCTGGCATAGTTAAAAACATCGTGTTAGGGATATAGTAAATTAATGTATACAATCCCTTGAAATTATAACAATTTTCACTAGAAATTCAAGTAAAAAAAGGGTACAAAAAAGAGTATACAGAATCACTGTGATACTCAATCAAGGGGTCAACATGTTTCTCGCTATATTGAGTTGAAATTGATCTCATGCGATTCATCAGGACCTATTTACGTACCTAATCCTTTATGAAAACTGCTTTGTGCATTAATTTATTCAAAACCCTCCAAGTATTACTGGTGGGCTCCCTCAGGGAGTAGCAGGCTCTAAATTCCATTATGAATTGATATAGAACCACAAACGTTGGTTCACCTGTGAGCCGTCTCCTTCCGGAATTTAGAGCCTGCTACCTCCCTGAGGGAGCCCACCAGTAATACTTGGAGGGTTTTGAATAAATTAATGCATGTTGACCCCTTGATTGAGTATCACAGTGATTCTGTATACTCTTTTTTGTACCCTTTTTTTACTTGAATTTCTAGTGAAAATTGTTATAATTTCAAGGGATTGTATACATTAATTTACTATATCCCTAACACGATGTTTTTAACTATGCCAGGGGTTTAAATATCTGAATAAATAATTTTTTACCCTTAGTCATTTTTAATCTCTTCTATACCAATCCTCTTTCTTTTTTTCATCTGACCGGCTCTACCCCAACTGCCTAAAAGATCTCCGGCAAAGAGCCCCTTTGTGGGGCCCGTCAGGCATTGCAGTGCCGGCCTGACGAGGAGCATAGCCCTATGATGAAGCATGTCACCGGACGGTGAGTGAGGGCTCTTGCTTCAAGCATATTGCTTCCCCCCCCTTTTTTTGTCACTGGAAACCTATCTTTACCACTATAACCCTCGATCTCCTTTTTGGAACTGTGTGTAAACTTTGTGGAGTATATAATGTACTACCAGTCACAATGCTAGTCACCAGCCCATGGATAGGTACACCTAATGCCAATTGCAGCATACCTGATACCCACAGACCCCTGCCCAGTAGTGGATGCCTACTAGTGTGGTTGGAGGTATTTTACATCAGAACCCTGCCCAACATGGGACCTACTCTGCAGTGTCAGGCCTGGCCTAGGGGCACACACAGGCCCACATCCCCCACCCAGATACCACCCCACCATGCGCAAGTTGTATATTTGGGCACTATACTCACCCCCTTGTGGCTGCTCTGATGCCCCCAAACCCCCATCCACCTCCGGATAGGCCACCGCCAGTATGCGGGCCATCATGGGGGTCAGGGTTCGATGGGCACCCCTTCCTCGTTGGGAGCCCATCCCCAGCTGGGCCCCGTTGTCTTCCGTGCCCAGCATCTCAGGTCCTCCCACCGTTTGCGACAGTAGGTGCTCCGCCTGCTGTAGACCCCCAGGGCCCGAACATCCTTGGCAATGGCATGCCATATACCCTTTTTCTGATGGATCTGGACCTGCAGGGAAATGGACACAGGGAAAGATATTAGACCGACCATCCTGCCTGTTACACTCACAGCCCACCATGCCCCTTCCCATCCCCATTAGCACAGACATGGCCCACCATACATGCAGCACGATGCCCAGGGCCCATCCACCAATGCCCCCCTACATGAGACCTACACACACGGCACTCCATGCATTCACAAACCATGCATCGTACTCACAGTGTACTCACTTGTTGGTCTGGAGGCCCATACATCATTCGGTACTGGGGTAGGACCCCATCCACCAGTCGCTCCAACTCCGACGAGGTGAAGGCAGGGGCCCTTTCCCCAGTGGCACGAGCCATGGTCAGTTCCAGACACAGGTCACTGCAGCACTTGCAGTGTAAGTCCTCTCCTGTTGAAAGTCAGGTAGCAAGTGAGTGAACAGATAGAAAATGGCACTGACGTCCGCGGCAATGCATACCGTCACCACTGGCATACATCACCATTGGCCACTGTACCCCATAGGGCCCAATGTTAACCAAGAAGGAGTTGCATGGCGGTTTTAGACCATGACCTGCAACGGCGCACAACGTCAGCGGAATTACCTCATTTCCATCTGTCCCTCCAAACAGGACAGGTGAACGCCATTTCAGGGGAGGGGTGCAGGCCATGGCTCCTAACTGCGTCACAGTACACATATGCCTCATTTGCACTTCTACATCAAAATACTGTTACAATCACGACATGCATTTAAGAGTAGTGGTTGGAAATAAGAGATACTGACCAGCTGCTCACCATTTTGCCCCATAGATTGGAACCGCTGCGGATGAATAGGAGATGGAGAAATCCCCCCATGTACAGACCCCTGGTGGACTTGGCAACAATGAAGGACAGGCACATTATCCTCACCTATATACTGGACAGGGCCACAATCACAGAGCTGTGTGCCCAATTGGAGCCTGACCTAATATATGCTATCCTTCACCCCACCGGGATCCCCACTCTTGTGCAAGTGCTATCAGTGCTCCATTTCCTGGCAACTGGCTCCTTCCAAGTGACAGTGGGCTTGTCAGCAGGAATGTCTCAGCCAATGTTCTCAATATTGCTGACCAGAGTGTTGTCTGCCCTGATTAAACACATGCACAGCTACATCGTTTCCCCCCAGGTGGAGGATTTGGCCACAGTGAAAGCTGATTTCTATATAATGGGACATATCCTCAACATTATTGGGGCAATTGATGGCACACATATAGCATTTGTGTCCCCCCCCGGCAAAATGAACAGGTGTTCAGAAATCGAAAGAACTTCCACTCGATGAATGTGCAGATGGTGTGCCTGGCGGACCAGTTCATATCGGACGTCAATGCAAAATATCCTGGGTCTATGCATGATGCCTTTATCCTGGGGAATAGCAGCATCCCATATGTGATGGCTCAACTCCAGAGGCACAAGGTGTGGCTAATAGGTGAGCCCTGTTTCCCACCCAGTATATGTTGGTGTATGGGTATGGTGTGTGCTCTAAGAATTGGTGTGTGGCTAACAGTTGTCCCTCGATATTTGCAGGTGACTCTGGTACCCCAACCTCTAATGGCTACTGACCCCTGTGAGGAATGCCAGGACAAGGACAGACGAACGTTACAATGAGGCACATGGGTGAACAAGAAGAATTATAGAGAGGACCTTTGGCCTCCTGAAGGCCAGGTTTTGTTGCCTCCATCTAACAGGTTGATCTCTGTGCTACTCACCCAAGAAGGTCTGCCAGATCATCGTGGCATGCTGTATGTTGCAGAACCTTGCCTCACGTCGCCAGGTGCCTTTTCTACAGGAGAATGAGGCTGGAGATGGCCGTGTGAAAGCAGTGGATCCTGTGGACAGTGAAGATGAGGAGGCAGAGGATGAGGACAACAGAAGGTCAATAATGCGTAAATTCTTCCAATGACACACAGGTAAGACAGTGTAACTTCACATTTAATTGACAGTTTTGTGTTTGACATTCTCACTGGCAGGCTGTTTCTCCCACTTCTATGGCCACTCACTGTAGCCTTTGGCATCTCTATTCGCAGATATTTGTGCGTTGACTGCAGCCAACTACAGGACATTCATATGTATACATTTCTGTACAGTTGATTTTAAATGTTTAAACCTTGTTTAACGAATACATACTTAAATCATTTGACATACTCCATACTTTTTTCAAAGGGTGTTTATTTAAGTGCTAAGAAGTAGAGGGGGATGTGCAATGGGCTGGGGGGATGATGGAGGAAAGTCCAGGTTGGAGTCCAGTCTATTTGTATCACAGGTGCATTGTCCAAGGGGGCATAGCAAGGGGAGCAATGGCAGTTCAAGGTGGACAGGGTGACAGAGTGAGACACAAGGGTGACAACCAGGACAGTCTTATTTCCTGGTGGGGGTCTTGGCAATAGTCTCTGGCTTCTACCTGGATCACAGGGAATGTTTGCAGGGTGGTTCACCTTCTGCAGGGGGAGGGGTGCTGGTGGCCTTTTGTTTCTGTGGCGGGCCTCCTGTCCACTAGCGGCAGTGGAGGTGGAGGGGTGTTCCTCAGTTTGGCTGGTGGCAGAGGCCCGCTGATGTTCCACTGCCTCCCTCATAGTGTTGGCCATGTCTGCCAGCACCCCTGCAATGGAGACCAGGGTGGTGTTGGTGTCCTTCAAGTCCCCCCTGATCCCCAGGTACTGTCCCTCCTGCATCCGCCTGTTCTCCTGTAACTTGTCCAGTATCTGGCCCTTCGACTTCTGGTAATGGTGATATGCTCCCAGTTTCACGGTGAGTGCCTCCTGGAGGGTTGGGTCCCTGAGCTTGTCCTCCCCCTGTTGCACAGCAGTCCTCCCAGCTTCCCTGTTGTCCTGTGCCTCTGTCTCCTGAACCGTGTGCCCACTGCCACTGACCCCAGGCCCCTGATCGTCCTGTGTTTGTGAGGTGGCCTGGGGTCCCTGTAGTGGTGGACACACTGCTGATTGGCGTGTCCTGGGGACAGAGGTATGGGCCCACTGTGTGGGTGCTGTAGTGGTGTTTCCTGAGGGGGAGGCTCTGTGGTGGTGTGAGTGTGTGCCTGGGTAACCGACTGTCCGGAGGTCCCTGATGGGCCAGGTTGTTCATCCAGTTCCAGGCGAGCAGAGCTGCTGTCATCACTGTGGGCCTCTTCTGTGGGGGACTGGATGTTGCTGGCACCTTTTCTTAAGTGACATTGGCTGGGGGACCTGTGGTGATGTAAATGCAGTGTTATTATTTCTGCATATGACATCATGTGCATGGGTCTGTTGTCCTCTTTGGTTGTTGTTGCCCTGGCAGATTTGCCTTGGTGTGAGTTACTATTTGGTGTGCTAGGTGATTCTCTCCAGTGTACATGCTGTGGTGATAGGTGTTCATGCAGGTCTGTGAGGGGTGTTCATGCATTGGTGTTACATGCAGAGCTTGTTATTGGGATGAGTGGGTTGTGATAGTGGGGTATGTGGGAGGTGGTGAAGTGATTGAAGTGAGGGTAAAGGTGGGGGTTTGTGATGGCACACAGGTTGGGGGTGATAGTAATAGATAGTTGACTTAGCAGAGTCCAGTCCTCCTCCTACTCCTGCCAGGCCCTCAGGATGCATGATTGCCAGGACTTGCTCCTCCCATGTTGTTAGTTGTGGGGGAGGAGGTGGGGTCCACCGCCAGTCCTCTGTACAGCTAGTTGGTGTCTTGCTGCTGTGCAATGCACCTTGCCCCGTAGGTCGTTCCACCTCTTCCTGATGTCATCCCTTGTTCTGGGGTGCTGTCCCACGGCGTTGACCCTGTCCACGATTCTCCGCCATAGCTCCATCTTCCTAGCAATGGATGTCTGCTGCACCTGTGATTCAAATGGCTGTGGATCTACCTGGATGATTTCCTCCACCATGACCCTTAGCTCCTCCTCAGAGAATCTGGGGTGTCGTTGTGGTGCCAAGGGTGTAGTGTGAGTGGTGTGGGTGAAGGTGTGTGGGGTGATGTGTTGGAGTGTGTGATGTAAGGTGTGTGGATGGTGTATAGGTGATGATGTTATGTTGCTCTGGTTGTGTGTGTGCTCTTACTGTCTCTCTCTGGTGGCAATTCTTTCTAGTCGTAAAGGGTTGTGGGTGATCTGGGTGTGTGCTTTATAGTGGTATGGGTGTGGTGTGTGTATGAGTGTCAGGTGTGTGTAGTTTGAATTGTCCAATGTGGTGTCGTTTTGTTAGGTTGTGTGTAGTTTGAGAGGGGCGGTATGTACCTTTAATGGTTTACCGCCATTTAATGTCTGCCGCAGTGATTCGTGGGTCATAATGCTGTGGGTGTAGTTCTGTTGGTGTAGCGGTGTGGCTTCTGCTACCGCGAGTTTATCAGTGACCTTTGGGCTGGCGGACTTGTGTGTGTGGCTGTATTGTAATGGATAGGTATGTGTGTGTCATAATATGCTTGGCGGTTATCTGCGGCGGCGGCGTTATGTTGGCAGCAGTCGTGGTAAGTGGGATTTACCACCAATGTCATAATGACAGCCTATTTTTGCAGAGTGAAAGGCTGTTAGGGCAGGTGTAGATGTGGTGATATAGCTTTTGAGAGGTACACATTATAATGTAGAGAGATGTGAGCTAGGTTTGCAGATTAAAAAATGAAGTGTTCCAACTGTATGTACTTGTCAGCAAAAGAAGCACTGTTTCTTAAGTTATAAAATAAAGAATGAAACAATACAAGCTCTACTGTTCTTATGCTTTAGCCCCATGAGATGTCTGAGTGGTAATATTACTATTTCTAGAGTCAAGTACTATGGCGAGTAATAGCAAAGGTGTGTTGAGATGATTGTGTTACTTTAGAAACTGTTATGGAAGCAAAGTTCATGCCATGTTATAATTGAATTGCAAAAATATGAAAATAGACTGCTAGACAATACTACACTAGACAATAGTGTGATATTTTTCAGGATAAAGAAATAAAAAGTTACTGGTGCAGTAGATATAAATATGTGATTGTGGGTGAAAAATGTAGTAAAGCTTAGACAATATAGTCATGTATCACTGTTCTGAACTATTCATCGGTGTGTATTATTTATCTTTTTTGTTTTTTTCCCTTTTTTAGAAGGAACATAGGAACTTGTGACTGAAGAAAGCACTACATGCTTACATAAGCAGAAAAAGAGCCTTGTTAACACAAGCAGGATTATTGTGCTATTGAGTAATAACTACGTCTTGAAGCACAGTGTTTTGAGGATGGAAAGATGTGGCAGTGACTCAACAGTTGTGCAGTTCAGCAGCACTAATAAATTCTGCCTGAGCTAAGCTTTGTGAACTGTAACTTATAAACGTAATGCTTAGCTGAAACTTCCTTGCCACATAGGCTGCTGATATATACTTGAAACTGAACAGTTTTTGGAAGGCTAAGGACTTGAAAAGGAGAGCTACCTCAATCAAAATTCAGTAGACAAATAAAGCAAAAAGAGGAGAGACATTGGTGCCTGTTGGTTTGTGTCAGAAATGCTAAAAGTTATATAGTTGTTTGTTTTGTTTGCTTAATAGTTATTCATATGTTTTGTTAATATAGTTGTTGTAGTTGTGAATTGTTGAATAATTTTGTTGTAATACATTTTTTTAAAGTTACTTATGATTTGTTTACTTATTACGTATTATAAATTTTTATTTCATTATATTAATGCAACATTCACCAAAACTGTCAGTTTCATCTTAGGGGACTGTAAATGTGCTGCATCATGTATGTGTACCTCTATGGCAGTATGCACATCTTTCACTCTAGAGACACTTGGTAATGAAGAAGGTAGGTAGTTTGTTATGCAGCTATGGTGACTTGTCATTCAACAGTGAGGTGTTAGTAGATAAATCAGTCCTTGCATTGCTGCGGTATACGGACCTCTGATAGAAGAGAGAGGTATTGGCACATAGAGCAGTGCTTTTTAATATCAATCAATCAATCAGGATTTTTAAAGTGCAGCTAATCACACAATAGGATATTGAGGAGCTTGCAGGTCCTGGAGGCTTCTTTGAACAGCTAGGTCGTGAGGGCTCTTTGGAATTCCAGAAGTAAGGTGATGGTCCGGAGGTGCATGGCGAGGCTATTCCAGGTTTTTGCTGTGATGTGAGAGAAGGAACATCCTTCACTTCTGCTTCAGTAGATACTGGGAGCATGTGCAAGTGAAGGGGAGGCAGAGCGTAGTTTTCTCTATGGTTGTTGGAAGTTTAGGCGGTGGTTAATCTATGCAGGTTCTTGGTTGTGTGGAGCCTTAAGTGGATTGGTCAGCAGTTTGAATTGGCATCTCATCTGTACCAGGAGCCATTGGAGTTGTTTGAGGTGGGTGGGGTGTGGCGTGGGTTCGTCGGGGAAGGCAGAGGATGAGTCTGCCTGTGGCATTCTGTATGGTCTGAAGTCTCTGTAGGAGGAGTGCGGAGATTCCTACGTAGAGGGCGTTGACGTAATCGAGTGAACTTGTGATGAGGGCCTGTGTCACAGTGCGTCTCGTGTGTAGGGTTAGCAACTTGAAGGTTTTACATAGAATACGCAAAGTGAGGAAGCAGGCAGAGGAGACGGCGCTGATCTGTGATACTCTATACTCTAATAAACATTCTTATCACCTGCTGTACGTGCAGTATTATGCATGATTGTTGTCATTGGGACAATCAGCTTTGGAAACCAGTTCTGCAAGAGGATACTCCATTTTATACTCTACAATGGATATTCATTGTGATGAAGAGAGGTATGCGCAGAGAGAACAGTCCCTACCCACATAGGTTACTCAGGGGAGATCTCTCAGCTTACCGGGTAGTATGTTTCAGTACCATACTCTCTATGGTTGATATGCAAGACAGACTTCTCAGCATAGAGGTAAATTCATCTCTACACCTTAATTGTACATCTTTCATCCTGTAGAGAGCTGTGACCAGAGCGAAAAGACCCTTTTCACATTCTAATTTGGACACCTATCATCCAAGCGGCAGGTCACAGGAGAGGGGTCAGACTCTCCCCACACTGTACTATGGAGGCTTATTGTCCAATGCAGATCAGTCAGCAGACAGGACAGTTCTTCCCCACAGCCTACAATTTATACCTGTCAGCATATATTTATGGTTATTTCCCTAGGAGAGGTTTCAGTGGAGATGCCAGTACTTGTTATGCTTGCTATGGAATAGTGAGGTCTTACATGTGAGGTGCCCCACCCTACCCTACACACTAGTGAGCCTAGGAAAAGGTGTGAGTGGAGAAACTATGGCCCTCATTCTGACCTTGGCGGGCGGCGGAGGCCGCCCGCCAAAGTCCCGCCGTCAGGTTACCGTTCCGCGGTCGAAAGACCGCGGCGGTAATTCTGACTTTCCCGCTGGGCTGGCGGGCGGTCTCGTTCAGACCGCCAGCCAGCCCAGCGGGAAAGAGGCCTCCACGATGAAGCCGGCTCGGAATCGAGCCGGCGGAGTGGAAGCTGTGCGACGGGTGCAGTTGCACCCGTCTGGTATTTCACTGTCTGCGCAGCAGACAGTGAAATACATGTAGGGGCCCTCTTACGGGGGCCCCTGCAATGCCCATGCCAGTGGCATGGGCACTGCAGGGGCCCCCAGGGGCCCCGCGACCCCCCCTACCGCCATCCGGATCTCGGCGGTCCGACCGCCGGGATCTGGATGGCGGTAGGGGGGGTCAGAATCCCCGCGGCGGTGCAGCAAGCTGCGCCGCCGCGGAGGATTCAATGGGGCCGCGGTACACTGGCGGGACCCCGCCAGTGGTGCCGGTCCGACCGCGGCTTTACCGCCGCGGTCGGAATCCCCATTGAAGCACCGCCGGCTTGTCGGCGGTGCTCCCGCGGTCCTCCGCCCTGGCGGTCAAAGACCGCCAGGGTCAGAATGAGGGCCTATGTCTCTTTGTACCCTACTTTCTACACTGGTTACCTTCATGCAAGGTGTCACTTGAGAGGCCGGTCTCTCCCAGTACTCTATAATACACAGTTGTTAGACTGTGGAGAGATGTCAGTGAGATTGCAGTGTGTAATTACACCCTACTATGCACTGCTGTCATGCTCTGAAAAGATCACATTAGCTAGTCTACTAGTCTACTTCCTCTTCACACCCTACTAATGGGGACTCTTAGGCATAAGTACTGTAATAAAGGAAAGTGTAGATTCTTCCTCAAAAGAATTTCTTGCAAAACCCTCGCAGGATTGTAAAAAAAGAAGTGGGGTACACAAAATATTGATGCAAGGTGTTACTGGAGAGACTGTCTCTCCCCAAACCCTATAACACATACTTTTAGGTCTGGGTGTTAGTGAAGAAAACACTCTCTCCTTACACCCTACTATGCACTGCTGTTACAATGAGAAAAGTGTTAGTGGAGAGGCCACTTTCCCCCCACACCCTAGTAGTAGGGACTATAAGGAATAAATATTGTAATGAAGGAAATTAAATTTTCCCTCAAATATTTTTTATGATCTCATAAGGCTCTTCTGGAATAGTGAAAACATAATACAAAAAACAATCAGTGGTGTATAAACAAATCTGTCTCAAGATAAACCTTTTAGTACGACATCTTGTGTGTTTGGATGGTATAATATTTACATGCTACACAACAGAGCTATTATACATTAAATATAGTTTCAATGCTTCAGTTTGTGAGATGCTTGCGATAGCTGGACACATTTACCAGTGAGTGCAGGCGTTTGGGTACTCCTGTTCTTGCGAGGGTCTAACGGGTGTCATTATCCCCAAAAAAGGGATTCATATCGTGAAATAATTTTATGATGTTGCAATAGGGTGCCACTGACAAGACTCTTGGCGCCTCATTTACAATGTTTTGGCACAGGGCAGCACCACAAGCCTTTTTGCTGCACTGCCCTGCGTCAAAATAAAAGGGCAGGAATTTGCCTTATCTATAAGATACAGGTCATTGCTGTCCTCTTTCACAGAGCTGGTGCACAATTGACTTCCATGCACCAACACAGGCACCCTTTCACTAATTGTTTGTTAATTTCTACAGCTTTTTTAACATAAAGTATTATCTTATTTCCATACATACAACCAACCACCTGCCACGCATGGCCGTGCTGCAAACCCCACCCAAGCAGCCAACCCCACACTGCAGATGGCGATTGGCTGTGCACAGCAGGGGGTTGGTAACAGGGCCTGGCCTGCCACCAGGCCTTATGGCCAACCCTCCCAGAGTCAGCACCTTTGCTTTCAACTAATGTGGAAGGGGTGGGGCAAAACAGGCAAAGATTGTAGGTGATTTGGCCACTTTGCATACTCAGCAAAAATTAAAAGGGAGAACTGTGGGCCCTGTTCTCAGACCAGTTGACAACAAGAAAGATCACGCTCATCTTGGACAGTCACTATAGATGAGATTGTGTTCCAATAAATCAACAATGTATTCACTTCCAGCAAGGATCTCAGATTGTTTTTCAACATGCAATTGTAAAGAAAGCACACTGTCGATTAGCCTGGAAAATGGCAGAAACACATTTGTATACTACTAACTGGAAGGGGCGGGCCAAACGGGCAAAGCTTGTCAGTGATCTTGAACCTTTGCATACTCAGCAGCAATTAAAAAGAACTGTAGACTCTGTTCTTAAGCCAGGAGATGACAAGGAAGAACCCACTTATCTGGGATAGTCACTACAGAAGACATTGCATTCCAATAAGTCAACAATGCATTCACCTCCAGCAAGTATATCAGATCATTTTTCAACGTGCAGTTGTAAAGAAAACACATTGTCCATCAGCCTGGAAAATGGTGGGAACACCAATGCATACTGCTCACTGGAAGGGGCCGGGCCAAACAGGCGAAGCTTGCAGTTGGTTTGGCACCTTTACATGCTCAGCAGAAATTAAAAGGGAGAACTGTGGACTTTGCTCTCAAACCAAGAGACGAAAATAATGAACCCACACATCTTGGACAGTGACTACAGAAGAGATTGTGCTATGCATTCACCCACATCAAGGAATTCTGTTCGCTTTTGGATGTGCCATTTTACAGAAAACACACTGTCCATTAGCCTGGCAAATGTTGGGAACAATGTTGCATACAAGGAATGCATGGGGCCAAACGGGCAAACCTTGTAGATGATTTGGCATCTTTGCATACTCAGTGGCAATTAAATGGGAGAATTGTGGACTCTGCTCTCAGACCAGGAGACGACCAGAAAGAGCACACTCATCTTGGAGAGTCACTGCAGAAGAGATTGTGCTCCAATAAATCAACAATGCATTCACCTCCATCAAGTAATTCAGATCACTTTTCAGCGTGCAATTAAAAAAGAAAACACACCATCCATGAGCCCGGAAAATGGTGGGAGCACTGCTGCATACTACTAGCAAGTAAGGGATTGGGCCAAATATGTGGAGTTTGTAGGTGATTTGATGCCTTTGCATATTCAGCAGCAATTAGAAGGGAGAACCATTGACTTTGTGTTTTTTTAAAGGGGTGGGGGCTCTGCAACCCCCCCTTTCCAAGCCTATTTACGCCCCAGGAACCCCCTCCCCCAGGGCTCACATTAATTAAAGGTGGGTGCCCTGGTGCCCACACAGGGCACCCACCACGCACAATGTTGTGAGCTACGGGGAGAGCCCCAGGGCCTTTGCGGCCCCAGCCAGCTCCCTGCAGGGTACAGGAGCCACCATTACTCCTGCCCAAAGGGAGCATCAATTTATGCTGCTCCACCTGGGTAGGAGCAATATCTTGATCTGTTTTACTATCTGCATCAGTGTGAGCAGGGAAACAGATCTCAAGTGTGCCCCTACATGGTGGGAGCATTTCTAAAGCTCCCACACACTGGGAACAGACTTTGTGATTGCTCTGGTTTGAGGTGAGTTTTAAAGTGCTCCCCCCAGGTGGGAGCAAACACAAGTTTCCTTCTCCACACTGGTGTGGCAGCGAAACTGGGGATGGGTTCCCTGGGACACAGCAAGTGAGCCGTCCCTGGAATGGGTCTCTATGACCATTGATGGCTCAAGAGGTGGGCCAAGTGGGCCTCTCCCTTGAAAGTACTCTGACAGCACTAGGGGATGGAGTCTCCAGGGCCGTTCAAAGGCTTGGGGGAGCCGCGTGGCCTCCATCCCCTTAAAAAATGCTGTGGGTCTCCAGGAGATGGGATCCCCAGGCCAAATGCGCCTCTTAGAGGCGGTCAAACATCTCATGAATTGGGTCCCAGAGGATGGGGTCACCGGGGACCGAAATGGCCCAGGTAGGTGGGTCGCATGCCCCCTTCCCTAAATCAAAGAATTCAGCACAGGGCCGCCATTTTTTTTTCTTATCCTGCAGACATCCCGCAGGACTATAGCAAGAAATGCTGTTTTGTTTTTCAATTTTGGCCCTGGGGAAGGTCCCTCTGTCCCCCCATGGGGTCTAGGGAGGCAGGGTATCCCTACCCAACCTCCGGATATTATTTTCTTTAATAACGTCAGGATAGGGGACTAAGGGGGTCATTCTGACCCTGGCGGTCCGAGACCGCCATGGAAAAAATGACCAAAGCACCGCCAACAGGCTGGCGGTGCTTTTTTCCATATTCTGACCGTGGCGGTACCGCTGCGGTCGCACCGCCGGGGCCGGCGGTTTCCCGCCGTTTATGCCCCGGCGGGGATAATCCGCCAGGGCAGCGCTGCAAGCAGCGCTGCCCTGGGGATTATGACCCCCTTACCGCCAGCTTGTTTTTGGCGGTGTGCACCACCAGGAAGAGGCTGGCGGTAAGGGGTGTCCTGGGGAGTCCCAGCACCAGGCCTCTTGTCCTTTTTGCCTGCTGGTGCAGGCCCCTTGTTCCTCCTGCCAGCAGCTGGGGATGGCTCGTTGCTCCTTTTGGCAGCAGCTGGGGATTGCTCCTTTCCCTTCCTTTTACAAGCTGGGGGTGCCTCCTTGCCCTTCTTTGCAGCAGCTGGGGGTGCCTCCATGCCCTTCTTTGCAGCAGCTACGGGTGCCTCCTTGCCCTTCCTTGCAGCACTTGGTGCAGGCACCCTATCAGTGTGGCTGCCTGGTACCCGGGATCCTCTCCCACCTGGTGTGGCTGTGGACACTACTGTGCCCCTGGACTGGGTGGATGAGGTGCTTGCCTGGGTTTTGACCACCCTGGCCTGACGTGAGGGACGGAGGGGAGGGCTAGGGACGAGGTCAATGTTGGCGAGGAAAAGCTTCTTAGGGACATTGTGCCAGGAAGATGGTTTGGGAGTGGAGGAAGAGGGAGTGGTTATAGGAGGTGTCAGTCTGCTGTGTTTGGGTGTAGGTGCTTGGGCTGGATGGTTGTTGGGTGTCTGAGTGCTTGCGTTTGTGTACTTTGGGAGGAGGGGGCACAGACACAGTGGGAGAGGACATAGGGGAGGGTGTATGGAAGTAGGGGTGGTGACTGCCAGTGAGGGGCATGTGCTGGTGAGGCGCAACTGGGAGGAAGGTGGAGGACGAGGAAGAAGGGGCCACAGTGGAGGCAGAGGATGTTGGTATGTCTGCATCTGTATGGTGTTTGTGTGAGTGCCTGTGTGATGAAGTGTGGTACTTGTGTTTGCCATGTCTACTCTTGTGTTGTCCTGGGTGCATGTTCGTCTGCCTGTGTGCTTGGGATAGGTTGGGGTTGAGGGGAATGGGGTTGGGTAGAGGAAGGGGGAGGGGGAGGCTAGAAACAGGGAGGAGTTGGAGGGGGGAGGCTAGAAACAGGGGCAATGGCTGACATCAGAGAGGAGGACAGAGCCTGGATTAATCTCTGTTGTGCCGCCATGCCAGTGTGAATGCCCCTCAGGAATGCATTTGTCTGTTGCATTTGGGCTGCCAGCCTCTGGATGGCATTCACAATGTTTGACTGCCCAACAGAGATGGATCTTAGGAGGTCACTAGCCTCCTCACTCAGAGCAGCAGGGCTAACTGGGTCAGGGCCTGAGGTGCCTGGGGTGAAGGAGATGACCACCCTCCTGGGTGAGCGGGCACGGGAAACTCATTGAGGGGCTGCTGGGAGGGCGATGCTGGTATGGGGGTGGCTGCTGTTCCTGTAGCTGGGGTGGGCACACAGGTGTCCCCAACCACCAGGGAGCTTCCATCGGAGGAGGAATCCGTGTCCGAACTGTCCCCTTCTGTCTCCACCGTGGTGCTCCCCTCGCCCTCACCGTCAGTAGATTCGGCCTGCTAGGCCCTGTGGGATGCAGCTCCCTCCGTCGCTGGTGCCTCAGCTCCTCTGACAGATGATGCTAATGCACATAAGGACAGGGTGACAAAACAAAAAGGGGGGGAAGAGACAAAGGATACACTTGGTCTATTGCACCAACAACACCACCAATGACGTACACGACACACACACACACACACACACACACACAGGGAACAGCCCTAAGCACTAGGCAATGTACTACCAGTCAATTTAAAAAAAGGAGGGGCAGAACGGGAGATTTGGAAAAAAAACTAATATCTCCTGGTCCAGTGTGTATTTCTCCCAATTATATACTCCACAAAGTTTACACACAGTTCCAAAAAGGAGATCGAGGGTTATAGTGGTAAAGATAGGTTTCCAGTGACAAAAAAAGGGGGGGGAAGCAATATGCTTGAAGCAAGAGCCCTCACTCACCGTCCGGTGACATGCTTCATCATAGGGCTATGCTCCTCGTCAGGCCGGCACTGCAATGCCTGACGGGCCCCACAAAGGGGCTCTTTGCCGGAGATCTTTTAGGCAGTTGGTGTAGAGCTAATGTATGACTAAGGGTAAAAAATTATTTATTCAGATATTTAAACCCCTGGCATAGTTAAAAACATCGTGTTAGGGATATAGTAAATTAATGTATACAATCCCTTGAAATTATAACAATTTTCACTAGAAATTCAAGTAAAAAAAGGGTACAAAAAAGAGTATACAGAATCACTGTGATACTCAATCAAGGGGTCAACATGTTTCTCGCTATATTGAGTTGAAATTGATCTCATGCGATTCATCAGGACCTATTTACGTACCTAATCCTTTATGAAAACTGCTTTGTGCATTAATTTATTCAAAACCCTCCAAGTATTACTGGTGGGCTCCCTCAGGGAGTAGCAGGCTCTAAATTCCATTATGAATTGATATAGAACCACAAACGTTGGTTCACCTGTGAGCCGTCTCCTTCCGGAATTTAGAGCCTGCTACCTCCCTGAGGGAGCCCACCAGTAATACTTGGAGGGTTTTGAATAAATTAATGCATGTTGACCCCTTGATTGAGTATCACAGTGATTCTGTATACTCTTTTTTGTACCCTTTTTTTACTTGAATTTCTAGTGAAAATTGTTATAATTTCAAGGGATTGTATACATTAATTTACTATATCCCTAACACGATGTTTTTAACTATGCCAGGGGTTTAAATATCTGAATAAATAATTTTTTACCCTTAGTCATTTTTAATCTCTTCTATACCAATCCTCTTTCTTTTTTTCATCTGACCGGCTCTACCCCAACTGCCTAAAAGATCTCCGGCAAAGAGCCCCTTTGTGGGGCCCGTCAGGCATTGCAGTGCCGGCCTGACGAGGAGCATAGCCCTATGATGAAGCATGTCACCGGACGGTGAGTGAGGGCTCTTGCTTCAAGCATATTGCTTCCCCCCCCTTTTTTTGTCACTGGAAACCTATCTTTACCACTATAACCCTCGATCTCCTTTTTGGAACTGTGTGTAAACTTTGTGGAGTATATAATGTACTACCAGTCACAATGCTAGTCACCAGCCCATGGATAGGTACACCTAATGCCAATTGCAGCATACCTGATACCCACAGACCCCTGCCCAGTAGTGGATGCCTACTAGTGTGGTTGGAGGTATTTTACATCAGAACCCTGCCCAACATGGGACCTACTCTGCAGTGTCAGGCCTGGCCTAGGGGCACACACAGGCCCACATCCCCCACCCAGATACCACCCCACCATGCGCAAGTTGTATATTTGGGCACTATACTCACCCCCTTGTGGCTGCTCTGATGCCCCCAAACCCCCATCCACCTCCGGATAGGCCACCGCCAGTATGCGGGCCATCATGGGGGTCAGGGTTCGATGGGCACCCCTTCCTCGTTGGGAGCCCATCCCCAGCTGGGCCCCGTTGTCTTCCGTGCCCAGCATCTCAGGTCCTCCCACCGTTTGCGACAGTAGGTGCTCCGCCTGCTGTAGACCCCCAGGGCCCGAACATCCTTGGCAATGGCATGCCATATACCCTTTTTCTGATGGATCTGGACCTGCAGGGAAATGGACACAGGGAAAGATATTAGACCGACCATCCTGCCTGTTACACTCACAGCCCACCATGCCCCTTCCCATCCCCATTAGCACAGACATGGCCCACCATACATGCAGCACGATGCCCAGGGCCCATCCACCAATGCCCCCCTACATGAGACCTACACACACGGCACTCCATGCATTCACAAACCATGCATCGTACTCACAGTGTACTCACTTGTTGGTCTGGAGGCCCATACATCATTCGGTACTGGGGTAGGACCCCATCCACCAGTCGCTCCAACTCCGACGAGGTGAAGGCAGGGGCCCTTTCCCCAGTGGCACGAGCCATGGTCAGTTCCAGACACAGGTCACTGCAGCACTTGCAGTGTAAGTCCTCTCCTGTTGAAAGTCAGGTAGCAAGTGAGTGAACAGATAGAAAATGGCACTGATGTCCGCGGCAATGCATACCGTCACCACTGGCATACATCACCATTGGCCACTGTACCCCATAGGGCCCAATGTTAACCAAGAAGGAGTTGCATGGCGGTTTTAGACCATGACCTGCAACGGCGCACAACGTCAGCGGAATTACCTCATTTCCATCTGTCCCTCCAAACAGGACAGGTGAACGCCATTTCAGGGGAGGGGTGCAGGCCATGGCTCCTAACTGCGTCACAGTACACATATGCCTCATTTGCACTTCTACATCAAAATACTGTTACAATCACGACATGCATTTAAGAGTAGTGGTTGGAAATAAGAGATACTGACCAGCTGCTCACCATTTTGCCCCATAGATTGGAACCGCTGCGGATGAATAGGAGATGGAGAAATCCCCCCATGTACAGACCCCTGGTGGACTTGGCAACAATGGAGGACAGGCACATTATCCTCACCTATATACTGGACAGGGCCACAATCACAGAGCTGTGTGCCCAATTGGAGCCTGACCTAATATATGCTATCCTTCACCCCACCGGGATCCCCACTCTTGTGCAAGTGCTATCAGTGCTCCATTTCCTGGCAACTGGCTCCTTCCAAGTGACAGTGGGCTTGTCAGCAGGAATGTCTCAGCCAATGTTCTCAATATTGCTGACCAGAGTGTTGTCTGCCCTGATTAAACACATGCACAGCTACATCGTTTCCCCCCAGGTGGAGGATTTGGCCACAGTGAAAGCTGATTTCTATATAATGGGACATATCCTCAACATTATTGGGGCAATTGATGGCACACATATAGCATTTGTGTCCCCCCCCGGCAAAATGAACAGGTGTTCAGAAATCGAAAGAACTTCCACTCGATGAATGTGCAGATGGTGTGCCTGGCGGACCAGTTCATATCGGACGTCAATGCAAAATATCCTGGGTCTATGCATGATGCCTTTATCCTGGGGAATAGCAGCATCCCATATGTGATGGCTCAACTCCAGAGGCACAAGGTGTGGCTAATAGGTGAGCCCTGTTTCCCACCCAGTATATGTTGGTGTATGGGTATGGTGTGTGCTCTAAGAATTGGTGTGTGGCTAACAGTTGTCCCTCGATATTTGCAGGTGACTCTGGTACCCCAACCTCTAATGGCTACTGACCCCTGTGAGGAATGCCAGGACAAGGACAGACGAACGTTACAATGAGGCACATGGGTGAACAAGAAGAATTATAGAGAGGACCTTTGGCCTCCTGAAGGCCAGGTTTTGTTGCCTCCATCTAACAGGTTGATCTCTGTGCTACTCACCCAAGAAGGTCTGCCAGATCATCGTGGCATGCTGTATGTTGCAGAACCTTGCCTCACGTCGCCAGGTGCCTTTTCTACAGGAGAATGAGGCTGGAGATGGCCGTGTGAAAGCAGTGGATCCTGTGGACAGTGAAGATGAGGAGGCAGAGGATGAGGACAACAGAAGGTCAATAATGCGTAAATTCTTCCAATGACACACAGGTAAGACAGTGTAACTTCACATTTAATTGACAGTTTTGTGTTTGACATTCTCACTGGCAGGCTGTTTCTCCCACTTCTATGGCCACTCACTGTAGCCTTTGGCATCTCTATTCGCAGATATTTGTGCGTTGACTGCAGCCAACTACAGGACATTCATATGTATACATTTCTGTACAGTTGATTTTAAATGTTTAAACCTTGTTTAACGAATACATACTTAAATCATTTGACATACTCCATACTTTTTTCAAAGGGTGTTTATTTAAGTGCTAAGAAGTAGAGGGGGATGTGCAATGGGCTGGGGGGATGATGGAGGAAAGTCCAGGTTGGAGTCCAGTCTATTTGTATCACAGGTGCATTGTCCAAGGGGGCATAGCAAGGGGAGCAATGGCAGTTCAAGGTGGACAGGGTGACAGAGTGAGACACAAGGGTGACAACCAGGACAGTCTTATTTCCTGGTGGGGGTCTTGGCAATAGTCTCTGGCTTCTACCTGGATCACAGGGAATGTTTGCAGGGTGGTTCACCTTCTGCAGGGGGAGGGGTGCTGGTGGCCTTTTGTTTCTGTGGCGGGCCTCCTGTCCACTAGCGGCAGTGGAGGTGGAGGGGTGTTCCTCAGTTTGGCTAGTGGCAGAGGCCCGCTGATGTTCCACTGCCTCCCTCATAGTGTTGGCCATGTCTGCCAGCACCCCTGCAATGGAGACCAGGGTGGTGTTGGTGTCCTTCAAGTCCCCCCTGATCCCCAGGTACTGTCCCTCCTGCATCCGCCTGTTCTCCTGTAACTTGTCCAGTATCTGGCCCTTCGACTTCTGGTAATGGTGATATGCTCCCAGTTTCACGGTGAGTGCCTCCTGGAGGGTTGGGTCCCTGAGCTTGTCCTCCCCCTGTTGCACAGCAGTCCTCCCAGCTTCCCTGTTGTCCTGTGCCTCTGTCTCCTGAACCGTGTGCCCACTGCCACTGACCCCAGGCCCCTGATCGTCCTGTGTTTGTGAGGTGGCCTGGGGTCCCTGTAGTGGTGGACACACTGCTGATTGGCGTGTCCTGGGGACAGAGGTATGGGCCCACTGTGTGGGTGCTGTAGTGGTGTTTCCTGAGGGGGAGGCTCTGTGGTGGTGTGAGTGTGTGCCTGGGTAACCGACTGTCCGGAGGTCCCTGATGGGCCAGGTTGTTCATCCAGTTCCAGGCGAGCAGAGCTGCTGTCATCACTGTGGGCCTCTTCTGTGGGGGACTGGATGTTGCTGGCACCTTTTCTTAAGTGACATTGGCTGGGGGACCTGTGGTGATGTAAATGCAGTGTTATTATTTCTGCATATGACATCATGTGCATGGGTCTGTTGTCCTCTTTGGTTGTTGTTGCCCTGGCAGATTTGCCTTGGTGTGAGTTACTATTTGGTGTGCTAGGTGATTCTCTCCAGTGTACATGCTGTGGTGATAGGTGTTCATGCAGGTCTGTGAGGGGTGTTCATGCATTGGTGTTACATGCAGAGCTTGTTATTGGGATGAGTGGGTTGTGATAGTGGGGTATGTGGGAGGTGGTGAAGTGATTGAAGTGAGGGTAAAGGTGGGGGTTTGTGATGGCACACAGGTTGGGGGTGATAGTAATAGATAGTTGACTTAGCAGAGTCCAGTCCTCCTCCTACTCCTGCCAGGCCCTCAGGATGCATGATTGCCAGGACTTGCTCCTCCCATGTTGTTAGTTGTGGGGGAGGAGGTGGGGTCCACCGCCAGTCCTCTGTACAGCTAGTTGGTGTCTTGCTGCTGTGCAATGCACCTTGCCCCGTAGGTCGTTCCACCTCTTCCTGATGTCATCCCTTGTTCTGGGGTGCTGTCCCACGGCGTTGACCCTGTCCACGATTCTCCGCCATAGCTCCATCTTCCTAGCAATGGATGTCTGCTGCACCTGTGATTCAAATGGCTGTGGATCTACCTGGATGATTTCCTCCACCATGACCCTTAGCTCCTCCTCAGAGAATCTGGGGTGTCGTTGTGGTGCCAAGGGTGTAGTGTGAGTGGTGTGGGTGAGGGTGTGTGGGGTGATGTGTTGGAGTGTGTGATGTAAGGTGTGTGGATGGTGTATAGGTGATGATGTTATGTTGCTCTGGTTGTGTGTGTGCTCTTACTGTCTCTCTCTGGTGGCAATTCTTTCTAGTCGTAAAGGGTTGTGGGTGATCTGGGTGTGTGCTTTATAGTGGTATGGGTGTGGTGTGTGTATGAGTGTCAGGTGTGTGTAGTTTGAATTGTCCAATGTGGTGTCGTTTTGTTAGGTTGTGTGTAGTTTGAGAGGGGCGGTATGTACCTTTAATGGTTTACCGCCATTTAATGTCTGCCGCAGTGATTCGTGGGTCATAATGCTGTGGGTGTAGTTCTGTTGGTGTAGCGGTGTGGCTTCTGCTACCGCGAGTTTATCACTGACCTTTGGGCTGGCGGACTTGTGTGTGTGGCTGTATAGTAATGGATAGGTATGTGTGTGTCATAATATGCTTGGCGGTTATCTGCGGCGGCGGCGTTATGTTGGCAGCAGTCGTGGTAAGTGGGATTTACCACCAATGTCATAATGACAGCCTATTTTTGCAGAGTGAAAGGCTGTTAGGGCAGGTGTAGATGTGGTGATATAGCTTTTGAGAGGTACACATTATAATGTAGAGAGATGTGAGCTAGGTTTGCAGATTAAAAAATGAAGTGTTCCAACTGTATGTACTTGTCAGCAAAAGAAGCACTGTTTCTTAAGTTATAAAATAAAGAATGAAACAATACAAGCTCTACTGTTCTTATGCTTTAGCCCCATGAGATGTCTGAGTGGTAATATTACTATTTCTAGAGTCAAGTACTATGGCGAGTAATAGCAAAGGTGTGTTGAGATGATTGTGTTACTTTAGAAACTGTTATGGAAGCAAAGTTCATGCCATGTTATAATTGAATTGCAAAAATATGAAAATAGACTGCTAGACAATACTACACTAGACAATAGTGTGATATTTTTCAGGATAAAGAAATAAAAAGTTACTGGTGCAGTAGATATAAATATGTGATTGTGGGTGAAAAATGTAGTAAAGCTTAGACAATATAGTCATGTATCACTGTTCTGAACTATTCATCGGTGTGTATTATTTATCTTTTTTGTTTTTTTCCCTTTTTTAGAAGGAACATAGGAACTTGTGACTGAAGAAAGCACTACATGCTTACATAAGCAGAAAAAGAGCCTTGTTAACACAAGCAGGATTATTGTGCTATTGAGTAATAACTACGTCTTGAAGCACAGTGTTTTGAGGATGGAAAGATGTGGCAGTGACTCAACAGTTGTGCAGTTCAGCAGCACTAATAAATTCTGCCTGAGCTAAGCTTTGTGAACTGTAACTTATAAACGTAATGCTTAGCTGAAACTTCCTTGCCACATAGGCTGCTGATATATACTTGAAACTGAACAGTTTTTGGAAGGCTAAGGACTTGAAAAGGAGAGCTACCTCAATCAAAATTCAGTAGACAAATAAAGCAAAAAGAGGAGAGACATTGGTGCCTGTTGGTTTGTGTCAGAAATGCTAAAAGTTATATAGTTGTTTGTTTTGTTTGCTTAATAGTTATTCATATGTTTTGTTAATATAGTTGTTGTAGTTGTGAATTGTTGAATAATTTTGTTGTAATACATTTTTTTAAAGTTACTTATGATTTGTTTACTTATTACGTATTATAAATTTTTATTTCATTATATTAATGCAACATTCACCAAAACTGTCAGTTTCATCTTAGGGGACTGTAAATGTGCTGCATCATGTATGTGTACCTCTATGGCAGTATGCACATCTTTCACTCTAGAGACACTTGGTAATGAAGAAGGTAGGTAGTTTGTTATGCAGCTATGGTGACTTGTCATTCAACAGTGAGGTGTTAGTAGATAAATCAGTCCTTGCATTGCTGCGGTATACGGACCTCTGATAGAAGAGAGAGGTATTGGCACATAGAGCAGTGCTTTTTAATATCAATCAATCAATCAGGATTTTTAAAGTGCAGCTAATCACACAATAGGATATTGAGGAGCTTGCAGGTCCTGGAGGCTTCTTTGAACAGCTAGGTCGTGAGGGCTCTTTGGAATTCCAGAAGTAAGGTGATGGTCCGGAGGTGCATGGCGAGGCTATTCCAGGTTTTTGCTGTGATGTGAGAGAAGGAACATCCTTCACTTCTGCTTCAGTAGATACTGGGAGCATGTGCAAGTGAAGGGGAGGCAGAGCGTAGTTTTCTCTATGGTTGTTGGAAGTTTAGGCGGTGGTTAATCTATGCAGGTTCTTGGTTGTGTGGAGCCTTAAGTGGATTGGTCAGCAGTTTGAATTGGCATCTCATCTGTACCAGGAGCCATTGGAGTTGTTTGAGGTGGGTGGGGTGTGGCGTGGGTTCGTCGGGGAAGGCAGAGGATGAGTCTGCCTGTGGCATTCTGTATGGTCTGAAGTCTCTGTAGGAGGAGTGCGGAGATTCCTACGTAGAGGGCGTTGACGTAATCGAGTGAACTTGTGATGAGGGCCTGTGTCACAGTGCGTCTCGTGTGTAGGGTTAGCAACTTGAAGGTTTTACATAGAATACGCAAAGTGAGGAAGCAGGCAGAGGAGACGGCGCTGATCTGTGATACTCTATACTCTAATAAACATTCTTATCACCTGCTGTACGTGCAGTATTATGCATGATTGTTGTCATTGGGACAATCAGCTTTGGAAACCAGTTCTGCAAGAGGATACTCCATTTTATACTCTACAATGGATATTCATTGTGATGAAGAGAGGTATGCGCAGAGAGAACAGTCCCTACCCACATAGGTTACTCAGGGGAGATCTCTCAGCTTACCGGGTAGTATGTTTCAGTACCATACTCTCTATGGTTGATATGCAAGACAGACTTCTCAGCATAGAGGTAAATTCATCTCTACACCTTAATTGTACATCTTTCATCCTGTAGAGAGCTGTGACCAGAGCGAAAAGACCCTTTTCACATTCTAATTTGGACACCTATCATCCAAGCGGCAGGTCACAGGAGAGGGGTCAGACTCTCCCCACACTGTACTATGGAGGCTTATTGTCCAATGCAGATCAGTCAGCAGACAGGACAGTTCTTCCCCACAGCCTACAATTTATACCTGTCAGCATATATTTATGGTTATTTCCCTAGGAGAGGTTTCAGTGGAGATGCCAGTACTTGTTATGCTTGCTATGGAATAGTGAGGTCTTACATGTGAGGTGCCCCACCCTACCCTACACACTAGTGAGCCTAGGAAAAGGTGTGAGTGGAGAAACTATGTCTCTTTGTACCCTACTTTCTACACTGGTTACCTTCATGCAAGGTGTCACTTGAGAGGCCGGTCTCTCCCAGTACTCTATAATACACAGTTGTTAGACTGTGGAGAGATGTCAGTGAGATTGCAGTGTGTAATTACACCCTACTATGCACTGCTGTCATGCTCTGAAAAGATCACATTAGCTAGTCTACTAGTCTACTTCCTCTTCACACCCTACTAATGGGGACTCTTAGGCATAAGTACTGTAATAAAGGAAAGTGTAGATTCTTCCTCAAAAGAATTTCTTGCAAAACCCTCGCAGGATTGTAAAAAAAGAAGTGGGGTACACAAAATATTGATGCAAGGTGTTACTGGAGAGACTGTCTCTCCCCAAACCCTATAACACATACTTTTAGGTCTGGGTGTTAGTGAAGAAAACACTCTCTCCTTACACCCTACTATGCACTGCTGTTACAATGAGAAAAGTGTTAGTGGAGAGGCCACTTTCCCCCCACACCCTAGTAGTAGGGACTATAAGGAATAAATATTGTAATGAAGGAAATTAAATTTTCCCTCAAATATTTTTTATGATCTCATAAGGCTCTTCTGGAATAGTGAAAACATAATACAAAAAACAATCAGTGGTGTATAAACAAATCTGTCTCAAGATAAACCTTTTAGTACGACATCTTGTGTGTTTGGATGGTATAATATTTACATGCTACACAACAGAGCTATTATACATTAAATATAGTTTCAATGCTTCAGTTTGTGAGATGCTTGCGATAGCTGGACACATTTACCAGTGAGTGCAGGCGTTTGGGTACTCCTGTTCTTGCGAGGGTCTAACGGGTGTCATTATCCCCAAAAAAGGGATTCATATCGTGAAATAATTTTATGATGTTGCAATAGGGTGCCACTGACAAGACTCTTGGCGCCTCATTTACAATGTTTTGGCACAGGGCAGCACCACAAGCCTTTTTGCTGCACTGCCCTGCGTCAAAATAAAAGGGCAGGAATTTGCCTTATCTATAAGATACAGGTCATTGCTGTCCTCTTTCACAGAGCTGGTGCACAATTGACTTCCATGCACCAACACAGGCACCCTTTCACTAATTGTTTGTTAATTTCTACAGCTTTTTTAACATAAAGTATTATCTTATTTCCATACATACAACCAACCACCTGCCACGCATGGCCGTGCTGCAAACCCCACCCAAGCAGCCAACCCCACACTGCAGATGGCGATTGGCTGTGCACAGCAGGGGGTTGGTAACAGGGCCTGGCCTGCCACCAGGCCTTATGGCCAACCCTCCCAGAGTCAGCACCTTTGCTTTCAACTAATGTGGAAGGGGTGGGGCAAAACAGGCAAAGATTGTAGGTGATTTGGCCACTTTGCATACTCAGCAAAAATTAAAAGGGAGAACTGTGGGCCCTGTTCTCAGACCAGTTGACAACAAGAAAGATCACGCTCATCTTGGACAGTCACTATAGATGAGATTGTGTTCCAATAAATCAACAATGTATTCACTTCCAGCAAGGATCTCAGATTGTTTTTCAACATGCAATTGTAAAGAAAGCACACTGTCGATTAGCCTGGAAAATGGCAGAAACACATTTGTATACTACTAACTGGAAGGGGCGGGCCAAACGGGCAAAGCTTGTCAGTGATCTTGAACCTTTGCATACTCAGCAGCAATTAAAAAGAACTGTAGACTCTGTTCTTAAGCCAGGAGATGACAAGGAAGAACCCACTTATCTGGGATAGTCACTACAGAAGACATTGCATTCCAATAAGTCAACAATGCATTCACCTCCAGCAAGTATATCAGATCATTTTTCAACGTGCAGTTGTAAAGAAAACACATTGTCCATCAGCCTGGAAAATGGTGGGAACACCAATGCATACTGCTCACTGGAAGGGGCCGGGCCAAACAGGCGAAGCTTGCAGTTGGTTTGGCACCTTTACATGCTCAGCAGAAATTAAAAGGGAGAACTGTGGACTTTGCTCTCAAACCAAGAGACGAAAATAATGAACCCACACATCTTGGACAGTGACTACAGAAGAGATTGTGCTATGCATTCACCCACATCAAGGAATTCTGTTCGCTTTTGGATGTGCCATTTTACAAAAAACACACTGTCCATTAGCCTGGCAAATGTTGGGAACAATGTTGCATACAAGGAATGCATGGGGCCAAACGGGCAAACCTTGTAGATGATTTGGCATCTTTGCATACTCAGTGGCAATTAAATGGGAGAATTGTGGACTCTGCTCTCAGACCAGGAGACGACCAGAAAGAGCACACTCATCTAGGAGAGTCACTGCAGAAGAGATTGTGCTCCAATAAATCAACAATGCATTCACCTCCATCAAGTAATTCAGATCACTTTTCAGCGTGCAATTAAAAAAGAAAACACACCATCCATGAGCCCGGAAAATGGTGGGAGCACTGCTGCATACTACTAGCAAGTAAGGGATTGGGCCAAATATGTGGAGTTTGTAGGTGATTTGATGCCTTTGCATATTCAGCAGCAATTAGAAGGGAGAACCATTGACTTTGTGTTTTTTTAAAGGGGTGGGGGCTCTGCAACCCCCCCTTTCCAAGCCTATTTACGCCCCAGGAACCCCCTCCCCCAGGGCTCACATTAATTAAAGGTGGGTGCCCTGGTGCCCACACAGGGCACCCACCACGCACAATGTTGTGAGCTACGGGGAGAGCCCCAGGGCCTTTGCGGCCCCAGCCAGCTCCCTGCAGGGTACAGGAGCCACCATTACTCCTGCCCAAAGGGAGCATCAATTTATGCTGCTCCACCTGGGTAGGAGCAATATCTTGATCTGTTTTACTATCTGCATCAGTGTGAGCAGGGAAACAGATCTCAAGTGTGCCCCTACATGGTGGGAGCATTTCTAAAGCTCCCACACACTGGGAACAGACTTTGTGATTGCTCTGGTTTGAGGTGAGTTTTAAAGTGCTCCCCCCAGGTGGGAGCAAACACAAGTTTCCTTCTCCACACTGGTGTGGCAGCGAAACTGGGGATGGGTTCCCTGGGACACAGCAAGTGAGCCGTCCCTGGAATGGGTCTCTATGACCATTGATGGCTCAAGAGGTGGGCCAAGTGGGCCTCTCCCTTGAAAGTACTCTGACAGCACTAGGGGATGGAGTCTCCAGGGCCGTTCAAAGGCTTGGGGGAGCCGCGTGGCCTCCATCCCCTTAAAAAATGCTGTGGGTCTCCAGGAGATGGGATCCCCAGGCCAAATGCGCCTCTTAGAGGCGGTCAAACATCTCATGAATTGGGTCCCAGAGGATGGGGTCACCGGGGACCGAAATGGCCCAGGTAGGTGGGTCGCATGCCCCCTTCCCTAAATCAAAGAATTCAGCACAGGGCCGCCATTTTTTTTTCTTATCCTGCAGACATCCCGCAGGACTATAGCAAGAAATGCTGTTTTGTTTTTCAATTTTGGCCCTGGGGAAGGTCCCTCTGTCCCCCCATGGGGTCTAGGGAGGCAGGGTATCCCTACCCAACCTCCGGATATTATTTTCTTTAATAACGTCAGGATAGGGGACTAAGGGGGTCATTCTGACCCTGGCGGTCCGAGACCGCCATGGAAAAAATGACCAAAGCACCGCCAACAGGCTGGCGGTGCTTTTTTCCATATTCTGACCGTGGCGGTACCGCTGCGGTCGCACCGCCGGGGCCGGCGGTTTCCCGCCGTTTATGCCCCGGCGGGGATAATCCGCCAGGGCAGCGCTGCAAGCAGCGCTGCCCTGGGGATTATGACCCCCTTACCGCCAGCTTGTTTTTGGCGGTGTGCACCACCAGGAAGAGGCTGGCGGTAAGGGGTGTCCTGGGGCCCCTGGGGGCCCCTGCACTGCCCATGCCCCTGGCATGGGCAGTGCAGGGGCCCCCTAACAGGGCCCCGGCCCGCTTTTCACTGTCTGCATAGCAGACAGTGAAAAGCACGACGGGTGCAACTGCACCCGTCGCACGGCCGCAACACCGCCGGCTCCATTAGGAGCCGGCTCCTGTGTTGCGGCCTCATTCCCGCTGGGCCGGCGGGCACAAACTTGGTTTGCGCCCGCCGACCCAGCGGGAATGTCGGAATGGGGGCCGCGTGAGTGCGGCTGCATTGGCGGCCGCATGGCGGTTTCCGCCTGGCGGGCGGCGGTAGCCGCCCGCCAAGGTCGGAATGACCCCCTAAGTCCCCAAGTCCTGTAATGGCTGCCAACAACATTTTTCAAATGTTGTTGGCAGCCAATCAGGGCGCTCGCTCCCGTGGGAGGCTGGCTCCAATGGGAGCAAGCTGAACCAAGGGAGAAAAAGTACCTGGCGCAATCAGAGTGCTTTCATTTTTACATTTATGTTTGAGAGACTCTAAGAGACAGAGAGAGAGAGAGAGCACTGCTCTGGTGACCTTTTGGATAACAAAATAAAACTTAAAACCACTGTTACAGTCCTGTAGATACATTCTATGTGCCAACAATGTTTATTTGGTGTGGATGTTTATTTGCAGACCTTCGCTGAAGATTTTGAGGCATTGCACATTATTAAATATGGTAGAATGTGGGAATGTCCCACTTAGAGGTAATATCACTCTGACTGTGGAAGCATAGCTATAAGGTTGTATGCCATTGTGCTTAACATAGGAATGTGTGTAGTATATTTTACTAAACTATGGAGGGTTGTACATGGGCCTGACACAGTATTTGAGTGGCAAATAATTACTTGTCAGCCTCTTGACTTAAAATTACAGGTCATGTGACGTCTTAAACAGGGTAGGATGAACAGAGTATTGTCCAGCAATCTAGCCTAATAAATTACTTCAAGTTCAATAACACAGTCTCACAAAGACTGCATTATGTCATCAGTGATGTCAGCAATAATGTAATTTGAGATGTCATCAATATTTCATTTAACATGTGATGAGTGATATAATATGGGAGGTCAAGAGCTATAGTTAACTCCAGAAACTATAACTGGTGAATTTCAGTGTTTTTTGTTTTTGAGCAGTAATTCTTATCTAATTTCAACACCTAACTTTAAGGTCACTTTAACATTTCTGTTTTTTCAGCATGGTTCTCTAAAGATCCAGTACAGCCCACTCACAAGTGGTTAACTGGATATGCTTGATAAAATGGAGATTGTTGTTCTTTACTGTCGTAGTAGTAGAACCTGGGGACCACTAGATGATCTTTGGAGAGGAGTCCCAGTGACTGCATACAGTTCTTCAGTCTTCTTTAACTCACAGTCAGTAAGCATCTTCTTTTTACAGAAAGCCTTCTTCTAAGGCTAGAAATGTTGTATGCAGATTGTGGTGAGGGGCCTTTCTTATCATGTATTCTAATTAGTCATGAGATAATGTCCTACATCCAATTCTGACAACACTCTTATGGTAATCCAAATGATTTTGCAGTACATCCCTACCCCTTTACTGTAAATCTTCCTAGAGTCCCTCATTTAATATTGCACTAACCTCCTTCCTTTTGGATCAGCCTAGCATTTATTTCCATGTCTACCTCTATTGAAGTGAGGAAACACTCACCCTCCTTGTTCTGGAACACTTTTTCCTCTTTCTGTAAATAGAGAGGGCTCCCTGAAATGGCTCTGGGGCTGAATATGTTTCTATCCTTTGGATCCCTGTTTGAGATTTCCATCTGAATGAGGACATTGTTGTCACAGCCTTTTGTGCTGTCATCCTGTTACTGCACCAACCTAGTTAACTCATCCCTGATAAGTGACCAGTGTTTACATCAGTCCAGCCTTCCTGCTGGATTATCTTACTGGAAGATAGCAGCTCGTGCCTAATTAGGATGCTGGTTACAGTCAGTGGCTGGAAGATAGTCACCCTAACTGGTCTTAATTTAAGTTTGCTCCTAGACATCCAAAATTTGTCAATTAAAGAAAACCAATTTTCTCAAAACTTGAATCTGTAAGGAAGTAAAAGATTTGTCTACAATTGTTGAGATCAGATGAATCTAATGAAAAATTTCAAGTAATCGGCTAACTAATTCAGTCTTCCAGGTTGCAGTACTAGACAAATTCTCAAAGAGCAGCTAAAGATTGGTAAAGCTCTCTAATCAATAGAGTAACCAGTGTCTGCATGTGTGTGAACAACTACTTAAGATGACTTCTGACAATTGTGATTCAAAGAGATGCTGAAACTCTTCAAAATGCAATTAAGTGATGTAGAATGAGTAGGGGAGGTGTGTGCATTCTTTCAGATGCTATTGATTTCCTAATGGCTTTGTTTTCCCCAAGAAGAAATGAAATAGTTTGTCACAGAATTCAGACAAGGAGTATATGTTAGTTTTGCAGATGTAGTGGTCCTTAATGATTTTAGAAATATCAATTATTGTTACATTAAGCACTCATCTCTGTGGATTTACAGTGTACTGATGGGGTTGACTTCTAAATGTAGACACTTTTCCTGATGATGTGCCTGATGGTGTGGAGTGAATTTATACTGTATACCACATAAGGCATTTAACTTCCATGTCACTAATGCATTTCCTGCAGCACAATGCCACGGCCTTACTATAAAGTGAACTAAACCAACAATAGGTAACCAATTTTATCATACATGTTTTAGAAACAGAGCACATGCACTCTGGTACTGAATAGCAATGTTACTGTCAACAGTCATAGTATTATCTAAATCATTGGGAAAAGGTGGACCACTGCACAATGATGCTACTCATTACAACCAGGATAGATGAATGTCTTAGACATTTATTTTGAATAAAGTTCTCAGCATTGGGGACTCAAATCCCTAAACATCTCTCTATATTTTTACCTTCAGCCCTAAATTAGTAGGTGTGATTATATTTTCTCCAGTCAATTTGTACCTCTTTAACTTTTGATCACTATTTTTTGCAAAATCCAGTTTAAATATTATTTTTTTTAACAATCACTACTTTAAAACGTTCTTATGGAAAATACTCTACCTATATTTTGAAAGGTATAAACATCAGCAACTGTTGGACCACTGAGGTAATATGTAATATCAAAGAAAGCTAGCAATCTTGCTAGTTAGACTTCCATTGTTAACATTATTCTGAAGCAGGCATTAGCAGCACACAGTCTTAAAGAAACTAAGTAAAACAAATGGTGGAAAGTATATGGTTTATCAGCAGCTACAGTAACAACGTGGCAGAGTAGAGCCAGGAAAGGCTCTGTGTACTTTAATGAAGAAGTAAGGGCCAGATGTATCAAAGGGTTTTACCCATTCTGTGTCTATGGGAAAAAGTGTTCGTACATATGGCCCTAGATTCGTTGTTATAAGGACTACTAAACATGTTTAAAGAGTATTTGATGGCTCGGCTCATATAATTATGATGGTTCAGGATCAGACCTTCACAGAGGCTCTATACATTCAGGATCAGAGCTGGTTTACCTATGCTGCACTGGGCCCGCTCTTCTCAGCAAGACTGGTATACTTTTAATGGTAGAAACACACTGAACAGACACAGTGGCCCACCCTGACCACTCATCAGATGAGCCCATATGGATGACCTGCTACTGAGTATGGAGGCAAAGTGGCCTCCTGAGAAAACACTTGGCCTGGTGTACTTATTCATTCCATTTAGTTTTTTTAATGTAATTTAATTTAATGTTGTTTTATTTTTAAATTAAGCAGTGTAAATTGCAATGAATGTAAAGTATGATTGTACACTGGCATTATTGCGTAAACCTCAGAAAATGCACCAAATCCAACAATTTTTACGAGTCACTCCTTTAATAACATACAAAGGAGAATGGTGATTCAGTTTGCCATTATCAATACGCACATTTCATCTCTCCTGCTCAGAAGATTTTGAAGTGACCAATGAAAAATATGTTTCTTAAGCTATTTATTTACATATGCAACAAGATGGCTCTCAGAGGGTCTTCATGCTTCAGATGTGGATACATTGAGCAATATACAATCGCCTAACAGCAGTACGTGTCACTTACAGTGTCACTTACACTGACAGTGTTCAGGAACATTGGCATATGGTGTTAAGTGCTAGATCAAAGGGAAGCTATTATAAAACCTGGAAGGCCCCAATCCCTCTATATCAGCCCCTCTTAGATTTCCTTATTGTATGCGACTTGTGACGTCTCTAGTAACCTCTAATAAAGAATTTACAAAAGTGCTCGAGTGCAAAAAGTTTTTACAGCTATATACTGATGCCGCAAAGCCAGCTGCCGACATAGTAGACAAGGGAAGGCAGTTCACAAGTATAGCTGCATCTTAAATAAGGAATTGTCTTTGCCTTCTGTCCAAATAGTAGAGACAGTTGTTTAATGTTGAAGAAAGTGCGCAGGCTGGGATGGAACAATTTTGATCACTGTGGATCATCTTTTCCTTCCTCTGATCTGTTTTTAGAAGAAAACGTGATGTGTAAAGAGGAGATATGTATGAGAACACATGTATTTTGCCAAACTAGGTGGCTAAGCATTCTCGGCAGGTTTCTAAAGCGTCTGATCATTTTTTTAACTTGATTTACTTTAGACGGATTTTAATATAATTTTGCCAATATTGCTAATTTTGCTTTGGAGTGTGTCATTTTGCATGTCAGAATCCCCTTTTATACGTTTTGTCTGCAATGAGCATAGAAGTCTAATACATTAAGGATTTAAGCAGTTTGTGGGAAGGGTGATGGTGTCACTATATATTATGAGAAATGAAATACTCTTTGCTGTAAATTAAAAAGGTGTTGCAAGTCACCTTGAGATACTATGCCTTTATAAAGGAACTCCGCCTTTAGCCTCATTCCTCTATATGTCACGTAACTCCTTGATGTCTTGCAATATCCTTTTAATGTACAAAAGCAGGTACTTTATCCCATATATTATTCACAAGTGGTAAGGTTCCGTACGTGACTTCTGTTTGAACTTCTGTTGTCCTTGTATTGTAAAGCACCTGTTCTTATGACGAGTGGCCAGAGTTTAAAATGTTGCAATGATACTGTGACCCCGCCATCCCGTCTCAATTATTCAAACATACTGAATGACAACTGGTGACCTTCAGACAAAGACACCGGTACGATAATGCACACTTCGCTGAGCCGAGTGTCCGGCGTATTAATTAGTTCCATTCTTAGTGATCTAGTCGCCTAGAGAGGTTGGTTTAATTAGAACTGCTACTGATCTAATAACACAATCCTCACTCCACTAATGGTGCACCTGATCAATAAATCACTTCTGTTTTAATTACAGCAGCATTTCTAGAAACAGGTGCAATTCCAAGCCACTGATCAAGAAAGCCTCAGTCTAGGGCTGTGCATCATATATCATGGTCCATCCACCTGTCCGCAAACAAAGGGGCATACTTACAAGGAATTGGTGTATCAGCTCCGATGCGACAGTTTCCCTGCATCGCCCTGCACCCTCTAACTACACAATGGTAGCGCTGTATTTACTATGTAGCGCACCATGGCACACTTTATCACAATAGAGTCAAAATTTTTGACACTGTTGTGGTGCTTTGCTAGATGAGTCCCAAAAATGCTGACGCTAGTCCAGCAAAGCTCGGGGAGGCCCATAGGAAATAGCCTGGCATCACTTTAACTGTGCAGGCATTAAAAAATGACACTAGAATGGCGCAGTAAAATCTTGTAAATTTCACTGTGCCATTTGTTTGGGCCCCCTGCAGGGGAACACTCAACTTGCATACATTATACCTGGCGCAGGTATAATGTGGCCCAAGAGTTTACATTGGGGCCCAATGCTAACATTGCACCCCTTTGTAAATATGGCACAGGGTGTGGGACTGGTTAGCGCTCCCGTAGCATGAATACAAATGACTCTATGGTAGTGTTAAGGGACTTGTAAATATGCCCCAAAGTCTTGTAACATCGCGAAAAGGGAGGAGCGCCTGAAGAAAACAATTGGAAAACTTTGATTATATCACTTTTTAAACTATTGAAATGTATTTCACCATTGTCCCTATCACACCATCATGTCGCAATATTTGTGTTTTAGAAATAATTTATACATTTGTCATGATACAATAATATTTCTCCTTCTGGTTTCCTCAACACAGAATGGACGTGCAACCTATACTTTTTAATCTCATCAGTGTTAAAAAGGATGGACGGACACAAATGTCTGTGAGAAAAAGTCTGCCCTTTTAGCTCCCTAAGGATCAGGATTCTCGGTATGGATTTGTGTCCGCTGCCCTATTCCAGGTAGGTACAGCCCACAACTTGCAGTTATTTATCAGCCCAACCATCAACTTTCAACATTGTCTGATCTGCTGTGGAGGACTCAGACGCATGACAACTGGGTTTCCCTGCAACTGCGCCCACGTTTTACAGTAGCTCTTAGGCAGTTAGATGTTCGTTTCTTTGGCCATCACAATGCTGCCTACTTCTACACCATATTACATCTCTGCCACCTAGGTGGAATCATCTCTCTACTAGAAATTGTCTGTCGTTCCCTAAGCACCATTAAAACATCCCTGAAGCAGCATCTCTTCCAATCTCTTAAACATCCAAACCTTTTCTGTTTTGTGCTGTGTCTGCACAAATTGTTTTCACTTCTAAAAGGGTCCAAGCCACATTTGACACCACGGTGAAAAGTTCTGCAAATTATATTTTGCCTAAAATTTTAGTTACAAGCTTTAGTAAGATTTGAGTGTGTTTTAATACACTTACAGAAGCTCACTTTTTCATATTTTAGTCTGATTATAAGCCTCAAACGCATCACAAGGCCAGGATCTGTCGAAGCTGATAGCTGTGATGCTATAAAAAAAGAAAGGTGGTCCCCATGCGGAAGTCCCACCAATGGCAAGGTAGGGGCATAGAGTGGTGACCCTCCAGCCTTCATTATGCCACGTCACTAACATTTCAAGGCCACCTACAATATATCTGACAGCCCCAGTGTTGTAATCACTCACAGAGGCCCTCTGCTGTCCTATGTGCCGGTGCTCTGGGCAAAGGGGGGTTAGAGCAGTCCAACACATCATCAGACAAACAATTAAAGTCCTTGCCCAGGAGAAGGTCGTCAGTTACTAAAGGCACCAGGGATGCTGATAGGGACCAGAAAAAGCCACTTGGTCCTGGTTTGGCTCATAGACACTCCATAATGTAACATCTTTACCCAACAATTTGCCTTTAACCAGCACATACTGCCCCTCCTTGCAAATAAAGGAGTTAACATGTTTCAAAAGCATCCTGGCCCTAATCCACGCCAAAGCCACCTGAGCGTAAGCAGAGTAGGAGGTAGAAAATAACTGCGCAGACTACCGCCGCTGTAAGCACCTAATTTCCTCCCCAGAAAGGTGTGTCTCCTAGAGCATGGCTACATGCATTCCCCACTATCTCAAATGCTTGTGTACATTATGACATTTAGTTACAACATCTCCCTGATTTTCCATGACATAAAAGTAAGCTCCTTTCGTTGATCAGGCATCTGATCTGCTTGTGAGTGTGACCTCTCCGATCTGCCCAGGCAGTCCAAAGGGGTTCCTGTCCCAGAGTATGACTTGTGCTGCAGTGTGATCCCAGCTGCAGCCTGGAGTGCGGCTGTCCTCTCTTGTTGAACTTGTAACTGGGATGTCTGCCTCAGAGTCCCCCTATGTCAAGCTCCAAATGAGCACTTCCTCTCCTCACATTGGAGCACACTCACTGCTGGCCAGGCCACAGGTAAAGTCGACCTAGAGCGATAAGCCTTCAACTATTCCCAAGCCAAGCCTGGGTCAATAGAAATGAGTGGTGCTATCAATCATAACTTAACGTGGCCTGGAACATCAGCGAGCACTGCAATCCTTTCACAGCCACTAGGCAACGTGCACGCCCCCCCAGCGTTTAGGTCCTCTGCTGTGTTTCAAAAATACACAGGCGCGATCCGTGTCTCGCTCCAACCAGTCTGGAAAGTCTACATAGGCTGGATCCCATCCACACTCCACTCGGTCTCTCCAAGCGGTGTGGCCTGCAGCTAGGGAAGAAGTCAGGAGAGGCCATGCAGGATTTCAGGCACTGGGCAACAATTGTGGTCCAAATGCAGAGTCCCCAATATGCACTTAATCCTCTGGGTACTAGAAACAAGGGTGGCTGAGGGCCATCCACATGCCCCCAGGCACCAGGGCTGCGATGGCACAGGTGAGGTCCAGTCCAATTGCTGAATATGTTGGAGTGTTCGAGGCCAGTTCCAACACAGTCACCCAGGTGGGAGAGTCTTGTATCTCAGGTGGCATATTACTGCAGGTCTTGCAGGGTAAGCCTTGTCCTACTCTTACTTTGGTGCAAGAGGTCTCTTCAGTCAGGTCTCCCTCCTGTCCAATTGGTGTATGGCCCCCTCCTAGCCACCTCAGTACCACAGAGATCAGTGCAGCAGCATTGGGAAGTCTCCCTGCCTCTTTCTTGAACACATGGCCCAGGCATGGACCCCAAGGTTTTCTGCCTCTCACTTCTTGAGTCTCGATGAGGACTCCTTATGCCCATCCACATTGCTGCACGGTGGTGCCGGGTTGTCTCGCTGGCACCGGGCCTTGACACAGGCCCCTGGTCGGCACCACTCTCCCTCAACAGGCCATCTGGCAGGACTTACCTTACTGGCTACAGAGCTGGGAGGGTCTCTCAGCACCACTTCGTTCTCTTCAGGCACCCAACAGGGGTCTACAATCACGTCTGGTCCTCTGCCACTGTCACGGACTTCTCCACTCAAGTACTGCAGGTCTGTGAGTTTGAGAGCTGAGTCTCTCTTGGCTCCGGTTGCCATCTTGGAGATCGGAGGACCATCAGTGCAGAGATTCACAGGGAACCACCATTGCCTTTTGAAGATGTTTTTTGCCCATGTAAACTGCACCTGGGTACACAGCCACCAGGTCACATCGATTGTGGGGGCCAGTGGCACCTGCAGATGGGACAGGATAATAGGCAGGCTGGTGTAAAGCAATGAGCTCATGCATCCGCCATCTTCAGCTCACAAGCTATACCCCCTCTTGCAGATACCAGATGTTTTCATCTGTAACTTTTTGTCACAATGGGCGATTTACAAAAGCAATGTACCTCTGCATTTGCTAGGCCCTTTTGGTTGTGGAGCTATCTAGGCTCTCCAAGAACCCGAGATATCCAGAGCCAAAAACTTAGCTGCACCGTACAAAGGATTTTCATTGTGTACTGAGTATAGACCAATACATATAGTGAAGTATGTAATAGGTAAAGTAGGTTATCAAGGTAACCTAGGTATTTTGATAATGGACACACAATATGGAGTTTAGGAGCAGTGGTTATTTCCCAGATTAAGAACCGAATTTCTAGTTATATTTTCCTTGAAAGCCAATTTACTCTGTTAAACAGCTTAGTAAATTTGCAAAAATTTACCTGCTAAGGATTCACATTAGCATATATGAACTTTCAGACATTTTTCAAATGTGCATGGACTTTAGTGAACAGACCAGATAAGCTGACACTCTAAAATTCTAACCCCTTGGTCGCTATATTTACTTGTAAATTGCACTTGGGATAATATTGTTTGATTATCCCAGATGTGTGTAGTATTAGCCCTTTCACTGCTAGGCCTTTTCCCCTTAGTGCTAAGCCTGTTTTTCAGCTATTGGTGGTAGTTCATGAGGAGGCCTCTATGACTTTTGCCCAAATATGCTATCCTCGCCAAATTGGTGTCCTGTTTTTGCAACATTCTGGGGATTCCAAAAGTACCAAGAGTTTGTGGATTCTCCTGAAGGAGACTGAGAAAATAAACAAAATGTAGCCATTTAATTAGTTGTTTTGGTAAAAATAGTGTGATGTATCAAAGGTGTGTGCTTTTTGTTCATAAAAACAACATCAATAAATGATTGGATGTGCTAAACTCACCATCTTCACAGCTTTCAGGAACATGCAGAGCTGAATCAAGAAAGTCATTTTTTGCCACAGTTTTGACATTTTTCAAAGAGGTAGACTGTTTTTTGTGCTGACAACTTACTTCCAGTTTGTGCTGTAAACCATGTGAAACCCATGGGTGATACAAAATACCTATAGAATTATGAAAAGTAAACAAAATTCTGAATTTCTCAAGGCGTCATATGTGTCGATTCTTCAAAGTTTTCCTAAAGGAACTAACTGTAGAAATAAATAAATACTGAAAACAAATGGGAAAAGACAGCCATTTGTGACAATGTTTTCATCTGTAACTTTTTGTCACAATGAGCGATCTACAAAAGCAATGTACCTCTGCATTTGCTAGGCCCTTTTGGTTGTGGAGGTATCTAGGCTCTCCAAGAACCCAAGATATCTAGAGCCAAAAACGTAGCTGCACCGTACAAAGGATTTTCATTGTGTACTGAGTATAGCCCAATTCATATAGTGAAGTATGTAATAGGTAAAGTAGGTTATCAAGGTAACCTAGGTATTTTGATAATGGACACAAAAAATGGAGTTTAGGAGCAGTGGTTATTTAAACATCTTTGCATTTGTTGCCACATGTACAACCATATGATTTAGAGGGTATTTTTAAAAAATTTCTTTTTTACACAGTGGCTTATATTTGGAAGGCACAAATGCAGCAAAATCTAATTGGCAGTAACAAATATCCTTTTATTCTATGCTCCCACATGTCTTCAGATAAAAAAGGTGCCTCACTTTGACAGGTAAGCATAGTTCCTGTGAAAGGAAATGGTCCAAAACGCAACATGGGTACATCACATTTTACCACTCAAAAATGACCTGTTTTTGCAGTTGGTAGCTGTGGATTTTTGGCACTATCGCAGCCAGCACTTAAGGAAACCTAGCAAACCTGTACATTCTTCAAAACTAATCACCATGGGGATTCTAGGATGGGGTGACTTGCGTGCCTCCAAACAGGTTGCTTTACACAGAATCCCTTGCAAGCCTCAATCCTTGAACAGAACAACACATTTTTCTCTCATATCCGTGAAGGAAAGTTCTGGAATCTGCGAGGAACCACAAATGCCGACCCCACCCAGCATTTCCATAAGTCTTCTAATAAAAATGGTACATCACTTGTGTGGGTAGGCCAAATTCAATGACAAGAAACAGACCAAAACATGCATACATCACATTTCCCTCTCAAAACTGACCTGTTTTTTGCAAAGTAAGGTAGCTGTGGATTTTGCAACCTAGCTTAGCCAGAAGCTAGGTAAAGCTAGCAAACCTGTACCTTTTTAAAACCTAGACACCCTGGGAAATCTAGGATAAGTTGACTAGCGTGAGTCTCACCAGGTTGACTTACCCAGAATCCCATGTAAACCTCAAACTTTGAGTAAAAAACACATTTTCCTCATATTTCTGTGATGGAGAAGTCTGGAATCTGCAGGGAACCACAAACGTCCTTCCATGCAGCATTCCTCTAAGTCTTTCGATGTGAATGGTACCTCATTTGTCTGGGTAAGCCTAGTGCCCTTGACCGGAAACAGTGCACAATGCAACATGGAAACATTACATTTTCCTTTCAAAACCAACCAGTTTATTGCAAAGTGGGTAGCTGTGGATTCAGGGCCCTCACTGAGCCAGGACCTAGAAAAACCTAGCAATACCTGTACATTTTTTAAAAACTAAGCACCTAGTGAAATTCAGGATGGGGTGACTTGCATAACTCTCACCAGTTTGACTTACCCAGAATCCCATGCAAACCTCTAACTTTGACTAAAAACATATATTTTTCTTACATTTCTATGATGGAAAGTTCTGGAATCTGCATGGAACCACAAACTTCATTCCATTCCTCATTCCCCTTAGTCCTCTGATAAAAATGGTACCTAATTTGTGTGGGAAGGCCTAATTTCCATGGCGGGAATGGTCCAAAACGCAACATGGAGACATTATAATTTTAAAACTGACCCATTTTATGCAAAATGGGTAGCTGTGGATTTTGGGTCATAGCAAAGCTTGGACATTCGGAAACCTAGCAAACCTGTACTTTTTTCAAAACTAGACACCTAGGTAAATTCAGCATGGGGTTATTTGTGTGGCCCTCACCACGAAGAATCTCTTGCAAACCTCAAACTTTGACTAAAAAAACACATTTTCCTCACATTTCTATGAAGAAAAATTCTGGAATTTTCAGGGAACCAGAAACATCCATCGACCCAGCATTTCCATAAGTCTTCTCATAGAAATGGCATATCACTTGTGTTGGTAGGCTTAGTGTCTGCAGCAAGAAACAGACCAAAACGCAACATGGATACATCACATTTTCCTCTCAAAACTAACCCATTTTTTGCAAAGTGAGTAGGAATGGATTTACGGTCCTAGCTTAGCTAGGACCTAGGGAAACTTAACAAACCTGTACACTTTTGAAAACTAGATACCTAGGGAAATCTAGGACAGTTAGTTTATTCAGAAGTACAGGCAAACCTCTAACTTTGACTAAAAACATATATTTTTCTTACATTTCTATGATGGAAAGTTCTGGAATCTGCATGGAACCACAAACTTCATTCCATTCCTCATTCCCCTTAGTCCTTTGATAAAAATGGTACCTAATTTGTGTGGGAAGGCCTAATGTCCATGGCGGGAATGGTCCAAAACGCAACATGGAGACATTATAATTTTAAAACTGACTCATTTTATGCAAAATGGGTAGCTGTGGATTTTGGGTCCTAGCAAAGCTTGGACATTAGGAAACCTAGCAAACCTGTACTTTTTTCAAAACTAGACTCCTAGGTAAATTCAGCATGGGCTTATTTGTGTGGCCCTCACCACGAAGAATCTCTTGCAAACCTCAAACTTTGACTAAAAAAACACATTTTCCTCACATTTCTATGAAGAAAAATTCTGGAATTTTCAGGGAGCCAGAAACATCCATCGACCCAGCATTTCCATAAGTCTTCTCATAGAAATGGCATATCTCTTGTGTTGGTAGGCTTAGTGCCTGCAGCAAGAAACAGACCAAAACGCAACCAGGATACATCACATTTTCCTCTCAAAACTAACCCATTTTTTGCAAAGTGAGTAGGAATGGATTTACGGTCCTAGCTTAGCTAGGAGCTAGGGAAACTTAACAAACCTGTACACCTTTGAAAACTAGACACCTAGGGAAATCTAGGACAGTTAGTTTATCCAGAAGTAGAGGCAAACCTCAAACTTTGACTAAAAGAACACATTTTTCTCACATTTATGTGATGGAAAGTTTAAGAATCTGTTGGGAGCCACAAATGTCCTTTCCTTCTACCCAGCATGGCCATATGTCTTTTGAAAAATTGTACCTCACTTGTGTGGGTAGACCGAGTGCCCGCAACAGGAATGACCCAAAATGCAACATGGATACTTCACATTTTTCCTCTCAAAACAGACCTGTTTTTGCAAAGTGTGCAGCTGTGGATTTTGGGTACTAGCTCAGTCGAGATGTAAGGAAGCCTATCAAACCTGTACTTTTTTGACAACTAGAGACCCAGCAGAGTCCAGCGTGGCATGCTTTGCGTGGATTCACACAAAGTTTTTACCCACAATGCCCTGAAAACCTCAATCTTTGCCTAAAACTGCACTTTTTCACTGAATTTCTGTCACATAAACTTCTGGAATCAGCAGTAATCCACAAAATTCCCACCACTCTGCATTCTCCCACCTATCCTGATAAAAATGCAACCTGACGTGTGTGGTCCTACTGCATGCAACAGGCAAACATCAAACCAAGGTCGATTGGAGTCTTGTCCAGCAACTCTCATTGACCCGGGTTTGATTTCTGCCTACCGAGGGCATTAGGCCAAATCACACAAGTGGGGTAGCATTTTTATCGGGACGAGTAGGAGAACAGGTGATAGGAAGTTTGTGGATTCCTGATGATTTCAGAAGTTTACATCACAGAAATGCAAGGAAAATGTGCTATTTTAAGCAATGTTTGTGGTTTTCATGCATTGTGGGTAAGAAACCTTAGTGGGATCTATGTGGGGCATACCACTCTGGACTCCCCCAGACCTCTAGATTTCAGAAATGTCTGAGTTTAGTAGGTTTCCCCAAGTGGCAATTGATCCGAGCTCAAAAACTGCAGCCATTCAGCATAGAAGTAGGACGATATTGGGACTTAGCCCAACCCTGCTACCCACATGTATAAAAAAGATCCAAATCTGAATTGCCATTTTTGCCAAAAAGATGGAGATGCTTTAGTCCCCAGGGCTAGAGAGACTGTTGGGGTCATATTGGAGGTAGAAGCTAGGCCCAATGTGTAGGCGGGTGGGCAGGTCACTCCTACACCTTGTAGCAATAAAAAACACACCTAGTGTCTAGTGGTCTTTCTGTCCCTCCCACCAGGGCAGATTAGAGTTAAAGACCTCCTATGTGCCCCCTGGGTGGGCAGGAAGGCTTTTGCAGGTCTTTTGAGGATTGAGCTTAGGCCCAATGCCTATGAAGGTCACTCCCATGCATTTCTCCACAAAAAATCATCTCTGGTGTCAAGTAGGCTTTCTGTCCCCAGGATAGATTGGAGGTAACAGCCTCCAATCTGCTCCCAGGGAGGCAGAAATACATTTTGGCCTGGGATACAGGGGAGTATTACCCACTGCCAAGGGTGGCTGCTCCTCCTCCAAATATAATCCCTAGTGACCTACTGGGCTTTCTGTTCCTCTCTCCCCCAGCTGGGGCAGATTGGGCACTAGCCCACTGCTAGGGAGGACCCCCCCCCTTAAAGTATAGTCCCTGGTGGTCTAGTTGGCTCCCTAAAGGGGTCATGTTGGAGGAAGACACCTCCAATCTGCTCCCAGCGACGGACAGAAAGACTTCTGAGGGTTATATGGGAGGGTGGGGGCTAGGTCTGATCCCGGGATGGGGCACCCCCACCCACCCATGTATGGCCTTATAAATAAATCCCTGGTATCTAGTGGGCTTTCTGCCCCCTCACCCTAGGGGGCAGATTGGAGGTTAGAACCTCCAATCAGCCCCCTGGAGGCCAGAAAGACTTTTGGGCCCGGCGGGAGTGGTGAGCACTAGCCCAGTGCAAAGGAGCAGCTCCCCCTCAACAATCCCTGTTATCTATTGGAGTGGAACCTTGTTTGGGTATTGCCCCCTTGTGGCTATTCCCAAGCAGGGATCCAAAAGGGAAAGGTACAATGAGAAAGGGCGAGGGCTCTCCCCTTTACAATGATGCCTTTCCCATTTGAATCAGTGCTTGGTGGGGCTGAGATATTGCTCCGAGCACTGATCAGCTTATTTCACTTTTGTTTTCATTTTAATGACAATAGGGCACCATGCACGCTGATCATTAGTTCAATGGGAAAAAATACATCCTTGGGTGCTGGAGAGGCTCTTTCCCAGCTCCTGAGGTTGATTTCAGTAAAAGGAAATCTCCCAGGTGCCTGCACCAGAGAGATTTCCTGCCTTGGGTGCAAGGACAGCATGGAGTCTTCCTCAGCACAGGAGGATTCGTGTGGAGAATGGCATGGAACTGTCCTCTACACACAAAGGGTTAATTATTTGTATTTTCATTTGGCTGGATTCATTGCGATTTGACTCTTGAGTGGATTTCAATTGAGCTAAACTGTGTTTTATATCCCTAGTTCTCTTCGTCAGTGGGTTATTCCTTGAACTTGGCCAGATTGTGAACCAAGAGAGAATTGTGGCCATATGTATGAACACACTTTCCCACTGACACAGAATAGGTAAAACCCTTTGATACATCTGGACCCTGGTTCTTTTCCATCAACGAATACCTGTAGCAATATATTTTGAGATTTTTGTTTACAGTGCAGTAACACCTCTCTGTTAATCCGTCTCTCCTTCTCCACTGACAGGCAGTTAATATACTCATGGTTAGAATTAGAATAGAAAAAGTCAACTAGCCTAAGAAATTTTCACACACTAATCTGCCCCAGTTGAGGTGGCGCATTCCAATACAGCAGAGTCAGCAAGCCGAAAGGTGCTCTGAGGCAATATCATAATGAAATCACATACTAATAAACCTTTCACCATTAAAGGATTCAAATGAGCAGAGATCAAGAGGCTCAACATCAACTTCCCCCAGTGATGTACAACATTCTTTGGTATTCATACACCCATTCCCCCCCTCCTCCATCAAGTGTACCCAGAACTTGCAGATGGCAGGATTATTTGAGGAAAAAGGTTCATATTAGTCACAGAAACATTGATCAACATTAAACAAGACCGGGATTTGTTCCCTATTTCTCTGCCATTAACGTCCCTCAAAGTTTTAACTGGTGAGGTCTGAAGAATGTGGAGAACCTGTTAGCTTGTTCAATGAGACACACAACATTCTTCCCCAAAACTCCAACAATGACTAGAATCTCATGGTTGAAGAGCCAGTCTGAAGCATCAGAAGTATGATGCAGTCCTGTGATATTAACAAAGCAGTTGCTGATACCAGAGCAACCTGGGTTTCAACAAGCAAAGTGTCTGCCCAGTGAGGAGAGATACATGTTGGAGTCATCCTAGTCAGCTGCATAGCCGTAGCACTGGCTGCCATATTGGATGGGGACAGTAGCTTTCCATTAGGAGATTGGGACTTCTTCATTCATTTTGGATTGAGACCAGAGAGAAGCACAGCATCATACTGAGGGACAGATGGACACTTACCAGAGTAAAGTAAATATGTGTATTTATGTTTTTTACTTTCTTTGCAATTTTCAATAGTGTAGACGTGGCCCTAGGGGTAGGAGACTGCTTTTCACAGCAACAAGAGCATGCAAACTACCTGTTACATGTGATGATGAGTTTATGTTTCAGAGTTAAGTGGTACCAGCTCCAAGGCTAAGGCAAAGAACACTATGCCTTCATGGTCTTCATGCATAGGCAAGGAAGAACCCTTTTCTTGTGCATTCTAGAAGAGTGCTTTCTAATTCAAGTGTTGTACTGAAACAAATGATTTGAATGGGATCTGTGCTTGTGAGTAAAGTCAATGGAGTTGGATTGTGATTGATGTATTGTGGTCTAATGTCCAATTTTAGGCAACATATAGCATAACTTTCAGTGTAACCAGGGTAGAGTTTGTTAGACCAGTCATCAGCACAATGACTAAGACAGGACAAGTGTTTGGAAATTGGCTGACCTGGATCTAGTATTTACATTTGCCACCACTGATAGGGACAGATAAGGACATAATTAGCTTTGCTGCATGTGCATACTTCCATCAACATTCCCAGTTTGGCACCAGCTGCCTCTTCTCAGAATGCCTGACAAAGAAATGCCATTCTGCATTCTTTGTTTCAGTTCTTGAATTCGTATCATATCATACAACAAGATGCAACACGGAGAACTACCGCATTTCTTACTTGGTTGGTGTTTTGGTACTGTTGAAGCTCCAGTCCTTATTAAAAGAGGAGGGTTGATGGTCAGAAAGGAGAGAATCTGGAACTTTAATGCTCAGTCATGATCATTACAAAAACCTGCACAACCAGGCTTTTCCAATATTCGGTATTTGTAGACTTATTCAAATAACAGCATCATTACGATAAACAAACCCTGTTTAATAAAGGCAATTATCATAAAACTAAAATCATAATGACGAAAAATGCCAGGTGTCTTTAAGAAATTAAGTAGCAAGAACACGTGTGGTAGATATTCAAATTAATGTTAAACATGCCTAAACACAGAAAGGAACACAAGCATTTAGCCCTCTCTAAGCAACAGGCAGAATCGGGACATACATACGTGACACTCTTGTTGGTGTAAAAGGTCATTTTATTAGAACAGGATTTAAACACAACATTACTTCAAAACATTTAACTGTATATCTTTTAAAGCAGACTTTAACTTTTACAACTCCCTTGCCTTCATTTTCTCCTCAAATGTCTCCCTTCAATTTTCCTGCCGTATATGCTCCCCTATTCCGCCCATGCCTTCCCTGCCTGTAGCCTACCCCTCCCCGCTCTGATGCTTCACCTCCTTGTTTTCCCCCTGGAAGGGTGGACAAGCCCGCACCTGGCTCTCCACCCTCCCCCATCTCCTGCCACCCAGGGTAACCCGTGAGGCGTTTCGCTGCCCCACCCCCTTTTTATTTTCGGGTACACAAATTTGTACACCATATGCTTTCCAGCATTAGTCTCAGTTCTGTGATATAGTACGCGTTACCTATCTGTGATAGATGTACCCCGTCATCAGAAATAACGCTTGTTCTTGCTCTTTTATGTCCCCGTGTCTTAACACCTTGATCCCTTGAGCCCAACAAAAAACTCTCATGGCTCTGTACAATTTTTTCCGAGTCCGCTCAATGGCTCCATGATTGATAGCCCCTCTCCATGCCCTTCTTGGCACAAATTCGGTCCACACCAAGCTTGTCCCGCATAGTTTTCGTTTCAAGAGCTCCAAATCCCTGTGCATCAATTGTATCAAAGTGAGCCCCGATAGCTTCACTAAATCATTCTCCCCCAGGTGAATCAATAAAAGATCTGGGCATCCCCACTGCGGCAAGTTACCCGTGATAAATGGGAGCAGACTCCCCCACCTCATACCACTCTTGCCCCACCAACGCACTTCATGGCTTCTGCTGGGCAATCCCTATGATCTGCCGTAAATTTGCTTCTCTGCAAATTTCGCCGCCCAATGAACGAACGAATGGCCGACCAACCACGTCGTCATCTTTCCCTTCTCCGGTCCGGCCACACAGCCTGTAAAGAAAAAACATTGTGACCACTGTATTGATAAACTAACCACAACGCCCCCCCACAAACCTGTTCGTTTTGCACTTTTCAAGGCCTGAAATACCGCTCACAGCACCTAGACTTCCATCTCCCTATGGATTTGATCTTAGCCCAATCCCAGCCAATATGTGCTGCCTCCGTCGCTGCGCCAATTCTAAATGATTGCGTTCCATAATCACCTGCGCGCCGCCCTATCCTTCCAAGGGTCATTCTCATAACTTGTAACAATTGATAACTAGTTAGCTTTTTTCCTGACGCATGCATAAAAACCCCTGATTCACCTGCCCCTGGCCACCTCTATTTGAAACTGACCCATTCCTCTACCTAGCAAGCCGCTTCAACTCCTCCTTTCTCTAGCCATATCCACTTGCCCTTTCCCAGCTGATCCGTTTTGGACCGTCTTAGCCATATCCCCAACCTGTCTTTACGCATGCATACCTCTTTTCTCCTTACTCCAATTTCCTTACTCACCCCCAACAACTCTGAAACTCTAAATGCTCCAAAAAACATCCACAACATACATAAACGAAATAAACCCACCTCGTCTTCGTCCCTACAACAACTTGGTAACACCTGTGTCATCTCTACTAACATTTCAAATGTAATGGGCTCTCTTGCTGATTTATCTCCACTCGCTCTAACCCTGCCCCATCCCTTCAGCATTTTACCCAATAAATCACTGTGTGCTGGGTCATATCCAAAAAACAGTTTCCCGTAAAAAGACACTCCAGCCAGTTTCCCCCCAATTGTCGCTGCAGATAAACCCTCCCTGATCAGAAACAGCACGAAACGTCTGGTCCGTGCCTCCAGTACCAGCAGGCTTTGCTCCCAAAAATTGCCCCCAAACTGTTCAAAAGATTGAAACTCCAACCATGCCAGTCTGTAATTACGCCGTGTGGATGCTGCTAATGACATCTCCACCAGCCCCGTGATCGTCATGCCCCCCATTCCCAGATGTCTGCCGGGACCACAGTCTTGTTCTGATCTGCTCCAGGGGCCAATTCGCGAAAACGCCGCCACTGTGAACGAGATAGGGAGTCTGCAATCTCGTTGTAAATCCCTGGTATATGTGCAGCTTTAAATATGACATTCAAAGATAAACATAAAAGCATGAACTGCCGCAACAAGCGCAAAACTCTGATGTCCCTTGCTCTCTGTCTGCTTACCAGCTCTACCACCGCCATGTTGTCTATTTGAAAAATCACTGTCCTGCTGGCTAATTCCTGTCCCCACACTGCCAGAGCCACTAAAAGGGGAAAAAACTCCAAGAACGCGATGCTTCTCCCTTGCTGCCTCCAGGATGCCGGCCAAGTCTCCGCACACCACCTCCCATCCCAGTATAATCCAAAACCCGACGCTCCCGCCGCGTCCGAGAAAATTTGTACCTGCCATATTGTGTCTGACTCACCAAAAGACATCAGTACTCTGTTGAACCTTCTCAGAAAAATCTCCCATATCCTAATGTCTTCTCGTAATGTCAATGACACCCGTATCCTGTGGTGCGGAAGTACGGCACCTGACATGGAAGGTCCCAAACGCCTACAAAAAGTCCTACCTCCCCTAACTACCCTGCATGCAAAATTGAGGTAACCTAACAGCTTTTGAGCTGTCCGCAAATCCATCTTGCGCAGAGTGCGCACCACTGCTAAGAAATCTAGTATCTCCCCCACTTTTGTCGCTGGCAGCCTAGCGACCAACTTTCTCGCATCTAGTTCAATGCCCAAAAAGGTTAGAATTGGCGTGGGGCCTTCCGTTTTCTCCGGGGCCAAGGGCACACCCGCCTGTTGTGCCAGCTTCTGAAACGTGTTCAGGGCCCGCCCACACTCCCCAGATGCCGCTGTTCCTACGAATAAGAAATCGTCCAAATAATGCGTCACCCACCTATGCCCACTTGTCCTCACAAAGACCCACTGCAAAAAGGTGCTGAACGTCTCAAAAAGGGCACATGATATCGAGCAACCCATGGGCAACACTCTGTCCACATAGATGTTGCCATCCAGCTGCATGCCCAAGAGGTCAAAGTCTGCTGGATGAATAGGGAGCAATCTAAAAGCTGATTGAATATCACTTTTTGCCATTTCCGCAATCGTACCGCACTTTAGGACTAACTTTATCACATCATCGACTGACGCGTAAATTACCTTAGAGTCCTCTTGGGCAATGAAATCAATGACTTACGTACCTTCGGACCATGACAAATGGTGAATCAAACGAAATTCTCCCTGTGCCTTCTTGGGTACCACTCCCAATGGTGATATCATTAAAGCGTCACTTGGCCACCTGGAAAATGGGCCTGTTATTCTGCCTAAACCTACCTCCTTTGCTATTTTGTCGCGCACAATCTGCGGATGTTCTTTGGCTGACCGCAAATTGTCAGCCCATCTCCTTTGATGAGGGCCTTGGTAACCTAATCTAAAACCTTCCCTAAAGCCCCATTCCAATAGTCGCGCCTTATCCGTATCTGGGTATATGGGTAACCATGGCCGCAGAAATTCCAGTCTAACTGGTGTAGGCCCCTTTTGACGCAGGAGCGCCATGCGCCCCTCTCCCTCTAGAAGCCCTCCACTGTTCCGCTGGGCTGGACAATGAGAAACATTGGGTGACTGGATGACGACCCCCGCACTTGGAGCAGTCATTCTTGAACCTACATTGTGCTCTGGAACAAAATCCCTTGTTAAAGTTCCAACAAGCCCCCGCAGTTGCCCCCGCTGTCTTTGTGGTATTGCCCGCCCCTCCATGGGCGGGGCGAGCCTGAAAGGGCTTGTAAGTCACCGGCAGTCCACTCGCCGTGTGAGTGGACGCCGCTGTCTGTGCCGATGCCATCCATTGCATCCACAGTTCGGAGTCCACGTCACCCCATGGTTTATCCAGATTCACACTTACCCGGGCCCGAAACTCCTCGTCGTAACTGAGCCACGCGAAACCACCAAAATGCATTTGAGCCTTCCTAATTATATCCATGTATTTAAACAGGGCGATAGCCCTGTCTGGGTATTTCTTGCAGTATATACTTGCGAATATCAAAAAGGCCGACGTCCAGTTATCCATTGTTATAGGTACCCGGGGCCTGCGTGCTAGTTCCCATTCTTCTTCTTTGGACCCTTCCTTCGCCTGTATGTCCCTATGTAATAGTTTAAAAACATCTACATATTCGTGTTTCCATATCTTGCTCTTTGTCTTCTCTGCCACGTGTGAACCCAGTGGCATGGCTAAACCCATGTACGGCAGCCTCTTCTTGTGACTTCCCCCCTCCTTATCTTCTACCGTTTTTTCTCCCGTATCCGCCTTTCCCGTTGTGGCTGTGTCTATCGTGGCGGTGCCCTCTTTCTCTTTGTTCTCGCCCGTCTTCTGCGTGGTGCTATTGCCTGCTACCTCCAAAACTGACCCGTCACCTACCCCGATGGACCTACTCGTGTTAGCCTCCCTTATTGTCCCCCCCCTCGCCCCATACTGACCACCATTTCTTACCTCCAGCGTTGTCCCCCAGGCTCCTTGGCACTCCTTTCAGGCTCCTGCCGCGCTGCACGACTTTCCTACTCCCAGTGGGGCCTTCCAAAGGAGCTGTAACCTGTAAAACAGAGCACGAAGAAGAGGTTGCGCCACTCTTGCGCCCTCGCCCGCCACCCTTTTTCACAGCGCTCACCTCCCAATCACGTATTTCGCCATCCTCCCATTCATCCCCTTCCTCCTCGTAGTCCAATTCCAACTCATCTTCTCCTTCCCACTGGCCCTTGTATTGGCCCAAATCTCTCGCATTGGTTGATGTACTCTCGTTTGCCTCCATCCTCGCAGGACGCGTGTCCTCGGGACGGTGTCCGTGGTCCCTCGGTGTGGAGAAGGCCGCCGTAGACCCCTCCAGTGCTTCGTGCCAACGCATTTGGGCCGTATTGCGCCCAGTCGGCGTGTGAAGCCTCTTGCCAACCTCTGTCGTTGGCATTGCTGCCTTTTTGCCCAGTGACCGTCTGCGTCACCGGGTTTCCCCACGCCAACTAACCCTTCGGCCGCTCGAGCCTCTTGTCTCTGTTCTCCCCTTACCTGTGGCACCCATACCCAGGTTCCACTCCCTGGCCCTGGCTGCTGCATACCTGATTGCCCTCTGGCCTCTCTGATCTTAGGAGTTGTCTCGCTGTGGGCGTTCGCCTCTTCCCTGTCTTTGCACAGCTGTGCCCACCTGGCCTCTGTCTCTAGTACAACCCTACGCTGTTCCCGAATTCTGGCCTCTAAGTCCCAGGTCTCTGCCTGTTCCCGATTCCCTTGTGTGTGCGAACTCTGGCCCACCACTGTCCTTGGTTCTTGTGGTGTCTTGACTTCCCCCCCCTGGCCTGGCAGGGCGCCGTCTTGGCCCTCCCCGGCCCTCCCCTGCTTTTACCGTCGTACTTGCCTCTTTTCTTTACTGGCGCCCCAAACCAACCTGGGTTGGGGGCCTCCCCTCTATGGTATGACAAATCTAGGGGGGCGAAATCCCCGCTGGGCCCCGGTATGGGCTGCTCTGCCTCCCTGCCCTGCCCTTCGGCCACATCCCCCCCGCCACCTGCCCACCCGAGCCTGCGGGGTCAAAACCTGCCTGCGCGCTGTCTGTTCCCTTGTCCTGGGTAGCTTGCGTCTCTTCGCCAAACATCAGCGGGCTCTGTGCCCCGTGAAGCGCTTGTGCCATTGTGCCCTGTCCGGGGGGCATAGGCCCTTCATCTTTTTCCCCATCGGAGTCCTGTGACTCACAAGCCGCTACTGCGGCCGCGACCCTCCCAGATGCCGCCCTGGTGGGGCATGCCATCCCGACCCAAGCCTGATCTAGGACCCCTGGCCTGAGTAGATCTGCCCTGCCTGCTTCGCCCAGAACGCGTAGTGCGGCCCTCACTGCCTCTGTGTCGTGGCCTGTGGCCATGTTGCCAGCCGTTAACTCTCAGCTGCTGTTCTAATGTGGTCCTGTTATTATTTCCCTGTACTCCCTGTTATAGATATATATATGTTATTATATATTTATCATTTTAAATTTTTTGTGTTTTTATTTTTATTATTTTTTTTATTTTTTTTATATATATATATATTTTTTTTTTTGCTCCTATGGGCCTAGCCTGCTTAACAAACCAGGTTGACAAGGGTGTCTAATGCTGCAATTGAAAAAGAAAAAAGTTTTTTTTTTTTTAATATATATGCTCGAGGGGCCCTCCCCGCCCGTTGCGCGTTCAGTGGCCTTTTATGGGGGCCCTCCGCGGGGTGTGGTGGCGCCGCTGCGTGTTGCCTGCGCTCCAGGGGGCCGCTTCGTATCTCCGCACGCACTCTCTGCACGCTGAAACAAAAAATGCCCGAGGTGCCGGCTTCCCCCGATGCGGCGCGCTGTTCCCAAATGCCCAAGGGGGTGGCCTCCCCCGTTTCTGTCTCTGAACGGCAAGAAAATGCCCACGGGGCCGCCCTCCCTCTCCTCCGGTGCCCCTCTCTCCCTATCTGACCGCGTCTCGGGGCCCAGGCTACCGACAACCCCATGCTGCTAAACTGGCCTGGCTAACCTGTCTGGGAAACCCTCCTTACCTCTCACTTTAATTAAACGTCCCTCCCTCACCAAGTCAGCGCGAAAAAAGGCCGACCCCACCCTCCACCCCCCTTATAACCCTGTCCTAATCCCCACCCCAACTTATCTTCTACCCAATCATGCGCCTTGCGCTCCACTTCCCCCGTCCCGAATCCACCCGCGGAGAGACTAGACTGCGTCTCTCTCTCCGCAGGTCCCTTCAAAGTCTGTCTCTTCCCCAAAAAGCATGTCTTTTAATATGTTCCGTGCAAAGCAAACACACGAACTGATAGCATGATTATATGTAAATGGACAGCATTAAATGGTTACTTGTGCTGCAAACCAATCATCTGTTAAATTAAAAACAGCACACGCTTGCAGATTGTATTTAAGTGCTGTAAATTAAACTTTTGCTGCACAGAAGAACGGTTTTGTTTTATTAATGCAAAAACATGAGAACGCAAAAGACTGCGTCTATGCAGTCATAACAACGGAGGTTTAGCTCATATCTCTGCAAAAACATTTTTTTTTATTAAGGTTACTGAAGTTTCCCAAGTAGATCATAATAATAGTCACATAGCTGTATAATACTTGTTGCGGTTGCCATGGTACAGTACAGCATAATACAGTGTAATTACATTTCCAGCGTTTCACACTAGCTTGAAGTCCTCAGCGCTCATCTCAGTTTTGGTATTCAGAAAAGCTCCACACTGCCCCATCTCCCATCAGTGCAGTTCCTCCTCAAAGAGCTCATTCTGATGTCAAATAAATTAAGATGTTTACGGCTAGCTCTAGTACCAAGATTCTGACATATCAGATCCTAAATACATGGGATCAAAGTCGGCTTCTGGTTCCACATCAAGTCTCACCATGTCATTTCCTGAAAAGTATGAGGTCTCCTGTTGCCATCCTAGGGACAATGTGGTAACAAGCATTTGCAATGTAATGGGTCTTGCGTTTGCTCGATTTACAGCTATTAGTGGACATATTGAGCCACCTCGGGTGGTGGCACCCAATTGGAAGCTCTGGGGTGTATTATTTCAGTGGGGTCGAAGTCTAGGACCTGGGAAGGAGGGGGGGGGGCTTTCTTAACTTTCTTTCTAGGAATCGGGGAATCCGAGTCATCTGAATCATCAGAAGAGGAGTCTTTATCCGAGAAAGAGGGAGAGAAGGAGGCATCCTTCTTAGAGCTATAGTTATGCTCCCCACTACGTTTTTTGCGTAGTCTATCAAATGCGTCTGCATGGACATTGCTAATCCCGGCTCCAGAGTCTAGATTTTTTGATTTGTCCTTAACCTTCTTAGGTTCAGTTAGGGGTTGTTGTTGTTGCCCTTGCATCCAACCCTGAGAACGGGCGTAATCAAATAGTTGTCCCGAAAAGGGACCCAAATCTCTGACCAGGGTGTCGTTTACCGACTGTTGGACTCTGGTGTCAAGGGCTTCCACTAGATCTACTCTAGTTGGTTGCCCAACTCCTCTGTATAATATTCTGTATCCTGGTCATCCCATTGAGCCATGATGGGTGAGTTTTTAATTCAAAATACCTTTAACAAGTAAAATAACTTGATTGTTAGGAGTTGTAATTGGGGGAGTGCAAAAACCCCAAAATTCAGGCTTGGAGTGAAAAGGCCCTTATTTAGAATGTGGAGGGAGCTGCCTGAAGGCACTCTAGGCTGCAGCCTAGTTTAATTTTACAACCCAGTCAGTTCAGAGACTGCTGGGCGTCAGGGAGCAAGTTAGAGAGGTTTTTGGGGGTCCCCGGTGCACTCGCGCTGCAAATCCACTAAGCTGATCTCAATTCAAAAACGAAAGTGAGATCGGCTCGTGGAAGCTCGCAGAAATAGAAAGGAGACTGCAAAAGCAGCTCCGCTCCTGCTCCCACTCCACTGAAAAAAGCGGGCATGAATTTTTTTTAGCAAATACCAGAAAAAACGAGCGAGTACGATCGCTACATAAGCATAAATAATAGCGCGATGAATCGAGACGCACAAGCAATTATAAATACAGTACAAAATCAATCAATATAACCAAAAATATCGGAGAGAAATAAATCGTGTACTTATCTGCTGCGAAGCAGCAAAGAAAGAGGAAGTGACATCAAGGGCCAAAGGACTTGTTACAGAGGACATGGATAGTGATTGGACCATGTGATAGGATGTTATGGCATCATGGGATGTGTAGTCTTTTCTTTTACTTGTATTTGATTGGCTGCTGTTTTAAGTCAGTAAAGAAAGAGAAAGCATAATCCTCGCCTCCGTGTCCTTAATAGAATTGAAAATTCTTGACGCAATAGCTAGAAATGTATTTATTCCTAACTGGACTTTTCTTGTCACATAAATTGAAAATGAAAAGTAAAACAGTTGACAGAAGCAAGTCAATTTAGAGCGCCATGGCCGCCTGAGCACGAGAGTTATTGGCTCCCTGCGTGAATGTCTAGAAAGGATCGTGGCTGGGATGAAGGGCAAACCAAAACCTATGGAGTGGCCATCACACACTGTAACAGGAGGAAGTGTGACATAGCCTGATGGCCAACAAAAATGTTCACTGAGAGATATTGCCTAAGAGGGAACTCAGCACACAAAGGAGGGACATTTCACAAAATGCATCAATAAAAATAAAGCAATTAAGACAAGCACAACAAGAATGAATAGCAATAGTGGGCATGGTTAAAAGCTGATAGAGAGATTACAAAAACCCAGAGCGCTTGCGAGCTTGACCCTAAAAATGGTCCCTAGATATTCTTCGGCCACATCTTCAGTGAAATATGCTCCGATTAGTTTCCAAGCTGTTGTAACATTAATGACGTTTTGTATCCAGCACTTTGTCTGAGGAGTTGTTTATCTGTCCTAATGCATGACTACCTGTCGTTTGGCTAAGATAAGTAGTGGGGTTGTTGTACATCAAACTCCTTTTGGGACATATTTAAAATACCCCAATGGTGCTGTCAATGGAATCTTTTGTATCTGGACATCAGTAATCAGTAATTAAACACAGATGCCCAACAAGCAACCACGTCAGAGCATTACCATGATAGATGCAAGAAGTCTGAATCTAGTGAACTGCTTCTCCCTCAGCGAGTGTCATCCTCCAGACTCTGTACATTGTATGATAGGTATTTAATGTGAATCAGATAATCAGTAATTAGGTGATAGTGTACTCATCTAGGTGCAGCAGTACAGCCCTTTTTATTCTGTACATGGTAGAGGGTGGAAATGTTTCATCTATACAAATATATGGAGCATTTCTTCTCTCTCCTTGTGATGGCTCACTTCAGGACTGCCTAGCGACAATGCAGGCACCCTTTCACCATGATGCAAGGGTGCCTACGTTGCAGGAAGAATTGTTTTTGTGCAGGAAGGGGTACCTTTCTGTACAAAAACAATTTCTTGTGACATTTTCCTCTTGCTCTTTCTATGTGTGCTGCAGTTTGCTGCACAAATAGAAAAAGGAAATAACGAGGAGAAAAAAAAAAGATTTCTTTCCTTGTTACACCATCCTCTGGGAAGCGTAGCAGATTATATTTGGAGGAGGAGCAGCCACCCTTGGCAGTGGGTAATACTCCCCCATACCCAAGCCCAAATCAATGGGTGAATGCATGGGAACGCCCATGTTTAATCCATGGAACGCCTCATAGAACTAAATGTACAGCAATGCAGCCCATGCCGCTGTATTGCATTACATTTTCTTTACCAAGCCAGGCAAGGTGGGCAAATAGCACCTTGGATGGCTTTATAAATATCTAGTATTTTGCGTCATGGATGTGCCACAAAAGTGATGCAATCAATGCAAAATGTCAGTAGATATTGCCTTCAGAGTTTAGATCAAGTTGCCACAGGGCTCTTGCTTTTGGCTTACATACAGGAACTTTCCCCTGCATGGTTGCGTATAACCGGGTAATAAACTGCCTTGGGGATGGTGATCACAAAATTGTCTATAAGGCATAGAGCGTTGGAGAGGCACAGTGCTTAATTTGTAAATAAAAACATGCCACTGCCCAAAGCTCTCTGAAACACGCAGCTGCTGCAGTTAAATGGGTGAGCACGGAATACTGAGGCAGCGTAATCCTGAAGCCATCTCGGGCCTCTTTAATCCATTTACAGGCACTCCTTGCCCTGTCAGTTCACACTTGCAGCTTTCTGTTTCTCCCTTTGAGACGCTTTTTTAGTTTTCTCTTCCTCCCTCTTTCCCATGTCTCTTTTGCTTGCAGTAAATGCTTAAAGCAGAAAAATAAGTGCTGGCCCTCAAAAATAAGTGCCGGTGCCCAGCACCGGGAACCATCAGCTCAAATTAAGCACTGGGGAGGCATCAGGAAATGTATTATACACTGTTCTGCAAATGGCATGTAGTCTGTGTACCATGAAGACAGATAACAGCGTAAATTTGGGACACTGTCTAATAGCTTGTAGCGTGAAAAATTTGCCATTGGGAAACAGCTTTCCCAGTGTGGCCGCATTAGCTGGACTCAGGCTTTTCGATCTGTAATCAGCAGCAATGCAGAAGTGTGTATAGTAAGACTCATGCTTGAAAATAAGCTGAATAATTCCGCCTGCTGCCGGAGGCGGGTCGAAGGCCATTCTGTACATCTCACCATATCTACTTTGGTGCCGGGGTGCCTCATAGATGAACACCTAATAATATTGAGTGGACATGCTGCCACGTTATCGAGCTCAACAGTGTCATGCACTGAAATAGCGTGGGCTGGTGTCAAAGTGAGCAAACTGGGCATGGGCACAGTAACGAAATATAGATCCAAATCAGGTGTGCACAGTCCACTCTGTTCAAACGGTGCTATAAGTACCTCCCACGAGATTCCAGGCTGCCTGCCCTCCCACACCAATCTTATGAGACTGAATCGTATGCAATTGTAAACATACCTAGTGTGTGAGATAGGGATGTTCACAACAAAATATAGGAATTTGGGGGAATTGGAATCTTGACAATTGCGATTCTGCCTGCTATTAACAGTGGCAGCCTGGAACCAAACAGATGCTCTCTCTTCCAACAACAGTAATGTCCTGCCATAATTCTTGTGCCTTATGTCATCTATGTCTCCACAAATCCATAGTCCCAAAAACATGACAGTGGTGTCAGACAAATGCAACTGGAATTCAGGGGCAACCCTGCTGTAGCCTGCGTAAGAGGGAACATAGCCAAGCCCAGTTTCTAGTGATCTTCATGAGACAGCCAAATTTAATTAATTCCTGAAGCATAGGCGAGATATTGGTTGTCTCCTAAATACAGAGTGATACCATCTGCATTCATGGATATCACTAGCCTTCTAGTGGTGTAGTGAGTGCTCTGCCTGCTCTGTGTTTGTATAGTGGGGCTAGCATGAGCCCTCTAGCTATTGTGAACAATTAAGGCGACACAGGGCAGTCTAGACTGGTGCCCATGGTTATGGTGCATGAGGGAGTCACTGTCCAATTGTTATGGAGATGTGCAGTAGGCTCCTAGTAGAGCAGGCTGATACATAGTATGAAATGGTGACTAAGGCCCTCATTACGAGTTTGGTGGTCGGACGAACCGACTTTCAAGCTCTCAGGGCTGGGACCGCAGTCAACCCGGCGGCCTCACCCCCGTCGTATTACAATGTTCCCACCTGGCTGACCAGCGGGAACATCACATCGCAACATTCCCAGCGATCACCACAGCAGAACAGTGTTACGTTTTTGGTCTCGGCTTGCAACAGCACCCTCGGAATGTGGACTGTCTGAAAAGCATACAGTGTGTATTTTGATGGTGCTGGACAGGGGGCCCCTGCACTGCTGATGACATGGTTGTAGGCAGTGCATGGGCCCCCCTGTCACCCCCAGCACTTCCTTTCCACAGGCTGTTTTATGGCAGTAAAACTGCCATAAAAAGGCTGGTGGAAAGGGGACACATAGGGGGTTATTCTAACTTTGGAGGAGGTGTTAATCCGTCCCAAAAGTGACGGAAAAGTGACGGATTTACCACCAGCCGTATTACGAGTCCATTATATCCTATGGAACTCGTAATACGGCTGGTGGTATATCCGTCACTTTACCGTCACTTTTGGGACGGATTAACACTCCTCCAAAGTTAGAATAACCCCCATAATCAGCACGGCGGTGCTGAACTCAGCACTGCTGTGGCTGACCACAGGTCTGAACACCATTAGCCCATCTGTAACCATGTTCCTGGCGGGGACGGCGGTCCCCTGGCTGTCTGACTGTCAGAGTCATAATGTGGCGGTCAGACCACTTGAAATGCAGCAGTCCGAAGACCGCCAGCTTCATAATGAAGCCCCAAGACCAATCTGCTCCAAGAGCAAGAAGAAGTATTTCCATTGAGACCGATTAAATGTCTCAGTGGTGGCTAGGAAAATGGCAAATACCTGCAGCTGGGGATCTATGGACTGTAGGAATGCGACTGCGGTGCACAACTTATGAGTAGTGGAACACCCTGGCATAAACCCAGACTGTTCAGGTCAGACAATGTCGGGTAACAGTAGGCCAGCTTATGGCCAATTAATTTAGCTACAATTTTATTCTCCACGTTTTTCATAGAAAGTGTTCTGCAGGAATCACATCTCTCAAGGTGGTTGCCAGATTTCCAGATGGTGACAATTATCCTGAAGGGAAGGCGGTAATCTACCAATGAGTAGGACTTCTTCATATAATGCCACTAAGTGTGGTTCTAGTATTCTTCATAGAACGAGGGTGGAATGCCATCCGATATGGGTGCCTTGTCTGCTGGCATACTGTGAAGTACCTGTTTTATATTTTCCATTGTAAGGGGGACATCAAGGTAATGTCTGTGCGCATCATCTAACCAGAATAGTTGCATGGAATCAAAGTAGTTGTGTATATGTTCTGATGTAGGCCTGGCTGTAGTTTGATATAGATTGCTATGATAGCTCAGGAATGTGTTGAGCAATGTCATCAGTGTTAGAATGATTGTTGTCCTGCTCACCTGTGAACTGAGTGACCTATGCACGGGCCTAAGGCTTGCGAAGCAGCTTAGCTAATGTTTTCCCAGCCTTATCTCCTTCCCATACTTTGCATCTGTCTCTTCTTTGCTTAGGTAATCAGGTTCTCTAACGGCCGCCTCACTGGGTGTTTAGACAGAATATCAGAGAAAAATATCACAATACTAAAATATTTTGCCAAGAATATAGGGAAAACAGGAATATTAAAGACATAAATATCATTTTTTTGTGTTGTTTTTAATATTGTAAAAATGTTTGATGCAGAAAATATGGTGGTACATAATATTCTTTGTAAATTTCAATTAGTATTTTATTTTTGTATTATGTTGATTGTATCTGTTTATATTTTTTAAATTAGGTTTTTTAGTAAGCTACTTTGTTATGTAATTACTGAAAGTTCCATATTTATTTGTAATAAAAAATCTTATTATTTGTAATTTTTTTTCTAGCAGTGGGATATTGGGTTGTTAGGGGATACGAGTGGGTAGAGATTTAAAATATGTACGGAAAATGTATCAATTTGATGTTTTTAAATTGTTTTTCATTATTTAGCATACACTTTATTTTCATCAAAATGTATATCAATGGTATAGGAAATAAATAAAAACACAAAATATTACAAAATTCTTCACAAACATATTTAGAAATATTTTTATTTAAACATCTCTAATTTTATATATATTTTTTAGTTTTTAATTGTAGACATTTGTTAATTTTTTTAGAACTGGAATTATCTTTTAAAAATATATGTTAACCTTCATAAAAAATATATTTAAAACAAATTTTTGATTTTATAATCGTTGATTATGAAATGATAATGTATTTGTTATTTTATGGTTTATAGTTTTGGAAAGGTTGAAAAACAATTTTTATCAATTAATAATATTTCAGCTTGTATATACAGGTTTGTTATTAAATTTATTAATATAATAAAACAGCTGTGCATGTGTATAGAGTGTTCATTGTGTTTTGAAATTGTTTAATTTGTATTACCATCTTTCAAACCTTTTTCAAATATCCTTAGATTGGAATGGTATTCTTCAATATTATCCTTTTAGTGTCTAACACCTACCTACAATATGGTTGGATTGGAGTGGGAATAGTATATGTCACCCATTTACTGCCCAACACCTTAAAACTGGCATAGATTGGAGTAGAAATCGTAAATATCAGCCCTTTAGTGTCCATTACCATCCCCCAATATGTTTGGATTGGAGCGCGAATAGTAAATGTCATCCCTTTAGTGTTCAATGCCTTCCCCAAATTGGGATAGATTAGAGTGGGAATAGTAAATCCCCCCTTCACTTTCCAAGACCTTTCTCAAGTTAGTATAGATTGGAATGAGAATAGTAAATGTCATCCCCTTAGTATCCAACACCTTTCCTCAATAGGATTGGATTGGAGTGGGATAGTAAATGTCACTTCTTTAGTATCCAACATGTCCCCCATAGTGGTTTAGGTTGGAGTAGAGATAGTAAATGCCATCCCTTTAGTATCCAACACCTTACCCAAACTGGTTTAAATTGGGGTGGGGATAGTAAATATCACCCATTTAGTGTACAACACCTTTCCCAAAAAGAGTGGGACTGGTGTGGTAATAATAAATATCATCCCTTTAGAATCCAACACCTTCCCCAAATTGGTTTAGAATGGAGTAGAAATAGTAAATGTCACCCTTTTAGTGTCCAACACTTTCCCAAAATTGGTTTATATTGCAGTTGGAATAGTAAATGCCATCCCTTTAGTGTTTAACAATACTTTACAACTGATTTATGCTGAAGGAGGTCATTAGGAGTTTGGCGGATGGAAAGTTTTATTATATTAGTCTTTAATGAAATTAGATTTTTGTAATAAAATATTATATTTATTTTTAAAAAAATACAAGGTTTCGTATGTTGGATAAGGAATTGTTAAAGGTTTTGAGGACTTTGGTAGGTTACTATTTACTTTATAATATGCCTTTGACTATCATTATTGAGTAATCTACTACTTAGGGCCTCTTTACGAGTTTTGCGGTGTCGGCTGCCAAACGACCGCCATGTTGGCAACATAAAGACCGCTGTCTTACAAGTTACACATCCTTGCCTGCCAAAATACAGCCAAAATCCCAACACCACCAGGACTCTGGAGGGCCGGAAAGAGGCGATGGGAACACCGGTACCGCCAGCCCGGAAGCCAACCACCAAAACTATTACAAGTTGAAAATCGGCATGGTGGTCTTGCCATGACAGTGTCCCAAAGGTGGTTGGTGATCCCCCAGTAATACACAACACCACATTAGATAGATTTGAAACAACACAGCTGACACACAGTCACATGCTCGATATACCTACCAACCACACTATAAAACACACCACTTCACACGCCACAATCCTTTGCATCTAAAATGCCACACACAGCAACAGCAATGAATAGATTAGAATAGGCACCACTCCACAGAAGCCACACATCTCACATCATCACTACACCCCCCAACACTTATTGCTCCCTATCACAACATTCACTGCTCGTCACCTACATATAACACAGCACCTGAAAACAATTTTCCCACCTTTTTCCCATCAGCATGTCACCACAAAAACATTCAGGATTCACAGATGAGGAGCTAAGAGTCCTGGTGGATGCATTAATTAGTTGTCTTTTTGTTGCTGTGTGCGTATGTTGTGTGGCCTTCAATGTCCCTGATCGAGTGTTCTGTAGTCATGGGTTAATGCGTGATATTGACATGCAGTGTGTGTGTGTGCTGGCTGAAGTGTGCGTGTTGTGAATGTGTGGGCATATGTCAGTATATGAGTGTGCGTGTCATGAACAATAGGTGTAGGTGCTGGCCTTAGCGCCCCCACCCCCATGATGTGTTTGCTGGTGGTTAAATTTTATAAAAAAGGAAGAAAAAAAAACAGGCATTGGCATTGATTTTGTTGTCTTTCGGTGAGCAGGAGCAGTGGCATGACGTTGAGGTATAGTTCCATGGCGGCTCCAGACATGTATGGCTGTCAGCAGGTGAGTGTCTCCATTTACACTGTTCATTTCCACCTTGTGCTCTGTGGTGGTTGGATTGCAGCTGTCAAATTAGCGGTGTGCAACCTCGTAATAGGTCTGGCGGAAACCTGGTCTCCGCTGGTCTGTTTGTGCCTCTAAAAAGCCGCAGTTATCTGTGCTGCCTGGCGATGGCAGCTGACCGCTGGCAGTCTTCTGTTAGCTACACTGCCAAACTCATAAAACTTTGATCCACTCCGCCAACCTGTTGGAGGTTGGACTGCCACCATCAACATGGCGGTCACAGAAACTCCAAACTCGTAATCTCCCCTTAGTTATTCATGAAGTATTTTATTTTAAATTGCAGCATATTGTATATTCTTTTGTTTTGTTTGCTACTTTTGGGTGCAATGTGGCTAACAGATTGCTCCATTTTTAGATGTTGATAGTTTTGCTGTTTTTGTAATGCTTCAATAAATGTTTACAGTGTAGGTTGAGCTCTGCGTAAAGTGGATTGGAAGGCATTGTTCCATCCTTCCATTGTATTGTTTGTTTTGGGTTCCTATGCCAAGGTGCTGTCATTGACATTCCACCATGGTATTTGCAATTTTGGTTAGCCTCTGTGTACTGAGCGATGCATTCCACCAACTCAAGCGTATTCCAAATAGTCCATTAGGGGGCCACGCTTGTTTTCATTTTGTTGGTAGAAAGGGGATTCTATTAGTAAATTGTAGTGGTTGACCACTTCGTGATAGGGACCTAGGCTAGTGCTATCATTTTTGTTTTATTTCAAAGGTAGATTGGATGTTTGTGGACTATTCTAAACATTGCAGATTTGGAGGTGCCTCCATATACTTTGATTAAAATGATAGTAACATCGGTGTATGGCTGTTTGAAGGTAAATTTTAGAATGGTTTGAATTATGGCTTGCTCAATGTCTATGATTATTTTTTTCGGGTGCTAATTATTTGTTTTGTGTTTGAGATACCTCATGGTATATCTGGGGGGATCGGATTTGGGAGGGGGGGTCAATTTCGGCGTGGGAGGGGGGCTTCTTCTTAGGATGGGTGGGCTTCTTCGGGGGTGAGGAATGGCTACTTGTAGAGGAGTAGGAGAGGCCATGAAGATGGAAGGGATGGACTGGGAGCTGGCTTGGGTCCTCCTGGGTGTGGTTCGGGGGGTGTAACATAGGTAAGGCCAAGGTCACAAAGGAAGAGCTTTTTGGAAACACAGGGATGATCAGCAGAAGGGGGACAGGATTTGAAGGTTCAGGGAGTGGCTGTAGGCTGAGTAGGTGTTGATGTTCCTTGAGTGGGTGAGTGAGTGAGGGAATTTATGTGTCTTGGGTTTAAGGGGATGGAGTTGCTGGGGGATGCCATGGTGGATGGGTGGGTCTGTTGGGGTGGTGACTTAATGTATGGTAGATGCGGTGGATGTAGGAGTGTCTATAGTTAAAGTGTCTGCAGGTGTGGTGCTTGTGGTGGATATCTGCGTGTCCGCTGGGGTGGTGCCTGCAGGTAAGATGGGTGTGGTGGCTATGTCAGTGACTGTTGCTGTGGTGTCTGTAGGTAGGCTTGATGTTGTGCGTGTGATGCTAAGGGGTAATGGGGGTGTCGGGGGAAATTGTGAGTGTTGCTGTGTCTGTTGTTTGTATGCATGTCAGTGTGTCTTGTGCTGCTTGTGTTTGTGTGTGCTACCTTTGTCTGTTGATGTGGCTGCATGAGGAGCTGGTTGTGTGCATTGGGTAGGAAGGGGAAGGGGAAATTTGGACTGGGAAGAGGGGTGTGGAGGGGAGACGATAGCTGGGGGGGTGACTGGCTGCTGTCAGTCTGGAGGCCAGAGCCTGAAAAGATCTCCGTAGGCCAGACACTGCACCATGAATGCCTTCCAAGAATGTATTAGTCTGTTGTAGCTGACTTGCCAATCCCTGGATGGTATTCAACTGGCCGTCTGACCTACAGAGATCATTCTCAGTAGGTTTAATAGCCTCCTCACTGAGGGCAGCAGGGGCAACCGGGGCATTGGAGGAGGTGCCTGTGGCAAAGGAGATGCCCACCTTCTTGGGTGAGTGGCCATGGCCAACTGGGTGGGGAGCAACAGGGAGGGCAGTGATAGAACAGAGGGTGACAGACAAGTATGACGCTGGGGGGGGGGTCCCAGATGGGTCTGCCACCACTAGGGAGTGGCCATTGGAGGAAGAATCCTCTGATGCGGATGTCAATCCTATCTCCCCCATGGCATTACCCTCGCCCTCCAGGCCACTTGGTCCCTGTGTGTAGGTGGAATCTTGACACCCAAGGTCCCATGGCCAGGTGTTTCCCCACTCGGCTGTGCCCCATCTCCTTTGCTGCCTATGCTGATGCTGCAAAAAAAATTCAATATAGGGTCATAACAAATACCTGATAACATGTCAATCACAGCTCTGATTGACAAACAATACCATTGTGTCATGTAGGCTCAATAAAATAATTTCATCCAGGTTGCACTTTCAGGTGCCAGACCATATGCACATATGCCATCTGGACTTACCACAGTTACCCACAGACCAATCAAGATCCCAGACAAGTACATGTGCGTGGCTGAAGACTTGCAACCACAATGATCACATAACTATGTCAAGTCTACATCCTCATGGCTGTGCCACATGCAGCAGACCTCAGTTCACTTGTAGCCAATAATACAATCCCTTGGTTAAGTAACTTCCCATACTTCATGTAAGGAAATGCCTCCTTGGCATGGTTACCCCCTGACTTTTTGCCTTTGCTGATGCTATGTTTTGAATTGAAAGTGTGCTGAGGCCTGCTAACCAGGCCCCAGCACCAGTGTTCTTTCCCTAACCTGTACTTTTGATTCCCCAATTGGCACACCCTGGCACCCAGATAAGTCCCTTGTAACTGGTACCTCTGGTACCAAGGGCTCTGATGCCAGGGAAGGTCTCTAAGGGCTGCGGCATGTATTATGCCACCCTAGAGACCCCTCACCCAGCACAGACACACTGCTTACCAGCTTGTGTCTGCTAGTGAGAACAAAATGAGTAAGTCGACATGGCACTCCCCTCTGGGTGCCATGCCAGCCTCTCACTGCCTATGCAGTATAGGTAAGACACCCCTCTAGCAGGCCTTACAGCCCTAAGGCAGGGTGCACTATACCATAGGTGAGGGTACCAGTGCATGAGCACTGTGCCCCTACAGTGTCTAAGCAAAACCTTAGACATTGTAAGTGCAGGGTAGCCATAAGAGTATATGGTCTGGGAGTCTGTTTTACATGAACTCCACAGCACCATAATGGCTACACTGAAAACTGGGAAGTTTGGTATCAAACTTCTCAGCACAATAAATGCACACTGATGCCAGTGTACATTTTATTGTAAAATACACCACAGAGGGCACCTTAGAGGTGCCCCCTGAAACTTCACCGACTATCTGTGTAGGCTGACTGGTTCCAGCAGCCTGCCACACTAGAGACATGTTGCTGGCCCCATGGGGAGAGTGCCTTTGTCACTCTGAGGCCAGTAACAAAGCCTGCACTGGGTGGAGATGCTAACACCTCCCCCAGGCAGGAGCTGTAACACCTGGCGGTGAGCCTCAAAGGCTCACCCCTTTGTCACAGCACCGCAGGACACTCCAGCTAGTGGAGTTGCCCGCCCCCTCCGGCCCCGGCCCCCACTTTTGGCGGCAAGGCCGGAGAAAATAATGAGAATAACAAGGAGGAGTCACTGACCAGTCAGGACAGCCCCTAAGGTGTCCTGAGCTGAGGTGACTCTAACTTTTAGAAATCCTCCATCTTGCAGATGGAGGATTCCCCCAATAGGATTAGGGATGTGACCCCCTCCCCTTGGGAGGAGGCACAAAGAGGGTGTACCCACCCTCAGGGCTAGTAGCCATAGGCTACTAACCCCCCAGACCTAAACACGCCCTTAAATTTAGTATTTAAGGGCTCTCCCTGAACCTAGAAAGGAGATTCCTGCAACAACAACAAGAAGGACTGCCTAGCTGAAAACCCCTGCAGAGGAAGACCAGAAGACAACAACTGCCTTGGCTCCAGAAACTCACCGGCCTGTCTCCTGCCTTCCAAAGAACTCTGCTCCAGCGACGCCTTCCAAAGGGACCAGCGACCTCTGCATCCTCTGAGGACTGCCCTGCTTCGACGACGACAAGAAACTCCCGAGGACAGCGGACCTGCTCCATAAAGACTGCAACTTTATCCAAAGGAGCAGCTTTAAAGAACCCTGCAATCTCCCCGCAAGAAGCGTGAGACTTGCAACACTGCACCTGGCGACCCCGACTCGGCTGGTGGAGAACCAACACCTCAGGGAGGACCCCCGGACTACTCTACGACTGTGAGTACCAAAACCTGTCCCCCCTGAGCCCCCACAGCGCCGCCTGCAGAGGGAATCCCGAGGCTTCCCCTGACCGCGACTCTCTGAAACCTAAGTCCCGACGCCTGGGAAAGACCCTGCACCCGCAGCCCCCAGGACCTGACGGACCGGACTTTCACTGCAGAAGTGACCCCCAGGAGTCCCTCTCCCTTGCCCAAGTGGAGGTTTCCCCGAGGAAGCCCCCCCTTGCCTGCCTGCAGCGCTGAAGAGATCCCTTGATCTCTCATTGACTTCCATTGCGAACCCGATGCTTGTTCTAACACTGCACCCGGCCGCCCCCGCGCCGCTGAGGGTGAAATTTCTGTGTGGGCTTGTGTCCCCCCCGGTGCCCTACAAAACCCCCCTGGTCTGCCCTCCGAAGACGCGGGTACTTAACTGCTGGCAGACTGGAACCGGGGCACCCCCTTCTCTCCATTGGAGCCTATGCGTTTTGGGCACCACTTTGAACTCTGCACCTGACCGGCCCTGAGCTGCTGGTGTGGTAACTTTGGGGTTGCTCTGAACCCCCAACGGTGGGCTACCTTGGACCAAGAACTGAACTCTGTAAGTGTCTTACTTACCTGGTAAAACTAACCAAAACTTACCTCCCCCAGGAACTGTGAAAATTGCACTGTGTCCACTTTTAAAATAGCTATTTGTGAATAACTTGAAAAGTATACATGCAATTGAAATGATTCAAAGTTCCTAATGTACTTACCTGCAATACCTTTCAAACAAGATATTACATGTTAAATTTGAACCTGTGGTTCCTAAAATAAACTAAGAAAATATATTTTTCTATAACAAAAGCTATTGGCTGGATTTGTCTCTGAGTGTGTGTTCCTCATTTATTGCCTGTGTGTATGTACAACAAATGCTTAACACTACTCCTTGGATAAGCCTACTGCTCGACTACACTACCACAAAATAGAGCATTAGTATTATCTCTTTTTACCACTATTTTACCTCTAAGGGGAACCCTTGGACTCTGTGCATGCTATTCCTTACTTTGAAATAGCACATACAGAGCCAACTTCCTACACTTCACACATACGTTCATGCACACATCTATGTGGCACATACGTGAGGAGCCAACATTTTGAGCTGGTGCTAATGAAATCCAGCTATTGCAGATACAAAAGTGAAACATCCTGGAGTAGTTGACATGGAAATACCCATGTAACAATGGTCACATTTCAACAATGTACAGCTCAAAAAGTGACATTTGTCCCAATACAGTCAAGGAGTGAGTATCAATGTCACTCTGATAGGCCCTACATAGGTCATTGAAAGAAACATTGATGTCATGTCTAACATGTTCAGGAGCCATGTCTCCAGCATACAAACAACAATGAATCAGTCAGCCCCAGGACAGTCACCACTAATATCTGAGATCCATTACAAGGACACAATCAGAGTGTGTCTGTGGTACACATCTGTACCTTGCATGTTGGAGAGACACAGAACTGTCATGGAAAAATAGAAGTACCCCAACCTGTTGTCCAATGAGAAGCAACATCACCATCCACATCTTAGACATGCCAACCCTGGTATCTGTCTGTAGATGAAAGCCTGAACCCATACACATGTGATGTCAACATCACTGCAAGTCACTCCATGATAAATGACAACAGTCAGGAACAAAATCCTCAATCATCCGACATGCACTTTTCAACAAGATTCCACATCAAGGTCATAATCAAACACAGAGTGGTTCCACAATCTGGGCCTAAATGTCATGTTCCACATTGCTATTGCAGTCCTACATGAAAAATGACATACTACCATGCATGAAGGTAGCTGTCAAACAAGAAATAATGCTGACACACTCCTGCCTGTGGCACTACATGAAATGGATCAGCATTGTACATGTGCTATTTCACTAACAGTTTTCGATGCACATATATGTGAGGGAATACTGTACAGACATCATCCCATCAACATGTGAGAGGGGGTCTCTTTTTGACATTGTTAGCCCCCCACATTTTGCCTGATGTGGACATGTCCTAGAAATTGTAGTGCCCAGGGCCCCTCCTAACCAGGTTCCCTGGGCCAGAGCTCTTTCCATAAATCTGTTGTGATGCATTGGCACAATTGGATACACCCTTAACTACCTCTATAAGTCCCTAGTAAGTGGGTTCCTGTATACCCAGGACATGGGGTACTAGGGGTAGGCCCCTGAGGGCAGAAGCACTGGTTGTGCCACCCTCTAGGGCCATGCATCCAATGTCCACCATATACTGCATTTACTATGCATAAGACACCATCTGGCAGGCCTTGCAGCCTTAAGGCAGGGCATGCCATATTATATGTGAGGACATAGCTGCATGAGGAATATGCCCCTACTGTGTTCTTGCCAAACCTGGGACATAGTGAGTGAACAGGGCAGCCATTTTAATACATGTGCTGGACACTGGTCAACACAAGTTTCCCAGCTATATGATGGCCACTCTAAACCATGGGTTGTTTGGTATCAAACAACTCAGAATGATAAATCCAAACTGGTGCCATATTGGATTTATCCAAAGTGTATCCAGGTGTCACCTTAGAGGTGCCCCCTGCAAAACCGAACCACCCTTGAAACTCCACCCCCAAGCCTGCTGCTGCAGCAGATGGCCTCCCCTTTGCAACGCCCTACTTTTGGTGGAAGCAAAGGTGGGAAACCTCACAAAGGGTAGGTGGAGTGGCCCCACCTCTCATGCACCACCCCTAAGGTGTTGCCTGCAAGGGGGACCCTACAGTTCATTTTCCTCCATCTTCGATGGAAGGAAAATAGTCAATTAGGGTAAGGAAACTGACCCATGTCACAGGAAGTGGTCACTATTGTGGGTGTAGCCACCCAAAGGTAGGTGTCCCATTGGACACTACCATGTATTCCCTAAAATGCCCACTAAATTCAGTATTTAGTGGGCACCCCCAGACCAGGAAACTAGATTCGAAGGACACAAAGAAGACTAGCACAAGGAAGATCCAAGGCACGAGAACTGTGGACTTGCTGCATCAAGAAAAGTCGCCAAAACCTGCCTGCTGCACCCAGGACCCGACAATCATTGGTGCGGAAAAGCTGGACACTGGAATGACCTGAAGAAACCCAAAGCACCTCCAGGCTTCAACAATCACCCAAGAACTCCCTCCAGAGTGGACGTACCACCCTACAACAACCCAAGAACCAACAACCCAATGAGGGTCACTTCATTGACTGGCTGATGTCTCTCAAACTGGAAGTTGCAGCTGGACCTAACAACACACCAACAACCACCAGGACAAACCCCACATGTGTGCTGCGTTTGGTGGCGCTGTGTCCTCCAGTGGCCGAGTCATGCCAATACTCTGGCTATTGGTCATCTGGATCAGACAACAAGGAAACCAGCTCCTCCAGAGCTGAAAAAGGATCAGGAGGAAGCCCCTGTGGAGGGACTTCAGGAACACCCCAGACCCCCCACCAGAGTGCCCCTGTTGTCCTGTAAGCGACCTTGAAAAAGACTCACCTCCAGCTCCAAAGTGCTCCTTTGCGCATTGCTCTTGGATCAAAAACTCGCTCTGCACCCGGCCTCCCTGTGCTCTGCAACGAGGATCAAGCTGTGCCCCAAGGGTCCCTCACCCCTTGCAACCTCGACTCTCCAAGGGAACCCCAAGGAACCACCTTTAACCTGACCAGAGCAGACCATTTCCAGGTGGTCCCCCGCAGTGGCCCTGCACCAGCTCCAAAAGACATTTTCACCTGTGCTCCCGATGAGCCACCCAAACTCCTCCTGCTAACACAGCGTGCCTACCGACGACCTTGACTAACCTTGAAAAGCAGAACTTGGTAAAGCAACTGTGAGATTTACTGTGAATTTTTAAAGGTGTCTTCCTATTGATTCTTACGGTACGTAATTACCCACAGAAATACTGCATTTATTAAAACTTAAAAAATTAATATCTTAAAAAGTACTTAACTAATTTTCATAATCTTGGTCTTAAAATTTATATAAAATCTGAAGTATTTTCATAAATTGGTCTCGAATGTGTGAGTTGCCTGACTGATACTGTGAGTACAACAAATGTTTTGCACTTCTCCAAGATTAGCCTAACTGCTCGATCAAGCTACCTCAAAAATTAGAGCATTAGGTGATCTAGTGTTTACCTCTAGAAACCAACATGTGGTTGCCTGGACCCCCTGCACAGTCTGCCTAGTTTTGCACACTACATAGAGGGCCAGTCCCCTACTCAACATGAATAGAACATGCATGAAATTGCAGGCTAAGGATGCTTACAGGACATAAAACAACACATGATGACATGTAGGCACAAGGACATAAATCTACTCAATGGACATTCCCCACTTATCAAGGGAAAGTAGCTTGCTACAGCTGCTAACCATTAACCATGTAAGCCATGTGACATCTGTGCTGGGTGCAAAGACAACATAGACTTTAGTGAGGCACCAGCACACATCATACACGGAAGATAACTTACTTCTGGGTGGGAGATGTCTATGTACACATGTGCCCAGACACATGGCAGTGGATAGTGATCCATAACCCACTTACCTTTCATCTGTGACTTGAAGGAGAAATGATCTGTGGGTCAGATATTACACCCACTACAACAACAATCAGTACATGAAAGATCACTGTACACAGACAGTTCTGGTCCCTGCAGAGAAAGTTGTTTGAGGATTCCCCCCAGGTTTGTATATGATTCCTGATTCAGAAGGCAAGGTAGAATAGTTTGATACACATGACATTTCAACACAAACAATCTCCCATCTACTGACTGACACATGGCTCATCCCTCATTGTCAGGGGGAGCACTCAGCAGCCCACTCAATCACCTGAAAAAGGGACAGGCAAGAATTTGCATTCTACTTACCCACTTGTGGCTGCTGTGCTGCCCTCAAATGCCCATCCAGGTTGACTACCGCCAGAATGGGTGCCATTGGGGGGGTCATTGTCCTACGGGCACCCCACCCACATTGTGAGGACAGCCCCAGCTGGGCCTTGCGATCTACCGGGCCAAACATCTCTTTCTGCAGTGGGCTCTCTGCCGGCTGGTGACCCCCAGCATCCACACCTTCAAGGCAATGGCTCTCCAAATCCCTTTCTTCTGATGGGCGTTGACTTGAATGGTTGTGAAAGGGAAGTCAAGAAAATATGTCCACAATTCCCATTGAAAATGGCTGAGTCACACACATGTCAGTACACAAAGCTATGAACATCCTTTTGTAGGCCAATGTTCCCAAGTGTGCCACATACCAGGCCACTGAGTACAGGCACAAGACTACAAAACACTTCTCAATCTGCAGACTTATCCACCACCCTGCTCAGGCCCCCTCTATTGAGGAGGTAGGCCAATTGAAATCTTGTGGTACATGCTCTAGCAATCTGACTGAGAACTGAGGAACCATGGGCCACATCACACCTCTGTGACTTCCGAATGGTACACTCCTTAGACATGAAGGCATTAAAAAATTCATGCTCTGCGAGAAAGTTTCCCTGCATACAGTTCCTACAGGTTGCTGCAGACTACCAACTCACACATTACACATGGGTGACAATGAAGACACTGACATAGTGGGTATAGAAGGTATCCACCCTGTCCATGTGTGAACATGTTGACTGACAGCTAAGGGGGTGGGGTTCTGTATCATGTACATGTGCCACAGAACATGCTTCTGGACATATGTGTCCATCCATCAGAAATAGCATCCAACTAACAAAGGCATGCATTGTCCATCATCTGCTACGTGAGTAAACTGATGAGTCACATATCATGGGTTCCCAGGATTCATCAAACTGTCTGCACTATTGGGCTATTATATGTGCAATAGGCCCGCACAGGACAAATATGACCAGTGTGATGCTGTCAACAGAGCTGTGGGTGTTTGGGACCTGTCAGAGGTCAGAGACACACAATGATAGTGATGCCAAGTGCACATAATAAACAGATGATTGTCTGCCTACTAAAACCATCTGCATAATCATCAGGAAAAGGACCTCATTAACCAGAAATTCTTAATAGAGCCTAGACTGGTTAATATGACAGGACATACTTGGATACAGTGAGTGGGCACACTGTCACATTTGCATAGTCCAAAAGACTCTACATCAGCCTAGACTTTTACTCATACTGGGAGAAATACCTTTACAGGGCCTGGCCTCTGCAGGCTGAGCTGACAGAACCTACATGGTGCTCCATTCCCTTCACTTCCATGCATGGCAGTACATCATGTAGACAACAACATATTGGCATGTGGTGTGTATGTGGTAACCTGAAGGGCAGAGTAAGTCATGATATGCCTTCAGAATAACAGTTTAGTAGGGTCAGATGTGGTTTGAAATCTCAAAGGCAACATACACACACCTCATTTGACACTCACCTGACACATAGAACATGCATACAAAGATCATGATATTGTGCAAATACATGTGGCCTCACATTGACAACATCCATGTGACATGTGGAATACTTTCATCTAGTTTCCTGCCCTCATTTCTACGGGCAAGGACAGAGATGAAAAATTAACTTAGTGGAGTGTTTGCTTTTGCTTGGTGGTAGCTGTCACAGGTCTCTGATGCTGGCTGGGTCCATGTGGCCCCCCAAACAATATTTATTAAGTGGCCCTGGGTAGGTGGTCATCCCCAGGTAGGTCTGCCCACCCCCTAACTATTTTTAATTTGTTGCCCTGGGTAGGTGGTGGTCCCCAGCAATGGGTAGGGTCTGCTTGGCCCCCTTAACTATTTTTAATTTGTTGCCCTGGGTAGGTGGTTGTCACCTTCACCCGAGGGGGGGGGATCAGTGCCGGCACCATATATTTATTGAATATAGCCCTGGGGAGGTGGTGGTTCCCAGGGCTTCTAAAAGCCCCAAGAAGGCCCTTCTCTTTTTTCATTAAATTGCGCATGTCCCCGGGACCAGGCCCACTCGTGCACAAAATTAATTAGACGCGCTGGAGTCTTTTTAGCCCTGGTGGCGTACTAAGGGGATCCCAGGACCATGGCAAGGGGGTTATGGTACACCTACCCTTCCCCCTTTTCTTTTTTTGGCATTTATATTTAGGGACTTGGCTGAAGCTGAGTCCCAAAATGGCTCCCAACAATTTTGGCTGAAGTGTTGGCAGCCATTCGGATATCAGAGCGGGGGCTGTTGGATCCACAGCGGCTCCGTCTCCCTAATTTTCAATATTTTTTAACCTTTGATAACTCCAAAACTGCTGAACAAATTTACACCAAATCACAAGAAGCACAATCTGTGTTCCAAGATCTAGCATTCTGCCATATATGGTGTAATTCTGTTCATTGGTTCGGGCTGTAGTTGTGTCTAAAGATCCTATGGGAAAATGCATGTGGAAAACGCATTTTGGGACCCCCCTCTATATATATATATATATATATATATATATATATATATATATATATATATATATATATATATGTACATATATATATATATATATATATATATATATATATAGAGGGGGGTCCCAAAATGCGTTTTGTGCATGCCTCCTGCTTGCCTTTTCCTCCTTCTCACTGCTTTTTCCTTGCTCTCAGTTCTGCTCTGAGTCTGCCTGTGCGTGCCTTTCCCTCCTTCTCATTGCTTTCTCCTTGCTCTCAGCCCTGTTCTGTGCATGCCTGCTGCCTGCCTTTCCCTCCTTCTCACTGCTTTTTCCTTGCTCTCAGCCCCAATGTGTGAGTGCCTGCTGTCTTCCTTTTCCTCCTTCTCACTGCTTTCTTCTTGCTCTCAGTCCTGTTGTTTGCATGCCTGTGTTTCCCTCCTTCTCACTGCTGTCTCCGTGCTCTCCACCCCATTGTGTGCATGCCTGCTGCCTCCTTGTCCTCCCTTCTCACTGCTTCCTCCGTGCTCTCAGCCCCATCGTGTGTGTGTCTGCTGCCTGACTTTCCCTCCTTTTCACTGCTTTCCCCGGGCTGTCAGCCGTGTTGTGTGCATGCCTGCTTCCTGCCTAGCCCTCCTTCTCATTGCTTTTTCCATGCTCTAAGCCCCGTTGTGTGGGTGACTGCTGGCTTTCTGTCCCTACTTCTCACTTCCTTCTCTGTGCTCTCAGCCCCGTTTTGTGTATGCCTGCTTCCTGCCTGTCCCTCCTTCTCACTGCTTTTTGAGGGCTCTCAGCCCCATTTTGTGCATGCCTGCTGCCTGCCTTCCGCATTTGGGACTGGAGTTCGAGCCTTGGATCCTCACAATCCCAGCCAGCTCCCTACTTCCTGTTGAAGCCAGCATTGCTCAGTATGCAGGGAGCTGCTAGAAAAGCAGTGCAGAAGCAATACTTCTATATTTTTCCCTGCCCGCCTGTCTGTGGGCAGGGAAAGAGATGAAAATGATGCTTTCAGCAAGCGGAAGCATTTTGAGAGCTCCCACTTGCTGGATGTGGAGTAAAAGCAAATAACTATCTCTTGAAGGTGGGCTCATCGGGAGGTAGCAGGAGCCGGACAGAGGGTGGCGGTTGCCCAGGGCCATAAATAGCTCCAGGAGAGAGGCTGCACAGTCCCCCTCATTTTTCCTGCACGGGCCGGCCCACGGGGAGGTGATGGTACCCGGGGAAGTAAATGGCCAAGGAGGGGGACACATGGACTACCTCCATGTTTTAATTTTTTTTAATGGTACCGGGGAGGTGGTGGCCCCCAAGGCCAGGGGTCTGCGCTGCCCCCAACAATGTTTATTATGTGGCCCCGGGGAGGTGGTTGTCCCAAGGGGGCTGGGGGGGTCCACGCCACCCCCGTATATTTATAAAAAATATTATAAAATGTAGCCCCAGGGAGGTGGTGATACCAGGACCTGTGGGGGGGGGGGGTCAGAGCTACCCCCGATTTTTTATTTTTTGCCCAGGAGAGGTGGTGGTCCCTGGGGACAAGGGGGTACTGTATATTTATTGAATATAGCCCCAGGAAGATGTTTGTCCCTGGGGTTTCTAAAAACCCTAGTAGCCCTGTGTGCGCTCCTCGCTTTTCATTAGATTGCCCTTGCACCTTGGACTTGGCCTACCTAGGGGCAAAACCAATTATAAGCATGGGAGACTGCACTTTTCTTTGAAATTCTCAGTAAAAACCACAGATCCACCACCTGATTTTGCTGACAATGAAAAAAATATACTTTTTAGCCCATGCAGGGTATCAGTGGGACCTTACCTACTTACCCCGACCCCTTTTTCTATTTTTATGGCTTTTATTTTTAGGGAATTGGCTAAAGCCGAGCTGCAAAATGGCTCCCAATACTTTCTGGTTGAAGTGTTGGCAGCCAATCAGATATCAGTACAGGGATTGGTGGATCTGCGGAGGAACCAGTGTCACTAGATATGTATAAACTTTAATAAACTACTGGACAGATTTACATCAAATCACAAAAAGGATGATCTGCCCACTAAGATCTAGCTCACTGCCAAATTTGGTAAAAGTCCATTCAGAGGTTTGGGCTGTAGCTGTGTCTAAGGACCGTATGGGAATTATTAACAAATTAACATGAGAAACATACTTTTTTTTACTCCCCCTTTTTCTTGGCCCCCACTTGACGGATCATCCCAAAACTTTCTGTGCTCAACAAGACCCCATAGAAATTTTTCGGGAAAATGTAAAGATTAATCAAAAAGCACCCAAGATAAATATATATATATGTGTATATATATATATATATATATATATATATATGAGTATGTATTACCTATCTCCACTAGATAGTTATAGCTAGGACCATGTTTCCATAGAAAAAGCGTTTTTTGACTTGCCAATATCTTTGTTGCCGTTTGACGAATTTTCAAGAAATTTTCCCCAAAAAGTGTTTGATGATTCTTGCTGCACATGGAAAGTTTCGGGGGTGATCTGTGAAGTGGGGGCTGAGAAAAATGGGAGGAGAAAAAAATTGCATTTCCCATGGGACATTTAGACACAACTGCAGACCGAACCGCTGGATGGAATTACACCAAATTTGGCAGGAAGCTAGCTAGTACACGTTGTGCTTTTGATTATTTGGTGTAAATTGGTTTAGTAAAATCTGAATATCTCTGGCCACAGCGACTTTACAAATGCATGTGTGAAAAGAAGTGCTGAGAGAATGACAGGACTGCGGTGGAGCCTCAAGGCCCCCACTGTCCTAGCCGGCCCCTGCATACAGCAGGAGACGCCATTGTTCCCTGAAACAGGGAGCTGCTCTAAAGAGAAGCTCCCTGCTTGTGGGAGCAATGTTTTCATCTGTTTCCTTGCACACATATTTGCATGCAGGGTAACAGATAAAAACTCTGCTTTCTTCTAGCAGGAGCTGCTTGACAGCTCCCCCTGTCAGAAAGCAGAGTTTGTTTGCTTTTGCTTGGTGGGATGTCTCAATGGTGGGCTCCTCAGGACATAGCAGGAGTGGACCCTGTTGGGTGGTAGTCCCTAGGGCCATCATTGACTTGTCAAGGGGGGCCCCCCCTTCAATGTTCGATTTGCCCGTGGAGGTGGTGGTCCTTTGAGTGGAGATTATTTCATTTTATTCCCAGGGAGGTGATGGTCGCTGGGGCTGTGAGGGGGGGAGCGGCCTTTCTGCATTACAGTATAACATTGCCGCGTGGCGGTGGTAGTCCCCAGGACAGGGGGTCAGGGGGTCCAAAACAGGGGTCCTGATTATTTCACTTTAGCCCTGAGGAATTAATGGTCCCCGGAGCTTCGGGGGGCAACTGTCCCCCTGCGCATAGTACAACATTGCCCCAGGAAGGTGGTAGTCCCGGGACTGCGTGGGGCCCCAAAACAGACCCCCCTAATCATTTCATTTTTGGTCCGGGGAGGTGGGGTCTCCATCACATAGAATATTAAATTGGCCTGGGGAGGTGGCGGTCCCTAGGTCTGTGAAGGGCCCAGGAGGGGGGGCCCGTGCACTCCCCTCCTAAATTTTTTGCACATGCCCCTGGGACTTGGCACACACAAGAGCTTCACAAAAAGAGCAGGAAACCACCCAAGTTTTTAAACGTTGGGAAAATCTGTTGATCCAGATCATTGGATTTTTCTGACATTTTAAAACAAAAATGCTTTTAAGCCCTGGTGGGAGCACCAGAGCTAAGGGGTGAGGGTGTCCCTATCCTGCCCCCATTATTCTTTTTTTTACTTTTTTTCCTGGGACTCAGCTGAAGCTGAGTCCCAAGATGGCTGCCGACACTTTCTTGTTGAAGTGTTGGCAGCCAATCAGATATCTGCATAGGGACAGTTGGATCAGCAGAGGATCCACGTCCCTTAGATATCTATATTTTCTGACCTTTCATTTCTTCCAAACTACTGAACAGATTTACACCAAATAATACAATCACACTATGCACAACAACATCTACTTGCCTGCCAAATTGGGTGTAATTCCATTCACCAGTTTGGGCTATAGGCACATGTAAAGACCCTATGGAAAAAAAGAATGGGGAAAACAGGTTTTGAGACCCCCTTTTTACTTGTACAAGTATAAACAGCTGCAGAGTGTCTTAAAATGAAATTGGAGATTCAGAGACACTTTCCAAGTAAACTGAAGATGTTTATTGCCAAGCACTCTAAAAATGAAAGAAACATTGCGATGGAAACGTGGCAATGATTAAATGGGAAGCGATAAATAATATGAGCAATAATTTGATGATAAATATGGATATACAGTGTACTCGGACCGACAGAAATAAATATTGACACTTTGGCAGTGGAACTTTTGAACTTTGCCTTGCATGTAAGACTGAATAACTAAAAGTGACTCTGTGTCTTTAACGCCACAATATAAAAGAGGGGTTACATCACGTGGCTATTTTTAAACTGAAGCACCTATGATTAAGGCTGAAACTGAGATGCCGAAACGCGTCAGGGAAATGCAAGAACTTTTGCTTCTGTGAATAAATAATGCCTCATTTCACTTTTAACCGGAGTTCGGCGCTTTTCTTCATGGAGGAGAAAATTGTTGGAATGTTTGAGAGGGTTCTTCGTCCCTCTGTGCTGTGACCGCCCTGTTTGGATCAGGCTTTTCATACGGAGAAAAGTTGATGGTGATTTATATGTTTGAAGCCAGATCCGCCCGTTTTTATCACATCATGTATTGAAAGGTATGGATATTCCGACCACAAAATGAATTACAGAACTGTGTTTAACATGAAAATCGGGCAAGGGATGGTTAATTAGTGTTTGTGAGGCACGCAAAAAGGAAAGCACAGGTTATCTGGACTACAATTAAAAGGCATACAAGTATAAACAGCTGCAGAGTGTCTTAAAATGAAATTGGAGATTCAGAGACACTTTCCAAGTAAACTGAAGATGTTTATTGCCAAGCACTCTAAAAATGAAAGAAACATTGCGATGGAAACGTGGCAATGATTAAATGGGAAGCGATAAATAATATGAGCAATAATTTGATGATAAATATGGATATACAGTGTACTCGGACCGACAGAAATAAATATTGACACTTTGGCAGTGGAACTTTTGAACTTTGCCTTGCATGTAAGACTGAATAACTAAAAGTGACTCTGTGTCTTTAACGCCACAATATAAAAGAGGGGTTACATCACGTGGCTATTTTTAAACTGAAGCACCTATGATTAAGGCTGAAACTGAGATGCCGAAACGCAAGAACTTTTGCTTCTGTGAATAAATAATGCCTCATTTCACTTTTAACCAGAGTTCGGCGCTTTTCTTCATGGAGGAGAAAATTGTTGGAATGTTTGAGAGGGTTCTTCGTCCCTCTGTGCTGTGACCGCCCTGTTTGGATCAGGCTTTTCATATGGAGAAAAGTTGATGGTGATACATATATATATATATATATATATATATATATATATATATATATATATTGATATGTATATAACTATTTTGGTTATAGATTAAATGCTTCTGGTTAATGCTTATATTTTTTGGGGATGCTTTGTTATAATTTAATTTTGTTATTTTTTGGGGGTCAAGAGTAAATATTTTATAGTTTTTGTAACATATTACGTATGTGTATAAAACATTTTAGTTTTATTTTAAGCAATTGTTTTATGTTATAATTTTTTTTCTACATTTATTTGCGATTATTCAATTAGTTTGGCGATATTATTGCTATCAATATTGTATGTTTCAATATTTTTGCTGTATTATATGTTTATTTGAAAGTAAAAATATCCTTGTATCAGATATGTTTATTTTCAATTTTATTAAATATCAATATTTTTTACAACAGTATTTTTGTTCTGGATAATTATGGTTTTACTAGTTAAGTATAGGAAGTCAATATTTTTGTGAGAGATATTTAATTTCTGATATTTTGTGTTTCCATAATATTTGAATTGATATTATTTCAGTGATTTCCTTACTGTACTCCGTTTCCATTTGATTCCCACAAGTACTGTTGTGTCACCAAATGCAAAATACTCTAATTCTAATATTTGAATATCTCTCTAGTGTAGCCAATTGTGTCTGCAGCACCTTTAGGACTCCCAGTTGTCTAGTTATACGAACACCCCATAGTACTGCTTCAAATGCCCCCCCATGTATACACGCCAAGGTCGCTGATTGTGACTAAAGAGAAATGTATACTTGGACTTCAGTGTGGATTTCGGCTCTGAACTAACTACCTTAGAGTGCAACTGACGGCAGCCTCCTTTAGAACACTTATGCTCATACACTCTTAAATGCCAGTTCCAATAATATTGGTACATAATTGTAGAGCATTCTAGGATGGTGATCGTCCCATGTGGCTTTAGAGCTGATACCTCTAGTGACCAACTAGTAGTCCAAACATGATCATGCACTATGTCTGTAAGGGTGGCACAAATCTTTGTTTGTACCATAATGTCAGAGTCTCCACACATCAACTATATCATTGTCAAGTATAATGTTATTTAGCTGAAGTGCAGCCTGCGAGTGTGGTGATCTAGAGGTACTGGACCTGTCAAGTGCTGCATCTAGGATGACATTAAAGTCAACCCGCTAGTTTATAGTTCCAGTGCAAAGGCTAAGTATTTGACTCCATAGAAATCCTGGTCGTCAATGCTAGGGCTCCACAAGGAGGCATCCATGACAGTCTGTTCACAGAGCCCACAAATCTTCACTCTCTGAAAATCCCTTGGAGATCACCACCACCACTCCCTGAGCATAGGCTGAATATGGAGCCACATGAGGCTCAGCTATCTATCCTTTTGCACTCTGAATTGTGTGTGAAGTGTCAAATGTTGCTCCCGAAGTAATCTCACATCTACATGGTTCTGATCTAAGTATGCAAATACCTAAAGGCTTTTTGTCTGTCATTCAGTCACTTTGTGATTATAATCAACATTGGTAAATATCAAAGAGCTCCTCCGGCGGGGCCCCTCAGTCTCACAAGAATGTGACATGTTATTACTGAGTCTGTCTTCTACTATCAATGTGTTCTACAAAACTACCACAGTGTACCAAAGCAGAACATGACAAACATTCCCAGCCCCCATCTCAACTTCCCAACCTTGTTGAAGAATAAGATCCCTCATCACCTCTCATAACAACATGCCAACTAAGGCAATCTATTAAATGACCACTCTGGGACACAATGCATCCATGGGGTACCAGGTGGCCAGGTGAACACCCTGGTGGTCATTATGACCTTAGCGGTCTTCTGACTGCCAGGGTAAAGTGGCGGTATCACCTCCAACAGGCTGGCGATGCATGCCGCCACATTATGACTGTGGCGGGTTTGCCGCTTGCAACCCGCCACAACACCACGCATACTGCCACGGTGGTATAAACCGTTGGGCTGAGGATTTTCATCTCTGACCCGGCGGCCCCCAGAGTCCTGCCGGCAGTATTGTGACCTGGCCTACTGCCATGTTTTCCGCCGTGGTAGCCCTGCCACAATAATCATGGCAGTACGGCTACCAGTAACAGGGAATTCCTTCCCGGTCACTGGTAGGTGGGTCCCTCACCCCCCCAGGAAGCACCTGACCCCTCCACCCCCATACAAACACTAGAAATCCATACACTAACCCCCACCCCAATCCATACACTAACACCCCCACCCCCTCATACACGCACACACCCTCAGACACGCACATACTCACACACACAACACCCATTCATGCACCCGCAGACAGGTACACTCCACACAACTGCCCCACAACCATACACACATTCGCTCATACATCCCAACATGCATTCATACATGCATCAATGCAGACATCCAAACATGCAGTCAGGCATGCATACACACTGACTTGCAGACACACACTCACACACTCATTCACACACTCAGTCACGCACACACAACACCACCCAACCCCTCCACAGTTGGTCGATCACCTTAACTGGTGGTCGCGGTGGTCGTCCAGGAGGGAATGGGGTCCATGTTGCTTGCTCCGCCGCCAGTGACCCACCACCACAACACCGCCACGCCTATTACTAAGTCGGAAATGCGTGGCGGTGTTGTGTTGATGTGGCTGTGCCAGCGGAGCAACCTCCACTGCACTGCCAACCGCCAGTATGGCTGCTGGCGGTTCTCCACTCAACTTATGGAGGAGAGCCGACAGCATTCATAATATGGAGGTCTGAAGACCGCCATCATTGGTGGTCTTGTGGCTGGCGAGACTTTGTCGGTCTACATTGTAGAGCGCTGAAGTCATAATGACCACCCCTGTCTTAAGACAAAAACAGTGGTAATCATTGCTCAATGATCGCCCGTCTGACTTTTTGTGGACCAGATGTTTATTTATTCTGATACTTTGAAGAAACTGAAGACATTGGAGCTTTGTACTTAATTACAACCAGCCCTGAGGTAAAGCTTTGAAAACTATAATCAATGTATTTAGAGAAGATTCAAAATTGTGGTAGCTAGGTAAGTTAATCTTTCAATTTAATAAAACAGGAAGGATGAATCCGGATGAGTTTAGTGATCAGCTATATATTTATATGAGGGAGCAGCGATTACAACTGATTTTTAGGGTGTAGACTGTACTTAAAATATTTGTAATATATTTTCATTATATGGATAGGAAGAATCATTAATATATTCAGAGAGTATACAGAATTATAGTCGCTAGGGGCCAGATGTAGCACGCAGTTTGCGCCATGCAAACGGCCTCACGCGATGCACATTCCCAAATTGCGAGTCGGTACCGACTCGCAATTTGGGAATGCGACTCGCAAATAGGAAGGGGTGTTCCCTTCCTATTTGCGACTTGCATCGCAATTCAGAGTTGCTTTGTGACCGCGAATGCGGTCGCAAACCAACTCGCAGTTTCCACCAGTGTCACACTGGTGGTAACACATTCGCAAAAGGGAAGGGGTCCCCATGAGACCCCTTCCCCTTTGTGAATGTCGATAAAAATATTTTTTCAGAGCAGGCAGTGGTCCTATGGACCACTGCCTACTCTGAAAAAAACGAAACCAAATGGTTTCGGTTTATTTTTCATTTTGCAACTCGTTTTCCTTTAAGGAAAACGGGCTGCAAAATGAAAAAAAAAACTGCTTTATTTATAAAGCAGTCACAGACATGGAGGTCTGCTGACTACAGCAGGCCACCATCCCTGTGAGTGCAGGGACTCGGTATGGGGTCGCAAAATGCGACACACCTCATGAATATGGATGAGGTGGGTCTTTGCGACCCCATAGCGAGTCGCAGAAGGTGTCTGAGACACCATTCTGCATCCGTTTTTGCGACTTGCAAATTGCGAGTCGCTCAGACTCGCAATTTGCAAGTCGCAAAAACTGATTTTTCTACATCTGGCCCTGGATGAGCAAATCTTTAAATTGAGTAAAACTGGAAGGATGAATCTGAATGTGTTTAGTGATCTATTTTATATTTCAATATAGAGTAGAAATGATTAAAACTGTTTATTGTTTATAGACTGTACTGGAAATGTAGGTATTGAATTTTCACTAGCATGGATTGAGGGGCTTGTATATCAATGAATTTGTGCCACACTTGCGCCACACAAGCGGGTGCAACAGTGATGCAAAATCAGTCAGATATATGAAGTTACGCAAGGCCATCTTGTGTTGCCCTGCATGGTTTGATAAATCTAGAGTGATGCAAAGCAAGGAGGTGTACCATGTGTGGATGTTCCCACATATCGTTCCATGGGTTTGGTGCATTCCCAGATTTACCAACAGTTATAAACCTGGAAATGCGTCAAAATGTCATGCTTTTCCATGCCAGGTGCAACAAGGGGAAATATCTTTCTTTCTTCTTCTTGTTTCCTCTTTCGGAGCGTGCTGCATTATGCAGCACACTCAGAAAAAGGAAAATTCCTCTGAGGATTATTTTGAGCAGGAAGGTGGCCTTTCTACACCAAAACAATCCTGCCTACAAAGCAGGGACCCTTGCATTATAGGGCATGGGTGTCTGCATTGGCACCAGGCGGTCAAAAGAGAACCAGAGCAAGGAAAGGACAGGAATGTGGGATATAATGTTAAATATGGCTGCCCTTTCTATTTCTTTCAGCGCAGCAAGGTGGCTTGCTGCATTGCACTGTGGCAAAGTTTGACAAAATGTGGCCCTGGATGTTTTTCTTTGTGATTTCTATTTCTAATTTGGGTATGTATTGCCGTAATTGGATTGTAGCTCCTTCACCTTCTTATCTAGTTTCTAATGGTAGTGCATGACTCAAATTAAGTGATGTAATGTCACATAAGGATTCCTTCTGCTTATAAAACTTTTTTTGTTATTTATTTTTATTTCAGTTTATTGAATTAGGCTGTGAATGAATTATGCTCTGAACAAACTGAATGTATTATGTTGTGTTAAAAACATGATGATAGATGTATATTAGCCATACTATTTAGGTATACAAAAATACATCTGATATTTGGTATTCAAAGAACCTGCATTAAAAGAATTATGTTGTGGTGCCACCTCCATGTATGTTGTTAATACTTCTGACTGATTACAACTCAGCTTTCTGCCAGCCATTCCACGGAGGAGGCCATGCCATGGAAAGGCTGGTGGAAAGCCAATATCGGGGGCCACAGGAGGTCCCCTGCACCCTTGGAATGCGCACTGTCTGCTTTGCAGATAGTGAGCATTCCGAGGCTGCTGTGTGCTATGTTATTGACCTGGGCTCCCTTAAAGGAACTGAGGCCTATATCGTAGCACTGTTTTCGCCAGTCAGCCTGGTGGGAATGTAGTAATACAATATTCCTGCTGGACAGCCCAGCAGCAACATTGTAATACGACCAGGGAATGCCACCGGTATGATGGTGCCATTCTACCCGCAAGTTAGGCAGTCGGCTCGTCTGGCTGCCAAACTCATAATGAGTAGGGGTGTGCAGAGTGCTTCGCTCCGCTGGCAGAGCTAACGGAGTTGTCCCAAAAACTCTGCCAGCCCTGCCAGCAGTGTGGAGCTCACCTGGGTCATGCTGCAGCCCAGTATGGGCTGCACACCGCAAAGGCAGTCATTCTGTGCTTCCACTGTGCAACCCATAACCAGGCTGCTGCACGCACTGGAGCAGAGGAGGGAGGCATCCATGCTGAGGAGGACTCGTTGGAGACGATAACCCCCAGGAAGACCCAAGTAAGTCCTCTTCTCTTTTTTGTCACTGTTTGTGCACAGTAGTGCACAAACAAGGACTGAAACTGCAGCTTTCGCTGCCTATGGCCGTGGCCGTGATTAATGCCAGGGCTGTAGGCAGTGAAAGCTGCCATTTCAGGCCTCTTACGCACCGGCCTGTTCCTTGTGGAGTGCACATGGGGCAGGCCGATGCACAAGAGGCCTAGCAGCTTTCACTGCCTACGGCCCTGGCTTGAATTTAGGCCAGGACTGTAGGCAGCAAAATCAAGCTGCCGTTTAAGGCCTTTTGTTCACAGGACAGGCCCGTGCACAAGATGCCAGAAACAGCAGTTTTCACTGCCAAGGCTTTCTCCTGAATGTGCCCGATCTCGGAAGTGCAAAGCAGGGTCTGGTCTGGCTCAGGGTCTGGTCTGGCTGACCAGGTCCGACCCTGCTTAGCACTTCCGAGATGGGGCGCAGTCAGGACTCTGCGGCTCACGATACTCCGCCGACGCAGAATTCCAAAGATTTTTTTTATTAACTCTGCCGAATTCTGCAGAGTTGGACTCTGTGAACTCCGCCCAGGCCTAATAATGAGGTCCTAATCTGCGACGCATCTCACCTCTGGTTTTTGTCTGCAGATCTAGCAGGCCTTTAGTCTTAAAGGGCAGTTCAGATTGTTTGTGGTTGTGCTTGCCCATCCTAGTAAAGCTTTGCCTGGGGGAGGTTTCTCCCAAGAAATGCAGTGGGTAGTCAGATAACAGCCTCCAGAGATAAGCCAAAGGCAAAGCCATGCTCAAGACATGTGAGTTTGCAAGTTGTCTCAAAGAGACAGAGGTCTAGTCACACCTCAGAAGTAGTGTGTTCAAGACTGAAGGGCATGAGCAGACCAGCAATCCAGTTGCTGCAGGAGGCTGGCTCTCTAGCTAGTGTGCAAAACCAGACACACTGTGCAGATATTCTGGGCAACCAGATGCTTTTTTACAGAGGTGAAGATTAGACCACCTAATGCTCTAATTTATATGGTAGATTTGTTGAGCCGTTAGGCCAATCTTGGAGAAGTGCAAAGCATTTTTTGTACTCACAGTATCAATAAATGAAGGCACATGCTCAAACGAATAACTTGAGACCAATTTACAAAAGTACTTCAGATGTTTAAAAAACAATTAAGGCCAAGAGCATCAAAATCAGGTAAACACTTTTAAAGTTATGAAGTTTAGCATAACTAGTCTTTTTGTGTGTAATTACGCACCATAGGAATCAATGGGAGAAAGCTTTAAAAATGCATAGCCAGCCAGAGAAGTTTGGGTGGTTCCCGGTTTTGGTCGGAAGAGCTACTGAAAAGTCCTTGGAGCTGGCGCAGGGCCACTGGGGTGACCACTTGGAAAAGCAATTCACAGGTGGACTTCAAGGTGAGTGTAGAGGTCGCAAGGAGTGGGGAACCCTTACATCACAGCAGGTTCTCTGCTGCAGAGCTCAGGGAGGCCGGGTGCAGAGCAGATAGAGAAACCAGGAGTTGTGTTCAAAGGTGCTCTTGGAAGCAGGAGGCAGGTCACTTTGAGGGTGGATTACAGGTCAGCAGAGTTGCTCTGGGGGGTGGTTCTTGTGTGTCCTGAAGTCCCTTCACTATGGCTTGCTCCTGGTTCTTTTGGAGTCCAGAGCGGACTTTTCTTCTTGCTGTCAGACGTTGAGAGATAAGTACCCCAGGCTATTGCACAGTTCATCCAGTGGAGGTCACAGTAACACCAAACTTGGCACACTTTCAGAATATGTCCTCCAAGTTCATTAAGTTTAATTTGGTCTGGCTGCGGTGTCCAGTTCCTTGGTCAGCAGTCTGTCAGTTAATAGGACTTCACTAGTCTTTGGGTCTTTTGTTGTAGGGAGTGATGCTTTAACTCAGCAATGTTCAGATGAGTCGAGTTCCTCTGGGGTTTTGTACAGTCTGTCTGATGTCCGTGCAACCCCCTCAGCGGCGATTGTTGAGTCCTGGGTGCACCAGGCAGGGTTTGATCCTTTTTTTCTTTGTGCAGCAGAAATGAAGTTTTTGAGTTTTGGGTCTTCTTTGTTAAAGGCCTTCTTGTGTCCTTGGAATCTGATCCTCAGGTCTAGGGGTGCCCACTAAATACTGCATTTAGTAGGCGTTTAGGAGAGTACCTTGTAGTGACCAATGGGTCATCTACCTTATGGTGGCTACACCCACTAGGTGATGACTTCCTGTGGGTAAGGGTTACCTCCCTATCCCTGATAGGTTATTTTCCTACCATGCAAAATGGAGATATATGGAATGGAGGGGTCACCTCACATGCAACAACTTAGGGGAGGTGCAAGCCAGGGGTAGCCGCTCCTGCAGTCCTTTGTGCATTTTCCCTTCATTAGTCCAACCAAGATTGAGGGTTTGCAATGGGGCATCCATCTGCTGCTACTAGAAGGGCTGTGGGTCCAGTTTCAAGGGTGGCAAGCCATTTGATGCTCATAGTCAGGGCGGTGCACATTCCTGAGGGAGGAGGTGTAAAACCTCTGCCCAGAAGGGGCTTTTTTGTCTGGACCCAGAGAGCACAGGCTCTCACCCCAGGGTTCCAGAATCAGCCAGCAATCATGCCAGGGTAGTTAGCTTATGCAGGGGGCACCTCTAAGGTGGCCCCTAAGTACATTTTGCAATAAATCCAATACCAGTTTGGATTTATCATTCGGTGTTGTTTGATACCAAACAACCCAGGATGCAGAGTGGCCATCATGTAGCTGAGAAACTCTGACTGACCAGTGTCTAGCACATGCGTGTAAAATAGCTGCTCTGTTCACTTACTATGTCCCAGTGTCATGTAGGTTCTCATTATCCTAATGAGACTACTGGATTCGGGTGACAGAATCACCTGTATTGCAGGGGACTGGGTCTGGTCCCGCACCATGTGACGCCTGTTGGCCTAATCCGGGTTTGTTCCGGCTGACTAGCAGTGCCTCATCTCCACCCAAGAGCAGGGATGATTGGGGCAACCAGGTGCATGACATAAATGAATCTTCAGGGGAATCGTGGTCACTCGGATGCGTTTCTCTCAGTTACATTATTCTCACGTATGCAAGGACAATCAGAGGTAGAATATAGTTCAATAAGGTTTTATTGAAGCAACTGCATCTTAGAGAATAGAGCATGTATTGCAATAACTAGGACGATGAAGCACAATAGGATTAAAATTGTGACAAGGAGAGTAAAACACAAGAATAACACTACCATGTTGTCATTAAGGTTTTCAGCGATAGTTCCTACCTAAGCTATGTTAGAGCGCAGCATGTTAAGCTCTAATTCTGCCCTTCAAGTTCCCCCTGGGAAGACATCATCCCTCATACCTGAGCAAGAGGCCTGTGGTCTACATAAGCCGCTGTAGTGGAGCAATCAGCAATCAGCATACAGTAGTGGTCATCTGGCTGGAATCTCCCTCTAACATAGATGGGTCAAAGTAGTGTTTTTATAATAAAACATCTGATGTTCCAAGAAAAGATCCCCACGTAAGAGTGCATGTGTTTCTGTGAACATTGGAGACAAAGCGTACGACTTTTGCCCTCAACCTATCTTACTGCAGCCTTGAGAAAAGCACAAAGTGAAAGAACTGTCTTGTTTAAGAATGCAGTGCTGACCTCGGTGAAGAACAGCTAGATAGAAAAAATAAAACAAGACCGCAAATGTGGCTAATATTAAAATAATAAAACAAAGCCAAATAAAATATATCGCTGTTAAAGTGCACAGCAGGAGGCCTAATATGCTAAAATAACGTGTATAAAATTATAGCTAAAATTGCTACACAGCACCAGGTTTGGCATGGGCACAAAAGGGGCATAGTGCTCATGCATCTATGGCCACACATGCAGTATAGTGTACCCTAACTTAGTGCTGGAGGGCCTGCCAGAGGGGTGACTAACCTATACTGCATGCAGTGTGTAGTGGACAGGGCACACAGGCTGTGTGCCATGTCAGTTTTGCACTTTAGAATATCACCAGAACACTCAGCCTGCAATGGCAGTGCTGGGTGCACTTGGATGCATGGACCCTGGGGGTGGCACAATCTGTAATGCTGCCCACAGGTGCCTACCCTTAGTACCCCAGGCCCTGGGTACCTAAGTACTAGTTACTAGGGTCCTATAGTGACAGCTAAAGGTGTTGCTAATTCTGCCAATGCATCCAGCAGTTTTGGGAAAGAGAGATCTAGCCCAGGGAACCTGCATAGCAGCGGCCCTAGGCACTAACAACTTTGAAACCACATCAAATACCAGGCAAACAGTGGGGGCTAACCATGTCAAAAAGCCCCTTTCCCACAGTTGCTCATGCAGTTGACCATCCAAGCAATGTTGTTAGAGTTTCTGATCTCTTATTCAGTTGGTGGGATACTTACAGTGTCTCACAAATCCAGCATGGGTGCCGCTCCACAATGCCCCAGAGGCGAAGTGCCTCAGATTATCATACACAAGTGTAGAGGGGCAGCAAATATGCAGCAATATAATCAAGAAACATCAGTAAAGCTTGAAAAAAGGGTGTGCTCTGGGGGAAATCAGTACAGCACCACAGAAACCATGAGCCTCTATCACAGTTCACTAAGGTGGTGTCACTCCCCCTAAGTCGATGGACATGGGGATGGGGTGTCCCTGCAAGGCCCACACAGCTCCATGGACCCTGGTTGCCATGCCCCTCATCAGCTCCTGCACACAGTAGCCTTCAGCCAGGGCTAACCAGGTCAGCTTCCAGCCATTACCCAATACTACAAAGCCAGCATAGTTTTCTTCCTTGGGCCAGATCAATAATGTTAGTCACGAAGCATAGGCCAATGCGCCAACTCATCCAGCCTGGAATGACCCACCTCTAACCTCTGGGGCATCTCAGACAGCCTTGTCGCTAGTCAATCTCGATGCCTCCTGCAGCCTTACAGATTGTCACTGCGAAGTCTGTCCCTCCATGACTCTGGGCCTGTTGAAGCAATGACATGCCCGCCCCCAAACCCCCCCCCTGCCATTGCGATACCCGGCCACCACGGCACCTAGCAATCCAAGCCACAGGTCCACCTCAGCAGCCCACTCCACCTCTCTCACCTCAGGTCATGCAGCAGGCTGTTTTTAGGGGCAGGGTATGGTCATATAGTGAAGCTCATCTACCTCCCGTCCTAATCATGAATTTGAAAGAGGGATGGGTGCTTCATGCAAGGTTTATTGCCAGTTTGCAGACTCAGCTAGCAGAGCTTCACCAAGATGAGGCCATTTTACAGCCTAGCTCTGTGGTATCCCATAGCCTGAAATGTTGCAACATATGTACAAATCGTCCTGAGGAAGCTAGAGATACGTTACATTTGCGCAACAGGACAGAATGTTTTGCAGCTGAACTTAAATGATTTTCTGAAATCAAATAAAACACATAAACGACTTTTCTGCATTGTGACAACCACTCTTTTTAATGTAGCCTATTTATACTATAAGACGCTCATGTTAAGCATTATTTTTCAATAAAATATTCAATTTTCATACTCCCAAGAAACTCTCAGGGAGGAACATAGGCCTTTACAAGGTCAAACCGAACCTTACTCTGACTGCTGCCTCCTGTCGAGTGGCCTGACTGGGTGGTCCGTGGCTAAGAAGAACTGGATTTATCCTGGAATTACACTGTCACACAAAAGCCGAAGGGCCCCACATATTTCCAAACAGGCAAACAGGTATCATTAGGTAACAGATCGAACAAACTCATCACTAGAACGGGAAAAAGGTTTAAACGGTGTTCATGACAGCCTATGCGTCTAAAATCCCAACCGCTTTAATGTATGGTTTGGATTATTTGAAATTTAGGAAAGGCAATACGTGTTATGTTGGGAAGGTCCATATAGAATGTGGTGCTACATGTTCACCGGACTGATTAGAATAGAATTAAAATTCAGAGGTGCTCATCTTAGATGTTGATAAAATTTGGGTTTTTCTTTGGAAATAGCAGCGGCGGATGACTAAAACGTTGTTGAACAGGAGATGAGACTGGCAGTGGAATGGTATAGTCTTAATCCTGATTTAGAACATCGTGATATAATAGACTATGTAAAATCAGCTATAACACCGATTCCAGAATTGTACTGCCAGACCTCTGGGGACCTAAAACCTCACCCCTGAGAATTTATTTATTTGTGAAGTTCAGAACAGGGGTGCTACCTCTACAGGAAACATTGGCCCAGGTTTCAGAGGGCCTAGCGCCTCCTTGCACCACATTAGGCCGTTTTTTAAAGCTAATATGGCCCAACGAGGCCAAATCTGCTGCACCATATTTACAAAGTGGTGCAATGCATGCGTAGTGCCACTTTGTAATGATTTGCGCCACATTATTCCTGTGCCAGGCATAATGTATGCAAGGGGGGGCATTCCCCCGTTAGGATCACCGCAAAAATGGTGCATTGTAATCCAAGAGATTCCACTGCGTCGTTTTTAGCACCTATTTTTAACGCCTGCACAGAGCTGGAGTTAAAAGGGGGCACACCATTGCTTTCAATGGTGCTCTATGTACTGTGCAGGATTAGCGCCAACATTTTGGTGCTAATCCTACACAGTATATCTGATGCTATTGCCCTTACCCTGCACCATGGTGCGTCATATATTAAATATGGCGCCCACATGGTGGCGGTAGGGGGGCACCAAGGGGCGCAAGGAAAGTGGTGCTGCATGGGGTGCATCACCACTTTTCTGAAATCTGGCCCATTGAGTCACTGGAAAAAGTAACTTGCAAAAACCACACATTAAATTTATACAACAAACATTGTTCAAGATGTTCTAATAACCTGGCATGCCCTAAACCAACCGCCGGGCAATATTTGTGACTATCGTTCATATTAGCAACCGTACATCAGTTTACTAAGTGTTAGAAATGTTTAATTTTTCACTCCTAACTCAATGTTTTATGATATGAATGATTAGCACCATTTTTAGATGTTAAATCAGCTGTAGATATTATTTTCAATTTCCGTAATTGTCGAGCTGCTTATCGAAAACATAATTAAAAATCTTGTATTTTTAGTCTTGACCTGACTGAGGTACCTCCCAGTTCTATCTGAGGTGAGAATAAAACAGCTATTAGACTAGCCAGCAGTAAGCACTTTGGCCCATATTTATACTTTTTGACGCTAAACTGCGCTAACGCAGTTTAGCGTCAAAAAGTTTTGCGCCGGCTAACGCCATTCTGAAGCGCCATGCGGGCGCCGTATTTATTGAATGGCGTTAGCCGGCGCAAGCAGACCGGCGCTGCCTGGTGTGCGCGAGAAAAACCACGTACACCAGGCAGCGCCGGCGTAGGGGGAAAATGGCGCATGGGCGTCTTAAAATGGGGCAAGTCAGGTTACGTCGAAAAAATCGTCGTAACCCGACTTGCACCATTTATTTTCGACGCCCATCCCCCATCAACATGACTCCTATCATTGTAAAGATAGGAGTCATGCCCCCTTGCCCAATGGCCATGCCCAGGGGACTTCTGTCCCCTGGGCATGGTCATTGGGCATTGTGGCATGTAGGGGGGCACAAATCAGGCCCCCCTATGCCAAAAAAAATTATTAAAAAAAAATAAAAAAATACTTACCTGAATGTCCCTGGGGTGGGTCCCTCCAGCCTTGGGTGTCCTCCTGGGGTGGCCAAGGGTGGCAGGGGGGGTCCCTGGGAGCAGGGGAGGGCACTCTGGGCTCATTTTGAGCCCACTTGTCCCTTAACGCCATGCCTGACCCAGGCGTTAAAAAGCGGCGCAAATGCGCCGTTTTTAGCCACGCCCACTCCCGGGCGTCTCTTTTGCCCGGGAGTATAAATACCACGTAAAGGCCTGGGAGTCATTTTTTAGACGGGAACGCCTCCCTTGCATATCATTAACGCAAGGAAGGGGTTCACGCTAAAAAATGACGCACATTCCGGGAACTTTGGCGCTATTCGCCTCTAACGCCATAGTATAAATATGGCGTTAGTTGGCGTTAGTTTAGCGTCGAATTTGCGTCGAAAAAAACGACGCAAATTCGGCGCAAACGGAGTATAAATACGGCCCTTTGTCCGCATGATAGGATGACAAACAAACTAGTTACATGCAATGCTAAATTCATACACTCCTGATGGTTCGACAGCTTTCCACACAGTGGGGCTCTCCAGAAACTCAGAGCTATTCGGTCTGGCTAGTACAATAGCCCATGTCTCTCTTTTGGCTCCTTACTTCAGGAAAGGATGATGTGGGTGGTCTGTGATGCCAAAATGTCCTTTCTAAGTTTCACCATGAAGAAACAAGAGGGTGAAGAGTAAGGGGCCAATAAAGGAGAGAAAGTCCATTCATGTAAAATAGCAGATGACACCCTGGAGAGGAACAACATAGCAGATGACACCCTGGAGAGGAAAAACATTAAAAAACCTCTCAACAAAAATACAAATGATCAAGAATAATGAAGAATACTCAAACTGCAACAACTGACATGGGAATAAACAATTTAATGATATGTAAATAAGTGCAGATCTTGACGTACAAGAAGTATACCTGACCATTGTGATCCAAGAGAGATACAAATTAAATAGTCTTTGTGGATAGCACTTTCCATTGTGCCATCATGAATTGGGATAGCCTATTTTTATTCCTAAAGACCTCTTTGCACTTCTGCAGTAACATTTGTGGCCAGCAGGTGTCACTCTCTTCAAAGTACAGAAAATGCAAGAGAAAGCAGGCTTTTTTCTTTTCAGTGACATGTGGGCAGGCACCCAGCAACCACCTCACAAAAGCTTGTGAGGGCATCCCAGTGAAGAATCTAGCCAAAGACCAGAGACTAAGGGGCTCCAGTGAGGAGCACTCATTTCTTCAAAAGCCAAGATTGGCGGGGTGATAGTTAGTTGCCCACCTTCCATGATTTTTCCTGCTTTGGCAGGTGTCTGTGTGTGTTAGAAATGGGGTCTTTGGTTGGCAGTCACTGTTACCCCCTGTCCAACCAAGGGCCCTCACTCTAGTCAGGGTAAAGGAGAATCACTGTCAGTTAACCAATGCTCACACCCTTGGTAGATCGGCACGAGCAGGCAGGCTTAACTTCAGAAGCAATGTGTAAATAATTTGTACCAACACACACAGTAACTAAGGGAAAACACTACAAAATGACACAACAGAGGTTTAGAAAGATAGATAATATTTATTTAAACAAAACAAGACGAAAACAACAAAAATCCAACATACACAAGTCAAGTTATGAATTTAAAAAGCAAAAAAGGGATGTGTGGCTAAAATGGCCACTGAGTAGGAGCGTCTTTTCGGAGCTTTGCCGCCAGCCGAAATAAATGGCTGGATCGGGTGCCCAGTGCCAAGGTTGGACGACGTGGGGAAGCTTGCCAGCTTTCCTGGAGCCCCAGGGTTCGGCTGGATGTCCGGAGCTGCAGGGCTGAGTGCCGTGGTCCCAGGTCGAAGCCCAAGAGAGAGTGGCGGTGAGGCAATGACAGGCCACGCACGCCACCCTGATGAGAAAGGATGCCTGTCGGGTGGGATAGGGAAGTGAGCCCGCACCCCTCCCCCACACGATCAGCAGGCAGCAACGAGGAGGCACTGGCGTCTCGGGCACCAAGAAGAAGAAGCGCGCGGTGGCAGCAGAGGCAGCTGGGGGAGCCCGAAATAGTGGAGGGCCCACAAGCGAATTGCCGGGAGTCGCCGGGAAGCATGGCAGGGCCGGTGAGGCGGCGAGAAAAACAAGGCCCGAGGAGGGCGAATAGCAGAAGAGCAGCATGGAGAGACCTGGGCCCTGAATGAAGTGGAGACGCCGCCGGGCGCAGAGCACGACCACGACTACAGCGGGCCCTAGAAGGGGGACGAAGGCCCTGGCAGGTCGGTGAGTGTCAAGGGATAGCTGGCCCCGATTGGTGGGCAGGCCGATGGACCCCGCGAACACAGAGAGTCATGGTACGTGAAGGAGGGCCAGAGGCCGGAGCCTACCTGGGGGACCCAGAGAATAAGAGGCCCGGTGGTGCTGGCTATACCAGACGCCTAGGTGACTCACTACAGAAGCAGCCCAGCCACCTGGGCACTGAAGGACAGACACTGAGGGAGGCCCGTATTAGACCACATGGAGAACAAAGAAAAACTGAAGGGATATAGCATTAAGCCCTTGGAGGGATCACCGGGAGAGCCTGGGGGGAACTTGGACCACTTGGAGACGACCACTTCAGACATCAAGCGCAGGAGTTTGGTGGGCCCAGTGGCAGAGAAGACAGTCTGGTGCTTGCCGGGCAGGCCTCTGGGGGTACTGAAGCAAGACCCCATGTCCCGGCGAGCACCCCCCCTGCAGCGGCGACGATGGAAAGGGGTGGGCAGCCCACCCAAAGCACAATGCCCCACCGGGAGAATCGCAGATCGCGCTGAGAGGCGTACCGTCCCGGACACCTATTGAGGCTGTGGCACTGGGATCTGCTGGAGGCCGGATCGGTTATTATAGACACCAGTGGATTACAAATATCCTGAGCGGCGGACTCACAAAGGCAGCGTCAAAGTGAATGAGCCCAGACGGGAGGTGGGCAGATGTGAATGGCGTGCTGGAGACATGGCAAAAAGGAGGGTTCCCTTAAAGATCCCAGTAACAGAGGGAGGAGAGGTGGCAGACACAAACCAGGCAGAGGGCGGGGTAGGGCCTCTGACAAGGACATTCATGGAACAGCTTTTTGGTTCCCTCTGTGAGGATTTCGCCACATTGAAGCAGGAAATTGCAGCGGAATTCAAGGACCTTAGGAGAGAGGTGATCAATCTGGGTCAGCGTGTGAACACGCTGGAGCAGGCCCACGACACGTGAGCAGAGAAGTAGATTCTAACAGACGGGAACTCCTTGCCCTACAAGATAAGAACCAAGAACTGCAGTATCAACTAGAGGACTTGGAAAATAGATCCCAGCAATCTAATAGTCACATAAAAGGAGTGCTGACACAGGCAGTAACGGGCTCACTAGAGGACTTTGTAGTGTGACTCTTTCAACATGTAGCTCCGGAGTTAAAAGACCAGACCATCATATTGGACAGAACACATAGAGCTGGCCGCCCTGACCGATCCACGTATCAGGCTCAAGACATTTGTACTTGTTTGCACTACTATAGACAGGGGGAGATCATAATGGAGGCTGCTCGCAACCAAAATACAATTGAATTTGAAGAGCACTGGATCGGCCTCTTTCCGAACTTGTTGATGCTGACGCTGCAGCGCAGCAGAACCCTTCAGCCAATAACGGACTTCCTATGAGAGGAAGGCATCAGATATAAATGGGGCCACCCCTTTCATCTACACTTTGTCTGGCAGAACAAAACCTGCAGCGGCTGCACACTGGAAGAAGCACAAGTCCTTGAAGGTATGCCGCCGAGCCTCAGGAGCCAGCCCCAGCAGTCGGCTTCCCAGGAGCAACCACCACGAAGAGATAGGGGCTGCTCAAAACCCTGTACCAGGCGAAATAAATCCTACAAACCAACAACGGTTGAGAGCCAGAAGAAAAGAGCAGCCTTGCTCTGGAGTCTATGCACCCAAGACAGCGCTTCAGAAGTGGACCCAGACCACTAATAGGACAAGATAAACTATAAGGGCTCTTACCCCTGATGGACTACGCGTCACCTGGGAGACGACGGCGCTGGGCGACCTTGACCCAGTAAAAGCAAGCATTAAAGCAAGTGCTAACCCCTTTGGAGCGGAGATTGAACGAAAGTGGACTGAGGACCAGGCTACCCCTGGACATGTCTACGTTAGTCCCAGACGGGGAAAATTTTTCACTGTTCACACCCTGTTGTTCGTTCCCCTCCCCCTATCCCTCTCCCTTTCTATTTTGCCACAGGGGAATTAGTATCATGCAACCCCATTGGATACAGGATTGTGTGCTGGGACATCTTCCTATTGACTGAACTATCAGACAGAACTGTAGCAAATTTCACTAACCACCTCAATGGTCACTATTCTTAGTTTAAATGTTGGGGGACTTAACAGGCCTGTGAAGAGTCAGGCACTTCTTCAGCAGCTTAGGGAAACGAGGAGTGATCTCTGTCTACTACACTTACTCTGACCAGACTGGAGAAGGCTGCGGCCCCACTGGTTTGACCGCCAATTCCATTCCTCAGGTCCAGTGAGGAGGGTGGGGATGGCTATCCTTCTGGCCAAGAGATTTCCAGGGAAGGTAACCCAGATACAGGCAGAGATTCCAGGGAGGCTCCTCTCACTTCATATTGACATTTATGGGCATAGACTAACAGCAGCTAATATCTACTGGCCGAATGAGAGTCAGGAGGGCTTTCTTAAAGACGCATTGGGGAAGAAACTGACAACTCCAGAGGAGGACATTGTGGGCTGTGGAGAAATTAACCTAGTTTCAGACCCCCAGCTAGACAGGTCCACCCAGAGATATGGCCAAACAGGAGCCTTCTCAAGGGGTTTTCAGGAATGGTTGGAGGAGGCAGGGCTGACTGACATCTGGCACCGGCAACACCCGACGGATAGGACATACTCCTTTTTTTCAGCTGCCCACCAATCACACGCACGCATAGACCTCTCTCTCCCCACTCCCCCGTATTACTACTTTGGTTACCAGGTCTGAGATAGGGGTGGCTTCTATTTCGAACCATTCCCCGCTCAAACTGTGTCTCGCACTAACACCCCGCACCACAGGTAAATGGCATTGGTGACTTAATACAAGGCTCCTGGCGTATGAGGATATCTTAGCCAAAAAAATAGCTTACTTTCTAGAAACAAATGACACCCCCACAAGTAGTATCACAACACTATGGGTAACCCTTATAGTAGTCATCAGGGGCCAATTTATAACAATAGCAGTGAGATTGAATACCGCCTCTTATGAGAAGCGTCAACAACTAGAGGATGAAATAAGGGTCATGGAGGCCACACATAGTAGGACGGGATCTCTGGCGGTGAAGAGACAGCTCAGCGCCCTCAGGAAACAGCTGCGAGCCCTAGATGGGGATAGGGCAGAATATGCTCTACTCCGGCCTAGGCAAAAATTCTACGCAGGGGGAGACAGAGCAGGCCGACTTCTGGACCATCGCCTTCGCGGGCCACAGAGTGGCAGAGGTACGTTTACCAGGTGGCACACTGACGAGTCAGGAGGCATTCATTCTTCAACAGTTCGAGAGGTTTTATTTATACGCCGCAGAAGAGCTTGACAGTCAGGACACAGAATACTTTCTGGACTCCACCCCTCTGTCCCAGATCCCCCCCTGCAGACAGTGACATACTGGAGAAGGACGTTACTTCTGCAGAGGTATTAGCGACTATACACCATCTGTAAACCGGTAAAGCGCCGGATGGCTTTGGAGCAGAGTTCTATGAGGCCTTCGGGGGCCAGTTAGCTCCTGTGTTGGCTCGGCTATAAAATGCGCTGACCCCGGACCCACCCCTCCCCACTATGCAATTAGGCATGGTGATAGTTATCCCCAAACCGGGGAAGGATCCACAGTTGTCCTCCTCCTATCAACCCGTAACGCTACTGAATGTGGACACTAAGATCTTCACGGGTATCCTGGCTGGCCGGCTGAACCCATGTATGTAGGGTTTGCTTGACCCAGACCAAACGGGGTTTATCCCTGAGGGCTCGTGAAGAGCAGTGGTTCCCAACCTTTTCACATCGGTGGACCCCACTTTATCAGTACCGGAACCCAGGGACCCCCACTGAAACATTATTGGAATCCAGGGACCCCTCCCCATTGAGTCATTACTGAAAGCTGGGGATCTCATCTGTTAATATTATTTAATTTGATAAGCAGTCGCGGACCCCCTGTAGAGGCTTCGGGGACCCCCAGAGGTCCCCGGACCACAGGTTGGTAACCACTGGTGTATCCATCAATCAATCAATCATAATATTTATAGAGCGCACTACGTACCCGTTAGGGTTTCAAGGCGCTGAAGGGGGGGGGTCTGCTGCTACTGGTCGAAGAGCCAGGTCTTGAGGAGTCTCCTGAAGGAGAGGAGGTCCTGGGTCTGTCGTAGGGCGGTCGGGAGGGCGTTCCAGGTCTTGGCGGCGAGATAGGAGAAGGATCTGCCGCCGGAGGTCTTGCGTTGGAAGCGGGGAACGATGGCGAGGGCGAGGTTGGCGGAGCGGAGTTGGCGGGAGGGTACGTAGAAGTTGAGTCTGTTGTTCAGGTAGGCTGGTCCGGTGTTGTGGAGTGCCTTGTGAGCGTGGATGAGGAGCTTGAAGGTGATCCTCTTGTCCACGGGGAGCCAGTGGAGGTCCTTCAGGTGGTGGGAGATGTGGCATCGGCGGGGTACATCGAGGACCAGTCGGGCGGAGGCGTTTTGGATGCGTTGGAGGCGTCGGATGTCTTTTGCTGGGATGCCTGTGTAGAGTGCGTTGCCGTAGTCTAGTCTGCTGCTGACGAGGGCCTGGGTCACTGTTTTTCTGGTGTCCGTCGGGATCCATTTGTAGATTCTACGGAGCATGCGTAGGGTGTTGTAGCAGGAGGAGGAGACTGCGTTGACCTGTTTAGACATGGTGAGGGCGGAGTCGAGGACGAAGCCCAGGTTGCATGCGTGGTTGGTTGGTGTTGGAGGGGGTCCCAGTGCGGTGGGCCACCAGGAGTCGCCCCAGGCCGAGTGGGTGCGTCCGAGGATGAGGACCTCCGTCTTGTCGGAGTTCAATTTCAGGCGGCTTATTCTCATCCATTCGGCGATGGACTTCATTCCCTCATGGAGGTTGGCTTTGGCGGTGTGTCCGTCTTTGGTGAGGGAGAGGATGAGCTGGGTGTCGTCGGCGTAGGAGAGAATGTTGAGGTTGTGCTGACGGGCCAGTTGTGCGAGGGGGGCCATGTAGACGTTGAACAACGTCTGGCTTAGGGAGGAGCCTTGGGGTATGCAGCAGATGATGTTGGTGGCTTTGGAGCGGAAGGGAGGGAGTCGGACTCTCTGGGTACTGCCGGATAGGAAGGAGGAGATCCAGTTGAGGGCTTTTCCTTGTATTCCGGCTTCGTGGAGGCGTGTTAGTAGGGTGCGGTGGCAAACCGTGTTGAAGGCTGCGAAGAGGTCCAGGAGGATGAGGGCTGATGTTTCGCCGTTGTCCAAATGCTGTCTGATGTCGTCTGTAGCGGCGAGGAGAGAAGTTTCGGTGCTGTGGTTGCGTCTGAAACCGGACTGGGAGGGGTCCAGGATGGAGTAGTCCTCGAGGTGGTGGGTGAGCTGAGCGTTGACGATCTTCTCGATGACCTTCGCCGGGAAGGGGAGGAGGGAGATCGGGCGGAAGTTTTTGAGGTAGTTGGGGTCTGCCTTGGGTTTCTTGAGGAGGGCGTGGATGTCGGCATGCTTCCAGCTTTCCGGGAAGGTTGCGTTTTCGAAGGATAAGTTGATGATCTTTCGGAGTTGGGGGGCGATGGTAGAGTCGGCTTTGTTGTAGAAGTGGTGGGGGCATGGGTCTGAGGGGGATCCTGAGTGGATGGAGTTCATGATCTTGCAGGTTTCCGAGTCGTCTACATGGGTCCAGGCGGTCAGGCGGTTGGTGTAGGTGGAGTTGTCAGAGTGGTGTTGAGGCTGTCGTGGATATCGGCTATCTTCTGATAGAAGAAGGTGAACAGGGCGTCGCAGAGTTCTTGGGAGGGTGGGATGTTGTTGGCGTTGGCGCTGGGGTTGGATAGCTCTTTCACGATGCAGAAGAGTTCTTTGCTGTCGTGTGCGTTATTGTTCAGGCGTTCTGTGAAGTGGGAGCGTTTGGCGAGTCGGATTAGCTGGTGGTGCTTGCGGGTGGCTTCCTTGTGGGCTGTCTGGTGTGTGTTCAAGGAGCCATTTCTTCTTTAGTTTCCGGCAGGTGTGTTTGGAGGTGATGAGTTCGTCTGTGAACCAGGTGGCTTTTTTCTTTCCTTGGATGTCGATGGGCCTTTTGAGAGGTGCGAGGGTGTTGGCGCAGTCGTTGATCCACCGTCGTAGGTTGATGGCAGCGGTGTCTGGGTCGGTGGGGTCGGTGGGCGGGTTCTGGGCGAGGGTGACTTTGCTCCAGCGGCGGTGAGGTGGTAGTTGGGTGCGGTGGTGTTCGGTGTGCTTCTTGAATGTGAAATGGACACAGTGGTGGTCGGTCCAGTGGAGTTCAGTGGTGTAGCTGAAGGTGACGTGGTTGCTTGCGGAGAAGATTGGATCGAGTGTGTGGCCGGCGATGTGGGTGGGGGTGTTAACCAGTTGACTGAGGCCGAGGTTGGAGAGGTTGTCGATCAAGGAAGTGGTGTTGGCGTCGTTGTTGTTCTCCAGGTGGAAATTGAGGTCTCCAAGGAGGATGTAGTCCGTAGAGGCGAGGGCGTGGGTGCTCGTGAGGTCGGCGATAGAGTCGCTGAAGGGTGCTCGTAGTCCTGGGGGTCGGTAGATGAGCGTTCCCCTAAGGGTGGTGTTGGGGTCAGTGTGGATCCGGAAGTGCAGGTGTTCGGCAGTCTTGAGGGTGTCGTCCGTGTGGGTGTGGATTTTGAGGGTGGATTTGTGGGCGATGGCTATTCCTCCTCCGATTCCGTTAGGGCGATCTCTGCTGGTGATCTTGTAGCCGTCCGGGATGGCTTAGGCGATGTCAGGTGCTGAGGAGTCGTTCCATCAGGTTTCGGTCAGGAAGGCTATGTCTGGGGCGGTGGTGTCGAGCAGGTCCCAGAGCTCGATGGCGTGCTTTCGTGCGGAGCGTGTGTTGAGGAGTATGCAGTGGAGGTGGTTTGTGATGGTTGTTGCAGTTTTCCAAGTTCTGTTGCAGGTGAAGTTGCAGGCGCGGCAGGAGAAGGGCCCTTTGGTGTTCTTTGGTGTGGCCTGGAAGCAGGTTGTGGAGGAGCCGGGGTTGAGGGCGATGAGTTCGTTGGCCGAGTAGCGGCGTCTGTTGGTGCGGGGGGCGTGCGGACCGGGGGGGGTGGCGCTGGGCGCGCTCCAGGTGCGGACGGGCTTGCCTCTGGCGCGCCAGCGGCACGCCCGCTGCGCGGACGCGCAGCGCCAGCCATTAAGAAGGGAGGGGGGAGGGAGGAGCAGCTGGGAGGCGGGAGGCGGGAGACGGGAGGGAGTGGCGAATGGGGGTGTGAGGGGGGCGGGGCCGCAGGGAGGCAGCAGCAGGGGAAAGTGGCAAGGGGGAGCGCCCAAGGGGCGAAAAAAAGCAGAAAAAGGCACAAATGTGGAAAAAAGCACAAGGCAGAGAAGGCAAACACAAAATACGGAATACAGTCAGAAATACGGTAAACGGCACAAAGCACAGAGAACAAAAATGCAAATACAAATACGGTAACGGCACGATGCACACGCGGAATACGGCAATCAGAAAGGGGCACAAATGGGGGCAGGAGCGCAAGGAGGCAGGGCGCAGAAAAACAAAGAGACACTCACAGATTTGGCGAAAGCGGCACAGTGCACACGGGTCTAGCGAAGCTTACCAGAAGCCCACTAGACACCAGGGATGAGGCGCAGGAGGATGAACAGTAAAGACAACACTAAGACTATGGCCCTCATTACGACCCTAGTGTTGGGTGATAAAGTGGCGGTAATACCGCCAACAGGCTGGCAGTAAGTACTGCCAAATTATGACCATGGCGGTGATATCTCCGAAAGACAGCCAATGTACCGCACTGACCGCCAGGGTGGAAACAAGAGTCACCAAGGCGGTAGCTGCCTACAGCCAGGCGAAAGACAAAGTTCCACCCACCATATTATGACACTACAATCTGCCACCTTTTCCGGGGCAGCACCAACGCCATCAAAAGCCTGGCGGAAACAGAGCACAAAAGTCAAGGGACTAACCATTGGGGACACAGGGAAGAACCACGCCGCCATGGAACCCGAACTGCAAGTACTCCCGATGATCTTCTACCTTATGCTCCACCTGGAACACCAATGCCAGCGAAGACGACTATGGTGAGTACAACCACCTAGCACACAAGGGAGGGTGGGAGGAAAACAAGAGTGACACACACACCCACAACACACACCCGACACACACACGCCATACACACAACCAGATGCATTACAAAAACAATTTGACCCCGAAAAACTACAGCATAATGTAAGCACAACAGGAATTGATGAAAGTGATTGTAATCAATCCAACAATAAAATCAACAATCCGATTTGGCCATGAAACAGATATGTACACTTGTATGAAAAATGGGACACTGTCCAGTCAATAGTTCAAAGGGCTCAAATTGCCTGGCCAAAGGGCACAGTCCAAGGCCCCACTCGAATCCTGCACCAATCTGGATAGAACACTGCAGGGGCATCAGTTGTCAAATAGACAGGCACCTCAGGTGGGGTGGGGGACCTCAGTCGGATGCGGCAACAAACCCACTGGTTCTGGAGGGAGCAACATGCCCAGTGCTCTTTATCCTGGGGAGTGCCCCAGTGAGCCCTGCTGCCCTGAGTGACGAGGCTTTTGACCTCCTGAGATCCATCTCTGTAGGGCAATCAACTACTGTGAATGCCATCCTGGGCTGGCAGCCCAGATGCAGCAATGCAATGCATTCCTGGAGGGAATTCACAGTGGATTGGTGGCCCAACAGAGGTCAATTCAGGCTCTGGCCTCCTCTCTGATGGCAGCCATTGTCCCTGTTTCAGCCGTCCCCCCTCCAGCTTCCACTTCCCAGTCCCATACTCCTCAACCCCAACCCATCCCAAGCGCACAGCCAGACGAGCATGCAGACAAGGCAACACCCAAGTGCGGCACAGGCAAACACAAGCACCACACTTCATCCCACAGGCACTCACATAAACAACATCCACTGTCTCCACTGTCTCCCCCTCCTCCTCCTTCACCTCCCACCCAGTTACGTCTACACTCACACCTGCATGCACTACATTAATATCCACTACCAGCATGATCACCACACCAAGCAGAACACACACCTCACTGGCAGACACCTCCACAACATCCATGCACACGTCCCCTGTGTCTTCTCCCACCGTGCCTGTCCCCCCTCCTAAAGGACACAAGCACTCAGACACCCAACAGCCATCCACCTCACAACAGCATACAGCCCATACACCTGCACCCAAATCCAGCAGGCATACACCCCTAACAACCACTCCCTCATTCTGTATTCCTATTAGTCCTCCCTCATCCCACCCCAACGTCCCTAAAAAGCTTTTCCTTTCAACGATTGACCTCTTCCCTACCCCTTCCCCCCGTCCTGCACATATGGGAGGAGTAGCAAGGACCCAGCCAAGCATCTCAACCAAACAGTCCACGGGGCCAGTGGTGGCACCACCTACTTGTGGTGGTAGGGATTCAAGACCAACAATACTGAAGGGGGAAGGAGCCTGTACAAGCTGGAAAGAAGGGGAAGGAGTATGCACCAGCTGGAAAGAAGGGGAAGGAGCCTGCACGAGCTGGAAAGAAGGGGCAAGAGCCTGCAACACCAGGCAGAGGGGGAAGAGCCCATCCACCCCTGACAGGAAGGATAAGGGATCCCTAACCCATGACCAGGAGGAGAGGAAACAATCTATGCCAGCGGAAGCTGTCAGCCAAACACCGCCACCACCAGCAGCTGTCACAGGGCCCCCACCACCAGCCTTGATTGTGCAGCCATCAGAGAGTGCAGGGGCTGACCAGGGGCCTCCCACAACCACCACCACAGTGCAGCCATCAGAGAGTGTAAAGGCTGACCAGGATCGTCCCACAACCACCACCACAGTGCAGCCATCAGAGAGGGCAGGAGCTGACCAGGAGCCTCCCACAACCACCACCACAGTGCAGCCATCAGAGAGTGCAGGGGCTGTCCAGGAGAGTCCCACAACCACCACCACAGTGCAGCTATCAGAGAGTGCAGGGGCTGACCAGGAGCCTTCCACATCCACCACCACAGTGCAGCCATCACCGCTGGCGGACACCATGTAGTCTAGCCCCCAGGGGCTACTGTGCAGCCTGCCCCCTTCAGAACCAAGCAAGACACTTACTTGAGAGACTGTGGCCTTGCACTCTCCAGGACAAAGAGCAATTGACATGTTGCCTCCTCCAGAACCAGTGGGCAAGATACCCACTTGAGGGACTGTGGCCTTGCACTCCCCAGGACAAATCACTGGGCATGTTGCCCCTCCAGAACCAGTTGGGAAGACACCCACTTGAGAGACTGTGGCCGTGCACTCCACAGGACAAAGAGCGATGGGAATGTTGCCCCCTTTAGAACCAGTGGGCAAGACACCCACTTGAGAGACGGTGGCCTTGCATTCTCCAGGACAAAGCACAGGGCATGTCCCCCCCTCCAGAACCAGTGGGCAAGACACCACTTGAGAGACTGTGGCCTTGCACTCCCCAGGACAAAGCACTGGGCATGTTGCCACCTCCAGAACCAGTGGGCAAGACACCCACTTGAGAGACAGTGACCTTGCACTCCACAGGGAAAGGAGCAGTGGGAATGTTGCCCCCTCCAGAACCAGTGGGCAAGACACCCACTTGAGAGACTGTGGCCTTGCACTCCCCAGGATAAAGAGCACTGGGCATGTTGCCCCCTCCAGAACCAGTGGGCAAGACACCCACTTGAGAGATTGGCACACACATAGCCCAGCCCACAACATGTACACCGCCTAGAGGACATCCACACACACCCATTACACAAGGCCTACACACACAACTCCATTCCTTCATTCCACATGTGTCGTGCCCACAGTGTACTCACCTGTTGGTCTGGAGGCCCAAACAGCAGTCCGTACTGGAGTAGGACCCCATCCACCAGTACCTCCAACTCCTCCGAAGTGAAGGCTGGGGCCCTTTCCCCCGTCACACGGGCCATGGTAGGTTCCAGACACAAGTCACAGCAGCACATGCAGTGTAGGTCCTCCCCTATGGAAGGTCAGGAAACAAGTGAGGAATCAGATAGAAAATGGCGATCATGTCCGCGGTGGTGCATACCGTCACTGCCGGCGTAGATCCCCGTTGGCCACTGTACCCCATATAGCCCAATTATAATCAATAAGGAATTGCATGGCGGTTCACGACTGCCTACCACCATGGCGCACAATGTCAGCAGAATGACCTCACTTCCACCTGTCCCTCCACACAGGACAGGCAGTCACCATTTCAAGGGGGGACAGGCCTATCGATAACTGTTGCGTCACAGGATCAATAGGCACATACTTCACAAATTTCACTGTCCCAAAACATGTTTGTGCATTGTGGACTGTGATTGTGGCTCCAGTTTGTGACAGCCTACTCACTCTTGTGTCCCTTAGATATCTACCGCTGTGGATGAATAGGAGATGGAGACATACCCCTGTGTATAGAAAACAAGTGGACTTGGCTACACTGGAGGACAGGCACATTATACTCACCTATAGACTGTACAGGGCCACAATCACAGAGCTGTGTGTCCAGTTGGAACCTGACCTGATATCAGCTATCCGTAATCCCACTGGGATCCCCCCTCGTGTGCAAGTGCTATCAGTGCTCCATTTCCTGGAAACTGGTTCTTTCCAAGTGACAGTGGGCTTGGCAGCAGGAATGTCACAGCCATTGTTCTCAATTGTGCTAACAAGAGTCTTGTCTGTCCTGATAAAACGCATGTGCAGCTACATTGCTTTCCCCCAGGTGGAGGAATTGCCCACTGTGAAGGCCGGGTTTTATTCAATGGGCCATACCCCCAATAAAATTGGGGCAATTGACGGAACCCATTTTGCATTTTTCCCCCCCGCCAGAATGAACAGGTGTTCAGGAATCGTAAGAGTTTCCACTCCATGAATGTGCAGATGGTGTGCTTGGCGGACCAGTACATCTTCCACGTCAATGCTAAGTATCCAGGGTCAGTGCATGATGCCTTTGTCCTGAGGAACAGCAGCATCCCAAATGTGATGGCCCAACTACAGAGGCACAGGGTGTGCCTAAAAGGTGAGCCCTGGTTCCCACCCAGTATATGTTGGTGTATGCCTATGGTGTTGGCAATATAGGATAGTGTGTGGCTAAATGTTGTCCCTTAATATTTGCAGGTGACTCTGGTTACCCAAACCTATCATGGTTGCTGACCCCTGTGAGGAATGCCAGGACAAGGGCAGAAGAATGTTCTATTGAGGCACATGGGCAAACCTGAAGGATCATTGAAAGGACCTTTGGCCTCCTAAATGCCAGGTTCAAGTGCCTCCATCTGACAGGTGGATCCCTGTGTTACTCACCCAAGAAGGTCTGCCAGAGAGTAGTGGCATGCTGCATGTTGCACAACCTGGCCCTCAGGTGCCATGTACCTTTTCTGCAGGAGGAAGAGACTAGAGATGTCCCTGTGGCAGCAGTGGACACTGAGGACAGCGAGGATGCGGAGGCAGACAATGAGGATGTGAGCAACAGAACATCAGTGATATGTCAGTACTTCCAATGACACACAGGTGAGACGGTGCAACTTCACATTTCTATGAGTATTGGTGTTTTATGTGTGGCATTAGTATGCTGACATTACCCACTTATTTGCCCTACTCACTGTTACCTATGGATATTATTTTTGCAGATGTTGGTGATATGACAACATTCTCCTGGTGTGATCACAACAGCCAGCTACAGGTGATTAATTCTATGCTCATTCTATGTACAGTTCATTTGCAATGGTTGTAGCTGCTTTCAATCAGTACAAATTTGCAATACATGAAATACTAGTGGTCGAGTTTTATCCAAGGGTGTTTATTGTTGTGCTAAAATATAGAGGGGGAAGTGCAATGGAATGGGGTGATGATGGAGGAAAGTCCAGGGTATTGTTCCAGTCTGTTTGTAGCACAGATGCATTGTCTATGGGGACATAGGAAGGGGAGAAATGGCAGTTCAAGGTGGACAGGGTGACTGAGTGGGACACAAGGGGGACAATCAGGGGAGTCTCATTTCATGGCGGTTGTCTTGGCAAATGTCTCTGGCTTCTGTCTGGTTTGCAGGGAATGTTTGCGGGGTGGTTCACCTTCTGCAGGGGAAGGGGTGCTGGTGGCCTGTTGGTACTGTGGCGGGGTCTCCTGGCCACTAGCGGCATCGGAAATGGAGGGCTGTTCAGATGACTGGATAGTGGCAGGGGCCCACTAGTGTGCTGTTGCCTCCCTCATGATGTTGGCCATGTCTGCCAGCTTCCCTGCTATGGAGATCAGGATGTTGTTAATGGCCTGCAAGTCCACCCTGATCCCTTGATGCTGTCCCTCCTGCAGCCGCCTCTTCTCCTGCACGTTGTCTGGGATCTGACCCATTGTGTCCTGGGAATGTTGGTAGGCTCCCAGGATTTCAGAGAGTGCCTCCTGGAGAGTCGGTTCCCTGCTCCTGTGCTCCCCCTGGTGCACAGCAGTCCTCCCAAAGTCCCTGTTGGCCTGTGCCTCTGTCCCCTGAATGGTGTGCCCACTGCCACTGACCCCAGGTCCCTGATTGTCTTGTGTGCAAGGTGTGGCCTGGGGTCCCTGTACAGTTGAGCACACTGCTGATTGACGTGTCCTGGGGACAGAGGTGTGGGTATGCTGGGTGGGTGCTGTGGTGGTGGATCCTGATGGGGGAGGTTGTGGGGTGGTCTGTGGCTGGGCTTGGGTGACCGGCTGTCCAGTGGACCCTGATGGGCCAGGTAGATCGTCCAGATCCTGAAGTCCAGAGTTACTGTCATCACTGTGGACCTCTTCTGTCGGGGGACTGGATAGTGGTGGCACCCCCTCTCCAGTGACATTGGCTGGGGTACCTGTGGGGATATAAATGATGTATCATGCTTCAGGTGTCTGACAAGTGTACTTCTGTATCTTCCCCTCTATGGGTGTTATTCCCGTGCCAGCTTTTGCTTATGTATGTTGGTGTATTGGGGGATTGTTAGTTTCCCTATGCTCTGCATGCTTTAGTGATGAGTGTCCATGCAGGCCTGGAAGGGGTGTCCATGCATTGGTACAGCATGAAGGGCTTGACATTGGGATTAGTGGAATATCATGTTGGAGTGTGTGGGATGTGGTGGAGTGATGGGAGTGAGGGTGAGGGTGTGTGATGGCATGCAGGTATGGGGGTGATAATTGTTAAAAGTACACTTATCAGTGTCCAGTCCTCCTCCAACTCCGGCGAGTCCTTCAGGATGCAGTAATGCCAAGACTTGCTCCTCCCATGCTGTGAGTTGTGGGAGAGGAGGTAGGGGTCCATCGCCATTCCTCTGGATGGGTAGCTGGTGTCTTGCTGCTATGGAACGTACCTTCCCCCATAGGTCGTTCCACCTCTTCCTGATGTTGTCCCTTGTCCCTTGTTCTTGGATTCTGTCCCACAGTGTTGACCTTGTCCACGATTCTCCACCATAGCTCTATCTTCCTTGCTATTGATATCTGCTGCGCCTGTGCTCCAAAGAGCTGTGGCTCTACCCTGACAATTTCCTCCACCATGACCCTTAACTACTCCTTAGTGCAACGGGAGTGTCTTTGTGGTGCCATGGGTGTTGGGTGATGTGTATTGGTGATGGTGTGTTGGGTAATGTGGTGGGGTGTGTGATGTGGAGTTCGTGAGGTGTGTATGGGTGTGAGTGGTGTATGTGTTTAGTTGTCTCTGTGCTGTGTGTGTCAATCTCCTGGAAGTAATTGTGGTTGGTAAAGGGTTGTGGGTAATGTGAGGTGTGTTTTATAGTGGTGTGGGTGCGTGGGTGTGGTGTGTGTATGGGTGTCAGGTGTGTGTTGTTTGAATTGTCCAATGTAGTGTTGTTTTGTATGTGGGAGTCCATTGTGTGCACGGCGGTACGTACCTCCAATGGTTTACCGCCGCTGAATGTCCGCCGTGGTGATTCGTGGGTCATAATGTGATGGGTTTTGTTCTGTTGGTGTAACGGTGTGGCTTTTAAGACCGCCAATTTATCACTGACCTTTGGTCTTGCGGATTTCTGTATGTGGCTGTATTCTGTCGGATTGGGCTGTGTGTGCATAATATGGTGAACGGATACTCGCCAGCACAGTGGTAGATTGGCGGCCGTCAGCATGGCGGTAAATGCCATTTACCACCAATGCCATAATGAGGACCTATGTCACTTGATGGGTATATATCCCGAACCGCCACCCTCCTCCTCTCCATTGATGCGGAGAAGGCTTTTGACAGGATAGATTGGCGGTACCTACCCAGATATATTTGGAGTGTCGATGGGGGCGGAATGCATAAATTAGCGCTCTATGCCGATGATGTGCTTCTCCATCCGTCTCAACCCCAAACCTCCATCACGGGGGTCATGGCAGATGGGTTTTCACTACTCTCTATTCTAATTTACCTTATTTTATTCATTACAGCCTTGAGAATGCCCTAGGTGGACTCACCCTAGAGGGCGAAACACGTGTTGGCTGAGTTCTCTTTCATGCATATTGTTATCCTTAAGTGACACATTGGAATAAGGCTGAGTTCTTTTTCACGCATATTGTTATCCTTAAGTGACAAATTGGAATAAAGCACGATTTGGCTGAATTTCCATTCCGTAAATTATTATCCTTATGTAACAAATTGAATTAAAAAACTTGACCAACGTATCTGGAACATTTACATAAAGTTTTGGAAGCATCAAGACGGAGCATGAAATCATTTCAACACAAGCGATCACACGCTTAATAGTTTAATTAAAAGTGGGATCTCACCTTTTTTCCATGTTTAGAAAGTGCCCTGGCTGCAAAAGAAACATCGACCAGGGGGTGTACATACCTGCCCTGTCCTGCGGGCGATGGTGGGAGCATGGGGCAAGGTACAGGTTACGAAGGGGCTATCAACACCGATCTCCCCACAGTCACCGCTCATCAGCAACCTGGACTTTTGTTCTGGGATGGGCAATTCCGCCTTCACACTCTGGCACGAATCAAACTGCAAGAGGATAGGCAATCTCTTTGCTGATGACGGAGTCATGGTCTTCAACGGTCTTCGAACAGCATATGGGCTTCCAGCAACCACATATTGGCAGGATTTCATAGTCCACCACTGGTTAACCTCCCCAACAATACGCCCCCATGCGAGTCAACCCCTCAAACACTTTGAACAGTGGGTGTTCACTAGAGAAACTGACAAACGACTCCTGTCCAATATCTACACCTTTCTGGTGGTGCCAACTGCGCTCCTTGCAACCCCGAGGAAGCATAGGTGGGAAGCAGAATGCGAACGCACTTTCACTGATAGGGAGTGGCGCGACGTACTTCACCAAGAATGAGTTACAGCACATGCCACAAACACCAAGGAAATGTTATTGAAAATAGCCCATTACTTGTATTATACGTGGATGGCCGGGTGGGGGGTGTGCGGAGATAGGGGGTGTTGGTGTGGGTGCAGACAGGAAGGAACACTTACTCCCATATTGTGGCACTGTCTGAAAATTGCCTCCTTCTGGCGTACAATCCTCCAGGCGATTGACAAAATCCACAATACTAACATACCGTGGCTACCTAGCTATGTCCTTCTCGGCCATCCCAATCCCCTCACGTAACCACAACGCTCACCTCGAGGCCGGGTATGAGACCTACTCTATGGGCAGCAAAGATCCTACTAGACTCCTACTGGGGGTCAGAATCAATTCCTACACATACTGATTGGTTACAAAAGCTGTGGGCCCTCATGGGTATGGAACCATTGACAGCAGCAGCAACTGGCACACTGCCCCTCTGATAAAACATGTGGCCCATATATACAATACATGTCAGAAGAATTCAGGGAATTGTCCTGCCCATGTTATCTCCGCATCCTCCAATTGACAGCCCCTACAGTCACCACCCGCTCAAAATAATAGACACCTCCCCGACACGAGAGTCCTAGCAATACTACACATCCGAGGCATACACATGGAATATGGAAGCATTGTATACGTGTACAGTGTATCCCCGCTTCCTCCCCCTCTTTTAACCTTCCCCCTTCCCAGTTATTCCCCCCCATAGGCCAGTGGTTGTAGGTGGGTGATGTTGTATTGTTGCACCTTAAATTCAATAAAAGCGATTTTAAACTTTAAAAGCAAAAGAGTCTTAAATCCTTTAGAAAACAGTGAGAACGTTGCTAGCGTACAAAGGTACCCGCACGGGCAAGTGTGCGTCGAAAAAAGCCAGCGATGCATTGATTTCTCACCCGCAAGCGAGAATGAGCGTCGTTCCTTCTCCGGTTAGGTCAGTGTGCGTTTTGTTCTCTCCAGCAAGAGAGCGATGCATTGAGCTGAACAGGCACCTCGGGTCCGAGCAGGTTTTGTATGGATTTTCCGCGCCCAGCAATGTTGCGTCGAAATCTGGTTGCACGGTGTCAAGAAACCGTGCTGCTTGGGGCTTGTGTCATTAACAGCAGCCGCTGCAGGTGTTGTGTGTCATTTCACCAGCCGCGTTGCATCAATCTTCCAGCTGCAATGCAGGTGGAGCGTTGATGTTAGCAACGAGGCCGGCGGCGCATCATTTTTCAGCCGCGAGACGGGTGGAGCAGCAAAAGTTTCTGCACAGTGGTCTTTGCGTGGATTTCTGTCCTTTTCCAACAGCTGCACCTCTCAAGGGCCCAGAGACAGCTTAGGGCACCACTTGGCAGGCAGGACTCTCAGCAGAAAGCCCAAGTGCTGGTAGAGAGAAGTTTTTGATGTCCCTGAGACTTCAACAACAGGCGGCAAGCTCAGTTCAAGCCCTTAGAGATTCTTCACCGGTGGGAAGTTACACAGAAGTCAGTATTTGTCCTCTTTCAGGCAGAAGCAGCTACTGCAGGCCAACCCAGCAAAGAAGAGTCGCAGGCGAAGGGGCAGTACTCCTCCTTCCAGCTCTTCACCTTGGCAGAGGTTCCTCTTGGTTCCAGAAGTAATCTGATTTTCAGGGTTTTTGGGGGATTTTCTTATACCCCTTTCTACAGTCTCTATTGTTTTCAAGATCCAGCCTTGCCCAGGTCAGGCCCCAGACACACACCAGGGGGTTGGAGCCTGCATTGTGTGAGGGCAGGCACAGCCCTTTCAGGTGTAAGTGACCACTTCTCCCCTCAGCCCTGATGGCCCATCAGGATATGCAGGCTACACCCCAGCTCCCTTTGTGTCACTGTCTAGAGGAGAGGTGTAAGCAGCCCTACTGTCAAACTGACCCAGATAGGGAATACACAAACAGGTAGGGTCACAAAATGGTTAAGCAAGAAAATGCCTATTTTCTGAAAGTGGCATCTTCAAACACACAATCTCAAAACCAACTTCACTAAAAGATGTATTTTTAAATTGTGAGTTCAGAGACCTCAAATTACACATGTCTATCTGCTCCCAAAGGGAATCTGCGCTTTAATAATATTTAAAGGCAGCCCCCATGTTAACCTATGAGAGAGATAGGCCTTGGCAGTATTTCAATGTCAGGACATGTACAACACATAAGTACATGTCCCACCTTTAAAACTCACTGCACACACCGACACTGCAATAGCAGGTCTGAGCCATGTTTACTAATGTGGGTGGCACAACCAGTGCTGCAGGCTCATGTCATATACAGACCCTGGGAACCTCTAGTGCACTTTGTAAATCAAATATGCCAATCACGGATAAGCCAATGTACACATACAATTTATACAGGGAACAAATCAACACACCCCACAACCACTTACATACATACACCTATCGACCATGGAACAAACTCAATTTGGATCACTTAGAAACACAACTAACAGCCAACACAGATCTAGATACAATCAATTCTGTACCAAAACTTTATGAGTGGCTACAGGAAGCTTTTGATGTCCTAATACCACTCAGAAAAACTAAACATGACAAAAGAAAACCAACACCTTGGAGAAACACAGAACTTAAAAAGATAAAGCAACAAATCAGAAAGTTGCAGCGGACCTGGCTCAAAACAAACAACAGTCAAGACAAACTGCAGCTACACAAACTTAACAGGATATACGAATCATCAATCAAAAAAGCTAAAAAAAGATACTACTCAGACCGAATTCTAAATGCTCAATCTACAACCAAGGAATTTTATAAAATTCTCAATGAATTTCGAAAACCCACATGCATGGAAGGAAGTCATCCCACCACTCAAGATTTCACAAACAAATTGGGAACTCACTACACAACCAAGGCAGACACATTGGACTCCTATTTAAAACAGAAGAAAACCATCAGCACCAACCCCTTTACTAAAATACCCTTTAAGAATAAACCATCCCAACCTCTACAGTCTTTCAAACAAATATCCCAGGATGAATTTATGGATTTGGTCAAAGCAAGCAGACCTTCTGGTTGCGCTTCTGACCCTTGCCCACCACAAATCTTCAAGAACATCCTGCTTCTGCTGCCACACCTGTAAGAAGAATCATCAACAACTCTTTAACTTCAGGAACTTTTCCTACAGACCTGAAAAAGGCATACATACGACCATTATTAAAGAAAACAAACCTAGACCCGCAAGACCCCAACAACTACAGACCTATCACAAATGGACCTTTCCTAGGCAAATTGATAGAAAGAGCAACATTCGCCCAGATGTCACAATTCATTGAAGACAATTCTATACTTTCAGACTTCCAAAACTGGATTCCGCCCAGGAAGAAGCACTGAATCGGCACTCATGGCAATCTGGGACGATCTTAAAAACACAGTCGACCGAAATGGAGTTGCTGCACTACTTCTCTTGGACCTCTCAGCTGCCTTTGATACGGTTGACCATGACACCCTAATTCAAAGACTCCACGAAGCCGGCATACAAGGGATTGCTCTCGACTGGATTACTTCCTATCTCCAAAAAAGAGCGAATATCATCTACTCGCCCCCCTTCTCGTCCGAACCCTACCTCACAAAAACAGGGGTCCCCCAAGGGTCAATCATCTCACCTTTGCTTTTTAACATCTACATGATATCTTTACCAGAACTGATCAATGATTTCCATCTCACATGCTACAACTATGCAGATGACACACAAATACTACTTCAATTAGAAGACCCCAAAAACATTGAAAACTCACAAATCTTCAGTTGCCTCAAAGCCGTTGATCAGTGGATGACCTGGAGCCATCTCAAACTAAATACCTCCAAAACAGTAATACTCATATGTGGTGACTGGAAAAATTATGACCCTCTGTGCGTCTGGCCCGAAGATCTCGGACCACCTCCTCAATTATCCAAGGAAGTGAAAAACCTAGGAATCACCATGGATTGCAAACTAACTATGAATACCCAAGTAGACAAATTAGCACGCACAAGCTTCATCACCTTAAAGACTTTACGACGCATCTTCCCCCACCTCGGATTTCCACACAAGGTGCAAGCTACTATCTCACTTGTATTATCCAAACTGGATTATGCCAATAGCCTCTACCATGGATCATCTCTATCTGTTATGAAAAAACTACAACGTATCCAGAATTCCGCAGCCAGGCTACTACTACATATAAAGCCGCAAGCCCACATCTCCCCTGCCTTGAGAGCACTACACTGGTTACCCGTTGCCAGAAGATGCACTTTCAAGCTGCTTTGTATCACCCACAAAGCTATACATGGAACAGGACCGCTTTTTATCAGAAAGAAAATTACCAAATACATCCAACAAAGAACCCTCCGCTCAAGACTGGCACCCTGCCTTAGAACACCATCATACAAGAAAAAGACTGTAGGTGGTACATCCTTCTCCGTCCAAGCAGCCAAACTATGGAATTCATTACCCCCAACTATAAGAGCCACAGATAACTTTCTTGTTTTCAGAAAACTACTCAAGAGTTGGCTCTTTCCTTCATAACCACCTTTTTCAAACAACTATGAACTGCATATGCCTATGTGGATAAATATTTTTTCAGATTATGGGGGTCATTCTGACCTTGGCGGTCTTTTCGCAAGACCGCCGAGTTACCGCCGCGGTGAAGACCGCCGACCGCGGCGGTATGCCGCTGTGCGCATTCTGACCGCTGGGAGCGTTCCGCCGGAAAACCGCCAGCAGCCACACTGGCGGTCGGCGGGAAAGTGGAGACTGGTCAACCTCCACCGCCACGCCAGCAGAACACCGCCCACAGAATTACGACCCACATTTCTGTGTGGCGGTCTTCTGTTGGCGGTCTTCTGTTGGCGGTCACCTCCCCATGGCTCCTGTCACCTCCCGGAGGACCAACGCACAAGGTAAGTTGATCGTCCGTGAGGGGAGGGGGTGGGGGGGTGTTGTGTGATGTGTGCGTGCATGGGGGTGTGCGTGTGAGTGTGTAGAGGGGGTGTGTGAGTGCGTGCATGCGGGCGGGGAGTGCTGCTGTGCCTATGGGCAATGTGTGTAGTTCGGCGGGTGCGCATGTCGGCATGTATGTGTGCGGGTATGTGTCCCCGTTGTGTATGTGTGTGTGTAGGGGGTGTGTATATGTGCATGTTGGGGGTGTGTGCATGTCGGGGTGCGTGTATGTGCATGTCGGGGTGGGGGTGGGGAGGGGGTTCGTTCCACCTCTGTGGGGTGGCAGGGGGGTGGAGGGTGTGGGGGGAGGACTCGGGGGGGCAGTGGGGGGTGGGGGAGACCCCTATCAGTGCCAGGGAAGGAATTCCCTGGCCCCGATAGTGCCTACCGCCATGGTTCGCATGGCGGTTCCCGAACGCCAGAAACCGCGGCGGTAAGCAGGGTCATGATACCGTTGGCGGTCTTGGGTCGACCGCCGGACCGGAGTGCGCAGACTCCAGCCCGTCGGTCATGACCGCCGTGGCTGTCGGAGTGGGGAAGTGGCGGTCGGTCGCGGCGGTGACCGCCGCGGTCAGAATGCCATTTTTAATACCGCCGGTCTGTTCGCGGTCCGACCGCCGCCTCTCCGCCGACCGCCAAGGTCAGAATGAGGGCCTATATGTATATTTCTATTTATTTATAGTTTCTTTGGAAAATATATATTGCTACTGTCATAACAATAAAATACACACACACTCTTTTAAACCTGTCTGACTAAGTATTTTTTACCCATGATTCTAATTATGTATTGTATGTGCATATGTGTGTGTATTCATGTGTGTGTGTGTATAAATATATATATATATATATATATGTGTATGTATGTGTATATGTTGTTTCTGTGCTTGGCATGTTTGTGGATCATTGCATGGCTCCTGGTTTTTGGGTTGTTATACTAGATATCTATGACTTTCTGCTCTCATTTTTCATCACTCTTACGTCATGTCTCTATCAAACTATCCTCCATTCTCACTCTGACTCATCCCAAATCCCTTCAACCACTTTCATCTCCTAAATATCTCTGCCTAAACTCTTCCCTCCACCTCCACATCTAACTCACCAAACCTCACTCTACCTCTGTGACCTCCCACATAACCCTACTAAATTCTCCTGCATTAATCTCACCCTGCTACTATGCTCTCCCTAACCCTTCCACATACTCTTCCCTCCTCTGCCCCCCTTTATTCATCCCAAGCCTTTGGATTGAGTAAATGAAGGATATACTCCCAATTAACACTTCTGGATTTCTTTCCTCCTCCACCCCTCCATTACTCCAGTCAATCTAACTCACAAACTCTCATATCCGCGGCTCAAATTAACTCATAATAATACTAAAACTGTACTCATTATTAAATGATACTAATCCATCACTAATTCTTGTTGGGTTCCGGAGTAGCGTGCTACTCATCAAAAAGCGCTTCGACGCCTCGTCAGGGGTAGTAAGCGCTATATAAATACGATTACAATACAATACAATACAGGGAACACTTTCACTTTAGCACTGGTCAGCAGTGGTGAAGTGTCCAGAGCAAACAAAACACCAAAAACAGAGTCCAGCACACAGAAAGAACCTGCGAAGTAGAGGCAAAAAGTTAGGGGAGACCATGCCAATGATGCCAAGTCTAACATGTGCCCCCCCAGCTGAAAGTAGGGAGCAACTGCCCAACCTCATGGGAGTTCTCATCACTAAGGAGGAAGAATCCGGACAGAACATCAGCATTGGTGTGGTCGGTGCCAGGGCGGTGTTTCACAGTAAAGTCCATTCCCTGTAGGGAGATGGACCACCTCAACAATTTGGGATTCTCACCCCTCATCTGCATTAACCATCTGAGGGGCCTGTGGTCTGTCTGAACCTGGACGTGAGTCCCAAACAAGTACGGTCTTAGCTTCTTCAATGCCCAGAACACAGCAAAAGCTTCACGCTCAATTGCACTCCACCTACTAAGTAATCTCCTGCTAATGAAGGCTACAGGTTGATCTAGGCCCTCTTCATTAAGCTGTGAGATTACTGCTCCAATACCATGCTCTAAGGTGTCTGTTTGCACAACAAATTCCTTGGAATAGTCAGGTGCCTACAGCACAGGTGCTGTTCACATGGCAGCCTTGAGGGCTTCAAAAGCGGTCTGGCAAGACTCAGTCCAGATCAAGTTTCTGGGCTGCTTTTTTGAAGTTAACTTAGTCAAGGGAGCAACAATTGTGCCATCCCCTTTGACAAATCTCCTATAGTATCCAGTGAGACCTAAAAAGGCTCTCACCTCAGTCTGGGTATTGGGGGGCTCCCAATCCAGAATGGTTTCAATTTTGGGCTATAGGGGTGCCACCTGGTCACTTCCCACCTGGTGTCCCAAGTACACCACAGAACCCTGGCCTATGTGGTACTTGGTGGCCTTAATAGTGAGGCCTGCCTTCTGCAGGGCCTCCAACACGTTACAGAGGTGTTGCAAGTGTTCCTCCCATGTGGAACTAAAGACAGCAATGTCATCCAGGTAGGCGGCACTGAAATCATCCAGCCCAGCAAACACCTAGTTAACCAACCTCTGAAAGGTGGCAGGGGCATTCTTCATCCCAAAGGGCATCACCCTAAACTGGTAGCGCCAATCTGGTGTGGAGAATGCAGTCCTCTCGTTAGCCCCCTCAGTCAGGGCAATCTGCCAGTACCCGGAGGTAAGATCAAACATACTTAAGTACTTGGCAGCTCCCAACCGGTCAAAGAGCTCATCAGCTCAGGGGATGGGGTGCGTGTCAGTCTTGGTGACCGCATTGAGTCCCAGGTAATTCACACAAAACAGGAGTTCTGGAGGGCTCCAGGAGCAGCAGGCTTTGCGGGCAAAACCACGGGGCTGGCCCAAGGGCTGCTGGAAAACTCAATAACCCCCAGTGCTAATATTTTAGAAGCCTCATCTTTAATGTCAGCCTTCAACCTGTCAGTCACTCTGTAAACTTTGTGTTTAACAGGAGGACTGTCCCCAGTGCCCCCATCATGTGTAAACAAGTGTGTGACCCCTGGGATCAGAGAGAACAGGGAGGCAAACTGACCCAACACTTGGTGACAGTCCCTCTGCTGCTCTGGGGTCAGAGAGAGGGAGAAGATTACTCCCTCCATGGATCCATCTTTTTCTCCAGCAGACATGAGGTCAGGAAGAAGCTCACTCTTCCTCCACCCCATCACCTGTTGCTAGGAGCATGGACAATTCAGTCCGCTCAAAGTGTGGCTTGAACCGGTTCACATGCAGGACCCTCAAATGGTTCTTGGGAGTCCTCATGTCCCCCAGGTAGGTGACTTCACTCTTGCACTTGACCACCTCAATTGGTCCAGTCCACTTGTCCTGGGGCACCCTAGGCTCCACTGGCACCATCACCCACACTTTCTGACCGGGTCATTCCAGCGTTTCATGTCTTCCTGGCTTGCTTCCAGGTTCTCCTGTGCGAGACTCCTGAAGTGGGCAGTCTGATTTCTCAGAGCCAGCATGTAACTGAATCCATCCTGGGGGAATTTACTAGGGGCTTTCTCTAAATACTCCTTTACCAGACTCAAAGGTCCCCTCACAGGGTGCCCATACAACAGCTCAAAAGGACTAAAGGCAAGTCCTTTTTGAGGCACCTACCTGTAGGCACACAGAAGACATGGCAAGAGGATGTCCCACTTCTGCCTCAGGGGCTCTGACAGGCCCATTATCATGCCCTTCAAGGTGCAGTTGAATCTCTCAACTAGACCATTGCTTTGGGGGTGGTAAGGTGTGGTGAACGTGTACATTACCCCACACACCTTCCACAGAGACTTCATTAAAGTTGATATGAAGTTAGTACCCCTATCTGGCACAACCTCCTTGGGGAACCCCATGTGTTAAAATCCCCATCAAAGCATGGCCCACCAGAGGGGCAGTGATCGATCTGAAAGGAATTGCTTCCAGGTGCCGGGGGGCATGGTCCACCAAGACCAGGATAAAGTTGTTGCCCATGGCTGTCTTGGGATCCAGAGGCCCCACAATGTCAGTACCACCCCTCTCAAAGGGGGTACTAACCATGGGGAAAGGTTGGAGGGGAGCTCTACATTTCCCCCCAACTCTTGCCTCTTGCCTGACAAGCTGGGTAAGACCTACAATGAGCATCAGAGTCCCTGTACATTTGGGGCCAACAGAAGTGGGTGACAAGCCGTTCAAAGGTTTTGTCCTGCCCCAAATGACCAGCTAAAGGCACATCATGAGCCAGACCCAGTAGGAAGGATCTGAAGCAATGGGGTACCACCAGCACATGGGCTGACCCAGGCTCAGGATCCTTAGGCTCGCTATATAGGAGGCCTTCCTCACAGTAAATCAAATGTGATCCAGGCTGCTTGCCAGACACCTAGTCTGCAGCCTGCTGCCGCAAACCCTGCAGAGTAAGGCATATTTTCTGTGCATAGCAGAATGCTTCTCTGGTGGGACCCCCTTCCTGCTGCCACTGTGACAGCTCAGGGACCTCACCCAGTTCAGCCACATGTTCTGTTCCCCTGTAGGATCCAGGGCCTCCCCCTCAGGTTCAGCCTCCTCCTGGACCGTGGGAACTTCTGGAGCTGGTTTCCTGCGCCCCTTGCCCTTCCTCCTTCTGGCAGATGCATGGGCCACTCTTTCAGGTTCCAGGGTTTCCGATCACCCTGATGGGTTGTCATAGACCGGGTAGACACACACACCCACTTAGGCAGACCCAACATCTCCAAGTGTGACCGGCATCCCACCTCCTGCCAAGGAGAATCCTACAGGACATTGCCAAGCAAATGATCTACAGGTATGGTTGAACTCACAGCTACCCTCAAGGAACCTGAGACTACCCCCATTCAAAGGGAACCTGCGCCACTCTGCTCAGGCGCTCTGAGTCGTCCACTGCAACTACTTGGTGAACTACACAGGTATCTACATGCTCTTCAGACACCAGGTGACACTTTACTGTAGTCACACTGGCTCCTGTGTCTCTCAGAGCCGCCATCCTCTGTCCATTGGTGGTCACCCACTGCCTGTACTTCTCAGTGTTATCAGAGAGGAGGGTCCTCTGGACCATCGCTCTATCTCCTAGTGAGACAAGGGTCATTTCAGCTGGCTCCCACCCACCTGGAACCAACTCCTCCCCAAGCACTACACAGGCCAAACCCTGTGAGTGAGCACCAGTGGGTGTCCACTTGGGACATTTGGGGACCCCCCTCATGTGACCCTCCTGATCACATGCAAAGAACTTGCAGGTTCCCTTCTCTGCAGGTTTCCCTGTAGAGACCCATGGTTTCTTTTCTACTGGAGGCTGGGATTCTTTACCCTGGGAACTAGGTTGGGGCTCTTTAGAGAACTCCTCCGGTTTACCCTTACCCCCCACGGCTTCTGATGGGGACTCCGCCACCCTTGGCATGATCTCCCCATACCTCTTTTGGACCCTGGTGCGCTTCCTGCACAAGCTTCCTGGGATCAGTCAGCTTGCTGTCAATTAGGTGCTGGCGCTGCTCTGGAAAACCTAAACTGTACAAGTACTCCCAAACAATCAAACGTAAAGACCCTCATACTTTGTTACCTTACTGCCCTTCACCCAACCATCCAGTGACCTGCAAAAAGGATCAACACATTCCAACCATGTTTGGGAGTCCTTCTTCTTATAGGACCTAAACTTGTCCTTATACTGATCAGGGGTAAAACCATAACTAGTGATCAGGGTGTCCTTCATGATAGGGTAAGTGAGCTCTTGGGGATCCCCTAAGGATGTCAGAGTATCCCTTCCCTCTACCTCGAAGTGCCTAGCAGTCAGGTTACCCCCTGTCCAAGCAAGGACCCTCACTCTAGTCAGGGTAAAGGAGGATCACCCTCAGTTAACCTCCGCTCACCCCCTTGTTAGCTTGGCACGAGCAGGCAGGCTTAACTTCAGAAGCAATGTATAAAGTCCAGTCTTTGTCCCTTTCAGGCAGAAGCAGCTACTGCAGGCCAACCCAGCAAAGCACAGCCACAAGCAAATGGGCAGTACTCCTCCTCCTCCAGCTTCCAGCTCTTCTCCTTGGCAGAGGTTCCACTTGGTTCCAGAAGTAATCTGATTTTCAGAGGTTTTGGGGGATCTTCTTATACCCTTTTCTGCCTTTGAGTTAGGCCTACTTCAAAGAGAAGTCTCTGTTGTTTTCAAGATCCTGCCTTGCCCAGGCCAGGCCCCAGACGCACACCAGGGGGTTGGAGACTACATTGTGTGAGGGCAGGCACACCCCTTTTCAGGTGTAAGTGACCACTCCTCCCCTCAGCCCAGATGGCCCATCAGGATATGCAGGCTACACCCCGGCTCCCTTTGTGTCACTGTCTAGAAGAGAGGTGTAAACAGCCCAACTGTCAAACTGACCCAGACAGGGAATACACACACAGGCAGAGTCACAGAATGGTTTAAGCAAGAAAATACCTACTTTCTAAAAGTGCCATTTTCAAACACACAATCTGAAAACCAACTTCACTAAAAGATGTATTTTTAAATTGTGAGCTCAAAGACCCCAAACTCCATAAGTCTATCTGCTCCAAAGGGAATCTGCGCTTTAATAATATTTAAAGCACTGAAAAACGAATTTGGCAGTATTTGACTGTCAGGACATGTAAAACACATAAGTACATGTCCCACATGTCCATATACTGCACCCTGCCCATTGGGCTACCTAGGGCCTACCTTAGGGGTGCCTTACATGTATAAAAAGGGGGGTTTAGGGCTGGCAAGTGGATACACTTGCCAAGTTGAATTGGCAGTTTAAAACTGCAGACACTGCAATGACAGGTTTGAGCCATGTTTACAGGGCTACCAATGTGGGTGGCACAAACAGTGCTGCAGGACCACCAGAAGCATTTGATTTACAGTCTCTGGGCACCTCCAGTGCACTTTACTAGGGACTTACTAGTAAATCAAATATGCCAATCATGGATAAGCCAATGTACACATTCAATTAATACAGGGAACACTTTCACTTTAGCACTGGTCAGCAGTGGTGAAGTGTCCAGAGCAAACAAAAAAGCAAAAACAGAGTCCAGCACACAGAAACAACATGGGAAGTAGAGGCAAAAAAGTTAGGGGAGACCATGTCAATGATGTCAAATCTAACATTGTGGCAAGGAGAAAAGAGTACTCTCCTGCTCCGCATGCCTTGAAACATCCAGAACCGAGTGGGTGCAGATCTCAATCTGCTGTTGCATCGAAGGGACCATAGCATTTCCTCGTACATATAGGCTGTTGCTTATTCATCATTGCATTTTTGCTTACTACACACATCTTTCTCTTATATATCCATTAGAGTACGCAATAGTTCAACTACTTGTGACATCAATGATGAGAAACATGTCCAATAATAGAATGTTAAATAGTGCAGCTCCCATCTGCCCTTATACATGCATTGTTGCAATTGGATAATAGCCTCTAGTAAGAAGTGTAGTATCCTTTTGAGGTAAAAAAGTATGCTGCATTGGGTTTACCCATTGCAGAGTTCATTGAGATATCCTATTAGCCATACCTTTAATATATATTTTACAGTTTGAGTTTATTGTTGAGATGGGTTAATGTGACCCACAATTTAATGGGTCCTTACCTTCTGTAAGATTATAGCTATACAAATCTCTTTCCAGGAAGGGGTATCTTGTAATTATTACTACAAAATGCATTAGGAGGATATAACAGAACAGGTCACACAATGGTGAAAAATGTTTTGTAAAACTCCATAGGGATAGACACTGGGCTAGCAGCTTTACTAAAAATAGGTGGTCATTCTGACCTCGGCGGTAAAAGGCGCCTACCGCCGGTCAGAAATCCTCCATAATCCCGCCGCGGTCGCGGAAACCCGCCACGGTCATTCTGACCCGCAGAAGGCAAACCTCCGAAAATCCGACCGCCACAACAGACCGCCAGACCAGCGGTCGGCGGAAAAGTGGAGATGACAAAACCTCCACCGTCACGCCAACAGAAATACGCCCATGCCATTACGACCCACGAATCCACGCGGCGGTCATTCAAACGCGGTATTCCATTGGCGGGACACACCGCCGCGGTCAGAATACACACAAACGAACAAAACTCAGCCACATTGGACGATTTGAATCCCACACACATGATACACATACACACACCACTCCCACACACACAATACAATATAAAACACCCACCCACATCACCCACAAACCCCTACGCTAAAAAATTCTGAAAGAAGGCCAGAGCGAGACACCAGCATCCACAAACTAACAGCCACAGCCACTCAACACCATCACCCACACACTATCCACACACAAAACAACACACACCACCACACTCAACTCACTTAAATACACATACTCCACCCCACACATCATACACACCACCCCATGGCACCCCAAAGACAACCCCGCTTCACAGACGAAGAACTCAGGGTCATGGTGGAGGAAATCGTTCGGGTAGAGCCCCAGCTGTTCGGCACACAGATACAATACACCAGCATTGCCCGGAGGATGGAGCTATGGCAGAGGATTGTCGACAGGGTCAACGCAGTGGGACAGCACCCCAGAAATCGGGAAGACATCAGGAAGCGATGGAACGACCTACGGGGGAAGGTGCGTTCCATGGTATCCAGGCACAACATCGCCGTGCAGAAGACTGGCGGAGGACCCCCACCTCAACCCCCACAATTCACATCATGGGAGGAGGAAGTCTTGAACATCCTGCATCCTGACGGCCTCGCAGGAGTCGGCGGAGGAATGGATACTGGTAAGTTGAAGCTTCAATACTGCTTCCCCCCCACCTGCATGCCAAATCATACCCCAACCCTCACCCCCATCCTCGAACCCCACCCTCACCCCCACCCCCATCCTCACCCCCACCCTCACCCCCACCACCATCCTCACCCCCACCACCATCCTCACCCCCACCCCCAGCACACCTATTCCCCGCCAATGTCTCACCATCACAACCCACACATCCCAAAACCTAGGCCTGCATGCGTCCACTAAGCATGGACACCCATCACCAAAGCATGCCCAATGCATATACACATCCCCCCCACAAGCCACCCTCACCAAAGCCCCCACACACGAATGCCAGCACTTGGGGACACGAGAACCCATAGATACACCCATATGCCACACATTGAAACTATAACCAGACCTCTATACCCCTGCAGGACCCGACCGTCAACACACCGCGGCGGAGGGGCCAGAATTCTCCACACCCCCCACCCAAGAGGCCGTCAGCGATGACAGCAGCTCTGTCGACCTGGACACCGATGACCAGCCCGGACCATCGGGGACCTCTGGACAGTCGGTTCCCCTCACACAGGCCCAGGCCACTACAGACCCAAACCCCTCTGGGAACACCAGCACAGCTCCCACCCAGCGGGCCCATGCCTCTGTCTCCAGGGCGCGCCAATCTGCGGTGTGTCTACCACTACAGGGCACCCAGGATAACCCACCACCCCAACAACAACAGGGACCTGGGGGCAGTGGTAGTGGGCACACCGGCCAGGGGGCAGAGGCCCAGGGAAACAGGGCAACTCGGAGGGCAGCTGTGCGACAGGGGGGGGAGGAGAGGCCCAGGGAACCCACTCTCCACGAGGTCCTCACCACCATCATGGGAGCATACAACCGCTCCCAGGAGACGATGGCGACGGTACTGGCCCGGTTCCAGGAGATCCAGGTACTGCAGGAGGAACACTATCGGGGGTACAGGGAGGACATCAGAGCCATCAACACCACCCTGGTTACCATGGTAGGGCTGCTGCAGGACCTCGTCAACACCAGGGCGGACACTCAACAACACCCAAGGGCCCCTGCCACTAGCCTGGACCAAGAACAGCCAACCACCTCCGCCGGCGCTAGTGGACAGGAGGCCCCCGCACAGCAGCAGCCCACCAGACCCCCACCTCCTGCAGGAGAAGAACCACCCCGCAAGAGGGCCCTGAGATCTCGCAAGAAGACAGAGTAGGATGTCAAGACCCCCGCCAGCAATGGATACCACCTGATGTCATCCCACTGTCCCACATTGTCACCCTGTCCATCCTTGAACTGCCCATGCTCCATCTCTCCACAGGCCTCTGGACAATGCACCTGTGTGACTGTTACTCTGGACTCTGCCATGGACATTCCTTCACCATAGCCCCCACCCACTTGAAACCACCCATCCCATTTTGAGCACTTAAATAAACACCTATTTTGCACCAAAATATCTGGAGTCTGGCTGTGATTTCAATATATTGTAATTGACATGACAGTGCAAATATGTCCTTGTACATGGTGAAGTCAACAAACAGCTGCCACAAAGCTGTAGTCCATGGGGAAACGAAGCACAGGACTCGTAGTGGGGACCCCAGATCTGAAATAGGGAGGGAAAAGCCAAAACTCAGTCATCATACACTGGGGCAAATAGACAGGCAGCAGAGATGCAGGAGAGTAGTTAACATTTACTAAATTATCTTTGAAATGTTACCTGTGTCCTATTGGAAGTACTGTTCAATGATTCTGTCCCTGTTGTCTGTTTCAGCCCCGTCGTCTTCCTCCTCGTCACTCTCCTCAGGTTCCACCGCTGCCACAACACCACCGTCTCGACCATCCTCCTGCAGGAAAGGCACCTGGCGGCGCAAAGCCAGGTTGTGAAGCATGCAGCAGGCCACGATGATGTGACACACCTTCTTAGGTGAGTACATTAGGGATCCACCTGTCATATGCAGGCACCTAAACCTGGCCTTTAGGAGGCCAAAGGTGCGTTCGATCACCCTCCTAGTACGCCCATGGGCCTCATTGTACCGTTCCTCTGCCCTGGTCCGGGGATTCCTTACTGGGGTCAGTAGCCACGACAGGTTGGGGTACCCAGAGTCCCCCACTAGCCATACACGGTGTCTCTGTAGCTGTTCCATCACGTAAGGGATGCTGCTATTCCTGAGGATGTAGGCGTCATGCACTGACCCTGGGAATTTGGCATTTACATGCGAGATGTACTGGTCAGCCAAACACACCACCTGGATGTTCATTGAATGGTAATTTTTTCTGTTCCTGTACACCTGCTACCTGTCTCTTGGGGGAACCAAAGCCACATGGGTCCCATCAATGGCACCAATTACGTTGGGAATATGTCCAAGGGCGTAGAAATCACCCTTCACTGTAGCCAATTCGCCCACCTCAGGGAAAATGATGTAGCTCCTCACGGATTTCATCAGGGCAGACAACACTCTGGATAACACCTTCGAAAACATGGGCTGAGACATCCCAGAAGCAATTCCCACGGTTGTCTGAAATGACCCACTTGCCAAGAAATGGAGTACTGACATGACCTGCACCAGAGGGGGAATCCCTGTGGGTTGGCGGATGGGGGACATCAGGTCGGGCTCCAGCTGGGCACACAGTTCATGGATAGTGGCACGGTTAAGACGGTAGGTCAGGATAATGTGGCGTTCTTCCATTGTCGACAGGTCCACCAGCGGTCGGTACACGGGAGGATTCATCCGTCTCCTCGCCCAACCCAGCGGACGGTGCCTAGGAAGGACAACATGGAGCACACAGTCAAGCAACCCACAGGTACGTACTCACAGCTAGCACAGTAAACGATTCTCTATGCAGTGAATGGCGTGTCTGAGTGGCTATGCAAGGCCTAGGCCTGTGTGACGCAGTTGAAATTGAGCCATGTGGGCCCTGGAAATGGCGGCTGCCTGACCTGTGAAGTGTGACAATGGGATGTGAGGTCAATGCGCTGGCGTGGCACACCGCGGCGGGCGGCGGGCGAAGACCGCGGCGCCAAGCCGCATTGGTTAACATTGAAGCCTATGGGTTTCAGGAGCCAATGGCGAAGGGCGCCGGCGGTGGCGGGACGCACCGCCGCGGTACGCACCGCCGCGGACGTGACCGCCATTTTCTATCTACTTATCCACTTGCGACTTGAACTTTCACAGGAGAGGACCTATACTGCAAGTGTTGCTGTGACCTCGGTCTGGAAGGGACAATGGCTGCTGCACCTGGGGAAAGGGCCCCTGCCTTCACTGGAGAGGAGTTGGAGAAACTTGTGGATGGGGTCCTCCCCCAGTATGCGCTACTCTACGGTCCTCCAGACCAACAAGTGAGTTTAATTCAATCTGGATTTGGGGCCACTGGCTGGCTTGGGGGCCTGGCGGGGGGCCTGGCGGGGATGGGGGGCATGTTGGGCCTGGCGGGGGGCATGGCGGGGGGCATGGCGGGGATGGGGGGCATGTTGGGCATGGCGGGGGGCATGGCGGGGATGGGGGGCATGTTGGGCCTGGCGGGGGGCATGGCGGGGGGCCTGGCGGGGATGGGGGGCATGTTGGGCATGGCGGGGGGCATGGCGGGGATGGGGGGCATGTTGGGCCTGGCGGGGGGCATGGCGGGGATGGGGGGCATGTTGGGCCTGGCGGGGGGCCATGCCACAGAGTCAGACTGGACCAGTGAGACGGAGGGTGAGGGGAGCTCCACGACGGGGACGACTGGACCCTGCAGCGACACGGACACGTCCTCGGAAGGGGGCTCCCTTGCGGGGGTGGCACCATCCGTGCCCCCCGCCATTACAGGTACAGCCGCCACCCAGCGCACCATCTCCGCCCTCCCAGCAGCCCCTCAGCGTTCGCCCCGTGCCCGCTCTGCCAGGAAGCCGGGCATCTCCTTCGCCCCAGGCACCTCAGGCCCTGCCCCTGTTACCCCCGCTGCCCTCAGTGAGGAGGTCATTGACCTCCTCCGAACGCTCATTGTTGGGCAGACTACCCTTTTGAATGCCATCCAGGGGGTGGAGAGGGAGGTTCATCGCAGCAATGCGTACCTGGAGGGCATTCATTCGGGTCAGGCTGCCCATCAGCGATCGTTCCAGGCTCTGGCCTCAGCAGTGACGGCAGAAATTGTCCCTGTCTCCTGCCTGCCTCTACTAACTCCCTCCTCCCAGTCTCCTGTTCCTCTGCCTGTCCCACCCACACCATCAGACCAGCCTGCACACACATCAACACCCAAGAGAAGCTCATCCAAACATAAGCACCACAGATCACGCAGACATTCACACACGCAACATTCCGATGCAGACATGCCAACAGTCACTACCACCTCTGTGACCCCCACCTCCTCGTCTCCCTCCTCCCTCCCTGTGACGTCTACACTCACACCTCCATTCACCTCACCATCAGCCAGTGTTTCCATCACCAGCACACCCTCCACTCCAGTCCGCACACGTGCAGTCACCACCCCCACTGCCATTTACACGTCCCCTGTGTCCTCTCCCACTGTGTCTGTCACCCCCTCTTCCACACCACACAAACGCAGCCACCCACCCACCCAACAGCCATCCACCTCACGACAGCCTATCCCTCCTGCACCTGCACCCAAAGACAGCAAACGTGACTCACCTACAACCACATCCTCTCCCTCCACTCCCATTCCCACTGTACCTACCACTCTCCATTGTCCCAAGAAGCTCTTCCTCGCCACTACTTACTTCTTTCCTGACCCTGAGCCCCCCCCTCCTTCTCGTCGGGGTAAGAAGAGCACCTCAGCCACCACCAGCCCTGCAGCCCCCTTGACAAGGGTGCAGGGGTATTGGAGCCCGCCAGCCCGCATGTCTGGATCTTCGCCCAGCAGCAAGGGGACAGCCAGCCCACCCCCTGGGAAGAGGAGCAGAAGGCGGAAGGGGCGCCGCAGGAGCCCGCCTTCTACATCCCCCCCGGACACCACCCAGAGACAGTCACCAGCCACAGCTCCAAAGGGAGGAAAGGGCCACAGGCCCACGACTAAGGAGGGCAAGGGCAGCAAGTCGGAGAGGTCAGGCAGCAGGCCTGCTGCCCAGGAGGAGCCCACAACCCCCATAGCCGCTGCCCCGGGAGGAACCGGCACAGCTGCCCCGGGAGAGCCCACCACCCCCATAGCCGCTGCCCAGGGAGGACCCAGCCCAGCTGGCCAGGAGGGCCCCACCACCCACAGCCCAGGTGGGCATTGAAGGAGCACCATCCCCGCTGCCCAGGAGGGCACCACCAGGCAATTAGCAGTTGGCCATAGACCGGCCGCCGTCTCCAGAACCGCTGAACTGGGCCCCGCCGTCTCAAGAACCGCTCCGCTGGGCCCCGCCGTCTCAAGAACCGCTGAACTGGGCCCTTCAAGGCAAGGAGCGCTGAACTGGGCCCCGCCGTCTCCAGAACCGCTGAACTGGGCCCCGCCGTCTCAAGAACCGCTGAACTGGGCCCCGCCGTCTCCAGAACCGCTGAACTGGGCCCCGCCGTCTCCAGAACCGCTGAACTGGGCCCCGCCGTCTCAAGAACCGCTGAACTGGGCCCCGCCGTCTCCAGAACCGCTGAACTGGGCCCCGCCGTCTCCAGAACCGCTGAACTGGGCCCCGCCGTCTCAAGAACCGCTGAACTGGGCCCCGCCGTCTCCAGAACCGCTGAACTGGGCCCCGCCGTCTCCAGAACCGCTGAACTGGGCCCCGCCGTCTCAAGAACCGCTGAACTGGGCCCCGCCGTCTCCAGAACCGCTGAACTGGGCCCCGCCGTCTCCAGAACCGCTGAACTGGGCCCCGCCGTCTCAAGAACCGCTGAACTGGGCCCCGCCGTCTCCAGAACCGCTGAACTGGGCCCCGCCGTCTCCAGAACCGCTGAACTGGGCCCCGCCGTCTCAAGAACCGCTGAACTGGGCCCGCTGTCTCCAGAACCGCTGAACTGGGCCCCGCCATCTCCAGAACCGCTGAACTGGGCCCCGCCGTCTCAAGAACCGCTGAACTGGGCCCTTCAAGGCAAGGAGCGCTGAACTGGGCCCTTCAAGGCAAGAACCGCTGGCCCTTTGGCAGACGTGGCAGGGCAGGATCTATCTCGGGCAGGGCTGCAGGATGTCCTCTGGCCAACTTGCCTCCTCCAGTGGCAGTGGGGTCTGTTATGGACTGTATGGACTGTGGCTTTGCTCTCCCCAGGATGGCCCAGTGGGCAGGCCACCCACTGTATGGACTGTATGGACTGTGGCTTTGCTCTCCCCAGGATGGCCCAGTGGGCAGGCCACCCACTGTATGGACTGTTTGGACTGTGGCTTTGCTCTCCCCAGGATGGGCCAGTGGGCAGGCCACCCACTGTATGGACTGTTTGGACTGTGGCTTTGCTCTCCCCAGGATGGGCCAGTGGGCAGGCCACCCACTGTATGGACTGTTTGGACTGTGGCTTTGCTCTCCCCAGGATGGCCCAGTGGGCAGGCCACCCACTGTATGGACTGTTTGGACTGTGGCTTTGCTCTCCCCAGGATGGCCCAGTGGGCAGGCCACCCACTGTATGGACTGTTTGGACTGTGGCTTTGCTCTCCCCAGGATGGCCCAGTGGGCAGGCCACCCACTGTATGGACTGTATGGACTGTGGCTTTGCTCTCCCCAGGATGGGCCAGTGGGCAGGCCACCCACTGTATGGACTGTTTGGACTGTGGCTTTGCTCTCCCCAGGATGGGCCAGTGGTCATGGAGTCCCCTCGTGGATCTGGCTTCGTGTACTCAAGTGGCTGAGGTGCCCCCCCTTCCCTTCACCCTGAGGTGCCTGTCCTATTTTCTTTCTGATGCCCCTGCAGTGTTCTCTCCGTGGAGTTCTTGTCGTGAGACTGGGCCTTGCCCCTTTGCACAGGACCCCTGTGATCCACGGACAGTGGTTGGACTACATTTAGTAGCTGTATATATTTTGTACATAGTTTATTTATTTATTGGGATTACTGGTGTACATATTTCAATATATCTGCCCGTTTATGATCTCTTCTTTTGGTCTTTGCATTATTTCGGAGGGGGTGGTTTGTGGGTTGTGACAGTGATCTGTGGGAATGCATTGATGTGTGTGTTGTAGTGGGTGTGGGTGGGTGGGTGTGTGCCGGTAATCTTTTCCCTCCCCTGTGTCGTAGGTGCAGTACTCACCGATGTCTTCCGCGCCGCCGGGCGTGCTCCTGGTATATAAGCAGGTATAGGAGTGCGGGGATGACCTGCAACTCTGGTTCCATACTGCCGGAATCTCGCGTGGAGTGCGTAGAGGTGAGCGTTTTCCCGTTCGTAGTCTGTTTCCGCCGTGTTCTTATCGGCGGTGCTCCCGCCCCGGAAAAGGTGGCGGATTGGTGGGTCGTAATAGGGTGGGCGGTACATTGTCTGCCGCCTGGCTGTTGGCGGGAACCGCCGCGCTGTTTGTTTGTACCGCCGTGGCGGGCGGAGTGTTAATACGGCGGGCTGTGTTGGCGGTTCCCGCCAGGGTCAGAATTGCATATTTTAGACCGCCGGCCTGTTGGCGGCTTGGCCGCCGCTTTATCACCGACCGCCAGGGTCAGAATGAGGGCCATAATTCCTTAAGTGCCCTATCTAACCTCTCTATTATGGTTTTTTCCAGACATTGATACTGTGAAGATGTAACACATTAAACATTTATTTCATTAACATACAGAAGAATCTTCGATTTTGTAGTCTGAAGATCCACACCTAGAACGCCAAAATTACATCTGTTTTTTTCCTGAACTATATTGCATATGTTATCTCAGATACCTGCTATGTGACTGTTATTTGCTACCTATTTCAGTCTTCAAGCAAGAATACTGCCCATATTTCCCCCATTCAGCTATAATTCAAATGAATTCAATTGACTTTGTTGAAGTCAAGAGCTCTCCGTCCCATCATTGCTTCTTCATTAGCACCTTGATAGTATTGAGCCAACTGAATAGAGTCTCCTGAATATATTGAAAACGTTGTTTAGCCATTGATAGGGCATGTTCTGATTCCAATCTTTGCAATAGAGTTCTCAATTCATTGGTTCTAAATTGCTCATTTCAAATATTTTGAATTGGTATGTGTGAAGGGGGAACTTCTTATGATAGCTTTCAATGCAATCCCAAACCACATAAGGGGAGGCAATATGCATCTTATTAGAAATATGTTCCTCCAAAAGGTTGGATACATAGAACATACATTTGAGTCAATAAGGTGCCCTCTGACAAATGTCCAGCCAAGTGAGCTTGGAGTGTATGAAGCCACATAATATAAGTGGGTTGTGATTCAACACTATTCATGGATGTAATTCAATACGTGTATAAGAGATTACATTTGGCTTATCAAAAAACCATTGATTCTATGCCAGGATTTGTATGGGACTAAGTAGAATATGAAACCTGGCTGTTGTGAGCAGAGCATACGATAAACATCTGCAATCCCTAGAGGGCTCATTATGTGAAGGGATCTGCCTAATATTGTTGCATTCGAGGGGCAATATGCGGCCTCATGGAATCAATCATTGGATCAATAGTAAGATTAATATTCCCACATACAATAAGTGGTGTCTCCCAATTTGATAATTCTACCATTAACTAGTTGAATGTGGCTGTATCATCTGTATTAACTGCATAAACACCACATATTGTAATTGCAATTATGTTCTTAAAAACCAGAGCAAAAAGCCTTTGACATGCAGTGCAAGGTAAAATACATTACATGTAAGCAATATAGGCCTAGTCAAGCTAACTTTATTTAATTATTTTCAATCTGAACTTCAAACGTGATTATATGTCCACGCATAATGTCAGAATAAATGCAAAGTGTAAATACATTAATTCATGCCTAGATATGCAATGCACTTTCAATAAGTGCAGTGTATCTTGAAAAATAAATGTACATGAGAACTAGAAATCTTCATGTGAACCCAAACATTAGAACACACATATATAAATCTCCAGTTTCTATGGAGAATACACCTCAGTAATACTTTTTAGGTTCTTCACTTTACAATAATAAAGTTAAGGCACCTAGGCCCTCATTATGACATAGGCGGTAAATGCCGCTTACTGCCGCAGTGAATATCCATTCGCCATATCATGACACACACACATACCAAACTGACAGAATACTGCCAAATACACAAATCCACCAGCCCAAAGGTCTGTGGTAAAGTGTCAGTACAAACACCCATACCGTTACGCCAACAAAACAACTCCCACCACATTATGACCCACTAATCACCACGGCGGACATTCAACGGCAGTAAACCATTGGCGGTACACACTGGTGCGCTCAGATTGGCCACCCAAATACAAAACAACACAACATTGGCCAATACCAGAAACACACGCCTGACACTCATACACACAGCACACACACCAACAGCACTATAAAACACCCACCCACATTACACACAACCCTTAAAATACCAAAAAGCGCCGCAAGACTAACGCGAAGACCGCTGAGACTACACACACACACATCACAAACACCCATCCATCTTTCACTTACCCCACATCCCACACCCCACCACATCACTTAACACCCTCTGCCAACACACACCACACAACACCCATGTCCCCACTAAGGCACTCCGTTTCACTGATGAGGAGTTGTGGGTCATGGTCGAGGAAATCATCAAGGTAGAGCAACAGCTGTTTGGAGCACAGGTACAGAAAATATCCATTGCCAGGAAGATGGAGAGTCATGGACAGGGTGAACACCGTGGGACAGCATCCAAGAACAAAGGGATGACATCAGGAAGAGGTGGAACGACCTGCGGGGAAGGTACATTCCGTAGCAGCAAGGCAACAGCTCACCATCCAGAGGTCTGGCGATGGACTCCCACCTCCTCCCACACAGCTCACAGCATGCGAGGAGAAAGTCTTGGCAATCCAGCATCCTGAGGGACTCACTGCCGTGTCAGTGGTGTTAACGCCCTGGTGGTTGGTGTGGTACATTGGCTGTCTATGGAGTTATTGCCGGCATGGTCATAATTTGGCTGTAATTACTGCTAGCCTGTTGGTGGTATTGCCGCCACTTTAACAGTCACTGTCAATGTCATAATGACCGCCATAAAGTACATAGTGTAAGGTACGCGTATATATTGCTTCTGTGACGTGTAAGGGTTGAAGCCTAAATTACGCTGCTCCACTAGTTAGCAAACTTTATTACTATTGCTTGCATTACTATCATTGTCACACTTACTCAGACCTTCTACTTTGACTTGAGGCCCATCTATGAGGTTCCCCGATAATTCCTCAGGGCTGGCAATGCAGTCAGTAGTAGATTTATCAATTTCAGGCTCAGCGGCTGCTATTGATTCCAGATCTAAAACATTAGATAAGGAAAAGTAGACCTTTGTGGATCCACTATCTGAGCCTGTGGTGCCATAGACTGTGCAAATTTGTCCATCTCACACATTCTTTATCAAAGTTTGGATCAGAGTCTGCTATAGACCCCAGGCCAGAAACATTGCATGAGGAAAATAAGGCCTTTTGTGGGTCTGCCATCTGAGCCTGTGGTACAGACTGTGCAAGTTTTTCTGTCTCACCCAAAGCTGTTTCAAGATTTTGACAGTGATTTGTCCAAAATGATGACCAGTAATATGATGGGGTCCTAAGGTAGTCTGCCTTTGCAACAGCAGGAGAATTGTAGAAATGGTCAAACAATTGTGCTTTCTGACAATACCCCAAATAGTTTCTGGGTCCTAGAGGAAGAGCTTTCCATTAGAATGTGATTGATCATAATCTCCAAAATCTGTGCCTGCAGGGCTACTCTTGACTTTGTCACTGAAGTGATCTCTTTATCCGACCATAGCTGGCTCTCCTCCATGAAACAAAGTAACAACAGTTTTCCCCTTCCTTTTCCAGGTACTTCTGGTGCATGGCACAGTCTGTGCTGATTCTGCCTTAACCAGCTGGTGTATGTCAGTAAGGGGGAACAGACATAGCTTAGATGCTTGGATTTTGCACTAGTCAGAGCATCATGTTCTCTAGGGCTGTGTTGGACAAGGTCTGCCATGTTGACCAGAGGGGATCCAGCATTACAAAATCACTCAATTTCTGAAGGAGTAGAGGTCCTACAGTAATATTAATCAGCATCAGCTTTGCCATTCACTGCATGTACAAATGCAGGTCTGATCCTGACCCCCAAGCCTTGCGTGACTCAAGCCAAAGCACACTTGAGGAGAAGAAAAGAAAAAAGCAGCTATTAGTCTGCCACATCAGTGCCGTCAAATTTCTAAATCCACTTGCGACTAAGGATGGGTGAACAACAGTGCTTAATTTGTAAAAACTAAGTGTCAGGGCTCTTGTTAGGAGTCCACTGCAGCTGCACCTCCCATTGCCCCCACACAACTACTAACCATTCCATCCTACAAATGTGACAGTTCAGACTGCAACCAAAGCTATTCTTGTATCTTTAGGTGGCAGATGGTAGTCATTTTTAATGTATATTGAAGAATTGAACAACTGCTATTCTCATCACAAAATCAGAAAACATCATCACCATGCAGCAGGCTGCCATAAGTGCCAATGTTAACAATTAAGTGCTGGTGCCGAGCACCAGAGCCACCGGCTCAAACTAAGCACTGGTGAACAGGGGTCCAGACAATGGGCACGTCTGAGTACATTTGTTATGAGAGGGATTTTGCTTGGGATAGTCAGTGAGGCAGTGCATATTGCCCCCTTAGCTGCAGCTGCCATTGCAGGCCACTGTCTTACAACTTTGTGTATTTTAAAATATGTTTTAATATTTACATTTGAAGGTAGCAACCAATAAGGTATACCGTTTATAGACAGAATTATACCTATTTTTTTTTATGTTTTTTATAATTTCCTTACGTTAAACTCATAATAAAAATTAAGCTAATGCACATTCATCAAAGGAGATGCACCTTCTGACAGAAGGAATTGCAAGAAAAAAAAAGACAAATCTAAGCACAGCAACACACTTGCTAGCCAGATAAGCATATCTATTCACATTAAATATGGCAGCTCTCTTAAGCTTTTTTGCATCTCTAAAAATAGAATTAGGGCGATACGTCACACTAACCAGCAGTACCCGGTAGCCAGGCACTTTGCTAAACAACACTTTGGCGATGAGAATGTATTGTATTTCATTGTTGTGGACACCATGATGCCTAACATCAGAGGGGGTGGCAGGGAGAAGTCACTTTTTAAACTCCAGACACACTCACTTCTTCTGGCCTTAACTGTGATGAGGAGCTGTCAGTACATCTCAGTTGAACCATATTTTGGCATTGATAGCATGATTCTTTTTCTTGTTTTTTGTGGTGTAAGTTGTTTGACCCGTTATTAATTCAATTTTTTTGTACCTTGATTTTCACTCAGGTCACTTCACTTCACTGCTATTATGCGTAGTCAGCTCTCATAGGGCTATCATAGAAGAAAATTGCCATTGGTTTGTATAAATGGCTGCCCACCTGGGCATGATTCTGAGCATTCAGATAAGATATTATTATCTGCATTCTTGTTTATCTACAACCTTGTTTGCCCAAATGGGCTTGTTCTTTAGCTAGCCATCATGGGATCACTTGTTTCATTATTAGCACGTTGAATGAGTATGCGCTTTCTGTGCTTAATGCAGATATGGGCACTCATGTTGGTCAGTAAGTGCTTTATTACTGCTACCTATGCCATGATTGCAACTACTTTCTGTCGTTTATATTGTTTGCATTTTGTCTTGTTAGTTGTACGGGCCTAGTTTATACATATGGTAACTATATAGTACCTATTTCCTAGTGCAGCCCCAGCTACAGCGTACTATGGGCCAGATCGAAGAAAAGTGGCACTGCACCCAGTGCAGTGTCACTTTTCTTGCACCCCTTAGTGTCCCCCTAACGCAACCATCTGTGCACGGTAGTTAGAGAACTAGCATCAACATTTTTAATGCTAGTTTGGAACTTTGCAGGATTAGCGTAAAAAAATGCTGACTAATACCTTCTTTGAGCAGGCATTAACATCTTAGCTGCTGGGCCTTTCCCCCCCCCCCAGTGCTGCAGCCTTTTTTGGCTATTTGGGGTAGTTTGCGCTTAGGCCTTCAGCACTATTTGTCCACATAAGCTATCCACGCCAAATTTTTCCCAACATCTTAGGGATTCTAAAGGTACCCAGAGTATCTGGGTTTCCCTGGAGGCCTAAAATTTCATTTTTTTTTTAAAAAGGGGAAAAAGGGCTGCTGAAGAAGGCTTGTGGTTTTTTCCCTAAAAATGGCACCAACAAAGGGTTTGCAGCACTTAAATCACCATCTTCACAGCTTTCAGGAACAGGCAGAGTTGAATCAGAAAACCACATTTTTCAACACAATTTTGGCATTTTACTGGACATACTTCATTTGTACTATTTATGGTGCTTTAAGCCTCCTTCCAGTTAGTGACAGGAATGGGTGTGGAACCAATACTGGATCCTGGGAAGCTAAGCATTTCTGAAAAGAAGACAAAATTCTGAATTCAGCAAGGGGTCATTTGTGTAGATCCTACAAGGTTTTCCTACAGAAAATAACAGCTGAAATAAAAAAAAATATTGAAATTGAGCTGAAAAAACAGCCATTTTTCTCCATGTTTTACTCTGTAACTTTTTCCTGCAATGTCATATTTTTGAAAGCAATATACTGTTACGTGTGCTGGACTCTTCTGGTTGTAGGGATATGTAGGCTTGTAGGTTCATCAAGATTCCTAGGTACCCAGAGCCAATAAATGAGCTGCACCTTGCTATGGGTTTTCATTCAATTCCGGGTATACATCAATTCATTTGCTGAAAAATAGGTATCAAGAAAACCTTTGTATTTATAAAATGGCCACAAGATAAGGTATTGAGAAGCAGTGGTTATTTGCAGATCTCAGAATTCCGGGGTGCCCATACTAGTGAATGACAGGCCATTTCTCAAATAGACGTCTTTTTTACACACTGTCTTACATTTGGAAGGAAAAAATGTAGAGAAAGACAAGGGGCAAGAACACTTGTTGTGCTATTCTGTGTTCCCCCAAGTCTCCCGATAACAATGGTACCTCACTTGCGAGGGTAGGCCTAATGCTTGCGACAGGAAAGGCAATATGGACACATCACATTTTTTACACTGAATCTGACGTGTTTTTTGCAAAGTGCCTAGCTGTAGATTTTGGCTTCTAGCTCAGCTGGCACCTAGGTAAACCTACCAAACCTGCACATTTCTGAAAACTAGACAGCTAAGGGAATCCAGGATGGGCTGACTTGTGGGGCTCTCACCAGGTTCTGTTACCCAGAATCCTTTGCAAACCTCAAAATTTGGCCAAAAAACACTTTTTCCTCGTATTTCAGTGACAGAAAGTTCTGGAATTTGAGAGGAGCCACAAATTTCCTTCCACCCAGCATTTCTCCAAGTCTCCCGATACAAATGGTACCTCACTTGTGTGGGTAGGCCTAGCGCCCGCGACAGAAAATGCCCCAAAACACAATGTGAACACACCACATTTTCACAAAGAAAACAGAGCTGTTTTTTACAAAATACATAGCTGTGGATTTTGGCCTCTAGCTCAGCCGGCATCTGGGGAGACCTAGCACACCTGTGCATTTTTTAAAACTAGACACCTGGGGGAATCCAAGATGGGGGGACTTGTGGGGCTCTGACCAGGTTCTGTTACCCAGAATCCTTTGCAAACCTCACAATTTGGCCAAAAATACACCTTTTCCGCTCATTTCGGTGACAGAAAGTTCTGAAATCTGAGAGGAGCCACAAATTTCCTTCCACCCAGTGTTCCCCCAAATCTCCCCATAAAAATGGTACTTCACTTGTGTGGGTAGGCCTAGCGCCAGCGACAGGAAGTGCCCCAAAACACATCGTGGACACTCCACATTTTCAGAAAGAAAACTGAGCTGTTTTTAACGAAGTGCCTGGCTGTGGATTTTGGCCTATAGCTCAGCCGGAACCTGGGGAAACCTAGCAAACCTGTGCATTTTGAAAACTAGACACCTAGGGAAATCCAAGATGGGGTGACTTGTGGGGCTCTCACCAGGTTCTGTTACCCAGAATTCTTTGCAAACCTCAAAATTTGGCCAAAAATTAACTTTTTCCTCTCATTTCTGTGACAGAAAGTACTGGAATCTGAGAGGAGCCACACATTTTCTCCCACACAGCATTTCCCCAAGTCTCCTGATAAAAATGGTACCTCACTTGTGTGGGTAGGCCTAGCGCCCGCGACAGGAAATGCCCCAAAACACAACGTGTACAGACCACATTTTCCCAAAGAAAACAGAGCTGTTTTTTACAAAGTGCCTAGCTGTGGATTTTGGCCTCTAGCTCAGCCGGCACCTGCTGAAACCTAGCAAACCTGCGCATTTTTGAAAACTAGACACCTAGGGGAATCCACGATGGGGTGACTTGTGGGGCTCTCTCCAGGTTCTGTTACCCAGAATCCTTAGCAAACCTCAAAATTTGGCCAAAAAAACACTTTTTCCTCTTATTTCGGTGACAGAAAATTCTGGAATCTGAGAGGAGCCACAAATTCCCTTCCACCCAGCATTCCCCCAAGTCTCCCGATACAAATGGTACCTCACTTGTGTGGGTAGGCCAAGCGCCCGCAACAGGGAATGCCCCAAAACACAACATGAACACATCACGTTTCACAACGAAAACAGAGCTGTTTTTTACAAAGTACCTAGCTGTGGATTTTGGCTCTAGCTCACCCGGCACCTGGGGAAACCTAGCAAACCTGCACATTTTTTAAAACTAGACACCTAGGGGAATCCAAGATGGGGTGACTTGTGGGGCTCTCACCAGGTTCTGTTACCAAGAATCCTTTGCAACCTCAAAATTTGGCCAAAAAAACACTTTTTCCTCTCATTTTGGTGACAGAAAGTTCTGGAATCTGAGAGGAGCCACAAATTTCCTTCTACCCAGCATTTCCGCAAGACTCCCGATAAAAATGGTACCTCACTTGTGTGGGTAGGTCTAGCTCCCGCGACAGTAAATGCCCCAAAACACAACGTGTACACACCACATTTTCACAAAGAAAACAGAACTGTTTTTTAAAAAGTGCCTAGCTGTGGATTTTGGCCTCTAGCTCAGCCGGAACCTGGGGAAACCTAGCAAACCTGCGCATTTTTGAAAACTGGACACCTAGGGGAATCCAAGATCGGGTGACTTGTGGGGCTCTCACCAGGTTCTATTACCCAGAATCCTTTGTAAACCTCAATATTTGGCCAAAAAAACACTTTTTCCTCTCATTTCGGTGACAGAAAGTTTTGGAATCTGAGAGGAGCCACAAATTTTCTCCCACCCAGCATTTCCCCAAGTCTCCTGATAAAAATGGTACCTCACTTGTGTGGGTAGGCCTAGCGCCCGCAACAGGAAATGCCCCAAAACACGTGTACACACCATATTTTCATAAAGAAAACAGAGCTGTTTTTTACAAAGTGCCTAGCTGTGGATTTTGGCCTCTAGCTCAGCCGGCACCTGCGGAAACCTAGCAAACCTGCACATTTTTTAAAGCAAGACACCTAGGAGAATCCAAGATGGGGTGACTTGTGGGGCTCTCACCAGGTTCTGTTACCAAGAATCCTTTGCAACCTCAAAATTTGGCCCAAAAAACACTTTTTCCTCTCATTTCAGTGACAGAAAGTTCTGGAATCTGAGAGGAGCCACAAATTTCCTTCCACCCAGCATTCCCCCAAGTCTCCCAATAAAAAGGGTACCTCACTTGTGTGGGTAGGCCTAGCGCCCACGACAGGAAATGCCCCAAAACACAACGTGTACACACCACATTTTCACAAAGAAAACAGAGCTGTTTTTTACAAAGTGCCTAGCTGTGGAATTTGGCCTCTAGCTCAGCCGGCACCTGGGGAAACCTAGCAAACCTGCGCATTGTTGAAAACTAGACACCAAGGGGAATCCAAGATTGGGTGACTTGTGGGGCTCTGACCAGGTTCTGCTACCCAGAATCCTTTGTAAACCTAAAAATTTGGCCAAAAAAACACTTTTTCCTCTCATTTCGGTGACAGAAAGTTCTGGAATCTGAGAGGAGCCACAAGTTTTCTCCCACCCAGCATTTCCCCAAGTCTCCCAATAAAAATGGTACCTCACTTGTGTGGGTAGGCCAAGCGCCTGCGACAGGAAATGCCCCAACGCTGCTGTACACCAAGGGCTTAAAACATTGTCAAAGCAAATATCTCTCATAGGCGAGAATAGGTGGCTTTGCTAATGCTTGTTTTTTTATATATATTACCTACTGGCAGTTGCCGGTAGATAGGTATAGCTAGGACCATGTTTCCATAGCAAAAGTGCTTTTGACTTGCGTATTTCTTTGCCACCTTTTGTCGGATCTCCACCAAATTTTCCAAAAGAGTGTGCCATAAATTCTTGTTGCACATGGAAAGTTTCGGGGTGATCCGTCAAGCAAGGGCAGAGAAAAAGATGGGGTCAAAAAAAGTGTGTTCCCCATGTTAATTCCCATAAGAGTTTTGAACATGACTACAAGCCGAACCGTTGGCCTGAATTACACCAAATTTAGCAGAAAGCTAGATTTTGTTCTGCAGATTGTGCTTTTTGTTATTTGGTTTAAATCCATTCAGTAGTTGTTGGCAAATGTCAGGAAATCCAAATTTAGAGCTGCTGTAGTTCCTGCAAGACAACTTTGTGAAGAATAACAAGCTTGTGCAGAGAAATGCAGAGCTCTGATTTGCTGCTAACAGTTCAACCAGGAAATGTTGGCAGCCCTTTTCAGACTTGGCTTGAGCTGAGCCTGTAAAATAAAAGTTTAATACATGAAAAGGGGGTAGGGTACATTTACTCTCGCCCACTAGCCTTGGTGCCCCAGGGACCACCCAAGGTTAAAAAACATTTATGAAAAAAAGAAATTTGAAAATCATGAACACGTGGTTTCTGTGATTGCTTTTATTTTTGCCCCTGTGGGGGCCGGGACCGGGGGCATTGCTGTAGAAGAGGGGGGGGGGTGCATGGGGCCCCCTCCTAGGGCTTATCAAAGCCCCAGGGACGGCCACCTCCTGGGCCACCGGTGCCAGCATGGCACCTCCTGAGCCCCAGTGGGGCCAAATGTTAATAAATTAATGCAGAGGGGGCTGCTTGGCACCCTGCAGCCCTAGGGATTGCCACCTCCCTGGGGCAAAACAAAAAATTAAAACAGGGGCCTGCACTCCCCCAGGCAGCCCCAAGATCACCACCTCTCTGGGACAAAACATGAAATTAATGTGAGGGGCCCGTGTGGCCTCCCCAAAGCCCCAGAGACCGTCACCTCCCCAGGGCACATAAATATATCTAGGTCTGCCAGTGCTTCAGGGACTGTCACCTCCCTGGGGCAAATCATGAAATAATGCTGGGAGACCCATGTGGCCCCTGTAGCACTAGGGACCACTACCTTCTGGGGCAAAACATAAAATGAATGCAGCCAGCCCTGGGGACTACCACCTCCCCGGGGCAATTTATTCAAATTAAGAGGGCCATGCGCCCCCCACCCCCCACAATCCTGGGGACCGTCTCCTCTCCAGGGCTGGATAAAAATAATGAAGGGGGTCTGTCATGGACCCCAGGGAGCACCACCTCCTCGTGGCTAAATAAAATATTGCAGGGGGGCTGTGCAGCCCCACTCATGGAGCCATAGATGCCCCCTGGGGACTTCCACCCCCAGAGCCGGCTCCTGCTACCTCCCGAGGTGCCTACCCTCAGGAGGTAGCTGTTTGCTTTTCCTTGGTGTGAGATCACAGCTCCCATCAAGCAAAATCAAACACTTTTTTTAAAATCTGTTTTATTAATTTCAACATATATTACCAGTCACAATTACATAACTGGGTAAGATACACCATATTCCAGCAATAAGGAAAAAATGAATGAAATATGATTTGGTCTCTGAGGCAAGCATTAGATCAATCATTTGGTTCCAAGCAACACTGACATGGAATAACATTCTGTTCTCTCTACGATGCCATACAATGGGAACTCTATCACAATGCCTGCATTACACATTCTCCAGTTTCCCTCTATTATTTCCAATAACACAATGCTATTCTAGCAATAGGCACAGCAACCCACTTGTGTGTAACCTTGCCCTCCATTCCAGACCCAGGATGGCCCAGTAAATTACTATTGCTCATGATATTCCCATAAGTATACTGTTGGGAGACAATCTAGACATTGTGGCATTCCGTTACCTATATTACTCCACTAAGAATGTGTATCTATTAGGAAACTATTTTCATCAGTTCGATCCAGTGAACATAAAAAGGCTAATACATATATGAGTCCTCTGTTCACCTCTTAATGAATCACGGCGGGCGCTCATCATTCTTAGCTTCCATTGTGGTCACCAAGGCTTCCCAGGTGTCATAGCCTGTAAATGCCTGCCCTCTGTCCCGCAAAGCCCGCAGGACACGCATTTCTACCTGTGCCCATTTCAATGCCATGGCACGCTAGCTAGCCAATTCTGGTGGACGAGAGGCCTTCCATCCCATAGCAATCATTCACTTGTACATAATAAACTTTAGATCGACAAATTTATTAATTTGTTTATGCTGCTTAGCTCTAGGACGTATGCCCAGGGGACGGGACTCCGGAGTGGGTGCAAATGAATTACCAGTTATATCCGTGATGTCTGTTAGAATATTCTGCCAGACCCTCTGCAGTGAGCCACATTCCCACCCCATATGATAGAAGCTAGCTGTGTGAAACCTACAGCGGGGACATGATGGAATCACCGTTGGGTACATTCGTTGGATACGATATGGGGACAGGTACATTTGATGGACATAATTAAATTGCATATATCAAAATGTAGGGTTTAGGGACACTCTCGGCACCTGTTGGAGGGCTTCAGTCCACTTCATAACAGGTAGAGGGATAGGTAGAACCAGATTCCATCTGTGGAGCGCTACCTCATGCTGTGTAATGGCCACACTAGTAAGTTCTCTGTATGAATTAGTAATGACCTTTTTTGAACCACTGTCTGAGAGCAAAGCATGCAGGGCAGGGGAAGTTGGAGGCTCCCGATCTCTGTAAGTCCAAGCTGTTTTAATCAGGTGACAGATAACATGGTATATAATAAAGTGTCCCAATCCCAGCGAGGTAAGATCCATCATTGCCTCGAAAGATATCAGTGTGCCGTTATCAAAACAGTCCCCTACCGTTTCCATCCCCGCCTCCACCCATGAAGCCATGGAGTGAGTGTGGAATAACAACGGGGGTTAGATTTTCCATCCTGTATATATCTACGCCAGCTAGTGTATGCTGCTGTCAACAGTGGGTTGTCGTCGACTCGTTGCGGTACATGTTCAGATAACCATGTGTAAAGGGGAGTATCACCCATCTGTGTATGTCCCCATATTGCTTCAAGTGACTCAGGCATCCTCAACCAGCGCAGTGGCCACTGTAATTGTGCTGCCGCATAATAGTATTAAAAATTCTGAGCACCCAGCCCCCCCAATCGCAACGGACGCTGCAGAGTGGTGAGTGTGACCCGGTGCCTGTCCTGCCCCCAGATGAGTCCTAGTAACATACTGTTAAGTTCACGGAAAAAGCTCCTGGGGACAACTATGGGCAAGGCTGCAAAATAGTATAGGAGCCTTGGAAGGATTAACATGTTCGCGATAGGCACCCTGCCAATAGTAAGAGGCAGCGAACACCAAAATTGGAGCGAGCTTCTCATGGATTGGAGCATGCAGGCCAGGTTACCGTCTCTCAGGTCATCCACCCTGCGGTATATTTGTATGCCCAGGTACTTAAAGTTGTTGAAGCACCATTTGAGCCTACTCAGAGGAAGCGCTTACCCCACCGCCGTGGTAAGTTCAACCAAGGGAAACAAGCAGGATTTGGACCAGTTGATATCACTCCATATACATCCAGTAAGGCCATCACTGCAGGCAAAGTGGCCCCCACGCTCGCCAAGTAAAGCCGAGCCTCATCTGCATAAAGCAAGATGACGTGAGGTTTCCCCATCCTGTATAGCCCCCACTGCTCGGCCCTCAATCGTAGTCTGGCAGCTAGAGGTTCCATTGAAATGGCAAACAACAGGGGTGACAATGGGCACCCCTACCCAGACCCTCTCCCGATGGGGAAACTGTCAGATATCACTCCTCCTGTTTTCATCCTGGCAGTAGGATTAGCGTAAAGAGTCCACACCCACCCCACAAAGCCCTGGCCAAAACCCATACATCGCAGTGTGGCAAACGAGAAGTCCCAGCCTAGGGTATCAAATGCCTTCTCTATATCTAAAGAAACGGGCCAGATTGTCATGGGCATCGGCTGGAGTGTCACTAATGATGCTGAGCAGCCTATGTATATTCAAGAATGTGTTATGAGTGGGTATAAAGCCATTTTGATCTTCATGTATTAGGGTGTGTAGAACAGGGGCAAGACTATTTGCCAGCACTTTACCTAAAATCTTACAATCTAAATTGAGCAGTGGCAATGGCCTATAAGACCTTACATCTGAGGGATCACGGTCAGGTTTGGGAAGCACCACAATCAGCGCCTCTCGTTCGGATAACGGGAGCATGCCGCGAGTCCATGCCTCCTCAAACACAGACAGCAAGGGGCAGGATAAATGTTGGGAGTAAGCAGCGTAATATTCTATCGGCAGACCGTCTGTGCCTGGGGTTTTGTTGCGGGCTATTTGTGCTATTGCCACATTAACGGCCAGATGTAGAAAGATTTTTGCATGGTGCAAACTGCGGAAATCGCAGTTTGTGCCATGCAAAAAGCCTTTTGCGATGCACATTCACAATTTGCGAGTCGGTACCAACTCGCAGATTGTGAATGCGACTTGCAAATAGGAAGGGGTGTTCCCTTCCTATTTGCGACTCGCATCGCTATGCTAAATTGCTTTGTGACCGCGAATGCGGTCGCACAGCAATTCGCAGTTACCACCAGTGTCACACTGATGGTAACCCATTCGCAAAAGGGAAGGGGTCCCCATGTGACCCCTTCCCCTTTGTGAATGTTGCCAATAAGGGTTTTTCAGAGCAGGCAGTGGTCCAATGGACCACTGCCTGCTCTGAAAAACCGAAACCAAAAGGTTTTGTTATTTATTTTATTTTGCAACTCGTTTTCCTTTAAGGAAAACGGGCTGCAAAATAAAAAAAAAACTGCTTTATTTAAAAAGCAGTCACAGACATGGAGGTCTACTGACTTCAGCAGGCCACCATCCCTGTGAGTGCAGGGGGTCGCAAAATGCGACCCACCTCATTAATATTAATGAGGTGGGTCTTTGCGACCCCATAGCGACTCGCAGTTGGTGTCTGAGACACCGTACTGCATCCGATTTTGCAATCGGAAATTGCGAGTCGCACCGACTTGCAATTTCCGATTCGCAAAATCGGAAATTGCTACATCTGGCCCTAAGTTCCTCCAGCCTTAAGGGCTCATCAAGTGCCGCCTCATTACTTGCCAATAACTTTGCAAGCGGTGTCTCGGGTAAAAAAAGTTCTAACTTCTGATTGTCATATATCTCCTGCCCCCTATACAGCTCTGTGTAATAATCCCTGAAGGCGTTGTTAATGGCTTCCTGTGTGGAAACCGTTGTCCCATTTGCCAAGTGGATGGTCCCTATGGGGGTATGCTGCTACTCCTCTCGGAGCAACCACGCCAAAAGCTGCCCTGAACGGTCGCCCTCTGCGTGTATTCGCATTAGGTGATAATTATAATCATGTCTGCGGAGTCGTTGATCCACTTCTCCATATAACTTTCGTTTATCGCAGAGGAGTGCAAAGGGCACCCTGCTTTGCGTGACTGTTATTTCCAGTGTACGTACGTCCTTTTCTGGGGTGATTACTTCCTGATGCAGAGAACGCCGCGCCCCCCACAAGGCTGAGAGACAGTGACCCCTCACCACGACTTTGTGTGCATCCCATTCTGTAGCCCTCCATGTAGTGGACTCAGTGTTCAGTTCCCAGTACTGTTTAATACAAGTAGCCAGTTCTTCCCTGTATTGTGCATCCAGCAAAGCCTCGCTCTGCAGGTGGCAAGTAGGTATAGTGGAACACATACCGGGCCCTCGCTGTTCGGCCCCCGGCTTCCTGAGGAGAGAGAAGTGCGAGCGGCTCCCTGACTGTGCGGCGCACCGCTGGAGCTGGGGATGTCTCAGGACCTGGCCCAGAAGGGGGCCCTAGGTGAGCGCCGCAGCGAAGCCGGTCCACATGAGGGTACACTGGGGCACGTGGCCGGCAAATAGAGACTCCTGGCGGATGCGTCGCAGGAGCGGTGCTTCACGCCGCGAGGTGCTACGGAGCCGTGGCTCTCCTTGCTGGAACAAACTAATCTTCACACCGCGCTCTGGCCTCCTGCACTGCAGCCCATGGTGGTGGTGTGCCCCTGCCCACCAGTGAGAAGAAGGGACAGGCAGCCAGGAGGCACGGGCACAACAGGGTTGAGAGGATGAAGAAAGCAGCAAGAAGAAGGGACAGGCAGCAGCAGGCATGCAGACAATGGGGCTGAAAGGGAGGGAAAAGCGTGAGAAGGAGGGACAGGCAGACAGCAGGCACGCAGACCACAGTGCTGCGAGGGAGGAGAACGTAGTGAGGTTGAAGAGGCAGGCAGCAGGCAAGTAGACCACCAGATCTGCAGTTCCACCTTGGAAAGTTATCTGATGCAGATGCTCAAGGAAAAATAACGTTGGCAAAGTTACAGACACACAAGGTCAATGGAGACATTACCATGGCATCCTTCATGCAACTGTAGTGTAGGAGATGCACTATACAGATACCCAATGAGGTGGCACTTACTAATTACCCAATAGATCATACTCCAGTTGGGTAGACATTCTGCACAAAACGGTGGTACTTCTTGGGATAAATACTTAGGGAAGGATTCATTATGGCATGATGCTAATTTGAAAGAAACGGAATGCACAGATATACGCAAAACAGGTGCCTAAGTTGGTAGTCCACTTCTGTAAAGCTCTAATCATCCTAATTTCTTGTGAATGGTCAAGGCAAAGCAAATGTTTTTTCTCTGCATTGTCACACAGTTATTTGTAAACTTTGCTGGAGGTGTTTACATCCTTTATTATTTTTTTTAGCTCAATATCTTAAGGGGTGACTTATCAAGTCAGTTCTTTCTTGTCAACTGCTGCTGAGAGCTAGCCTCTGCTTTAGCCGCGTGTGACATTGGGGCTAGGTGGTTATAGGGGGTTGGCCGTTGGGCCTGGCTGCCAGCAATGCCTGCGGCCAACCCCTGCCACGCACAGCCAAAGGCCATGCATGGCATGGGTGGTTATAGGGAGGTGGCTGCAAGGCGAGGCCATCCAGCCAATTCCCGCCATGCATGGTCAAAGGTCGTTATAGGGGGTGGTCGCAAGGCCTGACCATAGGCCAGGCCCTGCAGCCAACCCATATTAAAGGCCATGCATGACACTGGGTTGGGTCTGCCGTGCTCAGCCAAAGGTGCTTGGATTTGCGTACAGTAATTAAAATTACTTTACATTAAAAAAACCATAGAAATTCACTGAGAAACAAAGATTACAGGGACGTTATAGTTAAGAAATAGAATTTAAAAAAACCCACAGAAATTCACTTAAAATACAAAAAAACATGGACGTTATGGTTTGGCTCACATTTTAAATGTACAAAACTATAGAAATTCAGCAGTTATAACCAGAGTTATTTCAAGTAACTATAACTTGTGCCCTAAGGTAACTATAACTTGCACCTTCACCATGCACTGCTAATCACCCTACATACAAAGGCGTGAGGTATAGGTACTTTAAATAACTCTGAATTTCTATGGTTTTGTACATTTAAAATGTGAGCCATATACACACAAACACACCTATAGTTAGAGACTTAGGGGGTCATTCTGACTTTGGCGGGCGGCGGAGGCCGCCCGCCAAAGTCCCGCCGGCAGAATACAGCTGCGCGGTCAAAAGACTGCCGCGGTAATTCTGAGTTTCTCGCTGGGCTGGCGGGCGACTGCCAGAAGGCCGCCCGCCAGCCCAGCGGGAAACCCCCTTCCATGAGGATGCCGGCTCCGAATGGAGCCGGCGGATTGGAAGGGGTGCGACGGGTGCAGTTGCACCCGTCGCGATTTTCAGTGTCTGCGTGGCAGACACTGAAAATCTTGGTGGGGCCCTGTTAGGGGGCCCCTGCAGTGCCCATGCCATTGGCATGGGCACTGCAGGGCCCCCAGGGGCCCCACGACACCCGTTACCGCCAGCCAGGTTCTGGCGGTCAAAACCGCCAGAACAAGGCTGGCGGTAAGGGGGTTGCCATGGAGGATTCCCTTGGGCAGCGGGAAACCGGCGGTACACCGCCGGTTTCCCGTATCTGACCGCAGCTGTACCGCCGCGGTCAGAATGCCATGGGAGCACCGCCAGCCTGTTGGCGGTGCTCCCGCGGTCGTTGGCCCTGGCGGTCCATGACCGCCAGGGTCAGAATGACCCCCTTAGGGTGACCAGCGATTTGGATTTTTTGTCCTTTTACAACTTTGATGAATGTGCATGAATCTTTGCAGAATTGCTGTCCCCATTTCATTTGTGGGAGAACTGAAAGTTTCGCAGTATTTGGTCAAGGGAGAGCAAGGATAAAAACGGGGGAAGGGGTGTGGTCCCAAAATGGGCTACAAATTCAATTTATTTTCCATGGACATTTGTATTTCACATAGCACAAAAAACGTCATATGGATTTTAATGAAATTTGGCACTATTACATATTTGGGGGTGCAGATGATTCTGTGGGGTACTGCAGATAGATACAGTAAGTAAATGTTAAGTGATTAAGTTTTTCAATTTAGTGATATCTTGTAGACCAATACTACTAAAAGGCTTAAAAGCCAAAAAACTAAACCAAACTACATATGAAAAGTTTACCATTTACTACATGAACAACTGAAAGACCCATTCATGGTCACATGATAACGGAAACCTATAAACAAATACATAACAAATAGAATACATATTAATCTTCATATGTTTTCTTTGCATGCTCACTGGCTCACAAGAAAATAACTGTGCCCAGCAAGTCAAACGAAAACCTTCTTCACTATGTACTCCTGTGCAACAAAATGGGAAAGTGACCCTGCAGTGAGCTACACAAGCTACTATATGGAGGACATGATTATTGGCTGTTAGGAAAAAATATTCCCAATTTTCTTAATTTGTGTAACAATAATGAGTGGCATTCATTTCCTTTGAGCTTCATATGTAGAACAATCCTATTAAAAGTAGCAAAGAAGCCAAAAAAAAAACTAGACTGCCTATATAAAGTTTCGGAATTACTTACTGAAAGACATTCATTGTCACATGAATATGTAAATAAATGAACAAATACATACCAAATGCAATAGATAAAAAGAAACACATCATATTTAGTGCCTGATTTGGAGTTTGGCGCATGGAGTTACTCTGTCACAAACGTGACGGATATCCTGCTCATCGTATTAGGATCCCATAATAACCCATGGACTTCTTAATATGCCGGATGGGATATCTGTTACATTTGTGATGGAGTAACCCGTCCGCTAAACTCTAAATCAGGCCCTAAATCGGATTGCCGCTCTGTAGTTATAATTAGTATTCCCAAATATAGGAATTCCTCAGATATTACCTCCTAATAACTTTCCACCGATTTGATGAATCACCACAAAACTTTCCAGACCTACAACATTTTTAACATTTTGAGATGATGTAAATGTTTGTGGTGAATCGTTAAGGGGGCACAGAGATAAAATGGCGTCCCAAAATGCGTTTTTCCACAATGCATTTTCCATAGACTATTGTATTTGACATGGTGCAACTATCACTGAATGGATTTACACGAAATTTGATAGTATTATACAGTATGGTGCAGAGATGATACTTTTGGGTACTGCAGTTAATTAGGGTAAGTATTTTTTTATTTATAAGGCATTTCCCTTTAATGACATCTGTCCCTGCAATACTTTCATGCAATTTCACTAACGTTTGTGAAACTATCATGGTACATGACTGTAAACCTATTTAAAAATATATATAAAAGAATTTAAATAAATTTCACTACCTATTACCACTTTAATAAAGTGCTAATAAGTAGAGTCCTACTACCCACATCTAAGTCCCTAACACTGATCACTGCCAAAGTGTGATAAACACAATATGGCTGCTTTTAATTCTTAAAAAACAGCTATTACCCAATTATATACTGGCTTGTCATCACCATGTACCACAGTATACTGCAAAGTTATCACAGTATATCATGGCTCCCAAATATAACACAGACCTAGCTGTATTATTGGACTGCAGTACCCCTACATCACTCATGGTGTTGTATGGGCAATGCAATACGTAAGTCAGATTTACAAAGGAACACAAGGCGAGCATTCATGGCCCGGCTTTGATTGGTAGATCTGGAGTAGCGCAAGGTAGCACTATTCGCTGTTTTGCCTTACACTGCACGCCATCATCTACATTTCTGCTAAATTTCACATACATCCATACGCTAAGCTTCTTTAGCCACTCCACTATATGCTATTTCAAGCTAGGCCACTCTACTCTACTTTTTTCCACTGAATGAGACTCCACTTTACGCCACTCCACTCTGCGCTATTACACTGTATGCAATGCCCTTGCATGCTACTCCAGTCTACGTCATTCCACTGTATGATACTTCACTGAGCGCTTTTCCTTTATATGCCATTCCTCTCTACAGCATTCTACTGTACATCACTCCACTCTACTCCACTGTATACCTTGCCACTCTACAACATGTCACTGTACACTATTCCACTGTATGCCACACCACTGTACACTACTTCACTCTAAGCCACTCCAATGTATGACACTCCACTCTACCCCACCCCACCATACGCCACTCGAGTCTACAACACTCCATTATAATCCACTCCACTGTACACTTCTCCAATTGATCAATCAGGGGTTTATATAGCATGACTACTCACCCGTAAGGGTCTCAAGCTGCTGGGGGGGCTACTAATCTGGCTGGGGGCTGTGGTTCAGTTGAAGAGCCAGGTCTTGAGGTCCTTCCTGAATTGGGGCAGCAACGGAGATTGCCTGATGTGGAGAAGCAGGTTATTGTGACGAGGTAGGAAAAAGATTTTCCTCTGGTCTTTGTCCTACAGATACATGGGATGGTAGCCAGTGCCAGCTGGGTGGAGTGGAGGTGTCTGGTGGGTGTGTGGAATATGGCAGTGGTTGAGGTACACAGGTCCTGCATCGTGGAGGGCTTTTTAGGTGTGTGTGAGGAGCTTGAAAGTGTCTCTTTTGTTGAAAGGAAGCCAGTGGAGTTCTCTGAGGTGCTCAGAGTTGTGGCTGTGTTGGGGGGCAGTTAGGACAAGTCTGGCAGCAATGTTTTAGATGTTCTGAAGTTTCTTGATGAGTTTCTGGGTGACACTGGCATAGAGTACGTTGCCACAGTTGAGTCTGCTGCTGATGAGTGCGTGGATGACTGCCTCTCTGGACTCTGTGGGGATCCACCTGAAGACGTTTCAGAGCAGGTGCAGCATGTGGAAGCAGGTCAATGACATGGGGTTGTTCTGGTGGTTCATGGTGAGCGAGGAGTCCAGTATGATGCTGAGGTTTCATGGATGGTCTGTGTTTGTGGGTGGTTACCCAGAAGGGTGGGCCACCATCAGTCATCCAGAGTGGATGGGATGGAGCCCAGGATGAGGACTTCGGCCTTGTCTGAGTTGAGCTTCAGAAAGCTGTCCCTCTTTCAGGTGGCAATGGCCTTTCTGTTGTGGAAGTTGCTCCTGGTGACTGTGGGTTCATTGGTGAGGGAGAGGATCGACTGTGTGTCGTCAGTGTAAGAGATGATGTTGAGTCCATGGGCCCAGATGATGAATGCGAGTGGGGCCATGTAGATGATGAAGAGGATGGGCCTCAGGGAGGAGCCCTGAGGCACTCTGCAGCTGATCTCTGTGGGTTCTGAAAGGAACGGTGGTAGTCTCTTTGCATTTGGTCAGTGAGGAAGGAAGGAGCGGATCCATTCAAGGGTTTTGTCACAGATGCCGTTGTCTTGGAGTCTTGAGCATAGGGTACAGTGGGAGACAGTGTTGAAGGCAGCTGAAGGATCCAGGAGGATGAGGGCTGCTGTTTTGCTTCAGTCAAGGAGGCAGCAGATGTCATCTGAAGCGGCGAGGAGGGCGGTCTTGGTGCTCTGGTTGCTTTGGAAGCCAGATTGGGAGAGGTCCAGGGTGTGGTTGGATTCAATGAAATCAGAGAGCTGGTCGCAGATGGTCTTTCAATGAGTTTGGCTGGGTAGGGAAGCAGGGAGATTAGTCTGAAGTTCTTGAGATCTGTTGGGTCAGCGGAGTGCTTTTTCAGCAGAGAGTTAATCTCAGTGTGTTCCCAGTCTTCAGGGAAGGTGGCAGTCTTGATGGAACAGTTGATGGTGTTGCAGAACTTGGGGGCGATGGTGGTGGCAGATCTGTGGAAGATGTGGGACGGGCAGGGGCTCAAGGGGGATCTGGAGTGGATGCTATTCATGATCTTGAGGGTGTTGTCTGTGGTGAGGGGGGTCCAGTTGAGCAGGATCTGGTGGGGTGTGCCTCACTGGGTGTGGTGGTGGTGGGTAGGGAGGAGGGTTCTTGGGTGTTGAAGCTGTCATAGATCTGTTTGATCCTGCGGTGGAAGAAGGTGCTTAACCTGTTGCAAAGGTCTTGGGAGGGTGGGATGTCTGTTGTCTCTGTGTTGGGTTTGGTGAATTATTTGACCACAGCAAAGAGTTCTTTGCTGTTGTGTACACTGGTGTTGATCCTTTCTTGAAGGGCCATTTCCTTCATTGTTTTGATGAGGAGGTGGTGTGCGGTGATGGTGGTTTTGAAGACTGCAAGTGCTTCCACTGTCTTGTGGTTCCTCTATCTCTTCTTGAGCCGTCTGATAGTGCGGCTATACTCTTGAAGGGTAGGAGTGAACTAGCTTGCTTTCTTGGGGTATTGCTTACCAAGGGCTTTCTTGAGGGTGTCAGTGCAGTCAGAAATCCATCATTGGAGTTGCGTGCTGAGGCCCTGGCCTCCATGGATATCGGTGGTGAGGTATTGCTGAGGGAGGTGGTGAGCAGTTCTTCAGTGACCTTGCTCCAGCTTCTACGGGGAGGCAGTGGGAGTGGTGGTGTATGGTGGGTTTGGTGAAGGAGAAGTAGACGCAGTGGTGGTCTGTCCAGAGAAGCTTGTAGGTGCACTATACACTATTTCCCTTTACACCTCATCACTGTACAACACTCCGCTGTAAGCCATTCTACTCTACACTAATACACTGTACAGAACTTCACTCTATGCCAGTCCGTGCTGCGCTATTACACTGTATGGAACTCCACTCTTTGCCTCTTCAGTGCACGCCACTCCATTGTATGCCACTCAGCTATGCATTACTCCAGTATATGCTATTCCAGTCTATGCCATTCCACTCTAAGCCACTCCACTCTATGCTATTCTGATGTGTCCCACTCTACTGTACGCTACTCCACTCTACATCACTCCAGTTTATGGCACTCCGCTTTTTGCCATTCATTCTAGGCTATTTGATTGGACCCCACTCCAATGTACGGCAGTCCACTGTATGCCATTACACTCCACCGAAGCCAGTGTATGCCACTCAAGTCTACACCACTCCATTATTCGGCACTTCAGTGTACGCTACTCCACTATACACTATTACACTCTACGTCACTACACTGTACAACAGTCACACTGCGGCACTCCACTCTGTGCTATTACACTGTACCCAACTCCCCTCTACGCCAGTCCACTCAACGCTATTACATTGTTTGCAACTCCACTCTATACCTCTTCAGTGTACGCCACTTCACTGTATACCACTCTGCTATATGCTATTCCAGTATATGCTATTTCATTCTACCCCATTCCACTGTATGCCACTCTACTCGATGCTATTCTACAGTATGCCACTACACTGTATGCTACTCTACTCTGTGCCACTCCAGCGTATGGCACTCCATTCTACTCTACTCCGTTCTATGCTATTCCATTGGATGCCTCTCTGTACACCACTTAATTGCATGCATGCTATTGCACTCTACCCAATTCCAATGTGCGTCACTCAAGTCTACACCACTTCAATGTATGTCACTGCACTGTACGCCACTCCAATATATACTATTCCAGTACACTACTGCACTGCATGCCACTCCATTAAATGCTATTCCTGTCTATGCCACTCTACTGTACACAACTCCACTCCATGCTGTTCCACTGCACGCCACTCCACTATATGCTACTCCATGCTATGCCACTCCAATGTCCACCACTCCACTCTATGCCACTCCATTCTATGCTAGTCAATTAAATGCCACTCCACTATTGGTATTTCATTTTACCCCACCCTAGTGTACGATACTCTAGTATGCACCACTCCACTGTATGCCACTCCACTGTATGCTGTTACACTCTACCCTGCCCCACAATCTACCAATCTAGTCTAAACCACTTCACTGTACACTATTCAACTGTATGCTACTACACCATGCTATTGGACTTCATGCCACTCCTCTGTACACAACTACACTGTATGCTATTCCACTCTGCGGCACGCCACTATATGCTATTCCAGGCTACACTACTCCACTCTATACTATTCCACTTTATGCCACTCCACTGTACACTACTCTACTCTACACCACTCCTGTGTACTTTTCTCCACTCAATATAACTCCAGTCTGCAAAACTCTACTACACTCTTTGCCACTCTACTAGACCCTACTCCACTCTATCATTGTAAACTCCACTGTCCAAATTTGCACTCAACCCTATGCTTGTACACTTTATTGTACAGCACTTTACCCCACTCTAAAATAGTTTCCAGCACTGCACAACAGAGCACTCCACTCTACTGCATGAAATGCCACTCTAACTTAAAACAGTTTAATCGATTCTACACTACGCTATGCTCAGTGCAGGTGTTAAAAGGAGGCATACCAATATTTATAATGGGCCGGTATGCTCTCTGCAGGAGTAGTGCCAAAATGTTGGCGCTACTCCTACAGAGTACATCAATAATGTCAAAAACAATGATGCTATTGTCCCCTGCGCCATGGTGCACCGAATTTTAAATACAGCGCACACATGGTGGTGGTATGGGGCGCTAAGGGGCACAAGCAAAGTGGCGCTGCACTGGGTGAAGCATCACTTTCCTTAAATCTGCTCCTAGGTATTTTTGTTGTCTCTGGATCCACGGTTCTAGGCAATTGTAGAGGACTGGCCATTCTATTTCCTTAATCTAGCACCTTACTCCCATGCAGTTTAGGGCATATTTAAGAAAAGTGGCCCTGCACTCAGTGCAGTTCCACTTTTCTTGCGCCCCCTTAGCGCCCCTCCTAAAACCACCACGTGTGTGCCGTATTTAAAATACGGTACACCATGGCAGTAGTTAGGGGACTAGCGTCAGAATGTTTTATGCTAGTCCGGCGCTTTGCAGGATTATCATAAAAAATACTGACGCCAAACCTGCATGGCACCCAGGATCTTAGATTTCCTTGTGCCATTTTTTGGCCCCACCTAATGGGGGAACACCCCCTCTGCATTCATTATGCCTCGCTCAGGCATAATGTAGCACAAAGGGTTACAAAGTGGCACAATTCATGCATTGTGCTACTTTGGAAATATGGCGTGGCATTTTTGGCCTTCTGGCGCCACATTAGCCTCAAAAAAGGATGCTAATGTGGCGCTGGAATGGCACTAGGGGATCTTAAATGTGGCCCTTTGTTTATTTTTTGTGATATACTTGGTAGATGGGTGTTTTTTTTCCTTGGTCTGAGTGCACTCTCAAATAGTGTCTTCACGAACAGATTAACCAAAATACATGTTCATCCATTAAACAAAGTACAGACTGCTATTTAATTATTCAGTATGATTTAGTATATTAATGTATTTGCTGTACAATAAACGCTGAACGACTACTATTCCAACGCAGACATATAGTCAGTTATTCCAGCTATTTCACGTCATTTCACTTCAAAAAGTTTCACTTTTTTCAGAGTAGTCACAATGTGTTCTAAAACTTCTGTATGAAAATTGCCAGATGTCGATTACATCCCCTGCTTGGATGTAATTTCACAGGTATTGCTACTCTAAAATCAATGTTCCGAACCCGAAGTTCACATAGTGATTTATAAGTTACAAACGCCGAAGCTGCGTGGTGATTTGAAGTTCAGCCCTGTTCAGAACTAATTCAGCCTGAAAAAACTCAAATACGCTCGCTAAAATAAACTGTGGGTTTCTATTTTTAATATACATACTTGATTGTTTCTTGAAAAGGACATCAGGATGCAAAGGATACTATTCTGTGTTCTGTTAACTGGATTCGTCTTTCTTAGTATACTTTAGGGATCCACGTCATCACATACCAGTTCTAGAGACTATGATTTTGTTTGTGTTTAATGCTTTCTTTTCATGAATTATTTCACAGAGGCTCCTCTCAACCTACTCACTCGCAGTAACAGCTTAAAACAACATTAATGCTAAAGCTCACATTATTTGGAACTTGGCCAGAACGTTACTGTAGCTTTGAAAATGCATACACCTAGAGTATAAATCTCTGTACAACTTACTGCTCACAGGCTTCAGTCTGAGTAACGGACTCAACATTGCATCTCTGAGGATTTATGAAATGACAACCAAAAATGCTATTCCAAAACTTAACTTACTTGGAAATGTAGTAATAGTAGGTAAAATTAGTACATTTCCGATTTTGTTGAGGATTTATAAAAATCACAGTAATTGACGTGTATGTGAGTCGTACATTTTAATGAGGAGGGGACACATTCCAAAAATATATGTATAGTGGGCAATTAGATTAGCATATATTACTGTTTTCCTCTTACTTACAGCACTTGTCTTAATATCAAAGATATTTGACGCTTTCTTGTGCACTAGCAAATTAATAAAAAATGACCTCTTCAAAGATGGCAATCCTTGACTGCAATTGGCACAAATGTCTAAGTGAATGCAACCTTCACATTCTTTGGCCCTGATTATGAGTTTGGAGGACGGGAACACCCGTCCACCAAACTCCCACCAGGGTGGCCGCCACTGTAGTGGGGACTCCCCACTCCAGCCCCATTATGACTTTCCCGCTTTTCTGATGGGCGGAAACCCAGGTTTCCACCGGACAAGAAAGTGGCGGCAGCATTGCCCGCTGCTGGTAATCGAGCCAGCGGCAATGGTGCTGCCCGCATGGGGTACCAACATCCTCGTAATGAGCACTGTCAGCACCGCAGACAGTGCACATTGCGAGGGTGCTTGGCTGGGGGACCCATGCACTGCCCATGCACACGAGCATGGGCAGTGCAGGGGGCCCCCTGTGGCCCCCTGCACCTGTTTTCCGCTAGCCTTTCATGGCGGTGAAACTGCCATGAAAAGGCTGGCGGAGAACCAGGTTGTATTCAGCAGGGTTGCGATGCGTGCAGCGCCGCCCTGGCTGATGGCAACCTGCACCCGCTGTCAGCCTGTCGGGATCACCGATCCTGGCGAAGACGGTGGTACCCTAGCGATCTAGTGACCGCCAGACTCATAATTAGGCCCTTACTTCCTTTCTCTCAAACCTGATTTACTGCAAAAACAATCCAATGATAAAATTTACTTCAGTGTTACAAAATGGCAGATCTAAACCTTCCCTTGTTTTCTCCCTCTCTCTTCCAACTATTCCCATATCTAGCCTACTCCTAATCCCAGTACCCAGATTACCAAGGAAAACCCCATCCCTTTTAGACATAGGGGGTCATTCTGACCCCGGTGGGCGGCGGGAGCCGCCCGCCTGGAGGGAACCGCCGAATGACCGCACTGCAGTCAAAAGACTGCGGCGGCCATTCTGGCTTTCCCGCTGGGCCGGCGGGCGACCGCCAGAAGGCCGCCCTACGGCCCAGCGGGAAACCCCCTTCAACAATGAAGCCGGCTCCGAATGGAGCCGGCGGAGTTGTAGGGGTGCGACGGGTGCAGTGGCACCCGTCGCGATTTTCAGTGTCTGCAAAGCAGACACTGAAAATCTTTATGGGGCCCCCAGGGGCCCCACGACACCCGTTCCTGCCATCCTGTTCCTGGCGGTAAAAACCACCAGGAACAGGATGGCGGGAAGGGGGTCGGAATCCCCATGGCGGCGCTGCAAGCAGCGCCGCCATGGAGGATTCCCTGGGCCAGGGGTAAACCGGCGGGAAACCGCCGGTTGCCCTTTTCTGACCACGGCTTTACCGCCGCAGTCAGAATGGCCCAGGAAGCACCGGCCAGCCTGTTGGCGGTGCTTCCGCGGTCCCCGGCCCTGGCGGTCATGGACCGCCAGGGTCGGAATGACCCCCATAGTTTGTTGGGACAGTAATGCCTCTTGCGTGGTGTAGTCATGTTCTTCTGCCCTGAGTGCTTCACGTAAATATCTTGGTATCCTGTTATTTTATTTTAGTCTTAGCCTCACACTAACGTAGTGTGTATGCAGATGGCAAGGCCTACCCCTTAGCAGGAGGGATATCCTGAACATGTTCTGTGACCTGAAGGTGCACACCAAGCGTGCCTTACTTGTGCTAACTTTAGTACATCGACATCTCCAGAGTGAACTTCTGTTAGACAACTCACATAAGGCTCTGCTTCTAGGCACTAACCCAGATCCTAGCACCAACCTTCCAAGTGTATTTTGTGTATGCTTCTGTATGCGTCCTGTGTGGTACGTATGTTAGAGGACGGTCCTGACCATCAGGACTGCCCTGATTTTTCGATTTTTGACCACCTGGTTCTTGACTGTTTACTGTGAGGAAGCCTCCTATGAGGTGACTCCCGCACAATAAACACATGGTAAAATGGACTGCACGTGTTTACCGCTGGTGTCGCAGTGCTAAGGACAGGCTGCTGTGGCGCAGGAAGGCAGGAGGCCCCGGGCAGGTTACATGTGATCCTGGGTGCGCATGGATGTGCACCCATGTGAGGGCTGTGGGAGGAGGATTCCTAGTGTGCGCAGCCGTAGAACTGCGCTTAGGTAGTCCTGGTGCAGGAGGAACTATGCAGAGTGGGTGGTGACCTGGAGTAGGTCTCATGAGAGGGGAGTATACATGTGAGGGAGAGTCAGTGTGCTTATTGTCTTTTCAATGTAGGGACAATGCCAGTTCAATGCCAATGTCAGGGTGCTTAAGATATTTGCATTGGGGGGATACTCCATTGAATGTCAATGGGAAAGGAGGGCCTAGGGCGCAACTCCAGTTCTCTGGGGTCCACCGAGACCAGAGTCACACCAAAGTACACTTTAACATGTAAGAAAAGAATGATGCAGTAGGTTACAGGAGCATAGTTGTACAACTTATGGGTCATCCAGGGATGTCATATTTCTCTGCCTCAGCTCAGGATTAGGGCCAATTACTGCTCTGTCCAGTTGCTGGAGCAGGGCCTAGCATCAATCAGCCAGCTGTCATTCCGTGCCAGGAGCAGGCTGGAGAAGCCCTGCGAGAAATGTCAGGTAGGAGGGGCTGAGACTTTCAGAGCACATGTGGCAACTAACTCCTGGAGGATGCCATCTTGAGCTATCCCAGAAGACTGTGCAAGGAGGAGGGGACGGGGGCAAGGAAGTGATGTGGCACATCTGGATAGGCCAGAGGTGCAGACCTGCTGGACATTTCGCCCCCACTTAAAAGGTCCTGCACAGGGGAGAGCTCTCTCTCTTGGCTGTGTTTCACTGCTGGACACTGGGACTGCAGACAGGCGTCATGGACAACTGGAAGGAAGAACCTCCTGACTGCCCTTGGGGCAGGGACTCTGCCCCTGAAGGATCCCAGGCCAGCCTACCCCCCCCAGAGGACTAGTTGGGGGAAGGACTGGGCTAGCGCAAGGAGAGCGCGCAGCTCAGAAGGAAAAGAGGGAACCCAGAGGAAAGATTGGCACAGGAGTCAGTGGAACTGGCTCCCTGATGATCTGGGACACTTCCAGGCCAGGAGACCTAAGTAGAGTGCTCCTGGTGGCAAGGGCTTGTCACCAGGAGCGGAACGACACAAGAATGAAGAAAATCGGCCCTTGGGGGCCCGAGATATCACAGGACAAAGAATGGCGACCTTTGAGAAAGCAGCTACGAAGTGCGTGGAGCTCCGCAGCTGCTTGAGACTGTGCCCCCGGGGTGGGGCAGGGCCTGGGGGCTGCCCAGGAGAAAGAGGAGCAAGGGGGGTGCCGTCGCACTCCCCCTCGCAGAAGAGAAAGGGACCCCGGACCCCATCCCGGGGCCCCGTGAAGCCTGGTCCTGTGTTGGATGTTGAAAGGGGGGGCGCCGTCGCGCACCCCCTGCCGCTGTGAAAAGGGGACCCCGGACCCCATCCCGGGGCCCCCAGAGGCAAAGACCAGCCGGGGAGCGCCATCGTGCTCCCCGTGAAGAAAGGTGTAATTGGGGGGGGGGGCGCCGTCGCGCACCCCCCAGCAGAAGAGAAGTCGGGGAGCGCCGTCGCGCTCCCCGTGAAGATGGTCAAATGGGGCCCTGGACCCCATCCCGGGGCCCCGAGAAGAGGCAGGAGTGGGGGTTCGCCGTCGCGAACCCCCACCCGAAGAGAAGTCCCCGTGAATGTGGCCATTGGGGCCCCGGACCCCATCCTGGGGCCCCGAACAGAAGAGGGCCTGGGGGAGCGCCGTCGCGCTCCCCACTGAGGAGGAGAGGGGCCCCATTTACCAGGAGGAGGGGCCCCCGACCCCATCCCGGGGCCCCGACGACGTGAGGAGGAAGGGGGAGTGCCGCTGCACTCCCCCATGCGGCCCGAGCGGCCGCAAGCATCCCAGCGTCTGCCCGCTGGAGCGGGCAGACTCTAAGTCAGCTGGCCGGTTCCCGCGGCAGCACCCGGAGGTGCTGGCCGCGCGGGAGCCCGCGGGGGCGGCCAGGGGTGGGCTCCCTGAGCCGCCCTCCAACGAGGGATCCGCTTTTTGGTGCGGGGGGTGTCCGGGCGGGACCGGCACCCCAAAAACAAAGGAAAAGAAGAACAGAAAAGGAATCGCGGCTCTCCCCTCGCAGCGGGAGAGCCACTAATCATTTATGCAGCCGCCCCAGCATGCTTTGCGGGGCAGGGGCTGCTTATTGAGCCCCTAAAACGCCTGTGGTGGTCCCAGGGAGATGGGGGCCACCACCAACGGAGAACTGGGAGACAGGAGGAGCTGCAGGAGCAGCGCAGCCTCCCCCCAACATCTGTTGGTGTCCCCACCCTAGGTAGGGTGGGACACCTGAGAGATAACACCTCAAGGGTTGGATGGATTTCTGAAGCACAAGCTTAAGTGAACTTTTGTTTCTGGTTGTGCAAGGGTGCCTTCCATAGGTGTAGGTTGGTATGGCCCCATGTATTCCACTGTTATTTCATGGTTAAGTAAGAGTAATCCAAAAGTAATCTAAGAGTAATCCAAATGTAATCTTGATGGTTATAATGCTAGAATTTAGGGGGTCATTCTGACCCTGGCGGTAAATACCACCAGGGCCGGGGACCGCGGGAGCACCGGCAACAGGCTGGCGGTGCTCCCTTGGGCATTCTGACCGCGGCGGTTCGGCCGCGGTCAGAAGAGTAAAACCGGCGGTCTCCCGCCAGTTTTCCGCTGCCCTGGGAATCCCCCATGGGAACAGGATGGCGGTGAGGGGTGTCGTGGGGCCCCTGGGGGCCCCTGCAGTGCCCATGCCAATGGCATGGGCACTGCAGGGGCCCCCATAAGAGGGCCCCACTTTGTATTTCAGTGTCTGCATTGCAGACACTGAAATACGCGACGGGTGCCACTGCACCCGTCGCACATCCTCCACTCCGCCGGCTCCGTTCGGAGCCGGCATCCTCATGGAGGGCTGTTTCCCACTGGGCTGGCGGGCGGCCTTTTGGCAGTCGCCCGTCAGCCCAGTGGGAAACCCAGAATGACCGCCGCGGTCTTTTGACCGCGGTACGGTCTTCTGGCGGTTCCCTCCAGGCGGGCGGCTCCCGCCGCCCGCCGGGGTCAGAATGACCCCCTTAGTCTCTTATGTTCCCTGAGTATGCTAATTTGAGTAATGATACTCTCAGTCATTTCTTGGCAAGATGAAAGTATTTAATCCCAAATGTAGGTGTCATCATGGCACTGTAGTGTTGAATACTGTCAAAATGAATACTGTCAAAATGTTCAAATGTCGCAAGGGGGGCACTGGGATTGTTTTGCCATGTGGATTGTTGGATTATATTCTCCCTTAAGGAGATTTGATAAATTACATACTGTTTGCCCAGAGTGATTCTATCACTTTGTATATATTTGTAGATTGTTGCATAGTATTGAGTAGTGTGTGTGAATAATAAATGTACTTTTACTTTATCAAAAGAAAAAGCACAGACTGGACAGTCATTTATTAACAGTCATGCTTGCGTGCTTGTGAATGGGGATTACTAGCCCACACCACCTCCCTTGAGTAAGCCTTGGACTGCTCTGCAACGCTACCCTATGAGAGTCAGGCGCAACAATGGGGTGTTTGGTTCCCAGTGGCGGTCGCGTGCGGACTTGTTACTTGTGCAGGCCACACAAGAAATGACCCACTTTCCAACAACGTATTTTCACAGGCTGATGCTATTCCAGGAGGCCCATGAAATAACATTACTGCCTGTGTTCTGAAATCATTTGTAGTGGATCATTTTGTCACCTCTCCCACGAGATGATCTGTAAGAAATAGGGGCTACGCCCTTTAGGATCAGCTAGAGGGAAGGGATTAAGTAAACATTTCAGTGTTCAAGCTATTAATCAGAAATGTTACCATCTTACAACAATGCAGTCAAGGTAACATACATTTAATGAGTTCATTAATTGATTTTTCTGAAAGCTGTGATAATGATGGTTTCTTTGGGTCCCCGAATGGACTCCACAGGGTAAGTAGTTGACCTGCCCTCTTAGGTTTAGGCCTGGGGGTGTACATGTGACAATACTTTAGGCTTGACTAGGGTCAGATTGTGTACAGCTAGACCAGTCTCCTACATCTCTATGAGAGCATGTGAAATATTAAAAATAAAAAGATCAATACAGGGTTCACTGTTGAGCTATCACAACATAAAAGAGAAAAGATGGATGGATGGATCAAAAGATGGGCAGATGGACCAAATGGTGAATGGATAAGTGTAGGAATGAGTTGATATTTAAATGGACGAAAAAGAGTTTGCATGTGTGGGAGGTTATGAGAATGAAATGATTTGAGAGAGAGTGGGTTGATGAGGGAATATATGAGCAAATGAGTAGCAAACTATGAGTGGATGAGCTGGTGCATAGATATGTGAGTGTGCATGAATGGTTGGTCACGTGAGTAAGTGGGTGGAGTGGTGGTTGAGTGAATGAGTAAGCAAGCAGCTGAATAGTAGATGGATTTGTGAGTTATGGAGTGCGCAAATAATGGGATGGATTTAGGGCCTGATTTATACTTTTTAAGCGGCATAAACTTACAGAATATAATCGAATTTTGTAAGTTTGCACTGCTTTTGCATCAAAAAATGATGCAAATGTGTTGCTAAAAAAGTATAAATCAGGCCCTTAGTGAGTTGTTGGACATGATAAAATATGGTAAGTAAGTAAATAGATGGCTTTGTCATGGCTTAGGATTGGAAATAAGCAGAAGTAGAAGGAGGCAACTAAAAACGACATACCAGTCTACCTACCCTGTTAATCTAGTGCAGTATTCAAGTTCACACGCTTTTCTAGTGATTTCCAAGCATATTTAAAAACTTGATTAAATCAGTTAGTCATTGGCATATAGGTAACAAACCTAGAATCTTGAAGTGACCGGTCCACCCTGATGGAACCTTCAGCTGTTAAAATGGAGAGAAGGGTTTATCGATTATTATGTTTCCAGCCCACCACGCTGCCTATCGCACTGTGTGAACAAGCCGCGGCCCATCCATTGGGGCTGAGGGGTCAGGCCCCTTCCACCTTTTGCCCCTCAAGAAGGATGTCTGCCAGGCTGAGCAAAGGTCAGCCTTCATTTTCAGATCAGGAAGTAGCTAGACGTGCACAATTTGTGCAGGCTCCTGGCTGCCTGAACTGAACTTTGCTGGGCTGAAGAGGTCACAGCTCCTATGGGTGTGACTTCCTCAGCTCAGCAAAGGTGCCTTGAGGCCCTCCCCCTCGGTGAGAAGGGGAAGTGTCACCCATTGACTCCAACCTGGGCGCTTCACGTTTAAGACCTGAAACGCCCAGGGCGAGTTTCAATCAGTGACACCTCGTCACAGAGTGGGATGGGGTCAGCAGTCTCAATGACCTCACCCCACTCTGTGACGAAATTGAGACTGCGCCTTCCCTCATTAGCTGACCTTAGGTTATCCAGTGAGGGAAGACAGAAATCCCAACCCTCCTGGCACCTCCGAGGCAGAGTAACGGTATCTTGAGTAAGTGTGTGTGTTTTTTCAAATAATGTTTAGTGCGTGCGTGTATGTTTGCAATATTTGATAATGAGTGCTGTGAATGGATGTGTGTGTGTGCGAATGAATTAATGAGTGAATGAGTGAGTGGTGTGAGTGTGCATGTGTGTCCTGCCTCCCTCCCGCCTAAATGTACCGGGCGCTACTGGTGTGAACATCAGCTGTTGTCTATATTATCTAACAAGAATTCTTTAGCCTGTTGTTAAAGAGATTCTGCCCGAACATTGCCATCACCTATCAAAGGATGTCCAGAAGGAACAGAGATAGAATGTGTGGAATTTCCTCTTAAAAGAGACATCAGGTGGAAGTGATCGACATTCTGGCAGAAAAATCAATGTGATGCGGTGCAACAAAACAACAATTCACCAGTAGCACTACACTTACTGTCAGATCCCATGACCGTTGCTTAGATGAGAGAGTCCAGATGCTTGGATCTCATGCCTAAGCAGGCTGTTGTTGCAAGGTTTCAACAACTGTGCAATCAACTTGCATTTCGATTCAGTTATTCCCCCCATCACTTTATCGTTTTATGTCGCTAACACTCAGAAATGTCCTCTAAAGGTGCAGCAGTCTGTGTTGTCCTTCCAGATCCTCTTTCCATTTAAGTTGAATGACAAACCACTTACATTTTTTTGAAAAACTGATCTCCACCACACAGGTATCTTCCTGTTAGCACTGCACACCGAGAAAACCAACCCAGGAAATCTTAGACTTTAGGGACCAGATTTAAGAAGCCCCTAGCGCCACCTTGCGCCACATAACCATCATTTTTTTACACTAATGTGGCATTAGGTTGGCAAAAATGCTGCGCCATCTATTCACAAAGTGGAACAATGCATGTATTGTGCCACAATGTAAAGCCTTTTGCCACATTATGCCTGCGCCAGGCATAATGTATGCCAGGGGGGCATTCCAGTGTTAGGAGCCCCAGAAAAATGGCACAGTGGAATCTGTAAGATTCCACTGTGCCATTTTTAGCATCATTTTTAAGGCCTGCCTAAGGCGTTAGGGGGCGCAATGGGGGGCAAGAAAAGTGTCCCATCATGACATGATGCACCACTTTTCTTAAATATGTCTCTTAGTGTGTGCTTCATTTTTCACGACGACCGATACTTTTTGTATGCTTTAATAAAATCCCTCACAGCGTTACCTTGCTTATTAACGTTCTGATAGTCACTTCTTTCACAGTGCAGTGCAGTACTCCAATACGCTTATGGCTTTCAGCAAGCACATTAACAGTCACACATTTGAATGCCTTGGGTCAACCCGAAAATGAATTACTGTAACGGTATCTTGAGTTAAGAGGAGTATATTTGCATAACTGTATAAGCTAAAATTTAATTGATGTTTATAAAATAATACATTTAGCATTAGTGTGTAAACACCACATAAGCAACAATTTGCAATTAATGTGTTCTTTGAAATTATTTTGTAATACAAAAGATGAATACCTAAGAAGCCAGAGCATTATAGTACATGAATAAATAGTTCAGGTGTGTAGATTTACAGAACCATGTAAACTTTACATTCCATGGGTCTGATTCTGAGAAGATCTACACCCACAGGTATGTAAGCTCATAGCATTGAATGTTTTGGGAATTATCAAACATGCAACCATCTCAGGTTTATAACCAGATGTTAGACCTGACACACCGAGGTAGTGGTTCCCCAAACTTTTTTTGCTTTTGTCTAGGAGGTTTTGCTGATTCTCTGTGAGTGGCCGACAGGCCCTGGGCAATTTGCCACTGTAAAATACAGTGTGAAAGTGTATGCACCCTTCCTACATCTATGAGGAACAGGGCCAGCACTAGTGTGATGTGAATTGTGCCAGCACACTGTGCACTGACTTTGGGCGGGCGTGCCTGTTTGCAAATATATTATGGTTTTAAAAGCACTTGCTCCATCAATTTTCAGGCAACAACAAAAATGTAATCACATTCTAGTCATTAATGTTCTTGGAGAGAGATCGGAGTTTTGTCTAGTGGAAGTTTTGACTCATTATATGGTACCGCAGAGGGTTAATATGCCTGCTGTAAAGGATGTGTACCATGCAGATCACAAAAGCGCATTTAATGTAGAATGTTTTTGCTGCTTTCTTTTTGCTGGTTACTGCTTTTGTCAGAGAGATCCTTTGATTACTTGCAGTTTATAATTTAAAAACAAAATATAGAACAGTGAGCTATTAACTGTCATACAGAGCTGCGTGCAAACTGCAAAGTATTGATTAGGACGTTGTGTTTTTCCCAGTCTTTCATTATCCTAATGTTGCAAAAAGGTATCATTTCAGTAGAAATCAATTCTTATTATTAAAGCGAATGCCCAACCATATGTTACATTTTACTTTCTGAGTTTAAGCCTCTCTAGGCAAAGCACTCCTAAACTATACTGCCTACTAGTATGGATGACATGTAGTCCTCTGTCCTATGTATCATTTCCTATACACTGACTGGCAGACACGACTGATTGTCTCTGTGTATTGTGGGTGTGATATAAAGTGCTCTGCCACCCAACACTGGTATGAGTAGTGCTATAAAACAAATTAAATGCATCATAGAGAGAGTGGTTATGGAGACTTGCGGTGCATGTTAAAGGATGGTAGTGAGGTAAACCATGGCAGAGGTGGTTACTGGGTGGGGGGCACCAACAAACATTGTCGCACCAGGTCCAACCCGTGCTAAAGCTGACCCTGACTAGGAAGTGGCACTAGTCAATATGTGCACACTTGCACAATGGTGTTTTCATATATACTGAGCAGGGTACAACCTGTCAGTTTGTGCACACTTGCACACTGGTGTTGTCATATATGTACTGAGCCTGTCACAGCAGGCCTGTATGGGCGCACTTGCACATTTGTGGTGATCCTAAACTTGCATCCAGCCTGCTCCTACAGGCCTGAGCATGTGCCATGGCATATGTGCCCAGGGAGTGCAGAATACCCAGGGGTGTTCTCACTGCCCATAAGAGCTGGTCTGCCCATAGGTTAACATGGGGGAAACAGTATAATTAATCCTGGCTGCAATAGTGGATTGCAGTGGAAAAGCCTCATGATGTTTACTATCATTGGATTCACAGTGACAAACCTCTTCTAGTGTTAAAGGTGGTTTTGTCAATAATACCCTAGAAATGCCACTTCTAGAAAGAGGGCATTTCTATGTTCTAAAAACTCTTTCTGTGTCTCTTTTAATTTACCTCCATTCCACAGGAGGTGAGGGGAAAGCACATCTGTGCATTCCCCAGCGTCAGCTATACAACGTGGGCAACTGGAACGACAGACCTCTGCCTTTTGAGGGCCAGGTTGGATAGATTGGAGGGAAAGGTTCTGACACTTGGGGGCATATTTACGAGCCACTGTGTGCCTTAGCACTGCCGTAGTGTCATTTTTTTTTTACTCTATGGTAGCGGTAAACAGGCCCTCACCCTGTGCCTTACTTACTAAGTGGGGCAATGGTAGCCTTGCGCCACTTTGTAAACCCTTGTGCCACATTATACCTGGCACAGGTTTAATGTATGCAAGGGAGGAGTTCCCTCGCAGGGAGGCCCAAAACATTGCGCAGTGAAATCTACAAGATATCACTGCACCATTCTAGCTTCATTTTTTAACGCCTGCCCAGGGCAGGCATTAAGCTGATGCTAGTGCTATATCCTATGGGCCTCCCTGAGCTTTGCTGGACTAGCACTACATTTTTTGTGCTTTTAGTGCTAGTTCAGCAAAGCTCCACAACTGCACCAAAAACTTGTGCCATGGTGCGCTGTATTGTAAATGCAGTGCTACCTTGGTGTCAGTAGGGGGGTGCAGGGCAGCGCAAGGAAACGGGCACATCACAGCTGATGCACCAGTTCCTTGTAAATATGCCCCTTGGTCTCTAAGAGCCAAGTCATTGCACCACTAAAGATAAAGATCTGCATTCCACATTTTCATGGCAGACAGGGCTGAAATTTAGGGGAGACATTTGTGGTTCAAAGGGGAACCCTATGAACCACCCCTCCACTTTCAAGGCACACTTCAGTACAACTATGAGTATCATACTTCAGCATTTTAGAGATACACTTACAGAGATGTGGGACTGGTATCGCTGGAAAGCATGGTGCACACAGCCAGGAGTATTTACGCTCCATGGAAGGGATCCTTTAACCTTTCCTGCATAGTGGCTCTCCTGGGCAGACAGTCTGCTGCCGTGTGGCACTCTGAAGTGTGTTCTCCAAGGGCTTGTTGGCTTGCCCCTTGTTCTTTCTGAAGGTCTCTGTGACATCAAAGATCTCCTGCGAGGGACCTACGCTGGCTACCAGTGTCATCTGGAGAAAGTTGTCCTGTTCAATGCCTACATAATTTGCTGGACTCCACCTGGTATCAGCGGTGTGAGTGTAGAACAAGTATTGTGCCTGGAGACCTGAATTGTCTCGTGCAAAACCTTCAAAGTACTGCCCACACGTAAGGAGTGTGGCCCTTAGTCATGGAGCCACTGCACGTATAAGCGTCTTATTTGTTGAGAGCGGGTTCACTGGTTGCGGGACCCCACGTGGCCCGCTTGTGTTGAGTGTGTCACATTTCTCTTGTGTGACACACAACTGCATGCTCATTGTGTGTGATGTCCAGTTCACATGTTGCGACCCTGAGAGGTGGGGGTGCATCCAGAGGAGAGCCTCATTCTACGTTGTGTGGCACCGCTGAACTCGCTTCTGTATGTGACTGGATTGTCTGGTGTGACTCAAGTCATTGTGCACCAGATGTTGTGCCTCATTCCAGGGAGGTAAAGGATTGGACCTTTTGTGTGTGACCAGATTGTCTGGTGTGACTCAAGTCATCGTGCACCATGTGTTGTGACCCATTCCAGGGAGGTACGACATTGGAGTTCTTCATGTGACTGTCCGGAATTTTCTGGTGCAACTCAAGTCATCACACACCAGACTAGTGCCTCATTCTGGGGAGTTACTGCATTGGAAAACTTTTTGTGTGTGATTGAATTGTCTGGGGCGGCTCAAGTCATCAAGCCCCAGACGTTGTGCCTCATTCCAGGGAGGCACGGCATTGAGCACTTTGCATGTGGGATCGGAACTGTCTGGTGTGACTCAAGTCATCGGGCATCAGATGTTGTGGCTCATTGCCCATGAGGTGCAGACCTGGTGTAGGAAGTTGGCTCTGTATATACTATCTCAAAGTGAGAGATAGTGTGCACAGAGTCCAAGGGTTCCCCTTAGAGGCTGATAGTGGCAAAATTAGATCATTCTAATGCTCTATTTTGTGGTAGTGTGGTCGAGCAGTAGGCTTATCAGAGGGTAGTGTTAAGCATTTGTTGTACACTCACAGGCAATAAATGAGGAACACACACTCAAAGACTTAACTCCAGGCCAATAGTTTTTATATAGAAACATATCTTTTCTCAATTTATTTTAGAACCAGAAGATTCAAGATTTGAAGTAAATACATAAAATTCAAGGTATTCCACATAGGTAAGTAAGGAACTTTGAGTTAGAGCAGTAACATACACAGTATAGGTTAAAATGGCAATAAGCTATTTTAAAAGTGGACACAGTGCAAAAATCAACGGTTCCTGGGAGAGGTAAGTAAGGTTAATTTTCTGAGGTAAGTAAAGCACTTACAAGTTCAGTTTCCTGGGCTTGGCAGCCCACCGTTGGGGGTTCAAGGCAACCCCAAAGTCACCGCACCAGCAACACAGAGCCGGTCAGGTGCAAAGGTCAATGGAGAGCCCAAAACACATAGGCACCTAGGGAAAACAGGGGTGCTCCGATTCCAGTCTGCCAACAGGTAAGTACCTGCGTCTTCGGAGGGCAGACTAGGGGGGTTTTGTAGAGCATTGGGGAGGACACAAGTAGGCACACAAAACACACACTCAGCGGCACAGGGGCGGCCGGGTGCAGTGTGCTTAGCAGGTGTCGGGTTTTCAATAGAAATCAATGGAGGGAGCCGGGGGGCAGGGGGCACAGGGGGACTTCTCGGGCCAGCCACTGACTGGGCTAGGCAGAGGGTCGCCTGGTGGTCACTCCTGCACTGCAGTTCGGTTCCTTTTGATCCTGGGGGCTGAGGGTGCAGTGCTTGGTCCAGGTGTTGGGTTCTTTGTTCCAGGCAGTCAGGGGGAGCCTCTGGATTCTCTCTGCATGTGTGGCTGTAGGGGTGCAGGGGGATCGTCTCAGGTTACTCAAGAGGTGACAGTTGCCTGGAAGTCCTCTCTGCAGTGTTGGTTCTCTGAAGCTCGAGCCGGGGGCGTCGGGTGCAGAGTGTGAAGTCTCACGCTTCCAGCGGGAAGAGTGAGTTCTTTAGAAGTTGCTAAAAAGTTGCAAAGTTGTTGCTATTTTTTAACAGTGCCACTGTTCTCGGGAGTTTCTTGGTCCTTTGGCAGAAACTGGTCAGCCTAGCACTAAGAGTCAGACTGGTATTCAAGGGGCATCTCTAAGATGCCCTCTGGGTGCATTTTACAATAAATTCCACACTGGCATCAGTGTGCATTTATTGTGTGGAGAAGCTTGATACCAAACTTCCCAGATTTCAGTGTAGCCATTATGGAATTGTGGAGCTTGTGTTTTACAAACTCCCAGACCATATACTCTTTATGGCTATCCTGCACTTACAATGTCTAATGTTTTGCTTAGACACTGTAGGGGCATAGTGCTCATGCACATATGCCCTCATCTGTGGTATAGTGCACTCTGCCTTAGGGCTGTAAGGCCTGCTAGAGGGGTGACTTACCTATGCCACAGGCAGTGTGAGGTCGGCATGGCACTCTGAGGGGAGTGCCATGTCGACTTAGTCATTTTCTCCCCACCAGCACACACAAGCTGTGAGGCAATGTGCATGTGCTCAGTGAGTGGTCCCCAGGGTGGCATAAGACATACCACAGCCCTTAGAGACCTTCCCTGGCATCAGGGCCCTTGGTACCAGGGCTACCATTTACAAGGGACTTATCTGGGTGCCAGGGCTGTGCCAATTGTGGGAACAAAGATACAGTTAGGGAAAGAACACTGGTGCTGGGGCCTGTTTAGCAGGGTCCCAGCACACCTTCAATCATAACTGCCATCAACAAAAGGCAAAAAGTCAGGGAGTAACTATGCCAAGGAGGCATTTCTTTACACCTAGTAACTATCCATGTGCAGCCAGAATTGTCGGGCAGCTCAACTCATCACGCCTCACAAGTTGTGCCTCCTTCCCAGGGGGTGCGGAATAGGTTCTGCAACTCTCTGTATGTACATATTGCTGCTAGTGATGTGAACCGGGCTGCACTCTGCAATATTGTGCTATTGGACTGAGGTAATCGCTGGGCTGGGTCTCATACTGGGTCTCATACTGACAACGTTTGGCATCACATGAGGGTGCTGGGAGGGAAAGTATTTTTTTTGTACATGTGCATACTGTCTATGGTGTTTAAAACAGTTGGGCCTAGTAATATTTGTGTAAGTAATATTTCTTCATGCTATTTATGCCAAGATTTACATGATTATCATGCTGAGTTAATATTGTGTGTGTTTATTACACATTTTATATACATACACCTTGTTTTAAGTCTCTTTTGTGATGCTCAGTGTAATGGTTGTGTGGTAGAGCTGTACCATTGCTTTACACATTGCCTCTGTGTTAAGCCTGATCGCTCTGTGTCAAGCTACCCAAGGGTGAATGCAGGTTATACATTGAGTGCAATTGCATGCCCGTGATGGGAGTGGTAGGTTCTGCCTGGCTAGGTCCTGCCTTAGCCAACGAGAACATGCCGCCTCCAACATCAGAAAATATTTGTGAGTTAGTAATTGCTCTTCATACCGGGTACTAAGATATGGTAGGGATAATTTTGCAACCACTAAGTTAATGGACCTTGTGGTCCCACTAAATATAGGGCTGTGGAATTCCAGGTTGAAACCTGATAATCCATTGAGAAGTATCCAGGTAATCAGTAATTTTGCTGCTCTCTTCTGTAGGAAATTGGGTTACTAGTTGAGAGTGGTGTAACCCTACCCAGACAGCAACCACAGTTCCTATCAGGGTGGCGTCACAAGCAAATCCCAAATTAACCTGCGCTTAACCTTGGCACAAAGCAGTCAGGGTTAGTATAGAAACAATGTGTAACATGCTTATGCAGAACTTCTAACAGTAATAATGTGAAATTGCAAAGAAGAAAAAACCCACACCAGTTTGGAAACAATAGAGTAAAATGTAATACACTATTTGAAACCAAAATAACAAAATTCCAATCAGTACAACTGGAGATATGAATTTTAAAGATTTAAGTAAAAATAATGCCTGGATGCACAAAGCACTAACTGTGGGAATCTGGTCATGCTGAACTGGGACAGAGTCACAGGTTTAAACTGACCACAATGGAGCACAAGCCAGATACAGTGACCATCTTTGGCCTGCTGAACAAAGGCCCTCATTTTGAGACCGGCGGTAAAAACCACCTACTGCCGCGGTGACGGCTGCCAAAATGCTGTCGCCATGGCTACCGGTCGTCTGCCGGATTTTGACCACAGCAGGATTTCTGCCAGAAGGATGGCGGAAATCTGGCTGTGGCCATGCCGGCGGATGGCGGTAAGGTAGAGCTGCTGCCACCAGCAGCGCCACGCCAGTAGACCCCGCGGCCGTATTATGAGAATACAGGTAAGTCGGGTGCTCCGACAGGGGAGAGGGGTGGGGGTGTTGTTTGTGTGTGTGTGTGGGTGTATGTCTGTGCGTGCGTGTATGCGGGTGTGTGTTGCGTGTTTGGGGGTGTGAGTGAGTGTATGTTGAGTTGTGTAAATGTGTGTCTGCGTCTATGTATGTTAGTGTATGTGGATATGTGTGTGAATGGATGTATGCATACGTGGATGAATGTTGGAATGGGTGAGTGCATGCGTGTGTGAAGGGAGGGGCGTGTATGAAGGGAGGGTCTGGAGAAGAACAAGGGAGTGGGGCAAACCTGGGGAGGGGTAGGGGCAGGAAAGACCCCTATCAGTGACAGGGAAGGGATTACTTGTCACTGATACTTCCTACTGCCACGGTTTTCGTGGTGGTACGGATGTCACGAAAACCATGGCGGTAGGCGGGTCATGATCCCGCAGGTGGACAAGTGACAGCGACTGGGCTGGAGAGTGAACTCTCCAGTCTGGCGGTCATTACCGCCGTGGCAGTCGGTGTGGTACATTGGTGGTTTGGCTTCAGCCAAACCGCCAATGTCATAATATTGAGAAAAGTACAGGCAGCCTTTTGGCAGTACTTTCCTCTATATTCATGCTGACCACCGGGGTCATAATGACCCCCAAAGTGTCTTAAATCCTGGTTGCAGAGCATTGCAAGATCCCACATCAAAGATGTGGCACACAGCAGGGGCTCTGGAAAAGCTGCAGGGCTGTGATGGGAAGTCCTGCGTCATTGAGAATACCGTCAACAGAGCACCTTGCAATGTGAAGTCCTGTGTTGAGGCTACAGCAAGAATGTCTCATAAAGCGGCAGTTTGGAGGAGTTGTGGCCTGAGAGGCAATATCCTGCATCGTCATCAAGGATGCGTCGACAAGGGGCTTGCCATTCAAAGTCCTCCTTCGAGAATGCATCAAATGTGCCAGTTTTGAATTGGAGCTGTGCGGAGATGCATTGCGCTGCATCGGTTCTGCCCACAGGACCACAGCTGGGCTGGCAGGGCATCTTCATTCCCACTTACAAGGACCCAGGATGTAGGTGGCACTATTTGGGGGTCTAGGACTCATAGCAGACAGAGTCCAGGTGCTGGATTCAAGGTAGTTGGAACCTTTTCTGTCCGTAAGCCTCTAATCTGGAGGCCAGCCAACTACCCCTTGAAGTCACACTTGTGGTCCTGGGTTCAAGATGCAGGCCCGGTCCTTTTCACTCAGACAAACAGGCAGCAGAGTAGCAGTCCTTCCTGCAGCAGAGCAGCACAACAATCCTTATGGGTCTTCTGTAGGTGCAGAGGTGTACTGATGAGATGGTCTGACTATCCACAATTTATCCTTAGTGCCAGCTTTGAAGTAGGAGAAGATTCTGGACGTTTTCACCCATGGGTGAATTTCTTGACCCCTGCCCCGACCCCGGCTTGCGGGGGGGACACAAAAGACTAATGTCAAACTGTTTGTGAGTGTGTTCAGGCAGAGGCTTTGTGATATGCATGTGTGGTAGGTGACAGTCCCTTCCCTCTATCAATTCAGAAATAAATCCTGGAAACACCTATTTCCCCTTTGTCTCACAGTTTGGGAGCAATACACAAAGTCCAATTGCCTTCTATACCTAGTCATGTGACTCAGGATACTAGCAGCAGGCACCAAATGATTTGGTGAAGAAATGCCAACTTGCTAAAAGTGGCATTTTCAGAAAAATGACTTGAAATTTGACTTTACCATTAAAGAGAGTTTTAAATTATAATTCATTAGACACCAAACTCTACATTCCTACTTTCTTCCAATTGAAAGTTAGCATTTATTCAATGTAATAAGGTAACCTAATGGTGGGCCTGCAATAGCGACAAATGAATTTGAACCTTTTTTATGACCAGGAGATTTCAAATTAAATATACACAGCCAACATTTTACATAAACTGCACTCTGTTCTGTGGTCTCTCTAGGGCCTACCTTAATTGTGACTGATAAGTATTACAAAGGAAAGTTTAGGCCTTGCAAAAGTTTTTTTTTTGCCAGTTGTGAATGACCCTTTAAAATTGCACACACAGGCTGCTATGGTGGTCTCAGACTTGTCTAAAAGGGCCACTCAAGTGCTGCAGATCGCTAGTAGCATTTAATTTACCGGCTTTGGGTGTAGGTAATACCACTTTACTAGGGACATACAAGTGAATGAAACATGTCGATTTGGTGTTAGCCTATTTTACCATGTTAAAGGAGAGTGCACAAGCATTTTAACTCTGGTTAGCAGTGACAAAGTGTGCAGTGTCCTAAAAGCCAACAAAAACAGATTCAGAAAGCAGGAGGGTGAAGGCAAAATGTTTGGGGATAACCCTGCGGAAAAAGCCAAGTCCAACACCCTCAGAGGATTGCATCCAAGGACCTCATAATCCAACATGGGGCAAGTAATAGGGTTACTGACCCCATCAGTAGTTACATGTCTCTCACAATGAGGGCCTATGTGGTTTAATTTCTGCATGTGAAATTGCACATAGTTCACAATTGTCTATGGGGCCACGCCATAGCATTTTCAGAATCGCATGTTTCTCAAGGAGAAATGTCTTTTGTATATCCATCCCCTGCACCAACCAGATTTGCATGTTTGTTCTTCCCCTTCACAACCTGCATAAGGACACTTATTTCTGCAATTGACAGTTTTTGAATAACCACACATTTTGTAAAGTTTTTGGGCCCTGTGCTTAACCTTTCAGGCATTCCAGGTCTGCAATACTCATTTTCTCCCTGGTCAGTAGATTCATGCACTCATGAGAGTACATACTTTTGCAAGTGTAAAACTAACTTTTCTGAATTCCAAAAGTGGCTTTACACTATTAAAAGAAGACTACTTGCACAAATAAGGTATAACGTACATGAACAAATAGATTTGTGTATTGGGCCTAATGCATCTTATTCACAATAAACAGATGCTATTTATGTCAGGAGGAAAATGATGAAAGTTATGACTTTTTGCCTCACGCAGAAAAACTTCTACAAATTGCAGGCATAGCATCTGTCTGTGAAAAGAAGCAGGTGTATATCACAAATATGTATAAATAGGAATTGAAAAACTCATTTATGCCATGTGAATGAATATGTTTTGAAATCCAAATCTAAATATTATTTGTGTGTGCTGCATGGCTTGAAACATTATTCATGCTCAAAACTCTAATTACACAAGACCAGATAAACATACACGTGATTTCAGTTATGCTGTAGGGAAGTTAGGGCCTCATTTAGACTTTGGCAAGCACCACCATAAATTAATGGTACCAAGCTCGCAGTTTCCCCTATTCTAGGTAGAGTCGGGGAAAGCACTGTTTTTACACAAGCAGTACCTCTTCTCTCTCCACCACTGTAAACCTCTGACCTGGCAGCAAGTCCATATAAAGGCCGCAAGGTCACATGACCTTCCTCCACATTATTTAGGTTGAGGTCAGTCAGTGATTTTCTCTGCCTGTGACTGCCATGAGAAGAGCCCCAATGCACAGGGAGAATGCTCCTTGTGTGGTTGAGCCATTTTGTTTATAGAAAGCCAAATCTTCGTTTGGGAGCTGGTTTTCTCGAAAGAAGATAGTTCACTGGGTGGGTATTTTAAACATAGTGCCCACTTAGCACATCTTCAGTGGTTTGAGGTGGGCTGCTGCAGAAGTGGCTTTCTTCACAGCAGTCATAGCCAGTAACAGTGCTATCCCTTAAGGACATCTTCCTCTTATGCCGTCTTATGGTGCACAGTTCTTTCAAGCTTGTGATCTCATACATATTTCAGTGAGGAAACAGCAGAGGTGTCAACATTTGGTATAGAATTAAGCAGGGAGTAGTCCTACCTATGACCAGTCATCCAACCAGTCAGGGCCCTTTCAGACCTGGCTCCAGCACCTCCAGTTCTTCCCTCATTCTCTCCCACGCTCTCTCTCTCACACTGTCTCTCTCTAGCAATCTCCCACTTGCTCTTTTGCCTCTTCTCTGTTCTCTCTGTCCTTTTTAGAGTCGAGCGCAAAGCGCGCCGTCCCTGGTGTAATCTCTCTGTGGCTTTTAACCACACCCATGTCAATCCCATCTGTTTGGTTGGTTTGTGGGCTTGCTTTTTAAAATTAGTTTGATTTCATTAGTGGAAGACATGCATTCGCCATGCCTCTTCCGGTATTTTGCCCACCTCAAGTGCACCGGCCGACTACCGAAAACATATGAGGCTCCATGTTTTCCGTATGGATTCTGCACTATTTTTTCTCTTCCTTTCGTAGGCAGCACAATCTTGCTGGGCAGAAGTTTAGCGCTTTGCATAACATCGACCCTGTCACATGGATATTTGCACTTTTGCCAGTTACATTGGTAATTGCACTTTTGCGGTTACATGGATAATTGGACTTTTTCTGACATGTTTTACTGCGAGTGGACTTCTATTTCTTTTTGTGTGTTTGCTTTGAGCTCATGGTGGCTATCGCCTCATTTATGTGAAACTGTTTTACTTTTCATTTCATGTGTCAAGAAAAGTCCGGTTAGGAGTTTACAACGCTAATAGCTTTAACCCGAGTAAACGTGAGTCCATTTACATTGCAAATGCTTGTTTACCTCTAGCTGCCTCTTCTCTGCCACTATTTTTTGCTCTCTGTACAGTGACTGTGCATTTTCTTTGCCCTTGATCATGCCTTTGTTTGCTTGCTGTTTCGCACAATTGTGCCTTTGTCTGTTTGTCTTGTCTTTGATTGTGCCATTTATTTTTGTCATTAGTGTGCCTTTGTCTATCTCTTTCAATTGTGATTCTGCTACTTGTTTTTGTCACTGTGCCACTTGTTTTTTCCTTTATCTAGCTCTTTCTCCACATGATTGTGCCCTTATTGTGCCTTTGGCTAACTCTTTTTTCCTGTGATTGTGCCATTGTTTTGCCTTTGTCTGTCTCTTTTTCCTGTGTTTCTGCCATTATTGTTTCTTTGTTGATCTTTTTTCTCTTGATTGTGAAATGTATGTGCCTTTCTCAGTGATTGTTCCATTCATTCTGCCCATGATTGTGCCTTTTTTCTTTTTGCCCTTGATTTTGTTTTTTGCTGTGCCCTGGCTTGCTGCCTCCTCCTACAGTCCCTTTCAGGCTCTCTCTGCTCTTCCCCACAGCTCCATACCTGTTCCTTGCACATTCCACTCCTTCTTGCTGTCCCACGTCCTGTGACCCACCCAGCACCACTAACTGCCCCTGCACTCATCACTCCTACCAACACCTACTTAATGGCAGCCACAGTGCCCATCTACACCTTTCTGCACCAGGACTATGCCCAGTGCCAGGAACCCTTGTCCCTGGTCCTTTCTCACCCTACTTTTAGCCCTCAGTGTTCCTATGTTCTTTTAAGCTCAGATGCCACATGCTGCACTTCTACTGTGCTATAATACACAACACAACACAGAAGAACCCTTCACCTGCACTGCATGCTGCTTCACCTGCACCACCACACCCACTGCCCTAGCACCCACAGCAACCACCCCAATAGCCATCATGCTGAAACACCCTTGAAGCAGCACCCATAAACATACCACTCCTCGATGTCATGGGTGCTACTCAACTTCTGCTCGCTCAGTAAACATGCAACAGGAATCTGGGACCTGCTGAGTGATGCTGCCATGAACCTCCTCTTCCTCACAAAAACAAGACTGACTATAGCACACCAGACATACTCACAGCCATCCCGGTTGGATACAAGATCATCAGGCAAAACTGCCAACACAGACCAAGAGGAGGAATTGCCATTATCTTCAAGGACAACCACAGCTGCACCACTGCAAAAGAAACTGAAATCACTACCATGGAACACCTTAACTTCAGACAGCAAATCACAGCCAACTTCACCCTGAGTGATACCCTAGTCAGCCATCCCACTGGACACCGAGCTAACTTTGCAAATAGCATCACTGACGTTGTCAGCCCACTTGCACCTACTTCAGCACCTACATTCTGCTAGGAGGCCTCAACTTTTATTTGGAAGAGCAGACCAACCTTAACTCAGTTACACTTCTCAAAACCCTTGAAAACCTTGACCTCACCAAACATGCCTTACCTCACTCTTAGACCACCGGACACATCCTGGAGCCCATTGTATCTCTTTTAATAACATTGCAATAAACATACCCATCACCTGGACCGTCCACACTATTGTCAGTGTCACAATCAACAACCCCCACCCCAAATACCTACTGTCACAGTCCCACCCTGTCAGCAGTGGAGCAATATTTCTAAAGTGGCGTAGGCTTCCACCCTCCCCAAGGACAAACCATGGCACAGAGGCCACCTAGCAAAATCAACAACAATAACGTTTGAATCACCACCTGCGTCAATACCCTGGCTCCTCGGAAAAGAAATCAATTAGCAAGAATGCAAATGCAGGCAAGTTGGCACCTGGGAGAACTCAGAATTCCCAAATAGTACTGCAAGCAGCTAGATCAGAGGTGTAGAGCAAGCCAGGAAACATCAGAAAAGGATGTATTCAAACCTGCCCAAAGGGGATGCCATCAGCTAATCCTGGAAGCCAAGAGGAAGGACCTAGTCAAATGCATCAACAGAACTCCAATAGCAGCAATGAAATTTCCACAGTCATCAAGGACTTCACTACACCGCAGCAATTGGCAGCAACCTCATCCCAATCCAAGAACTGTGAAACAAACACTCAGACTTTTTCTGCAACAAAATTACAGCCATATGCCTCAGCTTCTAACCACAACCAGACCCCAGCAACCTTGTAACAAGTCTACTGATATTAAACAAAGGCAACACCCTGACTACATGAAGTGCCATCACTACACCCTATAATACAGATCTGTAAGTTTATAACCATAATCCAATCCCTAACCCAACCCTTGTATCCCTTCTATACCATACTCTTAACATATAGCCCTAAACTCTTAACCTCTAACACCATACATGAATCCTTAAACCTAAAACCTACACCTCAAACTCCTTATCCTACATCACAAACCCTTAACCTCATGCAATTACCTTTTAGCCCTTACCTTTCGAATCCAACACCCTTAGCCTCTGTACTAAAACACTCCCAACTCCAGTACGTCAAACTCTTGCTCTTATACCCCAAATAACGGACCATTAACCCATGGTCTTAACCAGTACACTATTAACCCTATTTGCCACACGATTAAACCTTCATCCTACACCACAATCCCTTAACTTATTTGCTCAATCAAGTATCCCTACAATCAAGTTCTTAATCCTATGCCTCAATTGTTAACCCCTCACCACATGTTCTTGACACATATGCCCTATACCCTTAACAGATTACCCTTAAGTCTTATCCCAGACCATAAACTCTTAACAGTTACTCCAAACCTTTATTTTTTACCTTTTACCCTATACCATTAACCATTTCCCCATACCATTAACTTCTATAACCTATACCATTAATCCTATACCTCAATGCTTAACTCCTAACTTTTAACTTCTAACCCTTAACTCAATTCCTTACCCAAAAAACCCAAACACCTGTGCACAAACCCTAACCCTATACTCATAACTCACAGACCCAAACAGATACCTTCAAACCTGTACCAAATATCCTTAAACCTGTCATTAACACATTTCACATAGCTTTTTCTTCAATATATTTTAGGAACAAACAAATGGGGGAGAGTTAGAAATTATAATTGAGAAATGTTATTTTAAGGCATGTTGCTTTGGAAGTTTGAGGCAATACCTTATGAATGTCCACAATATGCCAATAAATGCCACCATTATGCCAAGGTCTCTGCTTGTCAGGGATGACCATCAACATGTCTTATATGACCAAAATATAGCAAAAAGTGTAGTGATTGTGTATGGGCCTTCATTACACAAGAGATATTCACCATCACGCCACAATTTTACACTAATTATGCCACTGTTAACCATATACTCTTATACTAAGGGGCGTATTTATACCCCATTTGCGTCAAATTTGCATTATTTTTTATGCAAATTCACCGCAAAACTAACTCCATATTTATATTTTGACATTAGACCAGTCTAACGTAAAAATATATGAGTTTGCACCACTTTTTAGATGTGTGAACGTGCCTTGCATTGATGAGCTGTAAGGTAGGCGTTCCCATCTCAAAAATGGTGCTAACCCCATAGATCCATATTTATCCCCCTGTGCTAAAATGACCCATGGGTGGGAGGAGGGGCTAAATAATTGTGCAAAGCATGCTTTGCCATGGTTAAACACCATGGAATGGGTCCACAGGTGCCCTCCTCAAGACCCAGGAACACCCCACCCACACCAGATAGACACCGGAGGATGGGGGACCCCATCCCGGGTAAGTAGGGTAAGTATAGGTAAGTAATTGTTTTATTTAAATTAAAGTGCCATTGGGGGCCCCTGCATGGCACAGGGTGCAATGGCCATGCCTAGGGACACTGGTCCCCTGTGCTGGCCACTGGGGTTGTGGGCATGACTTTTCTAAGACATGAGTCATGTTGTATAGATGGTTTTGCGTCAGAAATTGATGCTAGGCTGGTTAGAGTCATCTTTTTTTTACTATAGCCAGCCTAATGTTGTTTTTGGTGAAAAACCCCCTTCTCCCATACCACCAGCCCCACCTGGCTAACATAATTTTTTTTACGCTAGCCCACCCTTTGCACCAGCTTGCGTCATTCCATAAATATGGCTCCTGGCTGGTGCTCAGGAATGGCGCAAGCCAGTGCTAAACATTTTGGTGCAAATGTGCGTTAGTGCAGTTTTGCACCAAAAAGTATAAATATGCCCCTAAGGGTGGGAACAATCATTCCACAAAGTCCCAGAAAAGGCCAAGATTTCCTTCTAATACCACATGTCTAGTATTATATCTAGAACGAACATCATTAATGGTAGGGATGTTCACAATATAGCAACATGAAAACCATTATACCAGGGCCAGCATTATACTAGTTGTGGACACCGTTATTTCTTGGATTTAATATTTATGACTGCAATTCTTCCTATTTCCTTCTCGGCTGTCTTCCATCCCCCTATTCCTCCTGGTTGTGCAACTGTCTCCTAGTTTCAGTTTCATTTGAAATCAGTTTGACTGAGAGTGCAGGGCCGGAAACTCAGCCATTCACAAATCATTTTGAGTCTAATGTAAATGTTATCTTAGATCTTTAACAAATTCCTTGATTTTGTCTGTCATACAAAGTGTGCTGGTGAGGTGGATAGTAGAAAGACGAATGTGATTTAGGATCCAAAATAACTGTTTTTATTTGAAAATAATTTTGTTCAAGTAAGCAGTTAAAAGCTGTCTGCTCATCAGTCATAAAAGTGGACAGCTTTTTCACTTCAAAACACCTAAGTATGGTCTAACGTTCCTAAAGCACCCCCCTTCAATCGTGAAAAATAAGAATACAGCATAAAAAGCGCTCCAACAGTCTGTTGGATCCCTACAATTGCCCGATTACTTTCAAAAGACTTTAGTCTAGTCTTGCTAATAGTCCATTTTTGTACTCATTTGTCAATGGATTCACACTTTACTCTTGTTCTGCTACACCAAAGGTAAGGTGGCTGAAGTTTGTTTAGCTAAAGAAGACTCAGGGAGAAAAGAGGAACATCATTATTACCTATGGGACTCCAATAGAACATTTTCAGCATGTTTTCTACCCATGTTTTGTTTTGGAATGACTATGATCAAGCAGCACACATCAGGAGCGTCTCATATTTGTGCAAAGGTGGTTCCTGACACTTTTGCTTTGTTGTTTTTAAACTATTTTCTGCTTTCTAAATCCTGTTACTTTTTGCCTTCCAAGTATTTGTTTCTGCTTTCTATCTCCCACCCAGGGCCCTGTGATTTAATTATTTACTGATAGAGTTAGAATGCACTGGAATGTCAAACTGGTACTGACAGAAAAATTAAGCAAATGCACAATAAAGAATCATAAAGCCTCATTTAGGGTTGGACGGAACTGTAATCCAAGGATCCTCCCTAACCACCTAATTCATGGTTCCTTGGATCTATTTAGAGTCAAGGGAGCTAGTGGCTTACAGTCAACAGAGACTCCACAGACTGTGCCAACGATGACTCCTCGCACATCATTCCATTAGCCGTGGGACCTCTGCGTCACAGTAACTCCCGTCTACCATTGAGGATGGCACTACCCTTGCTTGATTTCCCTGCCCTGGCCCGGTATACAATTCTTGGAGTAAGTGGTCAGGGAAAATTTAAAATTTCCTACAGAAGCAAAAACTTCCCAGTGAGTTAGGGCCATTATGTTTTGCTGGGTGAAAAAAAAACTCCTGCAAACTTCCACTCTCATAAACTCCCACAAACTCTTTACAGTGTTCCTCCTACTTTGCTAAGCCCTAAAGAAGGCTCGCTGTTTTAACTACTCATGATCCAAAACCAATCTACAATTGAAATGAACATTTTTATTCTACTAAATCATCTCAATATTATACAAGATCATCAGTTTAATGATATCATTAGTTACATTTATACCCAAATATCAACAATGTTTTTCTCCACATGAGCGAAATAATTCTCATTAAAGCTATCAATTTTCTATATGGACAATAAATTAGGCCTTTATCCCATTGGATAAGAAAACTCAATTATTATCATAATTTTTTTATCAATGTTCATTAGGTGGCAGCACTACATTTTTGTTCACATAATATTTTGGACAGACCACGCTCATTCTTTGCCTTGTTCAAGAGTAATTTAACTAATTAATTTCATAGCTCATGGGCAACCAACAATCTATGGGAAAATATTATAATTCCCTATATTTTTAAAAATCTAAAGACTGAGGACACACAAAGGTAAATTTAGACCCTTATGGAGGGTGTGCATGACCCCACTTCCTGAGCCATTTTTGGCCCCAGGGACCCCATTCCCCCAGTGCTTAATGTATTTGAGCACCGGGGAATGGTTCCCCTTGTATTTAATAAGGGGAAGGAGGCACACAGTTAGGTTAGACCTGAAGTTTAACTTTAGACTTGAAGTCTTACTTTAGACCTGAAGTCTAGACTCTAGGTCTAAAGTTAGACTTCAGGTCTAAGTTTACCTTTGTGAATCAGGCCCAAAGTGTGTATTTTTTAATAACGGTTATATTTAATAATGGTTAACTTATCAAATATTGGTAATTTCACCATATTTCTAATCACTAAACAAATGAAGCTGACGGACACAAGACCAGAAAATAGCCCAATTACCAACAGTGACCATTTTAGATACTTACCTTGGGCTCTTTTTACTGTGCTCAGATACACAAAAAGTACATGATCCACATTCAAAGTAGCATTCTGTTAGCATTCTGTTATATTTTCACAGAGGAGTGGCGAGACAATATATGGAAGAAAGAGGTCAATGCCTGTGTTGCTTTATGAGATCATGAAACGTGAGGTGAAATATAATACATTTTAATCAATCAATCAATCATGGTTTTGTGAAGCGCGGCTAATCATCCATAGGGTCTCAAGGTGCTGTTTGTGGGCATGCTGCTAAGTCAAAGAGCCCGGTCTCGAGGTCCTTCCTGAACTGAATCAGTGATGCGGTCTGCCTGAGATTGAGGGGTAGCGCGTTTCATGTCTGGACTGCTAAGTAGGAGAAGGATCCTCGTCCTGCTGTGCTTTTCCGGATCTTGGGAACGGCTGTAAGTGTGAGATCGGAGGAACAGAGATGTCTGTTGGGCATGTAGAAGGCGAGGTGTTTGTTGAGGTACGCTGGTCCTATATTGTACAGTGCCTTGTAGTTGTTGCTCAGGAGTACATATGAAATGCACTTTTTGACTGGGAGCAAGTGTAGGTCTCGGAGGAGGGAGGAGATGTGGCTGTGTCAGGGGATATCCAGGATGAGTCTGGCTGCTGCGTTCTGGACTCTTTGAAGTCTTGACTGAGGTTTCTTGGTGATGCCAGCATAGAGTGCATTGCCGTAGACCAGTTTGCTGGTGATGAGTGCATGGGTGACTGTCTCCCTTGTGCCGGAGGTAATCCACTTGAAAATCTTCTGAAGGAGTCGGAGGGTGTGGCATGACGACGAGACAGCGTTGACTTGGCAGGTCATGGTTAGTGAGGATAATGCCCAGGTTGTGTGCGTGGTCTGTGGGGATGGGGGTGTTTCCCGGAGCGGTGGTCCACTAGAAGTCATTCCAGGCAGAAGGGGTGGAGCCGATTACGAGGATCTCTGTCTTGTCGGAGATGAGCTTGAGGCAGCTGGCCTCCATCCATGCATCGACTGCTCTCATCCCGTTGAGGAAATTTCTCTTGTCCTGAGCAGAGTCCTCCGACAGGGAGAGAATCAGTTGAGTGTCGTCGGTGTAGGAGACTATGTTTAGTCTGTGTTGTTTGGTGATCTTGGCAAGCTGGGCCATGTAGAAGTTGAAAAGCATCGGGCTGAGTGAAGATCCTTGGGGCACTCCGCAGCAAGCGTCTTTGGGTTCTGTTGTGAGCAGCAGTAGTCTGACATTCTGGGCCATATTTATACTTTTTGACGCAAAACTGCGCTAACTCAGTTTTGCGCCAAAAAAATTAGCGCCGGCTAACGCCATTCTGAAGCGCCATGCGGGTGCCGTATTTATTGAATGGCGTTAGCCGGCGTTAGCCGACCGGCGCTGCCTGGTGTGCGTGAAAAAAAACCACGTACACCAGGCAGCGCCGGCGTAGGGAAAAATGGCGTTTGGGCGTCCAAAAATGGGGCAAGTCAGGCTGAGGCAAAAAAATCATCTTTACCCGATTTGCGCCATTTTTTTTGGGCGCCCAGACGCCATTAACATGACTCCTGTCTTAGCAAAGACAGGAGTCATGCCCCCTTGCCCAATGGCCATGCCCAGGGGACTTCTGTCCCCTGGGCATGGTCATTGGGCATAGTGGCATGTAGGGGGGCACAAATCAGGCCCCCCTATGCCACAATTTTTGTTTAAAAAAAATACTTACCTGGACTTACCTTAATGTCCCTGGGGTGGGTCCCTCCATCCTTGGGTGTCCTCCTGGGGTGGGCAAGGGTGGCAGGGGGTGTCCCTGGGGGCAGGGGAGGGCGCCTCTGGGCTCATTCTGAGCCCACAGGTCCCTTAACGCCTGCCCTGACCCAGGCGCTAAAATCCGGCGCAAATGCGGGTTTTTTAGACCCGCCCACTCCCGGGCGTCATTTTTGCCCGGGAGTATAAATACGACGCAATAGCATCGCAGTCATTTTTTAAGACGGGAACGCCTACCTTGCATATCATTAACGCAAGGAAGGTGTTCACGCAAAAAAATGACGCTAATTCCAGGAACTTTGGCGCTAGACGCGTCTAACGCCAAAGTATAAATATGGAGTTAGTTTTGCGTCGAATTTGCGTCGAAAAAAACGACGCAAATTCGGCGCAAACGGAGTATAAATATGCCCCTCTGTGTTCTTCTGGTGAGAAAGGACCTGATCCAATCGAGGGCTTTATCTTGGATGCCGGCGTCGTGTAGCTTGTTGCAGAGGGTGGAGTGGGAGATGGTGTCAAATGCAGCGGAGAGGTGAAGGAGGATGAGTGCGGCTGTGCCTCCGTGGTCCAGTATGATGTGTATGTCATCAGTGGCTGCTAAGAGTGCAGTTTCAGTGCTGTGGTTGCTTCTGAATCAGGATTGGGATGGGTCTACAATGCAGTGTGTCTCAAGGAATTCGGTGAGTTGTTGGTTGACAGCTTTTTCCATTACCTTGGCTGGAAAAGGGAGCAGAGCGATGGGTCTGTAGTTCTTCAGCTCCCTAGGGTCGACAGTGAGTTTCTTGAGAAGCAGGTTGATTTTGGCGTGCTTCCAGTCTGAGTGGAATGTGGCAGTCTCAAAGGATCGGTTGATGGTTCCACAGACTTTGGGTGATATGGTGGCAGTGGCCATGTTGAGGATATGAAGAGGGCACTGATCTGAGGGTGCTCCCGAGTGGGTGGAGTTCATCAGTCTAAGGGTGTCCTCTTCGGTGATGGGGGTCCAGGGGTTCAGTATCTGGTGAGGTGCTAGATCTGTGGTGGTGAGTGGTGCTGGAGAGTTTTGGTTCATGAAACTTTCTTAGAGTCCTGGGTTTTACGGAGAAAGTAGGTGTCGAGATTGTCGCAGAGGTCTTGGGAGGGAGGGACGGATGAGGTGTCTGGTCCGGAGTTCATGAACTCTTTGACAATGGTGAAGAGCTCTTTGCTGTTCTCAATGCTGGGGTTGAGGCGTGCTTAAAAGGTAGCTTTTTTTGGTGGCTCTGATGCTTTGGTGGTGGGTGGTGACTGCTTTTTTGTAGGCTGTGCGGTCTTCGGCTGATTTGCTGATGCTCCATTTTTGTTTCAGTCATCTGCAGGAGCACTTGGATTCCTGTAGGTCTGCTGTAAACTATTTAGGTGTTTTTCTCTGTCGATTTCCTGTTGTTTTCCTCAGGAAGGGTACGTTGTTGGTGCAGTTTGATAGCCAGCAGTGTAGGTTGCGTGCAGCTTCAATTGCGTCTGTTGCGTTCGGTGGGAGGGAGTGGTTGAGAGCATTGGTGAGTTGTGCTTCCGTGACTTTGCCCCCGCATCTGCCAGGGGGCAGGGGCATAGTGGCATGCAGGGATCTTTGTGGAGGTAAAGTGTAGGTAAAGTGCATGCACTTGTGGTCAGTCCAGTGGTGTTCGGAGATGTAGTAGATGGTGATGTTGTCCCCATCTCTGGCTGAGAAGACGGGGCCAAGAATGTGTCTGTCTCTGTGAGTGGGGACGTTGACAAGTTTTTTGAGGCAGAGAGTTGTCCAGGAGGTTTGTGGTGTTCATCAAGGTGGAAGTTGACGTCGCCGAGAAGGATGTAGTCGGAAGAGCTGAGTGTTTGGGGGGCAACGAAGTGGGCACTGTCTTCTCAGAACTGGGGTCAGAGTCTGGGTGGCCTGTAGATGAGGGTGTTCGGAGGGAGGGGTTTAGGTTGGTCTGGATCTGGATATGTAGGTGCTCACGAGTTGACTGAGACTGTGACTCGTTGATGGTGGTCAGGCAGAGGTTGGTCTTGTAGACTATTGTAATGCCTCCTCCAGGCCAGTTGGTTTTGTCCTTGTGGATGATTTTGTAGTTGTCCAGGATGGCCGTGGCGATGTCTGGGGCAGCTGTGGGGGTGATCCACATTTCTGGAGTATGCACTTGAGGTGGCAGTCTGCGCTTGGAGTGGGATCATGAGGTGGTCCTTTGAGAGTGCAGGAGCAGGCACAGCAAGAAAAAGGTCCATGGGTGTTCATGAGGTCAGCTTGGTAGCAGGCTGGGAATCTTCTCAGGTTGAGGACGCGTAGGGTGCTTGTGGCAAACCGACGGATGGTGTTGGGCTTGCCTTTGGCATGACTTCAGCACACCAGCGCCGCGGCCACGCTGCAATCACCATTAAGAAGGAAAGGGAGATGGTGGTCTGGTCAGCTTCCTCTGGGAGGGTGCGGGCTTCAGGGGCTGCAGGGTCAGCAGCGGTGCGGGGGAAGACAAAACAGAATAAAAAAGGAAAACAGATAAACAGGGTGAAGGAAGGAAAATAAAGCAGAAACAAAGCAGAAATAAAGGCAGAAGTAAAGAGAGACAGAGATACTTACATGCAGGTGGCCAATGGGCCATCAGGGATGAAGTGCAGTCGGGAGCCTACGGGTGGAGGTGGGCCTTGATCTGAGATCAGGCAGGCTCTCAGTTCGCCGAAACCAGAGGCAGCAGCAGCAGGAGGAGCTGCACTGGGGAGGGCAACAGACGCTGACCAGGAGGTCAGCAGATGTACAGCACACAATTTTTTGTCCCTTGTAATTGAGGCCCACACCAGCACCCTTCCCACACACAGCTTAAATCAATTCAGCCTGGCTGTTCCATATGAAGCAATAGTATTGTTGCAGACTTGAAGAATACAAATAGAATTGCAGTGTGGAATTTAGCACAAAACACAGTTAGTAATTTGTGGCAAACAGATTTTAAAATTAGTTTAACCCATACAGTGCCCTGGACGAGGTGATCTCTTCCCTAGCGCTGCCCCCATGTGCTCCCCACCCACCCCCCCAATGCAGGGATGGAATGGGAAGCCCTTCCCCTTCCACCCCCGACACCCCCAGACCCCCTGTGACGTCAGCGCGCGCGATCACAGAGGGCCTCCTCCCATCTCGCTGGAAGCTCAGCTTCCAGCGCAATCAAAAGAGAAATGCAAAGCATTTCTCTTTCGATCACGTGGGGGAGGCCCAGAGAGGCGTCAAAGGGAAGGAAAGGAATTTCCTTCCTTTTGAAGTCTCTCTGAGTGTTTCAAAAGCCGGATTGCCTGCAATCCGGCTTTTGAGATGCCCACTAGACACCAGGGATTTTCTATTTTTTTATGAAAGTGACATAAGGGAGCGACCCCTTGGGCAAGGTTCGCTCCCAGGGGGGGGGCATTTTTTTTGGAAGGCCTTTTCTGCCCCCCCCTGGGGGCAGAAACCTCTAGGCACCAGGGATAAAAAAAAAAAAAATCTTTTTGTTTTGTTTTTTTTGGAGGTGGGGAGTGACCCCTTTGGCAAGGGTCGCTCCCCTAGGGGGCAAATTATATTTAGGCCATTTCTGCCCCCCTTGGGGGCAGATTGGCCTATTTTTATGAGGCCAATCTGCCCCAAGGGGGGCACAAACCACTAGACACCAGGGAGTTTTTCTTTTTTTTTTACGTGAATTTCACGCAAGGGGAGGGACCCTTAGGCAAGGGTCGCTCCCCTGGGGGGAAAATTTATTTTAGGCCATTTCTGCCCCCTCTGGGGGGCAGATCAGCCTATTTTGATTAGGCCGATGGGCAGAAACCACTAGGCACCGGGGATTTTTTTTGTTTTTTTTGTTTTACAGATGGGGAGCACCCCTTGCACAAGGGTCGCTCCCCTGGAGGGGAAAATTGTATTTAGGCCATTTCTGCCCCCTTTGTGGGCAAATTGGCTGATTTTTGCTACGCCAATCTGCCCACAAGGGGAGCAGAAACCACTAGGCACCAGGGATTTTTTTTTTGCGCCAATGTCACGCAGGGGGAGCGACCCCATAGGCAAGGGTCGCTCCCGGGGGGGGGGGTTGGAGGTACAAATTTATTTTAGGCCATTTCGGCCCCCCCTGGGGGCAGATCGCCCTATTATTAGGCCGATCTGCCCCCAAGGGGGGGCAGAAACCTCTAGGCGCCAGGGCAAATTTATTTTTTTTGTTGTTTTTTTTTGTTTGTTTTTTTAGTGCTGGGGAGCGACCCATTAGGCAAGGGTTGCTCCCCTGGGGGGCAAATTGTATTTAGACCATTTCTGCCCCCCATGGGGGCAGATTGGCTGATTTTAGGTCAATCTGCCCCCAAGGGGGCAGAAACCACTAGGCACCGGGGATTTATTTTTTGGTGCCAATGTCACGCAGGGGGAGCGACCCCGTAGGCAAGGGTCGCTCCGGGGGGGGGGTTAAATTTATTTTAGGCCATTTTTTCCCCCCTGGGGGCAGATCGTCCTATTGTTATTAGGCCGATCTGCCCCCAGGGGGTGCAGAAAGCTCTAGGCACCAGGGCAAATATATATATTTTTTTTAGAGATGGGCAGCGACCCATTAGGCAAGGGTCGCTCCCCTGGGGGGCAAATTGTATTTAGACCATTTCTGCCTCCCCCCTGGGGCAGATCGGCCGATTTTAGGTCAATCTGCCCCCAAGGGGGCAGAAACCACTAGGCACCGGGGATTTTTTTTTTTGGCACCAATGTCACGCAAGGGGAGCGACCCCGTTGGCAAAGGTTGCTCCCGGGGAGGGGTTGTAGGGTGGGGGAGCAAATTTATTTTAGCCCATTTCTGCCCTCCCTGGGGCCGGCTGAGCTAGAGGCCAAAATCCACAGGTAGGCACTTTGCAAAAAACACCTCTGTTTTCTGTGAAAAAATGTGATGTGGCCACGTTATGTTTTGGGCCATTTCGTTTTGTGGGCGCCAGGCCTACCCACAAAAGTGAGGTACCATTTTTATCGGGAGACTTGGGGGACCGCTGGGTGGAAGAAAATTTGTGGCTCCTCTCAGATTCCAGAACTTTTTGTCACCGAAATGAGAGAAAAAGTGTTTTTTTGGCCAAATTTTGATGTTTGCAAAGGATTCTGGGTAACAGAACCTGGTCAGAGCCCCACAAGTCACCCCATCCTGGATTCCCCTGAGTTTCTAGTTTTAAAAAATGCGCTGGTTTGCTAGGTTTCCCCAGGTGTCGGCTGAGCTAGAGGTCAAAATCCACAGGTAGGCACTGTTTTCTATGAAAAAATGTGATGTGTCCACGTTGTGTTTTGGGACATTTCCTTTCGTGGGCGCTAGGCCTACCGACACAAGTGAGGTACCATTTTTATCGGGAGACTTGGGGGAATGCTGGGTGGAAGGGAATTTGTGGCTCCTCTCAGATTCCACAACTTTCTGTCACCGAAATGAGTGGAAAACGTGTTTTTTAGCCAAATATTGAGGTTTGCAAAGGATTCTGGGTAACAGAACCTGGTCAGAGCCCCACAAGTCACCCCATCTTGGATTCCCCTTGGTCTATAGTTTTCAAAAATGCATAGGTTTGGTAGGTTTCCCTAGGTGCCGGCTGAGCTAGAGGCCAAAACCTACAAGTAGGCACTTTGCAAAAAACACCTTTGTTTTCTGTCAAAAATTGTGATGTGTCCACGTTGTGTTTTGGGGCATTTCCTGTCGCGGGCACTAGGCCTACCCACACAAGTGAGGTATCATTTTTATCGGGAGACTTGGGGGAACGCTGGGTGGAAGGACATTTGTAGCTCCTCTCAGATTCCAGAACTTTCTGTCACCAAAATGTGAGAAAAACGTGTTTTTTTAGCCAAATTTTGAGGTTTGCAAAGGATTCTGGGTAACAGAACCTGGTCAGAGCCCCACAAGTCTCCCCATCTTGGATTCCCCTCGGTCTCTAGTTTTAAAAAATGCACAGGTTTGGTAGGTTTCCCTAGGTGCCTGCTGAGCTACAGGCCAAAATATACAGATAAGCACTTTGCAAAAAACACCTCTGTTTTCTTTTTATAAAATTTGATGTGTCCACGTTGTGTTTTGGGGCATTTCCTGTCATGGGCGCTAGGCCTACCCACACAAGTGAGGTATCATTTTTATCGGGAGACATGGGGGAACGCTGGGTGGAAGGAAATTTGTGTCTCCTCTCAGATTCCAGAACTTTCTGTCACCGAAATGTGAGGAAAATGTGTTTTTTTAGCCAAATTTTGAGGTTTGCAAAGGATTCTGGGTAACAGAACATGGTCAGAGCCCCACAAGTCACCCCATTTTAGATTCCCCTAGGTCTCTAGTTTTCAAAAATGCACAGGTTTGGTAGGTTTCCCTAGGTGCCGGCTGAGCTAGAGGCCAAAATCTACAGGTAGGCACTTTGCAAAAAACACCTCTGTTTTCTTTCAAAAATTGTGATGTGTCCACGTTGTGTTTTGGGGCATTTCCTGTCGCGGGCACTAGGCCTACCCACACAAGTGAGGTATCATTTTTATCGGGAGACTTGGGGGAACGCTGGGTGGAAGGACATTTGTGGCTCCTCTCAGATTCCAGAACTTTCTGTCACCAAAATGTGAGGAAAACTTGTTTTTTTAGCCAAATTTTGAGGTTTGCAAAGGATTCTGGGTAACAGAACCTGGTCAGAGCCCCACAAGTCTCCCCATCTTGGATTCCCCTCGGTCTCTAGTTTTAAAAAATGCCCAAGTTTGGTAGGTTTCCCTAGGTGCCTGCTGAGCTACAGGCCCAAATCTACAGATAGGCACTTTGCAAAAAACACCTCTGTTTTCTTTCAAAAAATTTGATGTGTCCACGTTGTGTTTTGGGGCATTTCCTGTCACGGGCGCTAGGCCTACCCACACAAGTGAGGTATCATTTTTATCGGGAGACTTGGGGGAACGCTGGGTGGAAGGAAATTTGTGTCTCCTCTCAGATTCCAGAACTTTCTGTCACCGAAATGAGAGAAAAAGTGTTTTTTTGGCCAAATTTTGATGTTTGCAAACGATTCTGGGTAACAGAACCTGGTCAGAGCCCCACAAGTCACCCCATCCTGGATTCCCCTGGGTTTCTAGTTCTAAAAAATGCGCTGGTTTGCTAGGTTTCCCAAGGTGCCGGCTGAGCTAGAGGTCAAAATCCACAGGTAGGCACTGTTTTCTATGAAAAAATTTGATGTGTCCACGTTGTGTTTTGGGCCATTTCCTTTTGTGGGTGCTAGGCCTACCCACACAAGTGAGGTACCATTTGTATCGGGAGACTTGGGGGAACGCTGGGTGGAAGGAAATTTGTGGCTCCTCTCAGATTCCACAACTTTCTGTCACCGAAATGAGTGGAAAACGTGTTTTTTAGCCACATTTTGAGGTTTGCAAAGGATTCTGGGTAACAGAACCTGGTCAGAGCCCCACAAGTCACCCCATCTTGGATTCCCCTAGGTCTCTAGTTTTCAAAAATGCATAGGTTTGGTAGGTTTCCCTAGGTGCCGGCTGAGCTAGAGGCCAAAATCTACAAGTAGGCACTTTGCAAAAAACACCTCTGTTTTCTTTCAAAAATGTTGATGTGTCCACGTTGTGTTTTGGGGCATTTCCTGTCGCGGGCACTAGGCCTACCCACACAAGTGAGGTATCATTTTTATCGGGAGACTTGGGGGAACGCTGGGTGGAAGGACATTTGTGGCTCCTCTCAGATTCCAGAACTTTCTGTCACCAAAATGTGAGGAAAACTTGTTTTTTTAGCCAAATTTTGAGGTTTGCAAAGGATTCTGGGTAACAGAACCTGGTCAGAGCCCCACAAGTCTCCCCATCTTGGATTCCCCTCGGTCTCTAGTTTTCAAAAATGCACAGGTTTGGTAGGTTTCCCTAGGTGCCTGCTGAGCTACAGGCCAAAATCTACAGATAGGCACTTTGCAAAAAACACCTCTGTTTTCTTTCAAAAAATTTGATGTGTCCACGTTGTGTTTTGGGGCATTTCCTGTCATGGGCGCTAGGCCTACCCACACAAGTGAGGTATCATTTTTATCGGGAGACATGGGGGAACGCTGGGTGGAAGGAAATTTGTGTCTCCTCTCAGATTCCAGAACTTTCTGTCACCGAAATGTGAGGAAAATGTGTTTTTTTAGCCAAATTTTGAGGTTTGCAAAGGATTCTGGGTAACAGAACCTGGTCAGAGCCCCACAAGTCTCCCCATCTTGGATTCCCCTCGGTCTCTAGTTTTAAAAAATGCACAGGTTTGGTAGGTTTCCCTAGGTGCCTGCTGAGCTACAGGCCAAAATCTACAGATAGGCACTTTGCAAAAAACACCTCTGTTTTCTTTAAAAAAAATTGATGTGTCCACGTTGTGTTTTGGGGCATTTCCTGTCACGGGCGCTAGGCCTACCCACACAAGTGAGGTATCATTTTTATCGGGAGACTTGGGGGAACGCTGGGTGGAAGGACATTTGTGTCTCCTCTCAGATTCCAGAACTTTCTGTCACCGAAATGTGAGGAAAATGTGTTTTTTTAGCCAAATTTTGAGGTTTGCAAAGGATTCTGGGTAACAGAACCTGGTCAGAGCCCCACAAGTCACCCCATTTTGGATTCCCCTAGGTCTCTAGTTTTCAAAAATGCACAGGTTTGGTAGGTTTCCCTAGGTGCCGGCTGAGCTAGAGGCCAAAATCTACAGGTAGGCACTTTGCAAAAAACACCTCTGTTTTCTTTCAGAAATTGTGATGTGTCCACGTTGTGTTTTGGGGCATTTCCTGTCGCGGGCACTAGGCCTACCCACACAAGTGAGGTATCATTTTTATGGGGAGACTTGGGGGAACGCTGGGTGGAAGGACATTTGTGGCTCCTCTCAGATTCCAGAACTTTCTGTCACCAAAATGTGAGGAAAACGTGTTTTTTTAGCCAAATTTTGAGGTTTGCAAAGGATTCTGGGTAACAGAACCTGGTCAGAGCCCCACAAGTCTCCCCATCTTGGATTCCCCTCGGTCTCTAGTTTTAAAAAATGCACAGGTTTGGTAGGTTTCCCTAGGTGCCTGCTGAGCTACAGGCCAAAATCTACAGATAGGCACTTTGCAAAAAACACCTCTGTTTTCTTTCAAAAAATGTGATGTGTCCACGTTGTGTTTTGGGGCATTTCCTGTCGCGGGCACTAGGCCTACCCACACAAGTGAGGTATCATTTTTATCGGGAGACTTGGGGGAACGCTGGGTGGAATGACATTTGTGGCTCCTCTCAGATTCCAGAACTTTCTGTCACCAAAATGTGAGGAAAACTTGTTTTTTTAGCCAAATTTTGAGGTTTGCAAAGGATTCTGGGTAACAGAACCTGGTCAGAGCCCCACAAGTCTCCCCATCTTGGATTCCCCTCGGTCTCTAGTTTTAAGAAATGCACAGGTTTGGTAGGTTTCCCTAGGTGCCTGCTGAGCTACAGGCCAAAATCTACAGATAGGCACTTTGCAAAAAACACCTCTGTTTTCTTTCAAAAAATTTGATGTGTCCACGTTGTGTTTTGGGGCATTTCCTGTCACGGGCGCTAGGCCTACCCACACAAGTGAGGTATCATTTTTATCGGGAGACTTGGGGGAACGCTGGGTGGAAGGACATTTGTGTCTCCTCTCAGATTCCAGAACTTTCTGTCACCGAAATGTGAGGAAAATGTGTTTTTTTAGCCAAATTTTGAGGTTTGCAAAGGATTCTGGGTAACAGAACCTGGTCAGAGCCCCACAAGTCTCCCCATCTTGGATTCCCCTCGGTCTCTAGTTTTAAAAAATGCCCAAGTTTGGTAGGTTTCCCTAGGTGCCTGCTGAGCTACAGGCCCAAATCTACAGATAGGCACTTTGCAAAAAACACCTCTGTTTTCTTTCAAAAAATTTGATGTGTCCACGTTGTGTTTTGGGGCATTTCCTGTCACGGGCGCTAGGCCTACCCACACAAGTGAGGTATCATTTTTATCGGGAGACTTGGGGGAACGCTGGGTGGAAGGAAATTTGTGTCTCCTCTCAGATTCCAGAACTTTCTGTCACCGAAATGAGAGAAAAAGTGTTTTTTTGGCCAAATTTTGATGTTTGCAAACGATTCTGGGTAACAGAACCTGGTCAGAGCCCCACAAGTCACCCCATCCTGGATTCCCCTGGGTTTCTAGTTCTAAAAAATGCGCTGGTTTGCTAGGTTTCCCAAGGTGCCGGCTGAGCTAGAGGTCAAAATCCACAGGTAGGCACTGTTTTCTGTGAAAAAATTTGATGTGTCCACGTTGTGTTTTGGGCCATTTCCTTTTGTGGGTGCTAGGCCTACCCACACAAGTGAGGTACCATTTGTATCGGGAGACTTGGGGGAACGCTGGGTGGAAGGAAATTTGTGGCTCCTCTCAGATTCCACAACTTTCTGTCACCGAAATGAGTGGAAAACGTGTTTTTTAGCCACATTTTGAGGTTTGCAAAGGATTCTGGGTAACAGAACCTGGTCAGAGCCCCACAAGTCACCCCATCTTGGATTCCCCTAGGTCTCTAGTTTTCAAAAATGCATAGGTTTGGTAGGTTTCCCTAGGTGCCGGCTGAGCTAGAGGCCAAAATCTACAAGTAGGCACTTTGCAAAAAACACCTCTGTTTTCTTTCAAAAATGTTGATGTGTCCACGTTGTGTTTTGGGGCATTTCCTGTCGCGGGCACTAGGCCTACCCACACAAGTGAGGTATCATTTTTATCGGGAGACTTGGGGGAACGCTGGGTGGAAGGACATTTGTGGCTCCTCTCAGATTCCAGAACTTTCTGTCACCAAAATGTGAGGAAAACTTGTTTTTTTAGCCAAATTTTGAGGTTTGCAAAGGATTCTGGGTAACAGAACCTGGTCAGAGCCCCACAAGTCTCCCCATCTTGGATTCCCCTCGGTCTCTAGTTTTAAAAAATGCACAGGTTTGGTAGGTTTCCCTAGGTGCCTGCTGAGCTACAGGCCAAAATCTACAGATAGGCACTTTGCAAAAAACACCTCTGTTTTCTTTCAAAAAATTTGATGTGTCCACGTTGTGTTTTGGGGCATTTCCTGTCATGGGCGCTAGGCCTACCCACACAAGTGAGGTATCATTTTTATCGGGAGACATGGGGGAACGCTGGGTGGAAGGAAATTTGTGTCTCCTCTCAGATTCCAGAACTTTCTGTCACCGAAATGTGAGGAAAATGTGTTTTTTTAGCCAAATTTTGAGGTTTGCAAAGGATTCTGGGTAACAGAACCTGGTCAGAGCCCCACAAGTCTCCCCATCTTGGATTCCCCTCGGTCTCTAGTTTTAAAAAATGCACAGGTTTGGTAGGTTTCCCTAGGTGCCTGCTGAGCTACAGGCCAAAATCTACAGATAGGCACTTTGCAAAAAACACCTCTGTTTTCTTTAAAAAAAATTGATGTGTCCACGTTGTGTTTTGGGGCATTTCCTGTCACGGGCGCTAGGCCTACCCACACAAGTGAGGTATCATTTTTATCGGGAGACTTGGGGGAACGCTGGGTGGAAGGACATTTGTGTCTCCTCTCAGATTCCAGAACTTTCTGTCACCGAAATGTGAGGAAAATGTGTTTTTTTAGCCAAATTTTGAGGTTTGCAAAGGATTCTGGGTAACAGAACCTGGTCAGAGCCCCACAAGTCACCCCATTTTGGATTCCCCTAGGTCTCTAGTTTTCAAAAATGCACAGGTTTGGTAGGTTTCCCTAGGTGCCGGCTGAGCTAGAGGCCAAAATCTACAGGTAGGCACTTTGCAAAAAACACCTCTGTTTTCTTTCAGAAATTGTGATGTGTCCACGTTGTGTTTTGGGGCATTTCCTGTCGCGGGCACTAGGCCTACCCACACAAGTGAGGTATCATTTTTATGGGGAGACTTGGGGGAACGCTGGGTGGAAGGACATTTGTGGCTCCTCTCAGATTCCAGAACTTTCTGTCACCAAAATGTGAGGAAAACGTGTTTTTTTAGCCAAATTTTGAGGTTTGCAAAGGATTCTGGGTAACAGAACCTGGTCAGAGCCCCACAAGTCTCCCCATCTTGGATTCCCCTCGGTCTCTAGTTTTAAAAAATGCACAGGTTTGGTAGGTTTCCCTAGGTGCCTGCTGAGCTACAGGCCAAAATCTACAGATAGGCACTTTGCAAAAAACACCTCTGTTTTCTTTCAAAAAATGTGATGTGTCCACGTTGTGTTTTGGGGCATTTCCTGTCACGGGCGCTAGGCCTACCCACACAAGTGAGGTATCATTTTTATCGGGAGACTTGGGGGAACGCTGGGTGGAAGGAAATTTGTGTCTCCTCTCAGATTCTAGAACTTTCTGTCACCGAAATGTGAGGAAAACGTGTTTTTTTAGCCAAATTTTGAGGTTTGCAAAGGATTCTGGGTAACAGAACCTGGTCAGAGCCCCACAAGTCACCCTATCTTGGATTCCCCTAGGTCTCTAGTTTTAAAAAATGCATAGGTTTGGTAGGTTTCCCTAGGTGCCGGCTGAGCTAGAGGCCAAAATCTACAGGTAGGCACTTTGCAAAAAACACCTCTGTTTTCTGTCAAAAATTGTGATGTGTCCACATTGTGTTTAGGGGCATTTCCTGTCGCGGGCGCTAGGCCTACCGATGCAAGTGAATTCAGAGATGTGCAAATAACCACTGCTCCTCAACACCTTATCTTGTGCCCATTTTGGAAATACAAAGGTTTTCTTGATAGCTATTTTTCACTGTTTATATTTCAGCAAATGAATTGCTGTATACCCGGTATAGGATGAAAACGCACTGCAGGGTGCAGCTCATTTATTGGCTCTGGGTACCTAGGGTTCCTGATGAACCTACAGGCCCTATATATCCCAGCAACCAGAAGAGTCCAGCAGACGTAACGGTATATTGCTTTAAAAATCTGACATTGCAGGAAAAAGTTACAGAGTAAAACGTAGAGAAAAATTGCTGTTTTTTTCACCTCAATTTCAATATTATTCTTTTTCAGTTGTTATTTTCTGTAGGAAACCCTTGTAGGATATACACAAATTACCCCTTGCTGAATACAGAATTGTGTCTATTTTTCAGAAATGTTTAGGTTTCTGGGATCCAGCATTGGTTTCACGCCCATTTCTGTCACTGACTGGAAGGAGGCTGAAAGAACAAAAAATAATAAAAATGGGGTATGTCCCAGTAAAATGCAAAATTTATGTTGAAAAATTGGGTTTTCTGATTCAAGTCTGCCTGTTCCCGAAAGCTGGGAAGCTGGTGATTTTAGCACCGCAAACCCTTTGTTGATGCCATTTTCAGGAGAAAAAAACACAAGCCTTCTTCTGCAGCAACTTTTTCCCATTTTGTTTTTAAAAAACGGAAGTTTCACTGTATTTTGGCTAATTTCTTGGCCTCCTTCAGGGGAACCCACAAAGTCTGAGTACCTCTAGAATCCCTAGGATGTTGAAAAAAAAGGACGAAAATTTGGCTTGGCTAGCTTATGTGGACAAAACGTTATGAGGGCCTAAGCACAAACTGCCCCAAATAGCCAAAAAAAGGCCTGGCACAGGAGGGGGAAAAGGCCTGGCAGTGAAGGGGTTAATATAAACTGGATTTTAAAATGCAGTAGCCAGAATGTGTAGAATTCTGTACAGAGATTCTATTGTTCAAGTAATGATCTATAACACATGGATGTAATTTTGGGATCTATCTATCTATCTATCTATCTATCTATCTATCTATCTATCTATCTATCTATCTATCTATCTATCTATCTATCTGTCTGTATGTATGTATGCCGTCACCACTATAGTTAGGTCAGAGTTTCCATAGGAAATGCGTTTTTTTGTGTTGCTATTTCCATTGGCACCATTTGATGAATCTCCATCAAATTCTCCTGAAAACTGCTCTTTTTTGCCTAGTTTGTTTATATAAGGTTATGGGGTGATCCATCAAGTGCGGGCAAAGAAAAGGCATTGTCAGGGGTCCCAAAATGCTAAATCCCCATGCATTTTCCACAGACTTCTTTAAGAAGCGCTACTGCAAAAACTGATGAATGGAATTACATTCATGGAATTCATGGAAGTTAGATGTCAAAATATTATAAATGGAGTCTTCTTATTGGTCCAGGGAGCTGTTTCCACCTGAGTCAGACACCCGCTGAAGGGGGTGCTCTGACAGGCTGCCAGAAACATGAGAAAAATGTTCCTAGCAGCCATTACAGACTTGGGGACTTAGTCCCCTATCCAGAAGAAAAATAGGCCCCTGGGGAAAAAATAAAGAAAGAAATCTGTGTTTTTCTGCAATCCCAAGGGACTCCTGTGGGATCACAGCAAAAGCAAAATAAAAGGGAAGCCATCATTGTTTTAAGTATATGGGAATGGAAGAGTGAGTAGGGTCCCCCTCACCTAATCCATTTTTACTATTTGGGGGGGGGGTGCGTGGTCCCACTTCCTGAACCGTATTTGGCTCTGGGGACTCCATCGCCCCGGGACTCAATGTATTTAATTAGGGGAAGGGGCCAAGTAGTCGCCTTCCCAGAGTCTTAAAAAGGTCCACAAGGCCATGAAAATGAAAAAAACTGATCCTTAATTATGATTCCATTATGTTCTTGGGAATAGTAATACAGCAGACAAAATATCCGGCACGCTTGCGACAGAGTAACCCATTCGCCAAACTCTAAATGAGGCCCTAAGACAGCTCCCAGCCAACGGGAAATTTAAAAATAACTCTATAGTCTGTGAGCAGACTTGGGATTGGTTTACCAACCTGTACTGCTTTGGACAGGAAAACAGAAAAACAGAATAACAGATTGTTCCCACCCAAAGGGAGCAGCATTAATAGATGTGTGGGAGCAATGTTGGCTCCCTCAAAATGTGGGGAGCTGGCAGGGGCTGCATGGGCCCTAGGGATCCTCCTGTGGTCCCCAGTGTTGTACTGTTGAGGGCCCCAGGTGGGCATCCACATATTTAAAATCCCTGGGACCAAAAAGGGAAAAGGCCCACATGGCCCTGACCACATGGCCCTGACCTCTTTGAAAAAGGTCTGGCCGTGTGGTGTGGGGCCCGAGGCCTGATAAGGCTTGGGGAGGAGGACCACATAGCCCTCCTCCCCTAAAAAAAAAAATACATGACTCCAGGGAATGGGGTCCCTGGGGCCTAATAAGGGTCAGGGAGAGGGCTGCATGTTCCTCCCTTTTTAAATTAAATTTGTCCACAGGGAAATGTGGTCTCTGGGGCCCAAAAAGTATTTGAGAGTGGCGTCACGTGCCTCCTCCCCTATTAAGTTTGTTTGACCTGAGGGATGGGGTCCCTGAGGCCTAATAAGGCTTGGGGAGTGGGGCTGCACCATTTCCCATTTTTTATTAAATTTGGCCCCTGGGAAATCTGGTCTCTAGGGCCAAAACTGGCTTGGAGAGTGGGGCCACACACCTCCTCCCCTTTTTAGTTGGTTTGGCCCCAGGGGATGGGGTCTCCGAGGCCTGAAAAGGCTAGAACAGAGGGTCCATGCTGTCTCCCTGCCCTTTTAAACAAAACTTCCCCGGGGATAGGGCCCCTGGGGCCTATCAACGCTAAGGGTGGAAGGGCCACATTGCCCACTCCCCTTTTTTATTGGTTTGGCCCTGGGGGATGGGATACCCTGGGCCTGATAGGGCTCAAGAAGGGGGGTGCCTCCCCTTTTTTTATTAGAATTAGCCTCAGGGGGTGGGGTCCCCAAGTCAAAGAAAGCTTTTGGGGGCGTGATGTGTGGCCCCCTTCTTTCCTTTTTAAATATTTTTTTGCCTCAAGAGATGTGGTCCCTGGGGCCTATAAGGCTAAGGGAGAGGGTCTGCAACACCCTCCTGGCTATTCAATTGTATTTTGCTCCATGCGATAGAGTCCCCAGTGTATTTTAAGTCTTTAAGTGGGAGGTAGGCTACATGCCCCCCTTTCCTTTTTATGCCCTCAGAGATGGGGTCCCTGGACCAATTAAGGGTTGAGGAGGGGAATATACTCACCCTTCTCTTAATATATATATGTTTTGGCCCCAAGGGATGGGGTCTCCGTGGTCTGAAGGCCAACCTTATGCTGCACCCATCAAACACTGTGCACAGTGTGAGGTTGGCAGCCTGCTGAGGATTTGGCCACAGGGCCTGGTGACAGGCCAAGCTCTGTGGCCAACCCCCCTATGCACGGACAAAGGCTATGTACATTGTGGGATTAGTGGGAAGCAGGGCCATGACTGGAAAACATGCCCTGCGGCTAATACACACAGCCAAACACAGTGTGTGTGGCATAGGGTTGGCTGCCTGTGGGGAGTTGGCCGTGTGTGCCAGTGGTTTGGCTTTATATATGGTAATAAAAAATGATTGTATGGTAATGATTAAAAAAATGGGCAATAAAAAATTACTTTACATTAAAAAAACCTCTAAAAAGTTACTGAAAAAACAAAGATTAAAGGAACATTTTAGTTAGTTGAATTTTGTCTGTGACATATTAACATTTTAAACTCACAAAGCTACAGAGATTCATCAGTTATAGTTAGCTGAGCTAACTATAACCCCACCATGCAATGCTTATAACCTCACATATTACATCCTATGCTCTAGGACATCATTCATGACATTACTAATGAAAACATCTAAGGTACTTTGGTACACATTACTCTATAAACTCGAATAAGCTTTAGAGGCCTAAAAGTAAGTGCAAAATTGCTTAAATTAATATAAAGAGTCATTAATTCCATCACAGATACAACTACCTTAGGTGAAGCAAGCATGTGTTATGTGCAACATTGACCGTATAACCCATAGACGCCATTATCTCTGCATCATTGACCCTATATCATACACTTCACGGGTAGCCTAGTTTTTGTTAACAATCAACCACAGATATATCGGAAACCCTTGTTGCACGGGCTATTCAATATGTATACAGTCACTCTGACAAAGCTAAATTCTTCAAGCTACTCAACGTCTGTTCCAAAATTAATGCCCTACTACTGGCAGATTTTATTTGTATCAAATGCTCACAATCACTGAACCTACATTGAAAAATTAAGTAGATATAAGTAGAAAAGTGGGTACTGTAAACAGTGTTTATTCTGTAGCGAGAACTTATGCTGTACCACTTCGGGTCTAAACTTAAACTTCAGGTCTAAAGTTAGATATTAGTTCTAAAGTTAGACTTTGGGTCTTAATTAAACTTCAGGACTACCATTTGACTTCAAGTTTAACTTAGACTTCAGGTCTAAGTTTACCTTTGTGAATCAGGCCCTTGCTATCTGCTCTGTAAAATCTTTGCCCTGTTGGAAACTTAGGGCCTTATTACGAATTGGGTGGTTGTACCGCCACTACTCAAATATGGTGGAGGTGAGGCGGCCGTCAAGACGGTCACCTCACCATCGCCATAATATGTTTCCACTGGGCTGACCGGCAGAAACCATCATATTACAACCTTTCTGCTGGTGAGCCTAGTGAAAACAGTGCAGCTGCATAGGAATATGTAGTCTCCCAAAGTACTCTAGGATTGCGCACTGTCTGCATAGCATTTAAAAATTTGTGTGTGAGTGTGCGTGTGGTAGAAATATAGCTTTAGAAATCTATTGCATTATTTTACTAATCTGGGACTTTGGCCCTCATTATAACCCTGGTGGTAAATCCCGCTTACCACCACGCTGACTGCGGATATCCGTTCACCATATTATGGCACATACACATCAATCCAACAGAATACAGCCACATACACAAATCCAACAGACCAAAGGTCAGTGATAAACTGGCGATATCAAAACCCACAACATTACACCAACAGAACAATGCCCATCACATTATTACCCACGAATCACCACAGCAGACATTCAACGGCGGTACACATTAAAGGTACATACCGCCGCGCTCACAATGGACACCCACATACAAAACAACACCACATTGGCCAATTCAAACAGCACACACCTGACACCCATACACACACCACACCCACACCACTATAAAACACACACCCACAGTTCCCACAACCCTTTACAATTACAGATCAATGGCACAAGACGGACACCAAGACCACTGCCACAACTAGATACACACACCACATACACCCATACATCCCTCACGCACCCCACTTCACACACCCCAACTCATTACCCTACACACCCTCACCAACACACATTACATAACACCCATGGCACCACAAAGGCCCCCCCGTTTCACTGAGGAGGAGTTAAGGGTCATGATGGAGGAAATTGTTAGGGTAGAGCCACAGCTATTTGGAGCACAGGTGAAGCAAATATCAATAGCCAGGAAGATGGAGCCATGGCGGAGAATCGTGGACAGGGTCAACGCTGTGTGACAGCACCCCAGGACAAGGGACAACATCAGGAAGAGGTGGAATGACCTACGGGGGAAGATACGTTCCATAGCAGCAAGACACCAGCTCGCTATCCAGAGGACTGGCGGTGGACCCCCACCTCCTCTCCCACAACTCACAGCATGGGAGGAGCAAGTCTTGGCATTACTACATCCTGAGGGCCTGGCCAGAGTCGGAGGAGGACTGAACTCTGGTAAGTCAACTTGCAACAATTATCACCCTCCTACCTGCATGCCATCACATACCCTCAGCCTCACTCCCATCACTCCACTCCATCCCACACACTCTACCATCACATCTCACTAATCTCAATGCCAAGCCCTGCATGCTGTACCAATGTATGGACACCTCTCACAGCTCTGCATGGACACTCATCACTTAACCATGCACAGCACAGGGAAACTAACAATCCCATCATACACCAATATAGACAAGTAAAAGCTGTCAGGGCAACACCAACCATAGAGGGGAAGCCAGGGATGTACAATATGTCATACACATGAAGCATAATACCTCATTTACATCCCCACAGATACTCCAGGCAATGTCACTGGAGAGGAGGTGCCAGCACTATTCAGTCCCCCAACAGAAGAGGCCCACAGTGATGACAGTAATTCTGGTCTTCAAGATCTGGACCATCTACCTGGCCCATCAGGGACCACTGGACAGCTGGTTACCCAAGGCCAGCCACAGACCACCACAGAGCCTCCACCATCAGGAAACAACACCACAGCGCCCACTCATCGTACCCAAAGTTCTGTCCCCAGGACACGTCAATCAGCAGTGTGCCCACCTGTACAGGTACCCTAGGCCACACCTCACACACTAGACAATCAGGGACCTGGGGTCAGTGGCAGTGGGCACACAGTTCAGGGGACAGAGGCACAGGCCAACAGGGACACTGGGAGGGCTGCTGTGCACCAGGTAGATGGCAGGACTAGGGAACTGACTCTCCAGGAGGTGCTCTCAGAGATCCTGGGAGCCTATCAACATTCCCAGGACACAATGGGCCAGATCCTAGACAACGTGCAGGAGAACAGGTGGCTGCAGGAGGGACAGTATCAGGGGATCAGGGAGGACTTGCAGCCCATCAGCACCACCCTGATCTCCATAGCAGGGGTTCTGGCAGACATGGCCAACATTATGAGGGAGGCATTGTCACACCAGCGGGCCCCTTTGCTATGGGTTATAAGTGATGACAGTAGCGCAGGGGAGCACGTTTTGTCACACCAGCGGGCCCCTGCCACTAGCCAGTCATCTGAACAGCCTTCCACTCCTGCTGCCGGTAGTGGCCAGGAGGCCCCGACACAGGCCCCATAGGCCACCCTCACCCCACCTGTAGAAGGTGAACCCCCGCAAATGTTCCCTGCAACCATTGGACATTGCACCTGTGCTATGAACAGACTGGAACAATACCCATGACTTTCCTCCATCATCACACCAACCCATTGCACTTTCCCCCCCTCTATATATTAGTACTACAATAAACACCCTTTGACATAAATCGATTTTGAGTATGTCATGTATTTCAAATATGTATTGATTGAAACAGGTACAACCATTGCAAATGAACTGTACATAGAATGAGCACAGAATCAATAACCCATAGCCAGAGGTAACAATAAGGGGGCATAGAAGTGGTAAACACCAGCATGTCAATGCCACACAGAATACAACCAGAGCCATTGAATTGTAAAGTTGCACTGTCTCACCTGTGTGTCATGGAAGTACTGACGGCTCACAGATGTTCTGTTGTCCACATCCTCAACCTCTGCCTCCTCATCCTCAATGTCCACAGGGTCCACTGCTGCCACTGGGGCATCTCAAGTCTCCTCCTCCTGCAGAAAAGGTACATGGAGTCTGACAGCCAGGTTGTGTAACATGCAGCATGCCACCACTATCTGGCAGATCTTCTTGGGTGAGTAGCACAGGGATCCACCTGTCAGATGGATACATCAGAACCTGGCCTTCAGGAGGCCAAAGGTCCTTTCAATGATCCTTCTGGTCCGCCCATGTGCCTCAATATAACATTCTTCTGCCCTTGTCCTGGCATTCCTTACAGGGGTCAGTAGCCATGATAGGTTTGGGTAACCAGAGTCACCTGCAAATATTGAGGGACAACATTTAGCCACACACTATCCTATATGACCCACACCATAGGCATACAACAACATATACTGGGTGGGAACCAGGGCTCACCTATTATCCACACCCTGTGCCTCTGTAGTTGGGCCATCATACTTGGGAAGCTGCTATTCCTCAGGACAAAGGCATCATGCACTGACCCAGGATACCTAGCATTGACGTGGGAGATGTACTGTTCCGCCAAGGAAACCATCTGCACATTCATGGAGTGGAAACTCTTACGATTCCTGAACACCTGTTCATTCTGGCAGGGGGGAACAAATGCAATAGGTGTTAAGTCAATCACCCCAATTATATTGGGGATATGCCCCATTTCATAAAATCCAGCCTTCACAGTGGCCAAATCCTCAACCAGGGGGAATGCAATGTAGCTGCACATGTGTTTTATCAGGGCAGACAACACTCTTGTCAGCACTATTGAAAACATTGTCTGTAACATTCCTGCTGCCAAGCCCACTGTCACTTGGAAAGAACCGGTTGCCAGGAAATGGAGAACTGATAGCACTTACACAACAGGGGGGATCCCAGTGGGCTGACGGATAGCAGATATCAGGTCCGGCTTCAATGGGGCTCACAGCTCTGTGATTGTGGCCCTGTGCAGTCTATAGGTGAGTATTATGTGCCTGTCATCGAGTGTAGCTAAGTCTACCAGGGGTCTGTACACAGCGGTATGTCTCCATCTCCTACTCATCCTCAGCGGTAGGTATCTAAGGGACAAAAGAGTAAGGAGGCTGTCACAAACAATGGAGCCACAATAGTAGTGCACAATCTGTACACGTTATGGGACAGTGTTGTTTGTCAAGTATGTGCCTATTTATCCTATGATGCAGCATTATTCCATAGGCCTGTTCCCCCCCTGAAATGGCGTCCGCCTGTCCTGTGTGGAGGGACAGATGGAAGTGAGGTAATGCCGCTGATGTTGTGCGTGTGGTGGTAGGCGGTTGGGAACCGCCGTGCAACTCCTCATTGGTTATAATTGGGCCCCATGGGGTACAGTGGCCAATGGTGATCTACGCTGTCGGTGACGGTATGCACCGCAGCTGACATGACCGCCATTTTCTATCAGTTTCCTCACTTGTTTACCGACCTTCCATAGGAGAGGACCTACACTGCATGTGCTGCTGTGATCTGTGTCTGGAGCCTACCATGGCCTGTGTGACTGGGGAAAGGGCCTCAGCCTTCATTTCTGAGGAACTGGAGAGACTGGTGGATGGGATCCTACTCCAGTACGGACTGCTGTATGGGCCTCCAGACCAACAGGTGAGTACACTGTGGGCACAATGCATGTGGCATGAATGCATAGAGTTGTGTGTGAAGGCATCATGTAAGGGGGAGGGATGTCCTCTTGGCTGGTTACACGTTGTGTGGTGGGCTGTGTGTGTGCCTATAGTGATGGAAACAGGTATGGTGGGCCATTGGTGTTACTGGCTGAACTGTTTGTCTAAAGGTGTTCTCCTGTCTGTATTGCCTCTGCAGGTCAGCGCCCATCAAAAGAAGGGTATATGGCGTGCCATTGCCAAGGAGGTGCGGACCCTGGGGGCCTATGGCAGATGGAGCACCCACTGTCGGAAACAGTGGGAGGACCTGAGATGCTGGGCATTAAAGACAGCGGAGGCCCAGCTGGGGATGGCCTCCCAATGAGGAAGGGGTTCCCGTCGGACCCTGACCCCCCCCGATGGCCCGCATTCTGGCAGTGGCCTCTCCAGAGCTGGATGGGCGCTTGAGGGCATCACAGCAGCCACAAGGGGGTGAGTACAGTGCCCATCATAGAAGCTCACGGCTGGAGGGGTGGTAACCGGGTGGTGGTTGTGTGTCAGTGGGTGCCCCTAGAACAGGCCAGAGTTAGCACCATAGGTCCTCTGGTGGCTAAGGGTCTGAAGGGGGAACACTGCCTACCTAGCTTGTTAACATCCACTACTGGTCAGGGCTGCATCCCAGGTGTGCTGCAGTTGGCGGTGTGTGCACCTCCTCATACCTTGGTGGCTAGCAATATCACTGGAAGTGCAATGCATAGTGCGTAGGCCTGTTCCCTGTGTGTGAGGGTGCTGTGTACACCAACGGTGGTGTTGGTGCAGTCATTGACCCAGTGTATCCTTTGTCTCTCTCTTCCCCTTCCTTGTTTTGTCATCCTGTCCTTATGTGCATTAGCATCATCCGGCGGAGGAGCAGAGGCACCAGCGACAGAGGGAGCTGCATCCCACAGGACCCTATAAGCAGAGTCCACAGCCGCTGAGGGCACCAGTGGGATGGAGGGCGAAGGGAGCACCACGGCTGAGACTGGAGGGGACAACAAAGACTCTGATACCTCTTCCGATGGGAGCTCCCTGGTGGTGGCAGACACCTCTGTGACTACCCGAGCTGCAGGTACAGCTGCCACCCCCTTAACAGCACCACCCTCCCAGCAGCCCCTCAGCGAGTTGCCCGTGCCCGCTCATCCAGGAGGGTGGGCATCTCCTTCGCCCCAGGCACCTTAGGCCCTGCCCCAGTGAGCCCTGCTGCCCTGAGTGAGGAGGCTATTGACCTCCTGAGATGCATCTCTGTAGGGCAGTCAACTACTGTGAATGCCATCCAGGGGCTGGCAGCCCAGATGCAGAAATCGAATGCATTCCTGGAGGGAATTCATGGTAGATTGGTGACCCAACAGAGATTGATCCAGGCTCTGGCCTCCTCTCTGATGGCAGCCATTGTCCCTGTTTCTACCATTCCCCCTCCAACTACCACTTCCCAGTCCCATTCTCCTCAATACCAACCCATCCCAAGCACTCTGCTAGATGAGCAGCACACAAAAGAACACCCAAGAGTGTCACAGGCAAACACAAGCACCACACTTCATCCCACAGGCACTCCCTCAAACATCATCCAGTTGCAGACACAACACCATCCACTATATCCCCCTCCTCCTCTACTTCCCACCCAGTTACATCCACACTCACACCTGCATGCACTACATCATCAACCACTACCTGCATCATCAGCACACCAAGCAGAGCACACACCTCACTGGCAGACACCTCTACAACATCCTTGCACACGTCCCCTGTGTTCACTCCCACCATGTCTGTCCCCCCTCCTAAAGTACACAAATGCAAGCACTCGGACAACCAACAGCCATCCACCTCACAACAGCATACAATCCATGCACCTGCACCCAAATCCAGCAGACAAACACCTCCAACAACCACTTCCTCATCCTCCACTCCCATTACTTCTCCCTCTTCCCACCCCAATGTCCCTAAAAAGCTTTTTCTTTCCCAGATTGACCTCTTCCCTACCCCTGCCCCGTCCTGCACGTATGCCAGGGTATCAAGGACCAAGCCAAGCACCTCAGCCAACAGTCCACGGGACCAGTTTTAGCAGCACCTACTTGTGGTGGAAAGGATTCCAGGCTACAAATACTGAAGGGGTAGGAGCCTGCACCAGCCACCAAGAAGGGGAAGGAGCCTGCACCAGCAGCTGTCACAGAGCCCCCACCGCCAGCCGTGATTGCACAGGCATCAGAGAATGCAGGGGCTGAGCAGTTGAGCAGGAGCCTCCCCCAACCACCACCACAGTGCAGCCATTGGAGGGTGCAGAGGCTGAGCAGGAGCCTCCCACAACCACCACCGCAGTGCAGCCGTCACCGCCAGCGGACGCCATATAGTCCAGCCTCCATGGGCTGCTGCGCGGCCTGCCCCCACCAGAACCAGTGTGGTATTCATCCACTCGAGAACTATGGCCTTGAACTCCCCAGGACCAAGCACAGGGCATGTTGGCCCCCCCAGAACCAGTGGTCTTGTTTCTTCATCCATCTGAGGTGCCCCCTCTCCCTGAGGTGCCTGCCTATTTGACAACTGATGCCCCTGCAGTGTTCTCTCCGTATTGGTGCAGTAATCGAGTGGGGCCTTGGACTTTGCCCTGTGGCCATGTGGCCCCTGTGAACCATGGACTGGGCAGTGTCTCTTTTTTGTACATTTGTACATATCTGTTGCTTTGCCACATCAACTTATTATTTTTGATGTTGATCTTATTACAATCACTGTAGTCAATTCCTCTTGTCCTTGCATTTTTTTGCCGATTACCATGGACAAATTGATTATCTTGTGCATCTGCTTGTGTGTATGGTGTGTGTGTGTGTGTGTGTGTGGGGTGTGTGTTGTGCGTGTCTGTGTCACTCTTGTTCCCCCCCTTCTGTGCTAGGCGTCTGTACTCACCGTCGTCGTCTTTGCCGGCATTGGTGTTCGTGGTGGAGCATGACTTAGAAGATCTTGTGGAAAAAATGCAGTTCAGGTTCCATGACAGCGTGGTTCTTCCCTGTGTCTCCAGTGGTGAATCCTTTGACTTTTGTGTCATTGATGGCGTTGATACCTCCCCCACAAAGGTGACGGATTGAAGGGTCAAAATATGGTGGGCGGTACTTTGTCTTCTGCCTGGCTGTAGGCGGCTACCGCCATGGTGACTGTTGTTTTTGCCCTGGCGCTCGGTTTGGTACATTGGCTGTCTTTCGGAGATATCACTGCCATGGTCATAATTTGGCGGTAGTTACCACCAGCCTGTTGGCGGTATTACCACCACTTTATCACCCATCGCCAGGGTCGTAATGAGGGCCTTTATGTTTAATCTTTCAATTATTTTTATTTGAGCAGTGTCACTATCTTAATGCCATTATATCAAAGGTCGCGGCAACATCATCTTTAACATCATCAGGGTCATAATGTAATATTACTTCATGAGATATCATAAGTGGCTGAACATTTGGATGATGTCACATTCCCTGGGTTTTTGGTGAAAGAAAGCTAATGCTATGACATGCAATAAATAACGATTTCCTGGAATATATGCTTTGAGGAATCACTTTTTAATATAGAACAGAAGAATCTTGTTTTTTGTTTAAATTGTTTCAAAAGGAGATCCTGTAAAAAGAGCTTAATTTGAAGAAAATCACCAGTTTGTTGTGTGTGACTCGAGTCCTGTAAACCTGCTGGGACATGATGTGTTTTGCAAGTTAAATTGCACAATCTATTGCACTCCTAGTGGGGTTGCATTTCAGACCCACGATGAGGACATTACATCTAAATTAGCGGAACAAGATGCTGTAGGGTTCTACCAATGAGAACTGTAGAGAAATTTCACCCAGATTTGAAAGAGACTGTGAATCCAAAAGTGTGGGATTTCACAGGGAAGGATATCAGACTAATTCTGTGAATTCAGAAGTGTTAGATTTCACAGGGAAAGATTTGAGACTAATCAAAGGTGTAGAACCAGTCCGCATTACAGTCTAGACAATGCAATCTCCAGAGAATGGTACCATGGTAGGAGAAAATCGCCGAATTTTACTCATTGCAATGCCATGGAGTTACATAAAAGCACCGTGAGATTCCGAAGAGTTCAGCGAGTGGGCAGAATCTGGCGTGCCTGAGGGAACTGCTTCTTTGTGCTGCTCGAGTAGATTTTTCACACAAGCGGCAGCTTTCTCAAAGCGAATGTTCGTGACCTGCAGTAACCACCTATGTTGAGAATTCTCATCGGAAGGAGTTCTAGCATCTGAAAAATGTGCTAAGGGATGCAAATACATGCTTGTGCTCGCCAACCTAACGTTGGTGAGCTGCACATGAGAAAAACCTCCACCACTTGGTGGTTGGTTGAGTTTTGCCATAATCCACACTTAAAGCGGAAAGTGAAGTGGGTAAAACTCCACAAAATTAATCGCCGGAACAGAATTGTTGTCGCCCACCCCTAATCACAGGACGACAGAAATCACAGCAAAAATAACACCAAAAATTGCAGACATTTTTATAAAAAGGGATTTTGAGAGAATTAATCAGGAGCCCATGCAACTCTTTGATTATGTGATTACAAAATCCCAATAGTAAATTTAGGATAGTCCAGGATTTACGAAAGGTGAATCACATTATAAACCCATGCTGTCTCACAGTAACAAATTCAGTCCATATTCTTTATCAAATTGTGTGCACAGCAGAATGACTCACTGTCATGGACTTTTGTCAAGCTTTCTTCTTGATTCCATTGCATGATGATAGCCAATTCCTATTCCTATTTGTATTTTGGGAGAAAGTTTTAGCATGGTGTTGAGTTCCACAAGGGTACACTGAGAGTTCTTCAATCTTTAGTCAGATTCTAAGGAAGAATCTTGAGATATTGAAAATGCCATGTAATTCAAAGCTTGTTCAATGCACTGATGAATTCCTTGTGGCATCACAAACAAAAGAAGACTGTAAGCAAGACACTATTGGGCTTTTGAATTACCTAGCTGAGAATGGACATAAAGCGTCCTCGAGGAAACTGCATTATTGTCAAAAGGAAGTCCAATACATGTGACATATCATTGAGAAAGGAATGAGAAAAGTGTCATGAGAAAGAGTGGAGACCATTCTATGAATGGGTCCTCTGAAAACGCAAAGGGAACTCAGAATGTTTTTGGGAATGATTGGCTACTGTAGACAATGGGTACCTAACTTTTCCCTAGTGGATAAGCCTTTATTGAGGCTGACACACAGAGATGTGCCGAATACATTTCCATGGGACAACAAATGCATGAAAGCTTTCCTACAACTGAGAGAAAGCCTCTGCCATCCCCAGGCACTGGGAATGCCTGATTATGCCAAGAGTTTTACCTTGTTTTGTAGTGAGCGGGAGTGCTGCACACAGTTCTTACTCGGATGCATGACAACACAAGAAGACTTTTAGCCTACTTTTCAATTACCCTTGACCCGTTGCCCCACAGCTGCCTAGTTGCTAAAATCAGTGACGGTTGTGAGTGCTAGTCTCGAAAGGTGTGAAAGCATAGTGATGAGATATCTTTTATCTGCTATGGTTCCTCACTCAGCTAAAGTTTGCTTGGCAGAACCGAAACCCAGTACATGACCAATTCCCTTCTTATCAAATATGAGCAGCAAATCCTTTCTTAGGACAATGAGACATTGAAGCGCTGCCAAGTTTTGAACCATAGTGCTCTGCTCTTGCGGCCTGAAAGTGATGTATCTGTTAATTTTGAGCATGACAGTCTTGATGTCATGGACTTTTGCACCAAGCCAAGACCCAACATAAAAGATGAGCCTTGAATTTAATTAGACCAGAATATGAGCTTTTAGTGGATGGCTCATGGCTAAGAACAAATTATGGTTCCCTGAGAGCTATTTATGCTGTCAGCACAATACAAGAGATTGTGGAAGCCTCCTGGTTTTAAGGAGTTACCTCAGCACAAGTTGCAGAATTAATTGCCCTTACCAGAGCTTGCAGCCTGACAGCCCAAATAGGAGTGACTATTGGATCGTACCTTTGGTGTGGTCCATGACTTCAGTCAGTCATGGTCAGGAAGAGGTTTCAAACATGTAAGAAGACTCCTGGAAGCTTTGCAAACTTCCAACTGAAACTGCTAGAAATGCGCAGCTCACAGGTGTGACAATGGTTATGTCAATTGTGACCTGCTATTTATTGGAACATTCACGGATCAGTCTCAAGAGCAAAGCTGACACACGGGAAGAACTCACATGTTTGCAGGAAAATGTCTCAGAGGCAGAGCAACAGGGTTGGATCAAAGCAGGATGTAGAAAAGTTGCAAACAGCATTTGGGTTTCAGCAGATGGAAGACCGTTGCTGCCAGACAGTTTGTTATCACCCATGACATGACATTTCCATGTCCCCAAACATTTAGGTAGGGATGCAATTGATAGGACCTTAAGACAGAATTGATTTAACCCCAGATTTAGGACTCATGCAGAAGAATTGTGTCACAGTTGTGTAACATGTCAAAAGATCAACAAAGGGAAACAAATCACTAGTTACACTGAGTCACATAGGGAGATAAGGTAGTCCCTTCAACTGAATGCAGATGGACTTCATCAAAAAGCCTGTTCATAATGGGCTGAGATATGTCCTGGTCACAGTGTGCATTTTCTCTTGATGGGTGGAAGCCTACCCAACACGGAGAAATGACAGTCTCACTGTAGCTAAATTGCTATTAAGAAAACTGGTACAGAGATGCGAAATGCCAGTTTCTCTGGAGTCAGATCGAGGGACTCACTTCAACAGTGAAATCCTTAAGATGTTGTGTGCTGCATTAAGCATGTGCTGCATGAAGCAGAAGTTGCATTGTAGCTATCAACCAGAGGCTTCTGGTATAGTCAAGCAACTCTATGGTACAATTAAGTCCTGACTGGCAATCATCTTTGCATCTACTTCACTGAAATGGTCCGATGTTTTACCTTCAGGATTGATGAGCCTTCAAAGTACACCTGACAGTACATCTCATGAGAGCCTCATGGGAAGAGCCATGAGACTGCCTGCTCTACCTGCAAATGCACCTGTGAACATAACAGATGACATGGTACTCGATTACCGCAAAGGATTGCCTGATGCAGTTCATCCTGCCTCTGAACAGGGTAAAGTTGTCATCACAGATCCTCATCGAGAGCAGTGCCATAATCGAAACCCAGGGGGCTGGGTGTTCATCAAGAAACATGTGAGAAAGACCTGTCTGGAGCGAAGGTGGAATGGTCCCTACCAGGTGATATATTACTCGAGAACACAAGCTGTTAAATGTGCTGGAGTGCCAAACTTGGTCCATGCAGCACATACCAAAAGTACAAGAGATCCATATGAAGAAATAGTGTTCTATGATCCAGAACCAAGAATACTGGTGACTGTACTGCTCCAAACTGTACAAGTCACACAAGTACCAGGAGCAAAACAGCAAGAAGAAGGGGTGAAAAACTGCAGACAGGAAGTAACCCATTTCACAGATATCTCACAGAGTGGCATTGGAGCGCTTGGTGTAATAGGTGGAAAAGCAAGAACTCAGACTGGAGTGACAGTTGAGACACCTTCTGTGCAACAAGAAAATCCAGGAGAAGGAACAAGCACCGAATCAAGAACAAAACAAAGACACCCACAATGCTAATTGGCCAGAGTCTACTTTGAAAGAAGTTGAAGTCAAGTGTGTCAGTCAAATCCATACCACCAACAACTGATGAGGAGACCGAGCCAAACATTATCCATAAAATGTGACACAAAAGGAGATCAACAAACAATTTGAAAATCCAAAAGAGCCAGAGTACCTTGTTGAAAGTAGCCAGTACCTGAATGGACTTACTACGTGAGCCAAATGCTAAATCCCAAGTGCCAAATAACCCATCAGATTTGCTTGGCTGGAACTAAGAACTGCCTGAGCCACCTTTAAGTTGTCTTGAATTCAGTTAGTGTCAGGGAGACCAGATCCTCGGGGCCTGTGCACGTTCCCAACATGTCCACCACTAGACAGCTCCAAAGCTCTGGTAGAAATTTCACAGAGCCTGAGAGAGTCCAAGTGGGGGAAAAGGGGATTAGGTAGGGAACAGCTGGGAAGGAGACCTGTAGGAAGCAAAAGGTTAAACAACACAATATCAAGATATAATCACATTGAGTTTCATGAAAACTCTCTGTTGAATCTAAGGTTCAATGATACTCAGAACATGAAATAACTCTCTGTTGAATCTAGGGTTCAATGATATTCGGAACATTAAATAACACTCTGTTGAATCTACAGTTCAATGATACTCGGAACATGAAATAACACTCTGTTGAATCTAGGGTTCAATGATACTCGGAACATGAAATAACACCCTGTTGAATCTAGGGTTCAATGATGCTCGGAAAATGAAATAACACTTAGACTGCAGAAACATGAATGGCCTAGAACTAGACTCTTAACTAGGCCTCAAGAAATCTAGGTACCTGGAAAAAATCTAGAATGGGTTAATACAATGTTTCATCTGAGCTTTTCATGAAATGTCACATAGGGCCTCATTCTGAGGCCGGCGGGCGGCGGGAACCGCCCGCCTGGCGGGAACCGCCATATGGCCGCTCCGCGGTCGAAAATCCGCGGAGGCCATTCTGGCTTTCCCGCTGGGCTGGCGGGCGACCGCCAGAAGGCCGCCTGCCAGCCCAGCGGGAAACCCCTTCCCACGAGGAAGCCGGCTCCGAATGGAGCCGGCGGAGTGGGAAGGTGCGACGGGTGCAGTTGCACCCGTCGCGAATTTCAGTGTCTGCTAAGCAGACACTGAAATTCTTTGTGATTCCCTCTTACGGGGGCCCCTGCAGTGCCCATGCCATTGGCATGGGCACTGCAGGGGCCCCCAGGGGCCCCACGACACCCCATACCGCCATCCTGTTCCTGGCGGGCGAACCGCCAGGAACAGGATGGCGGTATGGGGTGTCGGAATCCCCATGGCGGCGCAGCAAGCTGCGCTGCCATGGAGGATTCCTGAGGGCAGCGGAAAACTGGCGGGAGACCGCCGGTTTTCCCTTTCTGACCGCGGCCAAACCGCCGCAGTCAGAATGCCCTTGAGAGCACCGCCAGCCTGTTGGCGGTGCTCTCGTGGTCGTTGGTCAGAATGACCCCCATAATGTCTAGAAATACAAGAACCTTCTAGAATACTGTTTCAAAACAAACACTGCATTTTTAACATGAGGACAAGAGAATATGAAACATTCCCTAGAAAACAATTGTAATTGTACTAGGGACTTAATATGCACAAAGAACGTCACATTTAAAATGTATCATCTTCACAGGAAAACCATGGGCTCAGAATAAATGTGTGCGCTTCAAAAAACATTACACATCAAAGTTTTTACTTGCCATGAAATGATCGCGCACACTGTTGCCGATCTGAACACCAAGTTTTACATTCAGGAAATGAATCGCGCACACTGCCGATTCTAACAAGAATATGCAAATGCCATGAAATGATCGCGCAAGCCTTTGCCGATCTGAACACCAAGATTTACATGCGGTAAATGAATCGCCCACACTGCCAATTCTAACAAGAATATGCAAATGCCATGAAATGATCGCACAAGCCTTTGCGGATCTGAACACCAAGATTTACATGCGGTAAATGAATCGCGCTCACTGCCGATTCTAACAAGAATATATAAATGCCATGAAATGACCGCGCACACTGTTGCCGAACTGAAAACCAAGTTTTACATGCAGGACATGAATCGCGCACACTGCAGATTCGAACAAGAATATGTAAATGCCATGAAATGATCTCGCAAGCCTTTGCTGATCAGAACACCAAGGTTTACTTGCGGGAAATGAATCGCGCTCACTGTCGATTCTAACAAGAATATGCAAATGCCATGAAATGATTGCGCAAGCCTTTGCCGATATGAACACCAAGATTTACATGCGGTAAATGAATCGTGCACACTGCCGATTCTAACAAGAATATGCAAATGCCATGAAATGATTGCGCAAGCCTTTGCCGATCTGAACACCAAGATTTACATGCGGTAAATGAATCGCGCTCACTGCCGATTTTAACAAGAATATGTAAATGCCATGAAATGATCGCGCAAGCCTTCGCCAATCTGAAAACCAAGTTTAACTTGCGGGAAATTAATTGCGCACACTGCCGATTCTAACAAGAATATGTAATTGCCATGAAATGATCGCGCAAGCCTTTGCCGATCTGAACACCAAGTTTTACTTGCGTGAAATGAATCGCGCACACTGCCGATTCTAACAAGAATATGTAAATGCCATGAAATTACCGCGCAAGCCGTTGCCGATCTGAACACCAAGATTTACATGCGGTAAATGAATCGCGCACACTGCCGATTCTAACAAGAATATGCAAATGCCATGAAATGATCGTGCAAGCTGTTGCCGACCTGAACAACAAGATTTACATCAGAGCAATGATTTGCGTACTCTGAAAGTTTTACGAGTAGGCCCAAAACTCAAGAGTCTTTTAGAACTGGATCGGGGGCCCAGCCCGACCTCCGTCTTACCATCCTGCTCAAGGATCACCAAGATAATGTGGGGCAGGCCTGGAACATCAAGGTAGGCCTCCGGAACAGTAGCTCAGGAAATTGCTGCTGCTCTGCACCAGGACCTTTGAATAGTGAGCACGTGGAGCTGGGCTGGCTCACTTATATAGAATCTGTCCCAGCCCACAAACCACACCCAGTCATGCTGCAGGGAAAGCTTCTAGAAGGTCCTAGAAACGGACCACACCCTGATACACTCTGTAAGCCTGCAGCAATACCTTGTAAATGAGCATTATTTGCAAACATCATTAATAGTTGTTTTAAGGTAAAACTCTGCAATGCAAAAGGTTAACCAACAGCATATAAACACAATGCATGAATTATGCTCTTGCATAAAGACTGGGTTTTTGCATTTTAGTCGCCCGTAGAGCGCACACTGTCCTGATGTTGACAGTTAGGAAAGCAATACTGAAAACTAATGGAATTAACTATGCTAACAGTCTTAAATCCTATGGATACATTGCTGATAAAAAAAAAATTAAGTAGATTGATCTAGTTTTGAGATTGGAAGAGAACAGTTAGGATAGCACTGTGGAAGAACACATAGTAGGGCTTAGGAAGACTATATGAAGAGTGCTGTAAGTATAGTTAAAATAAATTAACTGCATTGAAAGAAAAAGAAGAAGAAAATTATTATGCAATAAATAAAGATACTAACTTGGGCATGCTGCACTTATTGGCAGTTTTATTAGCTATAACAATATTATTACAAATAGACTTTACACCAGAGAAACCTGTGTGTTTTCATTCACTTACAAGACATCTCTTCGTGACATAGATGAGAATGAGAATGAGTTGAAAGCCTCATTTGAAGATTCCTCAACAAATCTTTAGTCTAGATGAGTTCACTAGCATAAATAAGCCATTGAAGCAAATAATGTTTATGTCTCTGCACACTTATCTTCATCAGCTGAGGAGGAGGTCATATTTCTCTTTCATATGCTACTTCTTGCAGTATTTTCAATAGTTTAGTTGATAGCCAACAACAGTTTGAACATTATTACTCTAACTTTGACATGATCCTTTTTAAAAGTACCTTTACTAAAAAGTATGAACTTACATACAGAGGCAAAATAAATGGAGACAGCTTGGCATCATTTTAGACCTTTTCTTCCTATAGACACTGTTAAGGCATACTAGAATAACCTAACCTGCTTAATGAATCCATTAGAGAAAACGTTTATTATGATGTCAGAAGAGAAAAGAACACACTTTGCACCTAACACTAATCAAACAGAGGATGTTTTGAAAAATGTTTGGAAAAAGAAAGGAGAAAATATAGAAGGAAAATGCATTATCCGAGACTAACATTAGAAAATGTTATGTCAAGTGATTCTGGAAGGAAAACAAGCATGGACTGCAAAGCGTAGAATTGCTTATTTATTGACTCCAGATACTGCAGTAAACAGGCCTGCTAGGCTCCACTGCCTCAGCCCTTCTCCCCTTAGCATCTCCTCCATGGAACCGTGGCTATGTCATTGTCACAGCATTCCATGTCACCTGCACCTACTTAATGGAATATTATAAGTATATAACCACAACACATCCCCCCTATGTATGGATCTGTAACCCACACATCTCCTTTGAATCAACAAAAAAATAAAAAATAAAATATATATATATATATTTTATCCCCCCAACAATACCGTACCAGTTACTATGATATAATACAAACAATTAAAGAGGGACAAAGAAAGAAAAGAAAAGAAACATCTGAAAAGTATAAAATGATACAGTACATTTTCAATATTTCACATAGTCCTTCAACCATTTTGGTAAGACCCTCTTCCCTTTTGTGCTATCCAATCATCCAAGTCATCACCCACATGTGAATCTTGGCTAGCAGGTTCATTGGCCTCATCACTGATACCTTCAATCTCAGTGACACCATCATTATTTTAGTCTTTGTTTTTCACATCTTCCTCTACAGTGTTCCTCATCCACATCTTCTTCACGTGACCCAGGCTGCACCCCTCCAACATCAAAATCCTCATCTAACTATCCCAAATCATTGTAATCATCCTCCCTCAATTCCTTTCTATTGCATATTTATTTACTCAGTGCCCTAGAGCTACTCGTTTACGATTCCATACTTTGCCATAGTTTAATCTAACTGCATTCCTCAAACTTCCATAACCTCCTGTGGTTCGAAGAACTGACTTTCTCCCTTTGGTATCTTAATAGGTTTCCTCACTCTCACCCAGTCACCTACTTTAACTGGGACTTGTTGGGCACCATGAGTTTTATCATAATATGATTTCCTCTTTTCATGTGCCTCTTCCAATTTTTCCTGTACCAATCTAGGTGACCATTTCTCCACATCACTGCCCCTTAATCAAGCCAGGTTCAATTTACACCTTCATCTTCTTCCCCTCATCATCACAAACGGAGCTAAACCCAGTGGTGTCATTATTGGTAACTCTATATGCCCAAAAAGATTTTCTAACCTCCATGCGCCAATCATTTTGTTTGCGGATTGCACCTTGTGTGGCGCCTTTAACCACATGATTAAACCTTTCTATAGTGCCATTCCCACTTGGATTATAAAGTGATGTAGTCTTGTGCTTCACCCAAATTCTTTCAAATTTTATTTTGCAGCATTGGAAGTAAACTACACACCATTATCACTCAGTACCACTGCAGAAATCCCTTCTGATACAAAAACTCCACCCAAAAACTCCAATACAGTGGTGGTGTCTATTCTCTTAACAATTTCTACCACAGACCACTTAGAAAATAAACCTATCAACAGAAGTTCAGGTTATTTTAATTTTCCCACGTGACCCAACAAACCCAGTGCAACACACTCCCAAGGCTGCTTAGGATTGAGACCTTTACTCAGATTTTAATTTGCGCAATGACTTGTCAGCAGTAGAGCATATGCCACACTTCCTCACAAATCTTTCTACTGCTTTAGGCAAAAAAACACGGTTTCCTTTTAAGACTAAACGCTATCCACTAAAAACTCTAATTTTCTAAAAAGATCTCAAATCTTCTGAAATGTGTTATTTTTGGGTCAATTCTCATACATATATTTTATAATATTCTGTAGAACCACATCTTTCTTTTGTTCTGTTTCCCATTCTTCTTTCTTAATTGCAGGTTTGCCTGAATCATGAACCAATGTGATTTTGAAATCATTCCAAGGATCATCCTAACATACTTCTAACAGAGCGGGCAATCTTGACAGACAGTCTGCTACTATATTCTCTCTCCCTGGAACATATACATTGTTATATGCATAGTCTTTCATTCACATTGAGAACATTACACTTCTTGCAGAAGCATTTACACTCCTTTCCGCAGTTAACAATTTAACCAACGGTTTCTGGCCACATGGATGGTCACTAGCTTGCCCCAGACAAAAGCATGGAAATACTCTAGATCCCATGCACAAACCAGTACTTCCTTTTCAATAACTGGATATTTTGCCTCTGTAGGTGATAGTGACCTTGATGCAAAAATAGTGATTCTATCTTTGCCCTAAGAGTCCCTCTGAGATAATACTATCCCAAGCCTTTATTGCTTGCATCCATCATGAGCCATGAGTTCAAACTTGGGACAAAACTACTCAAAGCAGGTACTTTAATCAGTAGATCTTTGATTTCACTAAATTCCGTTGTACATTGCAAATTCCAGACTTTAACAACTGACGGATATTGTACAATCTGTCTGCAAATTGTGGAATACATTTGGCAAAATGATCTTACTTCATCCTTGTTTCCAGATGCAGAAGTATTCATGATAACATTAATCAAAGCAGGCTTAGGTCTGACCCCTTCCCCACTAATCACATGACCTAAATAAGTTACACTTCTCTCTGCAAACTTACACTTACTCAATTCCACAGTCAACCCCACACCTCCAATACATCCAAAACTTTTCTCAGTCTCTCATCATGTTCTTTCCTATTTATCCCAAACACCAGAATGTTGTCCTGTAAAAACATTATAGCACATTCTTTCCCAAACACTTTATATATTAATCATTGGAACATGGCAGATGCCGATGCTAAGCCAAACAGCATACGTTTAAATTGATAACACTCAAACAGTATGATGAACACAGTGTACTTTCTAGACTCCGGTGTAAGAGCTATCTGATGCTATGCCACTGAAAGGTCTATAGTAGAAAACCACGTAGCTCATTTGAGAGATGAAAACATCTTTGTGAATTTTGGGAGTGAAAATTGGTCAATAACTTTATCATTGTTCGCCTGGCATAAGTCCACTTTTACATTGCTTTTGCGCGCCACCACAATTGGTAAAATCCACTCCGAGCTTTCAATTGGTTTTATTACATCCAACTCGATTCATTTATTTAATTCCTTCAATACTTCTTCCCTTATCATCATAGGAATCATCCTTATGTTATGCACCTGTGGTGTAGCGTTACTCTTGAACATGATGCTGTGCTCAAATCCCTTCAATAGTCCTAAGTCTTTAGTGAATACCATGGGAAAATTAACAGCCATGGCTTTACCCACCACACTTCTATCATCCACTACCAAAAAGTTTTCCTCACTATTTGGATCTAGAATGATATGTAGATTCCCTTGGTCCACCCGTCCCAAAACAGATGGTCCATGCTTTGCAACGTAGAGTTTATCCTAGTGTGTCTGTCCTTGGAGGAGAAAGATAATCATTTGAACCCTTGGACATCCATCTTTTCACCTGTAAAACTCTCCGGGCTTGTATCCGACTAAAACAAATATTATCCAACCTTCTCACAATATTCTTTGTTCCACACTTCCTCACCCACAATGGTGTATGGCAATCTAGAATCAGCATGAATCTTGATTGCCACTCCACCTATTAACATATTGCACACTGGTTTGCTTGTACAATATTAAGCACACATTTTTCTTGTAAACCTTTCATGCTGTCTAGTTTTACATGCTTTTTCTCTGTGTCACCTCTCCCAGGACTGTTCCCTTCTAAAACACATTTGAAATTGTTCTTTCTCTTCTTACATACTTTTGAAAAGTGTCCCATTATTCCACAATTGCTTCACTTCTGTTTTGCAGCGGGACAATTTCTACTATATGCAAGATTATCCCTACTATCACAACTATAGCATCTTCTTCTTAGTATTACTCTTTTGTTCCTTTCCTTGTATTTTGCACTTAATGTTTTGCAACTTATATGTGCATTCTAAGTCTTGATCTGTCTGCTTCATCTCTGTAGCGCACCTTCCTGAGATTTCAGCTTTATGTACGGTTGCTAGTATTTGTTCCAGTGAAGAATCTCCATTGATCCACAACCCTTCTGAAATATTGGCATTATTGGTGATCATGACCAATTGATCCCTTATGTTTTCATCATGTAAACTTACAAATTTAAAATCAATAGCCAGTTTCTTCAACCCTGCTACATAGTCATCTACTATTTCTCTTTTGTTTTGTTTTTGCTGAAAGAACTTGTACCGTATAATGCCCATACATACGTTAGGTACAAAGTAAGTATCCAGATCTTGTAACGCTGCCTCAAAAACATTAAATTCACCACATGTAACTGCCTTTGGCCCGCAAGTGTAAGTTTTCAGTCCTACAGGACCTGGAGAATGCAAAAGGTTTATTTTCTTTTATTCTGCTTTCATGTCCTCTTTTTCCATCCACAGCATTTATATAGTTAACAAAATAGTCTTTCCACTCTACCCATTTCATAGTTGGTTCAGATCCTGACACCCACAACACATGTGGTGGGCTAATTGTAAAATTTTTGTGAGCCATTATACCTTAAGCTGACCATAAAAGCGCTGAAGTACTTATTATTTTGTGTTTCTCGTTTTCCAAGATCTCATTTTTACAAAGTCACGGCGTTCCATGTCACCTGCTCCTATTTAATGGACTATAAGACATATATAACTGCAACAATAAGGGAAAGTATGTGTTTTAAAAAAAAGAATTCAAAACTGAAAAAGACTTGTAGAGGACAGTAATTGTGACAACACGTTTGAGTTATCAGGAGGTGCATGGCAGATTTTACAAGCAGATGATTCAACTATACCTGGAACTTATTTTATTTCTGGAGAAAATGCATGTTGGAGGGTGGGGCATTAGTTGTGTGGCCTGCACAAATAATGAGTCCACACTCGACCACCATTGGAAACCAAACACCCGATTGTAGTGCTTGACTCTCATAGGGTAGCATTGCAGAGCAGTCCAAGGCTTACTGAAGGTAAGTGATGTGGGCCAGTCAATCAATCAATCAGTTAATTTGTAAAGCAGGCTACATACCCATGAGGGTTTCAAGGTGCTGGGGGGGGTGCTGCTACTGCTCGAAGAGCCAAGTCTTGAATCGTTTTCTGAAGGAAAGAAGGTCCTGGGTCTGTCATAGATCCGGCGGGAGGGTGTTCCAGGTCTTGACGACGAGGTATGAGAATGATCTGCCACCGGAAGATTTGCATCAGATGCGGGGGACGGAGGCGAGGGCGAAGTTAGCGGAGCGGAGATGCCGGGTGGGGGTGTAAAGCTGAGTCTGTTGTTCAGGTATGATGGTCCGGTGTTGTGGGTGAGGAGCTTGAAGGTGATCCTCTTGTTGACGGGGAGACAGTGAAGGTCTCTTAGGTGAGGGGTGATGTGGCAGTGGCGAGGGATGTTGAGGATGAGTCGGGCGGAGGCGTTTTGGATGCGTTGGAGGAGTTTGGCCAGTAAACACCATTCACAAACACAGAAGAATAACACTAAAGAAATGATTGTGCAGTCTGTGCCTTTTCTTTTGATAAAGTAAAAGTACATTTATTACACACACACTACTCAATACTATGCAACAATTTACAAATATACACAAGCTAATGGAATTACTTTTGGATGACATTGTGTAATCATTCTTGTCCCTCCCAAAGGGAGATATCAACTGACAACCCACATGACAAAACATTCACTTGTATTCTAATGCAGTATTTGACTGTAAGTTGGAGTGAGAACACCTCATAATGGCAATAAAGTACATCTACTTTGATCACTAGTGGCTGTCAGTCTCATTACTCAAATAAGCATCACCAAAAAGCATGTATAGGCATGTTGGGATGATTTGTGCTGTTAGGATTACTCTCAGCATGATCTAAACGATCTACTCACACCCTTAAAGGGTTTGGGCCAAAATTCATCATATTCCACATTGAAGCATTCAACATACAAATGATGCACAGTTGACACAGTCCCTAAAGGATGTCCCTTGGTTGTTAAACATTGTGTAATACCATCTTTTACACCTAGAGGATGCCTTTTCATATGACCCTACACGTGATATAATTTGCCACCATACATTTTGAATCACCCTTAGCATAAAATGCTACCATTTTAACCATAGTCCCAAAAGGACTCCATTTCTGTAAAATGTATGTACTCATAGCCTTTCACCCTAGATAGTGTTCACCATCACAGCAATCTGCTATTATCACCATTTAGGCTGCAAGAACTGTAGCCATGATCTTCACCCCTACAGGCTGCAGTTGCACCACACTGAAACAAAGGTTCCAGCTGGGACAGAGCTTGGAAACACATTGGAACCCTAGAGGGCTTATCCTTTCTAAGCCTCCTGAAACTGAAGGTGGGGACATTTGATAACTTTGTGGGGGGAGGCTGCACTCCTCCTGCAGCTCACCCCATGTATTTGGCAATGATTTTCATGGTGACCCTACTCTCCTGGGGATCACCATCCGGTCAAACAAGAGGTTTTTGCCAAGGAAATGGGCCAGGCCCCACAGTGTATTGTGGATTCCTCGTCACGGAGCTAGCGTATTTAATTAGCGGTTCTCCCATTGCCTCGGGGAGAGTCGCACTGGAGCCATGCTTGTTGTGTGGCGTCCAGTTCCACTCGTACACCCAGCATTCTTCTCCCACATTGGTTAGCAGCCCAGAGAACCCTCTCGCCTGTTCCCTACGCGACTAGCACCATCACGTGCTGCAGCAGGAGCTGGCTCATTAGTTGAAGTCCCATGGCCAGACACATGTGGTGCTGCGGCTGGGCTGGTCACATGAGGGAGTGTAGTTGCACTCCCCCTCCTTTTTTGGCCAGTGGGGGTTGACTTTGCTTCTCTTTGGGGCCCCGGGATGGGGTCTGGAGCCTCCCTCTTCTTCTTTGCAGGGCGTGTGACAGTGTCCCCTGACTTTGCTTCATTGTGGGGCCTCACGATGAGGTCCAGGGACCCTCTCTCCATCTTCACGGGAGCGCAATGGCACTCTCCAGCTTTGGTTCTTTGTGGGGCCCCCGGATGGCATCCAGGGCCCCTCGTCTCACCTTTGAGGGAGCATGGCAGCGCTCCCTCATGTGGGCATTTTTGCCGGGGAAGCGCAATGGTGCTCCCTGGCTCCAAACTTCTTTAGGGGCACACCCCAGGTCCTGGACCACCCTGGAGGCAGGAATACAGCATGCCTCATGTGATTCGTCGCCTGAATTAGGTCAAAGGTTACCCTCCTTCTTCAGGGCATATCTCGGGCCCCAGGGGTCCATTTCCGATGGCCCTTGGCTCATTTTTCTCCTGGTGGTGAGCTCTTGCTACTGGGAGCACTTTCTTTAGGCCTCCTGGCCTAGCAGGTCCACAACTCCTTAGGGAGCCAGTCCTACAGAATCCATGTGCCAGCCTTTCAACTTGGTTCCTTCCTTTCTTCTGGGCAGCCTGCTCTCCTTGTGCCAGAGCCCAGTCTTTCTCCCAACTGGTCCTCAAGGGGAATAAGAGGACCAGCTTGCCTAGTTCAGGAGTGTACCCCACTGGGTTTGGGGTCATTCAGGGGCAGAGTCCTTGCCCCAGTGGGTATTCAGGGGGGCTTGTCTTTCCAGGTGTCCTTGAAGCCTATGTTCAGTCCCAGTGTTCTGCAGAGAATTACAGCCAAGAAAGAGAGCCCTCCCCTGTGCAAGACCTTTTAAGTTGGGGCAGGAGTGTCCAGCAGGGATGTGTCTCAGAACTATCCTGATGTACCACATCACTTCTCTGCCCCTGTCCAAATCTTCCTGCACAGTATTCTGGGATAGCTCAAAATGACGTCATTCAAGAGTCAGTTGTCACATGTGGTCTGAGAGACTCAGCCCCTCCTTCCTGACATTCTAACATTCCTGCCAGGGCCTCTCCCAGCAATTCCTCCAAGAAGCCCCTCCTCATTGAAGGGCCTGAGGCAGGCCAGGTTCCTGGCATGGAATGACAGCTGGATGATTGATGCAAGGCCCTGCTACTGCAGCTGGACAGAGTAGGAATTGGCCCTAATCCTCAGCTATGTCAGAGAAAGGGGACATTCATGGATGATCTATTAGCTGTACAGATATGCTTTTGTAACCTATTGCATTATTCTTTTCATGCATGTTATAGTGTACATTGGTGCACCTCTGGAGTCTGTGGACCCAAGGGAACTGGAGTGGCACCCTAGGTTGCGTCCTAGGCCAGCCTTTCCCATTGTCTTATAATAGAGTGTCACTACAATGAAGATAGTAAGTACACTGACTATCCCTCACATGTGCATACCCATCTCATAAGCGTAACTCCAGGTATCCACCCACTCTGCATGGTCCCTTCTGTGCCAGGCTACCTAGGGTGCAGTTTTTGGGCTGCACACAACAGGAATCCTCCCCAAGCAGCCTTCACACGGGTGCACACGTGTGTGCACACATGAACATGTGTAACCAGCACTGGGCCTCCTACCCTTGCTGCATCACAGCAGCCTTTGCTTAACAATGAGGCACCAGAACAGTCCATTTTACCATGAGTTTATTGTGGGTGAGTCCAAAAGAAAAAATTAAGGATGGTCCAGGTAGTCAGAACCAACCTCTTACAATGCATATTTGACCCATTTCCTAGAGGAGAACAACACTTTGGACCCATCCCAATCTGGATTCTGCAGCAACCACAGCACCGAAACCGCCCTCCTCACCGGCAGAACTCAAAGAGTCTGCCTCCCTCCCTTCTTCTCTGAAGCCACCAAAATCATCTGCGGCATATCCCAGGGATCGTCCCTCAGCCAGACCTTCTTTAACGTCTACATGGCTCCCCTTGCTAACATCACCCGATCTCACAACCTCAACATCGTCTTATGTGCAGTTGACACCCAGCTGATCCTCTCCCTCACCAAGGACCCCACCATCGCCAAGATCAACCTCCACGAAGGATTGAAGGCCATCGCCTCTGCATTCGATGACTCCTGGTGGCCTGCCGCACTGGGAACCGCACCGACACCCACCGACCACGCATGGAACCTGGGATTCATCCTTGAATCTTCACTATCTATGACCCAGCAAGTCAATGCCATCTCCTCCTCCTGCGTCAACACCCTCCATGTGCTTCAGAAGATATACAAATGGATCCCCATTGAAACCAGAAGGACCGTCACCCAAGCCCACATAAGCAGAAAATTGGACTACGACAATGCCCTCTACTGGAACCACAGCGAAACTCCAGAAAAGACTGCAATGCATGCAGAACGCTTCTGCACGCCTCATCCTGGACATCTCTCGCCATCGCCACATCACAGCCCACCTGAGAGACCTTCACTGGCTCCCCGACAACAAGAGAATCACGTTCAAACTCCTCACCCACGCTCACAAGGCACTGCACAACACCGGAACAGAATACCTCAAAAGACAGCTCTCCTTCTACACCCCGACCCGACAGCTTCGCTCTGCCGACCATGCCCTCACCACCGTCCCACGCATCCACAGAACGAGCGCTGGCGGCAGATCGTTCTCCCACCTTGCCGCCAAGAGGTGGAACACTCTTCCCACCCACCTATGTCAGACAAAGGACCTACTTACCTTCAGGAGAGATCACAACCCTCCCCTCAGCGCCTTGAGACCCTCAAGGTTGAGTAGTGCGCTATACAAATGCTCTTATTGATTGATTGATATTTTAGATTACCTGCTAAATGGGGAGGTTTTTTGCTATTTAGGTTTGATTTTTCCAAAAATGCATTATCTACAGAGTTAGATGCTTTTTGCTTTAACAGCGATACCTGCACACAGATACACATGTAGTGTTAATGAAGGAACGCAATTAGTGGGAGACATATTTGGAGATATTAGTCCGGCAGTAGGAGGGATGAACAGATTATAAAGCTTTCAACAGTAGTGGACAAACTGACAACTAGCACATCTGCATTTTTATTAGTTTGAGTACACCAAATTAGTAGCAATTAGATCAATGGTTTTGCAAAACAGATATGGTTTAGACATTTTACTTGCAGAAAAAGGCAGCATCTGCAAGATGATGGAAATGAAAAATTGTTGCATGTAAGAAAGTTGTAGATTACACAAAGAATATTTCTGACCTAAAGCTTGACTTCGAGCCTTTAGAAAATACTAGTATAGTAAAAAGCTTCACAAGGGAAATTTCCGCAAAAGGCAATGGGATTAAAGCAGCAGGTGGATGAATCTTCAAAGCTATATTAGTGCTAATATTATTTGTAGCTGTTTGTTTCCTGTCTATACTAGGAGTCTATAAAGCTATCAAGATATTATTGCAAAAGAGGAAAAACAAAGAAATGAATAAATGAATGAAGAAAGATTTAGAACTAAATGTCTGTTTTTACAAAGATACCAGAAACTAAAGGAAAGGAAATCTTAAAAAGAAAGAGAAAATACTCAACTGAAGATGAGATTGAACTTTGAAATTCTCTATAGGTAAAATGTTGTGATGGTTAGAAACCAGGGAGGTTGCAGGAACATTTTGTATAATGAAAATTATTGTAATAAACATGTAGAAATAAATGTGTAGGCCTCACATGAAAAGCTGCAGTTTAAATGCACTGGTGAGCAATAGGCTGTCATAGCTACAGGTGTTTAGCTAAAAGAGACTGTATAATGCATTTCTTTCTTTCGCCCTGATTTAGGTCAGGAATGTGAATTTTAAACTTTTAATGTCACAAATGTGCTGAGATAGAATGGTCTCACCAGACTTTGTTATACTTCGACTTTCCCATATTCATGGTTATTGGAAACAATGATAATGTATTCAAATGTTTAGTTTAATTTAAGTAGAATGTTTCTTTATGAATAGGTTTTGCTTGCTGATGCATATGGGAAAGGAATGAATTAATTTAGAAATGCAGAGACATATAGTAAGTAAATGGTGGGAAACATACATCAACTATCTAAATGTAACCATAGTGTTTCTTGTTAGAAATTTAGGCCTAGATTTATGAAGTGCTAGCACCGCATTAGCGTCATCTGTTTACCCTAATGTGGAGTTAGGCTTAAGCAATCACAGTGCCATATTTACAAAGTGGTGCAATGCATGCATTGCGCCACTTTGCAAACCTTTGAGCCACATTATGCATGCCCCATACATAATGTATACAAAGGTGGCTTTCCCACGTTAGGGGGACCGCAAAAATGGGGCAGTGGAAACTAACAGATTCCACTGCGTAATGTTTTGTGTCTACTTTTAACGCCTGCTCAGAGCAAGCATTAAAAGGGAGCATACCATTAGTTACAATGGGCCCCTATCTGCTGTTTAGGGTTGGTGCCAAACTTTTGGAGCGAGCGCTAAAGAGTACAACACTAGCATAAAAAAAAGGTTGACGCTATTGCCTCCTACCCTGCGCCACTGCGCACTGTATTTTAAATAAAGAGGGCACATGGTGGTGGGAGGGGGCGCTAAGGGGTGCAAGTAAAAGTGTCGCTGCACTGGGCAATGCGCCACTGTTCTTAATTCTGCCCTTTAATATGTAACAAACATTGTCTTCAGACTGACTTGGACAATGGAAGCTTTTATGTTCCCATGATGACACCTCTGCCTGATTTGGACAAGCTGCTGATAGATGGGAAAAAAAATAAAAAAACTGTCGATGACTTTATAAAAATGAGTAATCCTAGAGTAGGTGGGCACACACTTTGCTGCTTCCAGACTCTTTGCAGACCCCTTTGCAGACACTTCTCAGATTAATTCTGAGGTACCCTTATTACCCTTGTCTGAACCTTTGCTGCTCTGAAACCATACTGAATACCTTGAACCTCTCTTCATGGGAAGTTCTACTTCACTGATTTGAGATTAGTGCTAAATCTGTATGCTTTCTCCTCTCAAATTTAGAGCTCTTTAGGTGTTCTGGAATGTGCTTCATGCATTTGCTCAGATATTAATGATTTATATGGATCATAAATCTATTGATTATTTTTTGGCTGAGCAAAAAAAGGTTTACTTACTAAAAAAGATTTTTAAAAAGCTTTGAACTCATATCAACTGTCATCATTGACTCTCAAAGAATAAAAATTGAAACTGTGATGCATGAATTGATTTTGATCTACAGTTCTTGATTAATTCTTACTTGCGTCCAGAGTTCATTTGCCTTGGCTCAGTAATTTGAGTGGGGACTTCATGTTCCGCTTGGGTTGATAGGGCTTACGCCATAAACCAAATTTTTATGCAAAGTCCCTGCTCCACCAGGATCATTGATGAACTTATTCCAAACGTATTTAAAGACTTGGAAATGAGTCCTTATAATGCTTCCTGGGAGGACATCTATTAGTAATATGTAGATTTGATGTACTTCGTTGTTTTCAAGGGGACGCGTATAGGTTGATAAACCTTTTGGATCACATGGAGTATCCTAGCTATCGGGTAACCAATGCCCATCAACAATCTATACACAATTAGTAATCAATAAGCAAAACATTAATCATCAGTAAATAGCATCAACATCTCATGAATAACCACAACTCAATTATACATTTTATCAATTTTATATCCCTATTTGTTGCAATACTAAATCATAAGATTAAATCAAACTTTATTCAATCAGCTCAGAATTAGTTCATTAATAACCACCAATAACATAATCTAATCAGAACTTGAGAAAACATATGCTCAAATGCTTCTGCATAAGCCAACAAGGATGTACAACATTAATAGCAGAGTTCAGCAATCAGTTCATCAATCATTTGTCACTGTCAGCGTCACCCAAAGGAACCTTACCTAAGACAGATTAGCATTAGCATGTGGGACTTCATGTGAAAACAATTTAGAACACAAATTTAGAAAACATCTAGTTAAAAGAAAAACTATTTTAACAGCGCAGTTGGTACCTAGAAAGAAAGGCACAAACGTTAACAGTCACATTGTCATAGCTTCCTATCCACAGCATGGATCAGGAACAAAGTCAGTCTTCGTCTTCAGGTCATCAATCGATCAGCAACGCATCAGCTCTCAAGAGCATGAGCCCAATGACAGAATCTTGAATCACGTCTTCTGACATCATCAATTCAACCCTCACATCTGAGGTTTTAGCCCTCTGTCATGACTTTTTATTCAAGTTTTCCAGTCCATCCCCCTAATTCCTAATTGGTCAGTCAAATCACCAGTTATTACTCTAAACAATAATGCTAATTTTATGAATCTATAAGTTCTAATATTACGCTATTCTCAGTTCGTTGACTGATTCACTATACGATTTCATCATCATCCAGCTCATCAGGTATTGAAAATGTTGCATCATCTTCTCAATGCAGTGTCTCTATTGTTCGAGTCCTGGGAAAGTACATCTTATCTGCTCTACACATCATATGTTGCGATTTGATTCACTCATCTCCTGCCCGTCGGTACATTGCAGAAAATTCTAGCTAAGCAGACTTTATTAACATGAGAAGTTCAGGGACAGTTCAATACATCAGCTTCTCTACAGTGCTAGTAATTCAGCTTCTGCATGAGGCCTGGCAAATCTAGACCACAACTTCGGCTATGTTAGCTCTATAATATAATGCAAAACATACATTATACATCTCAATATGACACATTACTACATTATTATTATACATTTTCAATATTTCACACATTGTTTAGTCATTTTAGTATAACTCGTGAATGATGGCAGATTTCAAATGTGAACATTAATCTTTCTCTGTTTAATTTTTACTATCATTTTCTTATTAATTAAAATGCATAACACTCATTAGTATTTCTAATTAACATATCTGCGTCAGCAAATTCATTGTTTGCATTTTGATATTTCATCTTAATCCTTTGTCTAAATAGCCGTTGATCCATGAACCAAAGTCTATCTTGTGTTGAAACTTCACTTTGAACTGCTTTTAGCAAAGGTTCAGCTGTTGTAAGAAGAATCAAGCCTTGAAAGCTCATTCTGTCAGTTCAGATAATGGCTTGGAAATGTCTCAGTTTCCCAGCAACATCCAAACAAAGAGATTCTATTTAATCTATGCTTGACCCACCTTGTCTCCTGCAAAAGTACATGATAAAACCACTGCTTGAGGGTGTCTATGTGTGCCTTTCATACCATAAATATTTCACTTTAAAGAATTAAAAGTCCTTTTGGTTGCGTTTTATCTTTTCAGCATATCACCAACATATGTTTTTTTACTCCCTTCAAACTCATCATTGAAACACCAAGAGAAGTGACATGTCGGATCAATCCTCAACACTTTGGTCAGCCACACTACCACTGTCAGCTCTCTGTACCACTTCTTCTCAAAGTTATCCTACAGCTCTTGTAAAGTGACTAGAGCTGTTTCTGATCATGGCCCATCCCTTATTGGGATAGGCTGTCAGCCAATGCTGAAAGTGGGTTTTGTAGCGGTGAGCACTGCTCGCAATTCAACGTCCACACTATCGTATCACATCTTTATGCTAAGCTTTAGCCATCAGACTCCAGGTCTGCTGCAGCCTTGTTTCAGTATTCTGGCTGCATCTTCTCCTGCTTTTTGGCTTCTACAGTCTGTCCATCACACACTGGTCTGAGTCCTCAGCTCCAAAGTAATGCATGGGTGCATGGCAGAAATGAAGTGCAAGACCCAGCGGGTAATGACAATAAGTTCTACTCTGAACGAGCTCTGTTACATCCAGCCTGAGACACCGTTGGTCCCAACTGATGCATGAAGACAGTCAGTGCAACTGTTCACCTAGAAAGTGTACAATGCAGGATGTTGTCAACAGAAATAGTGGACGCTGCAGAGCACACTTGCGAACAAGATTTAGGGGTGTTATCTAAAGTTGTTCACGGGATGCCTTTGAAGAATGTTGTGGTCTGCTCACACGTAAGCCCCAGAAACTGCATTAACTGCTGCAGATAAGTCATGGGCTCAGATGGTCGCCATGACAGGCGTGGTAGAGAAGATATTGCACAACCCAGCATTCAAGCATGTCAGCTATCATGAGGACATAAAGGGGCGGCTCCTCCATAAGGGCAGAGGAGCATCGTCCCTCGCCAGCAGCGACCACTGCAAAACCTTTCAAAGTAAATGATAATAAACTATGTTAATTATCATTTTCTTTTAAATGAGCCGGGCCACGGGGGGTTTCATGCACTGAGGGGGAGTGCACAGCACTCCCCCTCAGTGTGCATGTATGTTTGGCCGGCCTTATCGGGACGGCCAAACATGCATGCGCACACGGCTCTCGAGAGCCTTCACAGGGTCCCAGTCTGCCTGTTAGAGCCCTGGTTGGGCATTCCCAGCCAATCATGACGCTGCCCTGAGCAGCGTCAGGATTGACTGTAGGGCAGGCTGGGAACCTTTGCCTGTACCAAGAAGATGGAGGAGCAGAGCTGAGCAGCGTGATGGCGAGGAGGTAAGTATTTTTATTTTACTTATTTAATTAATTGTTTATTCCCTCCGCCTCCGCGCACCACCCCGCCCCTTCTGCGCCCCGCGAACCGCCACTGGGGACACAGTGCCGATACTACTAGCAATGCCATTCTATTTGCCATCAGATTAGTAGCCAGTTATGATGAAATACAGGGGGCGGGGAGAGGGGAGGTCATGTTGTTAAGGTCATTGACACTATACTGTATCTGAGAGGTGTCCTCTATTTTTAGAGTTTTGTGGCACCATCTACGACAAATCCCTACATGGGACAAAAGTATTTCAGTGACCATCAATAATACGGATGCTTGATGATGCTAATAGGATTGTACTTTTAAAAATCAGGGGTCTATGTGGATTATGCTCAATTTAGAGAGGGCAAGCCTGGAGGATTCCCTCACATTTCTTCAAATGTTAGGGCCAGATTTAAAAAACTATTGCCACCGGAGCGTCACTTTTTTGATGCTCCGGTGACGCAATGCCCAGCGCCATATCTACAAGGTGGCCTTAAATTACTTTTTGTGGCTTAACAGCACCTTGTAAATACGGCCCCTTCACACGCAACAATTTGCATGGAAGGAGGGGGGTGCAATGGGTGTTGCTGTGGCAGTGCTACAGCAACACCCATTGCATTTTGACGCTGCCTCAGGTTTATGAGTTTTTGTAAACCTGAGGCAGCGCGGTGGCATTAGAGTGGCACAACAAGGAGAAATGCTTTCATTTCTCCTCGTTTTTTGCTCTTTCTATGTGTGCTGCATTCTGAATACAGCACACATAGAAAGAGCAAATCGCCATTTAAGATTGTTTTTGTGGAGGAAGGTGTTCTTTCCTGCACAAAAACAATCTCCCCCTCAACGCAGCCATCCTTGCACTATGGAGCAAGGATGGCTGCGTTGGCTCACAGCAGCAAATTTGGGGCCAGATGTAGCAAACGGTTAGCGAGTCGCAAACGGCGAAAATCGCCGTTTGCGAGTCTCAAACCTGAGTTTGCTATGCAAAAATGCATTTTGCGAGTCGGGACCGACTCGCAAAATGCATTTCAGAGTCGCAAATAGGAAGAGGTGTTCCCTCCCTATTTGCGAGTCGGAGTGGTATGCAACTCCATTTGCGACCGCGTACGCGGTCGCAAATGGAGTTGCAGTTACCATCCACTTGAAGTGGATGGTAACCCACTCGCAAACGGGAAGGGGTCCCCATGGGACCCCTTCCCCTTTGTGACTGGACCCCAAATTATTTTTTCAGGGCAGGTAGTGGTCCAAGGGACCACTACCTGCCCTGAAAAAATTCTGAAACAAAAGGTTTCGTTTTTTTTTTTAAGTGCAGCTCGTTTTCCTTTAAGGAAAACGGGCTACACTTGAAAAAAAAAAAATGCTTTATTTAAAAGCAGTCACGAACATGGAGGTCTGCTGACTACAGCAGGCCTCCATATCCGTGAGTGCCCATAGTCGCTATGGGGCCGCAATTTGCGACCCAGCTCATTAATATTAATGAGGTGTGTCTTTGCGACCCCATAGCGACTCGCAGACGGTGTCTGAGACACCGTTCTGCATTGCAAATTGCGAGTTGCAATTTGCAAAGTTGCTACATCTGGCCCTTAGTGCCGGTGAAGGGGACAACACAGGGGTGTGCTGTATTCTAGTAAATGTGGCGTATTCGTGCGTTTTGAAAATTACGGTGCGCGATGCTGCCAATTTTTGCGCAGTGCCGAACACCATCATTTTCTGTTAAACTGGCCCTTAGCGTTTATGGCTTCATAGAATAGCACATGAAACGTAAATCTAGAATCAAAAATTGTGTGTTATTGTCCATTGCCCATTATAAAAGGCCATCACTTAGCCCCCTAGCCGTTAGTGCTATTTTTCAGCACATGTTTTTCGCAAATACGGTTGCTTGGAAGATGAAAACCCAAGCGCGAAAATCAAAAATCTGAACATGCTCCAATCTCTCTTGTGCAATGTTCTCCTATTCAGCTCTATTTCTTTGCTGAGTTTTGATAGTCAATAATGCTATTTTTATCGAAGATTTTCTCTCGCCATCTGCAAAAGCAAGAAGCATTCTGCCTGTTTCTTCCAAGATGTGTTCCTTAGTGTGCAGTTGCCGCCGTTGTTCTTGCTCAGTGCTGGTTGATTTACAGCCAGCCTGCACCTGGTGAGAGATTGAGAAACCTTGAGGTAAAAATACCTTTCCTTTTCATTAAACTGTAGTTCAGATCGCCTGCTCATATGGAGTTATTGGATCTGGGTGTAATCTTTAGAAACGTGCCAGTGTCCCAAGCCAGAACACTACTAGGTACTCTGCAATCCTTCAGAAACCATGCATTCAAACAGAAATCGAATCACTGTGCTCAGTACTTTAATTTTAGCTCTCACTATTTTCAAGCAAAAAGGCATTTTTACATGCAAATGGAGGAAGTAAAAAAGAGCTATTTGAAAACTGACAACAGAATCCCATTGGGATGTTGCATAGTTTTGCAAACTGATGAGGCAGTTCCACTACAGAAACACCTGCTTTGGTATTTGTAACAAAAATATGCACCTTAGTTTAAATGGAGTTCTATTATGATTACTTGGGATTATAAAACTGACAATGCAAGCTTCTTTAGCTTCTTGGCTCGCCACCTTTCCGAGCCAGTGATTTGTACAGAACGCAGATGTGACTTTAAAGCTTTCCAAAAACTATTTAGAGATGAATCTGATGGTAAAATAGCAACACTAAGTACCAAACGTAGCATCCTAGGACAGAGAGCTCTACACTGCTTAGTTTAGAAGTTTAATTGTCTTGTAGAAGGTGGTGATCAGCCGATGTGTGAATGTCTACGATAGGACCTGTAACTCTTGTGACTAAAGGCCTGATTTACATCTTGGTGGTATGTATACTCCGTGGCAATGTAGCATACATACTGCCAAGATGAAGGTCTGCCCTCCCAATTTAGATTCGGAACCATAGTTTCCATCAAGATGGAGAGTACTCTGTGTTTGCTGTGATTAAACACCTCTCACACTCTCTCAGGGTAGACCTCTAATTCTCCATTTAGATGGACAGAATAAGAGGTCAGTTTTCTCAGCTGCCACTGCCAGGAAAAGCCTGGTGGTAAGGGGCAGTGAACACTGCACGATGCTTCCCTTGCTGTGGGAGAGGTAGAGCATTTTCTTTTGAAAAATAAAATCACACTTTGAGATTTTCATTTTGGACATGAAAAAACCCCAGCTTGGTGGGAGGCTCTGTCATGTTGACAGAGCTGTGCATCAAACTTCAAAAGCATAGACAGGAACTGAAATGACACTGTCTCGTGCAAATGCTCTAAGAAATGACTGCCTGCTTGTCGGTCATTTCTGAATTTGGTGCCCGGTACCTCTGTGAAGGTGGCAGAGTAATTTACTCCATTTCCCTGTTGGAGAAAGGGGCATGACGTCAACTTCTAAATTAGGCCCTTAGTACGACAAGTCTAGGTAGTGGCCTAAGAGATGGCATGGGATCCTTAGTTGGATGAGTGCAATTTGTTATGTCAGGCTTGAAAACCATTACTGCAATAAATTAACCAAACAGGAGTTTAAGCTCATGATTCCATTGGAAATGAGAGTGAGTGTCTCAGGAAAGTTCAAATGGAATCGTACTTTCTGAGCTGCAACAATCTGACTGTTTTACAAGCTTCAATATTTTGGATATTCTGATTGTCAGTGTAGATGGAATTAGGAGGGTGATATAAATTCCACTCCAGTGGGAGAGTTGGTGGAATTTGGGCCACTCCACATTATGCTTGTAACGTAGAGTCCCAGCCAAATTCTGCCAGCCGCCACAGGGTGGAGATTTGTCTTGAGTATGGCTCGTCAACAGTAAGTTAGCGAGCACAAGCGAGAACTGGCATCCCCTAGTATGATTTTCAGGTGCTCGGAGCACACCCAGCAAGTGGCATCTTGAGTAGAAAATCCACCCAAGTGGTTGCAAAATCAGCTCGAGCAGCAGCACCCTCTCGTGCACCATGTTCTGTTGTTCACACTGATTTTTCACTGCGGAATGAGCTCCCGAGGTTAAAAATCAACGCTAGCAGCACGATGTACCGATTTCTGCCCATTTCCTGAACTCAGCGGACACTCGCAGAGCTTTCTTGTACCTCTGCGAAATTCGGCTCACTGAAACTCTGTAAGTGCCGCTCACCCCTGAATAGAATTCACCTTATCTGATCTGGTATCTTCTACTACGTTGCAATGTTGCTTGGGGGCAGTGTGCATAAAAGGCAGGAAGCATGAAGAACATAAACTGAAACTAGATAAATGAGGCTTTCATCTCAGCATTCATCTCAAATTTGAGTCTTTGATCAAAATCCACAGAAATTCATGGGTTGAGTACATCCTGTATAAGCAGAGTGCTGACTGATAAAAATAAGGTAAGAGGTGGAAATTCCTAAATGGTTGGGTTTATTTTCAAACAGGGAAACAAGTCTTATACAAATTGATTAAACGAATTGTGGATTGAAGCAAAGATGTGGTTTAAGGACTGATCTATAGCATTCATGAAGTAAGGTAGACCTGTATTTCAGAAGCCACTCTGCCTGTTCTGCCAGGAATATGAGATGCAGAAGGATGCTTCATGGGAAAATTGTGTCATGTGTGTTCTTAAGTGGTAGAGGAGTGTTCCAAAACTTGAGTTTTCAAAGCTTGGTAGCAAAGATTGAAGCATGAAAACAGATTCTCTGATGTATGATGAAATTGGATGAAAGGAAGGTAGAGTAGAGTAAGAAGAACGGTAACTTTTTGGACTGCAGTGAAAGTAGCAATATGGTACAATCCAAGTACTGCAGAGATCAGTTTGATACAGGAAAATCCTAAAAAGAAAGCATATGAGCAATTAAGATGTATAGCTCCGAACTCACAACAGTCATATGGGTAACCTTCATGATAGTTTTGCAAGAATGTTTTATCCTCTGAAAGGTAGAACTACTTTCATTAGGCAACCCCAAAATTATGATGAAGAGTTGTCACATGCAGCCTTATCCCATATGTCATGATCTTCGAGGAACTCCACGTTCTAGCAAACAGAATGCAAGCTATAGTGAGGGGAGGACTCCGGCAATTGCCCATAGACTAAAACAAGGTATCCTGGGAGGTAGAAATAAAATACCAAATAAGCAAGATTGGGGCATATTTATACTCCGTTTGCGCCGAATTTGCGTCATTTTTTTCGACGCAAATTAGACGCAAAACTAACTCCATATTTATACTTTGGCGTTAGACGCGTCTAGCGCCAAAGTTCATGGAGTTAGCATCATTTTTTTGCGTGAACACCATCCTTGCGTTAATGATATGCAAGGTAGGCGTTCCCGTCTTAAAAAATGACTCCGATGCATATGTGTCGTATTTATACTCCCGGGCAAAAATGACGCCCGGGAGTGGGCGGGTCTAAAAAACCCGCATTAGCGCCGGATTTTAGCGCCTGGGTCAGGGCAGGCGTTAAGGGACCTGTGGGCTCAGAATGAGCCCAGAGGTGCTCTCCCCTGCCCCCAGGGACACCCCCTGCCACCCTTGCCCACCCCAGGAGGACACCCAAGGATGGAGGGACCCACCCCAGGGACATTAAGGTAAGTTCAGGTAAGTATTTTGTTAATTTTTTTTTGTGGCATAGGGGGGCCTGATTTGTGCCCCCCTACATGCCACTATGCCCAATGACCATGCCCAGGGGACAGAAGTCCCCTGGGCATGGCCATTGGGCAAGGGGACATGACTCCTGTAAAGACAGGAGTCATTTCAATGGGGGTTGGGCGTCGTAAAAAAATGGCGCAAATCGGGTTGAGGTGATTTTTTTGCCTCAGCCTGACTTGCACCATTTGTGGATGCCCATACGCCATTTTCCCCCTACGCCGGCGCTGCCTGGTGTACGTCGTTTTTTTTAACGCACACCAGACAGCGCCGGCGGCTAACGCCGGCTAACGTCATTGAATAAATACGGCGCTCGCATGGCGCTTCAGAATGGCGTTAGCCGGCGCTCAATTTTTTGCCGCAAAACTGCGTTAGCGCAGTTTTGCGTCAAAAAGTATAAATATGGCCCATTATGTTTTAAACTGTTTCTAGATTTTTATTATTTCAGAATCTAAGAAAATTCTGAATATTGCTTAAGATTGATATGTTGATCACTTTAACAGAGTCACTACGATCCAGATGAGTTCAAACTGAAAATATAATGTTTCTGATTACCAAGGACAAGCTCCATTCACATCATTGAACAATTGCAAATGTGAAAAAACATAGCTCTCCTGATTGAATTTATAAAAAATGGTAGTTTAATATTGTGATCATACATGTGAAGGGTAGGTGTACATGCATATAAGGAGTAACTACGCATAATTTTACTACATGGTAGTTTAGAACACATTTTTACCACACTATTATTTACCAATATTATAATTTAAATCTATGTATATTACACTTACAACACGTCTTTACAACATATTTTTTACAATGCATAGTGAAAGAAAGCAATATTACAAAATAAAATACAACATTTGTCACATAAAAAAGCACCCACAATTTGATACAGAAAAAAGTGATGACATATTTTTCAAAATAATTAAAATCATATGCATTAGTCACAAAGAAACAAAAACAACACTGAAGAAAATGTAAGCCATTGAAATAGGAAGACAGAACAAGGTAATGAGTAAAACAAGAGTTAAAACACAACACTTTATTTACAAAATTGAAAATAGAATTTCAGTATTTTTTTCTGTGCTTAGCTTAATTTATATTTTAAAACAGTTTTGAAAAAAAAGGAGAAGGTGCCTGAGGCTAATTTTATACTATTAAAAAGGGGGAACAAATTACTGAAACATGAAGGGTACTTTTGCTGAAAGGGCAGACATACCGGTCTTCGGTTTATTCAAGGTGTGTAAACTATTTCTATACCAGTTGCAGAGGCCGAGCTGTTACTCCGGAGATCTATACTGAACAAACCTCAGGACACGCCCACTGTGCCTCTGCCACTGATAAAGAAGTTAGAGAGAATATATAACAACTAAAAGCACTAGTTATCACCAGGGCCAGCTTTTTGCTGGTGATGCCCAGTGCAACAATGTTTGTTGGTGTCCTCCAACGACACCTCCTCCACGGATTTCCTCACAACCACCCTTTAACAGTGCCCCTTAAATGTCCATAACCACTGTTTCTCAGGTGCGTTTAATTTGTTTTATTGCACCATTCATACCAGTGTAGAGTGTCAAAGCACTTTACATCACACATACATTACACAGATACAATCAATCATAAAATGTGTAAATCATTGTATAGTAAATGCTACATAAGACAGAGGAATGCAAGGTGTAGGGATCACATGTCATCCATACATAGGCAAGCAGTATAATTTAAGAGTGCTTTGTCTGGAGAAGTACAAACTCAGAATTTAAAACGCAACACCATGGTTGGGTTTTTTCTTTAATAAGAAGAATTGATTTCTACCCAAATGAACCCTTTTTTTTCAACATTAGGGGCAGGATGGGACAAAAATCATAACGCTCTAATCTATACCATGCAGTTTGCATGCAGCTCTTTGTCAGTTGCTAGATCACTGTTCTATGTTAAGATTTTAACTTATAAACTGAAAGTAATAAAAGGATCTCTCTGATAAAAGCAATATCCTACTGACCTATTTATTTTGTATGCACTTTGTGATCTGTATGATACATGTTCTTTGCAACAGGCATATTAACCCTCTGCAATACCTTACAATGAGTTAAAACTTCCACTAGCTAGAACTCGAATCTCTCGCCAGGAAGTAGATTAATAGCCAGAGTTATCTTTACTTTTTTTTATTGTTGTCTGACAATTGCTGGAGGCAGGGAATACAGCAGCAGATGATTTTAAAACCATAATATACTTGCAAACAGACACCCTACCCAAAGTCAGCACCTGGTTCAATGGCAGCGGCACCGGTCGCACTGCCCTAGAGCCAGTCCTGGCTATCACTTCATTGAGTAGTACTAAGGATGATTTCAAGAAAGATCCCTATCCACATTGCCGAAGATATGTCTGCCATGCATAATTTGAAGAAATTCATAGGTAGAAATAGACAGGCACATAAGGTTCCTCCTCCCTAGTTCTAAAAATGTGATTCCATAGACAACTCTGAACATTTAACAGAAACCTTCAACCATGAAGTCTTTCTTTTATATGGCAGTCACAAACCTCTAACAAAGAATACTTTCTATAATTTGCTGGAAATTTTGAAAAGGGAGCGCATGTTCCAGGAAAAGCAAAAAAGGCCAATCTTTTACAAGTATTATACAACCCATTCACCAAAAAAAAAGAATGAATGAACCACTAATTTCAGAGTTTACCAATCTGGCTTGTTTGGTAGTACAGACTACTTTAAAACCATAGCCTATGTACTACATAACAAACAAACAAAAATAACACAGGGTATAACTAAAAAAATACTTGTTTTGCCATACAATTCATTATAATTCAATACTTTTTAAAGTTTTGCATTTTTCCTACCTGTAGAAGTTTTTGGGCTAATTTCCAGTACTAGTAGTATTTTAAAATTCTACCACCATCACTCCATAGTAATCAAAATTGTAACCAGCAGTCAATGGATAAAACCATATTTGTTTTCCTTTAAACATAAGACATGCTCTTTGAAAACAACAATACACGATCCGGAGTGATACCTTTAAAATCGTGAAATATAGAAAAAGTTAAAAAAAGCTCCCTATAGAACTAGAAAAACAATGAAGGGAGTGGTTTTGTTGAAATTAACACCCAATATCTACCTACTCCCAAAGTCAAACGTCGTCAACTGTCAAAATTAGAAAACCTGCTATTAAAACAATCAATATAGTAGTAGAAAAGTAAATAAAAAATCTACCACTACTTTGTAAATTAAAAAATAGAAAAACATTTCATCAAAATCTGTCCCAACTGAAAAAAGGGGTTCATCAAGCATGATATTTAGGAGCCTGGATAAGGAAAAAGTTTCAAAACATATGCAAAATAGCCAAAAACACATTTTTTAAGTCAACTAACTTCCCTTAAACTAACCCTACAGTAAAGGTACCATTAATAATGTTTTTGAGTAAATAAAGGTAAGTTCCCACATGTCCAATGCAGCAGCATCGGTCCAACCTAGACGGCAGCACTTCACCAACTAAAGAAACAAAGATAAATGCACAGAATATGTTCAAACAAATTGGATACGATGAAAATAGAAAACTGACATTTACACGCGTAGGAAAGAATGGAAAACTGCGGGAAAGTTAAAAAATAATGACAAAACTATATTGTATTTCATATGTTGACAATAAAAGTATATTAAATATTGTATGTGTCATAGCTTTTCATGCATGTGCATTTGTTATTTGAAATATTCAAAACCTTGCTCAACAAAAACATAATTAAAACTGCAATCATAATACTAAAAAGGTAAAAATGCAAAACTAAAAAATAATTTAAAAAAGACATGCGTCTTCAAAACAATGTGCCCCAATCTAAAATACTGCCCCTCACCCCACTTATAATACCTTTGCATCTGACTACTAAACAAAGACATACACAGATTGTTTGAAATAGAAATCTAAAACATGTAAACAGTATATGAAAATACATGTTTAAAAACAGTAGTATGTCACAAATATACTACAAAGACAACCCTTAAAATACTAATCAGCTATTTATAAAAATAAATCACCCTAAAAAATTAAGTACCCAAAATTAAATAACTCTCAAACCATGGCCCCTGAATCCCTTGCATTCCACTCCTTAACAAAATAAATGCACAAATGATTTAACCCCTTCACTGCCAGGCCTTTTCCCCCTCAGGTGGCAGGCCTTTTTTTGGCTATTTTGGAGTAGTTCGCGCTTAGGATCTCATAACTTTTTGTCCACATAAGCATTCCATGCCAAATTTGCGCACTTTTTTTCCAATGTCCTAGAGATTCTAGAGGTACCCAGAGTTTGTGGGTTCCCCTGCAGGAAGAAACAATAAACTAGCCAAAAATACAAAAAAAATCGTTTTTAAAACATAAATGGGAAAATAACAGCTGAAATAAAAAAATATTGAAATTGAGGTGAAAAGAAAAGCAATTTTTCTCAATGTTTTACTCTATAACTTTTTCCTGCGATGTCCGATTTTTTAAAGCAATATACCGTTACGTCTGCGGCACTCTTCTGGTTGCAGGGATATATAGGGCTTGTAGGTTCATCAAGAATCCTAGGTACCCAGAGCCAATAAATGAGCTGCACCTTGCAATAGGTTTTCATTCTATACCGGAAATACAGCAATTCATTTGGTGAAATATAAAGACTGAAAAATAGGTATCAAGGAAACCTTTGTATTTCCAAAATGGGCAGAAGATAAGGTGTTGAGAAACAGTGATTATTTGCACATCTCTAAATTCCGGGGTCCCCATACTAGTATGTGAATTACAGGCATTTCTCAAATAGACATCTTTTTTACACACTGTCTTACATTTGGAAGGAGAAATGAAGAAAAAGACAAGGATCATTAACACTTGTTCTGCTATTCTGTGTTACCCCAAGTCTCCCGATAAAAATGGTGCCTCACTTGCATGGGTAGGCCTAATGCCTGCGACAGGAAATGCAATACGAACACATCACATTTTTACATTGAAATCTGACGTGTTTTTTGGAAAGTGTCTAGCTGTGGATTTTGGCCTCCAGCTCAGTTGGCACCTAGGGAAACCTACCAAACTTATGCATTTTCGAAAAGTAGACACCTAGAGGAATCCAAGATGAGGTGACATGCGGGGCTCTCACCAGGTTCTGTGACCCAGAATCTTTTGGAAACCTCACAATTTGGCTATAAAACACTTTTTCCATACATTTCAGTGACAGAAAGTTCTAGAATCTGAGAGGAGCCACAAATTTCCTTCCACCCAGCGTTCCCCCAAGTCTCCTGCTAAAAATGGTACCTCACTTGTGTGGGTAGGCCTCGTGTCCACAACAGCAAATGCCCCAAAACACAACATGAACACATCATGTTTTCCCAAAGAAAACAGAGGTGTTTTTTGCAAAGTGCCTAGCTGTGGATTTTGGCCTCTAGCCCAGCCAGCACCTAGGGAAACCTACCAAACCTGTGGATTTTGAAAACTAGACACCTAGGGGAATCCAAGATGGGATTACTTTTGGGGCTCTCACCAGGTTCTGTTACCCAGAATCATTTGCACAGCTCACAATTTGGATAAAAAAACACTTTTTCCTCACATTTCAGTGACAGAAATTTCTGGAATCTGAGAGGAGCCACAAATTTCCTTCCAAACAGCATTCCGCCAAGTCTGCTGATAAAAATTGTACCTCACTTGTGTGGGTAGGCCTCGTGCCCACAACAGGGAATGCCCCAAAACACAACATGGACACATCACATTATCCTAAAGAAAACAGAGCTGTTTTTTGCAAGTGCCTAGCTGTGGATTTTGGCCTCTACATCAGCCGGCAGCTATGGGAAACCTACCAAACCTGTCAATGTTTTAAAACTAGACTCCTAGGGGAATCCAAGATGGGGTGACTTGTGGTGCTCTCACCACGTTCTGTTACCCAGAATCCTTTACAAACCTCAAAATTTGTTTAAAAAAACACTTTTCCCTCATATTTCAGTGACATAAATTTCTGGAATCTGAGAGAAGCCACAAATTTCCTTCCACCCAGCATTCCCCCAAATCTCACAATACAAATGGTACCTCACTTGTGTGGGTAGGCCTAATGCCCGCGACAGGAAATGTCCCAAAACACAACATGGACACATCACATTTTCCCAAAGAAAACAGAGCTGTTTTTTGTAAAGTGCATAGCTGTGGATTTTTGCCTCTAGCTCAGCCGGCACCTAGGGAAACCTACCAAACCTGTGCATTTTGGAAAACTAGACACCTTGGGGAATCCAAAATGGGGTGACCAGAGGGGCTCCCACCAGGTTCTGTTGCCAAGAATCCTTTGCAAACATCAACATGTGGCAAAAAAACACTATTTGATCACAATTCGGAGACAGAAAGGTCTGGAATATGGGAGGTGCAACAAATTTCTTTCCACCCAGGGTTTCCCCAAGTCTCCCAATAAAAATCAAACTTGTGTGGGTAGGCCTATTCTCCGGGACAGGAAATGCCCCAAAACACAACGTGGACACATCACATTTCCTCAAATAAATCAGAGCTGTTTTTTGAAAAGTGCCAGCTGTGGATTTTGGCCTCTAGCTCAGCCGGCACCTAGGAGAAAGCTACTGAACCTGTGCATTTTTGTAAACTAGAGAACTAGGGTAATCCAAGGAGGGGTGACTTTTGGGGCTCTCGCCAGGCCCTGTTACCTAGAATCCTTTGCAAACATCACAATTTGGCTAAAAAAACACTTTTTCCTCACATTTCGGTGACAGAGAGTTCTGGAATCTGAGAGAAGCCACAAATTTCCATCCACCCAGCGTTCCCCCAAGTCTCCCAATAAAAATGGAACCTCACTGGTGTGGGTAGGACTCGTGCCCGCAACAACAAATGCCCCAAAACACAACATGGACACATCCCATTTTCCCAAAGAAAACAGAGCTGTTTTTTGCAAAGTGCCTAGCTCTGGATTATGGCCTCTAGCTCAGCCAGCACCTAGGGAAACCTACCAAACCTGTCTATTTTATAAAACTAGACACCTAGGGTAATCGAAGATGGGGTGACTTGTGGGGTTCTCACCAGGCTCTGTTACCTAGAATCCTTTGCAAATATCACAATTTGGCTAAAAAAACACTTTTTCCTCACATTTCGGTGACAGAGAGTTCTGGAATCTGAGAGAAGCCACACATTTCCATCCACCCAGCGTTCCCCCAAGTCTCCCAATAAAAATGAACCTCACTGGTGTGGGTAGGACTCGTGCCCGCAACAACAAATGCCCCAAAACAAAACATGGACACATCCCATTTTCCCAAAGAAAACAGAGCTGTTTTTTGCAAAGTGCCTAGCTGTGGATTATGGCCTCTAGCTCAGCCAGCACCTATGGAAGCCTACCAAACCTGTGCATTTGATAAAACTAGACACCTATGGTAATCGAAGATGGGGAGACTTGTGGGGCTCTCACCAGGTTCTGTTACCCAGAATCCTTTGCAAACATCAACATTTGGCAACAAAAAAACTTTTTCATCACATTTCGGTGACAGAAAGTTCTGGAATCTGAGGGGAGCCACAAATTTCCTTCCACCCAGCATTCCCTCAAGTCTCCCGATAAAAATGGTATCTCACTTCCGTGGGTAGGAGTTGTGTCCGCAACAACAAATGCCCCAAAACACAACATGAACACATCCAATTTTCCCAAAGAAAACAGAGCTGTTTCTTGCAAAGTGCCTAGATGGGGTGACTTGTGGGGCTTTCGCCAGGTTGTGTTACCCAGAATCCTTTGCAAACTTCAACATTTGGAAAAGAAAACACTTTTTCCTCACATTTCGGTGACAAAAGGTTCTGGAATCTGAGAGAAGCCACAAATTCCCTTCCACCCAGCATCACCCCAAGTGTCCCAATAAAAATGGTATCTCACTTCTGTGGGTAGGACTTGTGCCCGCAACAGCAAATGCCCCAAAACACAACATGGACACATCCAATTTCCCCAAAGAAAACAGAGCTGTCTTTTGCAAAGTGCCTAGATGGGGTGACTTGTGGGGCTCTCACCAGGTTCTGTTACCCAGAACCCTTTGCAAACTTCAAAATTTGGCAACAAAAACACTTTTCCTCACATTTCGGTGACAGAAAGTTCTGGAATCTGAGAGGATCCACAAAATTCCTTCTACCCAGTGTTCCCCCAAGTCTCCCAATAAAAATGATACCACAATTTATGGGTAGGCCTAATTCGTGCGACAGGAAATGCCCCAAAACACAATATGGACACATCACTTTTTCCCAATTAAAACAGAGCTATTTTTTGTAAAGTGCCTAGCTAAGGATTTTGGCCTATAGCTCCGCCGGCACCTAGGGAAACTTACCAAACCTGTGCATTTTTTAAAACCAGACACCTATGGAAATCCAAGATGGGGTGACCTGTGGGGCTCTCACCAGGGTCTGTTACCCAGAATCCTTTGCAAACATCAAATTTGGCAAAAAAAATCCACTTTTTCCTCACATATTGGTGACAGAAAGTTCTCGAATCTGAGAGTCATCACAAATTTCCTTCCACCCAGGGTTCCCCCAAGTCTCCCAATAAAAATGATACCTCACTTGTGTGCATAAGCCTAGTTCCCGTGACAGGAAATTCCCCAAAACATAATGTGGACACATTCCATTTTCCCAAAGAAAACAGAGCTGTTTTTTTGCAAAGTGCCTAGCTGTGGATTTTGATCTCTAGCTCAGCCGGCACCTAGGGAAGCTTACCAAACCTGTGCATTTTTGAAAACTAAACATCTAGGGGAATCTAAGATGGGGTGTCTTGTGGCGCTCTCACCAGGTTCTGCTACCCAGAATCCTTTGAAAACTTCAAAATTTGGCAAAAACACACTTTTTCCTCACATTTCGGTGACAGAAAGTTCTGGAATCTGAGAGGAGCCACAAATTTCCTTCCACCCAGCATTCTCCAATTCTCCAGAAAAAATGGTACCTCACTTGTGTGGGTAGGCCTAGTGCCTGCAACAGGAAATGCCCCAAAGCACAATATGGACACATCACATTTTCCCAAAGAAAACAGAGCTGTTTTTTGCAAAGTGCATAAGTGTGGATTTTTGCCTCTAGCTCAGCCGGCACCTAGGTAAACCTACCAATTCTGTGCATTTTGGAAATCTAGACACCTTGGGGAATCTAAAATGGGGTGACCTGTGGGGCTCTCAGCAGGCTCTGATACCCAGAATCCTTTGCAAACATCACAATTTGGCTAAAAAAACCCTTTTTCCTCACATTTCGGTGACAGAGTGTTCTGGAATCTGAGAGAAGACACAAATTTCCATCCACCCAGCGTTCCCCCAAGTTTCCCAATAAAAATGGAACCTCACTGGTGTGGGTAGGACTCGTGCCCGCTACAACAAATGCCCCAAAACACAACATGGACACATCCCATTTTCCCAAAGAAAACAGAGCTGTTTTTTGCAAAGTGCCTAGCTGTGGATTATGGCCTCTAACTCAGCCAGCACCTAGGGAAGCCTACCAAACCTGTGCATTTTATAAAACTAGACACTTATGGAAATCGAAGATGGGGTGACTTGTGGGGCTCTCACCAGGTTCTGTTACCCAGAATCCTTTGCAAACATCACCATTTAGCAACAAAAAAACTTTTTCCTCACATTTCGGTGACAGAAAGTTCTGGAATCTGAGAGGATCCACAAAATTCCTTCTACCCAGTGTTCCCCCAAGTCTCACAATAGAAATCGTACCTCACTTTATGGGTAGGCCTAGTTTGTGCGACAGGAAATGCCCCCAAAACACAATATGGACACATCACATTTTCCTAAAGAAAATAGAGCTATTTTTTGCAAAGTGCCTAGCTGTGGATTTTGGCCTCTAGCTCAGCCGGCACCTAAGGAAACCTACCAAACCTGTCCATTTTATAAAACTAGACACTTAGGGTAATCGAAGATGGGGTGACTTGTGGGGTTCTCACCAGGCTCTGTTACCTAGAATCCTTTGCAAATATCACAATTTGGCTAAAAAAACACTTTTTCCTCACATTTCGGTGACAGAGAGTTCTGGAATCTGAGAGAAGCCACAAATTCCCTTCCACCCAGCATCACCCCAAGTGTCCCAATAAAAATGGAACCTCACTGGTGTGGGTAGGACTCGTGCCCGCAACAACAAATGCCCCAAAACACAACATGGACACATCCCATTTTCCCAAAGAAAACAGAGCTGTTTTTTGCAAAGTGCCTAGCTCTGGATTATGGCCTCTAGCTCAGCCAGCACCTAGGGAAACCTACCAAACCTGTCTATTTTATAAAACTAGACACCTAGGGTAATCGAAGATGGGGTGACTTGTGGGGTTCTCACCAGGCTCTGTTACCTAGAATCCTTTGCAAATATCACAATTTGGCTAAAAAAACACTTTTTCCTCACATTTCGGTGACAGAGAGTTCTGGAATCTGAGAGAAGCCACACATTTCCATCCACCCAGCGTTCCCCCAAGTCTCCCAATAAAAATGAACCTCACTGGTGTGGGTAGGACTCGTGCCCGCAACAACAAATGCCCCAAAACAAAACATGGACACATCCCATTTTCCCAAAGAAAACAGAGCTGTTTTTTGCAAAGTGCCTAGCTGTGGATTATGGCCTCTAGCTCAGCCAGCACCTATGGAAGCCTACCAAACCTGTGCATTTGATAAAACTAGACACCTATGGTAATCGAAGATGGGGAGACTTGTGGGGCTCTCACCAGGTTCTGTTACCCAGAATCCTTTGCAAACATCAACATTTGGCAACAAAAAAACTTTTTCATCACATTTCGGTGACAGAAAGTTCTGGAATCTGAGGGGAGCCACAAATTTCCTTCCACCCAGCATTCCCTCAAGTCTCCCGATAAAAATGGTATCTCACTTCCGTGGGTAGGAGTTGTGTCCGCAACAACAAATGCCCCAAAACACAACATGAACACATCCAATTTTCCCAAAGAAAACAGAGCTGTTTCTTGCAAAGTGCCTAGATGGGGTGACTTGTGGGGCTTTCGCCAGGTTGTGTTACCCAGAATCCTTTGCAAACTTCAACATTTGGAAAAGAAAACACTTTTTCCTCACATTTCGGTGACAAAAGGTTCTGGAATCTGAGAGAAGCCACAAATTCCCTTCCACCCAGCATCACCCCAAGTGTCCCAATAAAAATGGTATCTCACTTCTGTGGGTAGGACTTGTGCCCGCAACAGCAAATGCCCCAAAACACAACATGGACACATCCAATTTCCCCAAAGAAAACAGAGCTGTCTTTTGCAAAGTGCCTAGATGGGGTGACTTGTGGGGCTCTCACCAGGTTCTGTTACCCAGAACCCTTTGCAAACTTCAAAATTTGGCAACAAAAACACTTTTCCTCACATTTCGGTGACAGAAAGTTCTGGAATCTGAGAGGATCCACAAAATTCCTTCTACCCAGTGTTCCCCCAAGTCTCCCAATAAAAATGATACCACAATTTATGGGTAGGCCTAATTCGTGCGACAGGAAATGCCCCAAAACACAATATGGACACATCACTTTTTCCCAATTAAAACAGAGCTATTTTTTGTAAAGTGCCTAGCTAAGGATTTTGGCCTATAGCTCCGCCGGCACCTAGGGAAACTTACCAAACCTGTGCATTTTTTAAAACCAGACACCTATGGAAATCCAAGATGGGGTGACCTGTGGGGCTCTCACCAGGGTCTGTTACCCAGAATCCTTTGCAAACATCAAATTTGGCAAAAAAAATCCACTTTTTCCTCACATATTGGTGACAGAAAGTTCTCGAATCTGAGAGTCATCACAAATTTCCTTCCACCCAGGGTTCCCCCAAGTCTCCCAATAAAAATGATACCTCACTTGTGTGCATAAGCCTAGTTCCCGTGACAGGAAATTCCCCAAAACATAATGTGGACACATTCCATTTTCCCAAAGAAAACAGAGCTGTTTTTTTGCAAAGTGCCTAGCTGTGGATTTTGATCTGTAGCTCAGCCGGCACCTAGGGAAGCTTACCAAACCTGTGCATTTTTGAAAACTAGACATCTAGGGGAATCTAAGATGGGGTGTCTTGTGGCGCTCTCACCAGGTTCTGCTACCCAGAATCCTTTGAAAACTTCAAAATTTGGCAAAAACACACTTTTTCCTCACATTTCGGTGACAGAAAGTTCTGGAATCTGAGAGGAGCCACAAATTTCCTTCCACCCAGCATTCTCCAATTCTCCAGAAAAAATGGTACCTCACTTGTGTGGGTAGGCCTAGTGCCTGCAACAGGAAATGCCCCAAAGCACAATATGGACACATCACATTTTCCCAAAGAAAACAGAGCTGTTTTTTGCAAAGTGCATAAGTGTGGATTTTTGCCTCTAGCTCAGCCGGCACCTAGGTAAACCTACCAATTCTGTGCATTTTGGAAATCTAGACACCTTGGGGAATCTAAAATGGGGTGACCTGTGGGGCTCTCAGCAGGCTCTGATACCCAGAATCCTTTGCAAACATCACAATTTGGCTAAAAAAACCCTTTTTCCTCACATTTCGGTGACAGAGTGTTCTGGAATCTGAGAGAAGACACAAATTTCCATCCACCCAGCGTTCCCCCAAGTTTCCCAATAAAAATGGAACCTCACTGGTGTGGGTAGGACTCGTGCCCGCTACAACAAATGCCCCAAAACACAACATGGACACATCCCATTTTCCCAAAGAAAACAGAGCTGTTTTTTGCAAAGTGCCTAGCTGTGGATTATGGCCTCTAACTCAGCCAGCACCTAGGGAAGCCTACCAAACCTGTGCATTTTATAAAACTAGACACTTATGGAAATCGAAGATGGGGTGACTTGTGGGGCTCTCACCAGGTTCTGTTACCCAGAATCCTTTGCAAACATCACCATTTAGCAACAAAAAAACTTTTTCCTCACATTTCGGTGACAGAAAGTTCTGGAATCTGAGAGGATCCACAAAATTCCTTCTACCCAGTGTTCCCCCAAGTCTCACAATAGAAATCGTACCTCACTTTATGGGTAGGCCTAGTTTGTGCGACAGGAAATGCCCCCAAAACACAATATGGACACATCACATTTTCCTAAAGAAAATAGAGCTATTTTTTGCAAAGTGCCTAGCTGTGGATTTTGGCCTCTAGCTCAGCCGGCACCTAAGGAAACCTACCAAACCTGTCCATTTTATAAAACTAGACACTTAGGGTAATCGAAGATGGGGTGACTTGTGGGGTTCTCACCAGGCTCTGTTACCTAGAATCCTTTGCAAATATCACAATTTGGCTAAAAAAACACTTTTTCCTCACATTTCGGTGACAGAGAGTTCTGGAATCTGAGAGAAGCCACACATTTCCATCCACCCAGCGTTCCCCCAAGTCTCCCAATAAAAATGAACCTCACTGGTGTGGGTAGGACTCGTGCCCGCAACAACAAATGCCCTAAAACACAACATGGACACATCCCATTTTCCCAAAGAAAACAGAGCTGTTTTTTGCAAAGTGCCTAGCTCTGGATTATGGCCTCTAGCTCAGCCAGCACCTAGGGAAACCTACCAAACCTGTCTATTTTATAAAACTAGACACCTAGGGTAATCGAAGATGGGGTGACTTGTGGGGTTCTCACCAGGCTCTGTTACCTAGAATCCTTTGCAAATATCACAATTTGGCTAAAAAAACACTTTTTCCTCACATTTCGGTGACAGAGAGTTCTGGAATCTGAGAGAAGCCACACATTTCCATCCACCCAGCGTTCCCCCAAGTCTCCCAATAAAAAGGAACCTCACTGGTGTGGGTAGGACTCGTGCCCGCTACAACAAATGCCCCAAAACACAACATGGACACATCCCATTTTCCCAAAGAAAACAGAGCTGTTTTTTGCAAAGTGCCTAGCTGTGGATTATGGCCTCTAACTCAGCCAGCACCTAGGGAAGCCTACCAAACCTGTGCATTTTATAAAACTAGACACTTATGGAAATCGAAGATGGGGTGACTTGTGGGGCTCTCACCAGGTTCTGTTACCCAGAATCCTTTGCAAACATCACCATTTAGCAACAAAAAAACTTTTTCCTCACATTTCGGTGACAGAAAGTTCTGGAATCTGAGAGGATCCACAAAATTCCTTCTACCCAGTGTTCCCCCAAGTCTCACAATAGAAATCGTACCTCACTTTATGGGTAGGCCTAGTTTGTGCGACAGGAAATGCCCCCAAAACACAATATGGACACATCACATTTTCCTAAAGAAAATAGAGCTATTTTTTGCAAAGTGCCTAGCTGTGGATTTTGGCCTCTAGCTCAGCCGGCACCTAAGGAAACCTACCAAACCTGTCCATTTTATAAAACTAGACACTTAGGGTAATCGAAGATGGGGTGACTTGTGGGGTTCTCACCAGGCTCTGTTACCTAGAATCCTTTGCAAATATCACAATTTGGCTAAAAAAACACTTTTTCCTCACATTTCGGTGACAGAGAGTTCTGGAATCTGAGAGAAGCCACACATTTCCATCCACCCAGCGTTCCCCCAAGTCTCCCAATAAAAATGAACCTCACTGGTGTGGGTAGGACTCGTGCCCGCAACAACAAATGCCCTAAAACACAACATGGACACATCCCATTTTCCCAAAGAAAACAGAGCTGTTTTTTGCAAAGTGCCTAGCTCTGGATTATGGCCTCTAGCTCAGCCAGCACCTAGGGAAACCTACCAAACCTGTCTATTTTATAAAACTAGACACCTAGGGTAATCGAAGATGGGGTGACTTGTGGGGTTCTCACCAGGCTCTGTTACCTAGAATCCTTTGCAAATATCACAATTTGGCTAAAAAAACACTTTTTCCTCACATTTCGGTGACAGAGAGTTCTGGAATCTGAGAGAAGCCACACATTTCCATCCACCCAGCGTTCCCCCAAGTCTCCCAATAAAAAGGAACCTCACTGGTGTGGGTAGGACTCGTGCCCGCAACAACAAATGCCCCAAAACACAACATGGACACATCCCATTTTCCCAAAGAAAACAGAGCTGTTTTTTGCAAAGTGCCTAGCTGTGGATTATGGCCTCTAGCTCAGCCAGCACCTATGGAAGCCTACCAAACCTGTGCATTTGATAAAACTAGACACCTATGGTAATCAAAGATGGGGAGACTTGTGGGGCTCTCACCAGGTTCTGTTACCCAGAATCCTTTGCAAACATCAACATTTGGCAACAAAAAAACTTTTTCATCACATCTCGGTGACAGAAAGTTCTGGAATCTGAGGGGAGCCACAAATTTCCTTCCACCCAGCATTCCCTCAAGTCTCCCGATAAAAATGGTATCTCACTTCCGTGGGTAGGACTTGTGTCCGCAACAACAAATGCCCCAAAACACAACATGAACACATCCAATTTTCCCAAAGAAAACAGAGCTGTTTCTTGCAAAGTGCCTAGATGGGGTGACTTGTGGGGCTTTCGCCAGGTTGTGTTACCCAGAATCCTTTGCAAACTTCAACATTTGGAAAAGAAAACACTTTTTCTTCACATTTCGGTGACAAAAGGTTCTGGAATCTGAGAGAAGCCACAAATTCCCTTCCACCCAGCATTACCCCAAGTGTCCCAATAAAAATGGTATCTCACTTCTGTGGGTAGGACTTGTGCCCGCAACAGCAAATGCCCCAAAACACAACATGGACACATCCAATTTCCCCAAAGAAAACAGAGCTGTTTTTTGCAAAGTGCCTAGATGGGGTGACTTGTGGGGCTCTCACCAGGTTGTGTTACCCAGAATCCTTTGCAAACTTCAACATTTGGAAAAGAAAACACTTTTTCCTCACATTTCGGTTACAAAAAGTTCTGGAATCTGAGAGAAGCCACAAATTCCCTTCCATCCAGCATTACCCCAAGTGTCCCAATAAAAATGGTATCTCACTTCTGTGGGTAGGACTTGTGCCCGCAACAGCAAATGCCCCAAAACACAACATGAACACATCCAATTTTCCCAAAGAAAACAGAGCTGTTTCTTGCAAAGTGCCTAGATGGGGTGACTTGTGGGGCTCTCACCAGGTTGTGTTACCCAGAATCCTTTGCAAACTTCAACATTTGGAAAAGAAAACACTTTTTCCTCACATTTCGGTGACAGAAAGTTTTGGAATCTGAGAGGAGCTACAAAATTCCTTGTACCCAGTGTTCCCCAAAGTCTCTAAATAAATATGGTACCTCACTTCTGTGGGTACACCTAGTTCCCGCGACAGGAAATGCCCCAATCCACAACATGGACATATCACATTTTCCCAAAGAAAACAGAGCTGTTTTTTGCCTAGATGGGGTGACTTGTGGGGCTCTCACCAGGTTCTGTTACCCAGAACCCTTTGCAAACTTCCAAATTTGGCAATACAAACACTTTTTCCTCACATTTCGGTGACAGAAAGTTTCTGGAATCTGAGAGGATCCACAAAATTCCTTCTACCCAGTGTTCCCCCAAGTCTCCCAATAGAAATCGTACCTCACTTTATGGGTAGGCCTAGTTTGTGCGACAGGAAATGCCCCCAAAACACAATATGGACACATCACATTTTCCTAAAGAAAATAGAGCTATTTTTTGCAAAGTGCCTAGCTGTGGATTTTGGCCTCTAGCTCAGCCGGCACCTAGGGAAACTTACCAAACCTGTAAATTTTTGAAAACTAGACACCTATGGAAATCCAAGATGGGGTGACCTGTGGGGCTCTCACCAGGTTCTGTTACCCAGAATCCTTAGCAAACATCAAATTTGGCAAAACAAATCCACTTTTTCCTCACATTTTGGTGACAGAAAGTTCTCGAATCTGAGAGGAGCCACAAATTTTCTTCCACCCAGCGTTCCCCCAAGTCTCCCAATAAAAATGGTAACAGGAAAATCCCCAAAACACAATGTGGACACATTCCATTTTCCCAAAGAAAACAGAGCTGTTTTTTTGCAAAGTGCCTAGCTGTGGATTTTGGCCGCTAGCTCAACCGGCACTGAGGGAAACTACTAAACCTGCGCATTTTTGTAAACTAGACACCTAGAGAATCCAAGGTGGGGTGGACTGAGGGGCTCTCACCAGGTTCTGTTACCCAGAATCCTTTGCAAACTTCAAAATTTGGGAAAGAAAACACTTTTTCCTCACATTTCGGTGACAGAAAGTTCTGAAATCTGAGAGAAGCCATAAATTTCTTTCCACCCAGCATTACCCCAAGTCTCCCGATAAAAATGGTATCTCACTTCCGTGGGTATGACTTGTGCCCACAACAGCAAATGCCCCAAAACACAACATGGACACATCCAATTTTCCCAAAGAAAACAGAACTGTTTTTGGCAAAGTGCCTAGATGGGGTGAGTTGTGGGGCTCTCACCAGGTTCTGTTACCCAGAATCCTTTGCAAACTTCAAAATTTGGAAAAGAAAACACTTTTTCCTCACATTTCGGTGACAGAAAGTTCTGGAATCTGAGAGAAGCCACAAATTTCCTTCCACCCAGCATTCCCCCAAGTCTCCCAATAAAAATTGTATCTCACTTCTGTGGGTAGGACTTGTGACTGCAACAGCAAATGCCCCAAAACACAATATGGACACATACAATTTTCCCAAAGAAAACAGAGCTGTTTTCTGCAAAGTGCCTAGATGGGGTGACTTATGGGGCTCTCACCAGGTTCTGTTACCCAGAATCCTTTGCAAACTTCAAAATTTGGAAAAGAAAACACTTTTTCCTCACATTTCGGTGACAGAAAGTTCTGGAATCTGAGAGAAGCCACAAATTTCCTTCTACCCAGCATTCTCCCAAGTCTCCCAATAAAAATGGCACCTCACTTGTGTGGGTAGGCCTAATGCCCGCGACAGGAAATGTCCCAAAACACAACATGGACACATCACATTTTCCCAAAGAAAACAGAGCTGTTTTTTGCAAAGTGCCAGCTGTGGATTTTGGCCTCTAGCTCAGCCGGCACCTAGGAGACAGCTACTGAACCTGTGCATTTTTGTAAACTAGAGAACTAGGGGAATCCAAGGAGGGGTGACTTGTGGGGCTCTAACCAGGCTCTGTTACCCAGAATCCTTTGCAAACATCACAATTTGGCTAAAAAAACACTTTTTCCTCACATTTTGTTGACAGAGTGTTCTGGAATCTGAGAGAAGACACAAATTTCCATCCACCCAGCGTTCCCCCAAGTTTCCCAATAAAAATGGAACCTCACTTATGTGGGTAGGACTCGTGCCCGCTACAACAAATGCCCCAAAACACAACACGGACATATCCCATTTTCCCAAAGAAAACAGAGCTGTTTTTTTCAAAGTGCCTAGCTGTGGATTTTGGCCTCTAGCTCAGTCAGCACCTAGGGAAACCTACCGAACCTGTCCATTTTATACAACTAGACACCTAGGGTAATCGTAGATGGGGTGACTTGTGGCGCTCCCACCAGGTTCTGTTACCCAGAATCCTTTGCAAACATCAACATTTGGCAACAAAAAAACTTTTTCCTCACATTTCAGTGACAGAAAGTTCTGGAATCTGAGAGGAGCTACAAAATTCCTTGTACCCAGTGTTCCCCAAAGTCTCTAAATAAAAATGGTACCTCACTTGTGTGGGTACACCTAGTTCCTGTGACAGGAAATGCCCCAATCCACAACATGGACATATCACATTTTCCCAAAGAAAACAGAGCTGTTTTTTGCCTAGATGGGGTGACTTGTGGGGCTCTCACCAGGTTTTGTTACCCAGAACCCTTTGCAAACTTTAAAATTTGGCAACAAAAACACTTTTTCCTCACATTTTGGTGACAGAAAGTTCTCGAATCTGAGAGGAGTCACACATTTTCTTCCACCCAGTGTTCCCCCAAGTCTCCCAATAAAAATGGTAACAGGAAAATCCCCAAAACACAATGTGGACACATTCCATTTTCCCAAAGAAAACAGAGCTGTTTTTTTGCAAAGTGCCTAGCTGTGGATTCTGGCCTCTAGCTCAACCGGCACTGAGGGAAACGACTAAACCTGCGCATTTTTGTAAACTAGATACCTAGAGAATCCAAGGTGGGGTGGACTGTGGGGCTCTCACCAGGTTCTGTTACCCAGAATCCTTTGCAAACTTCAAAATTTGGAAAAGAAAACACTTTTTCCTCACATTTCGGTGACAGAAAGTTCTGGAATCTATGAGAAGCCACAAATTTCCTTCCACCCAGGATTCCCCCAAGTCTCCCAATAAAAATGGTACCTCACTTGTGTGGGTAGGTCTAATGCTCGCGACAGGAAATGTCCCAAAACACAACATGGACACATCACATTTTCCCAAAGAAAACAGAGCTGTTTTTTGGAAAGTGCCTAGCTGTGGATTTTGGCCTCTAGCTCATCCGGCACAGACGGAAACCTACCAAACCTGTGCATGTTGAAAAACTAGACACCCAGTGAATCCAAGGTGGGGTGGCTTGTGAGGCTCTCACCAGGTTCTGTTACCCAGAATCCTTTGCACACTTCAAAATTTGGGGAAAAAAACACTTTTTCCTCACATTTCAGTGACAGAAAGTTCTGGTATCTGAGAGAACCCACAAATTTCATTCCACCCAGCATTTCCCCAAGTCTCCCGATAAAAATGGTATCTCACTTGTGTGGGTAGGAGTTGTGCCCGCAACAGCAAATGCCCCAAAACACAACATGGACACATCCAATTTTCCCAAATAAAACAGAGCTATTTTTTGCAAAGTGCCTAGCTGTGGATTTTGGCCTCTAGCTCCACCGGCACCTAGGGAATCTTACCAAACCTGTGCATTTTTGAAAACTAGACACCTATGGAAATCCATGATGGGGTGATCTGTGGGGCTCTCTCCAGGTTCCAGAATCCTTTGCAAACTTCAAAATTTGGAAAAGAAAACACTTTTTCCTTACATTTCGGTGACAGAAAGTTCTGGAATCTGAGAGAAGCCACAAATTTCCTTCTACCCAGCATTCTCCCAAGTCTCCCAATAAAAATGGTACCTCACTTGTGTGGGTAGGCCTAATGCCCGCGACAGGAAATGTCCCAAAACACAACATGGACACATCACATTTTCCCAAAGAAAACAGAGCTGTTATTTGGAAAGTGCCTAGCTGTGGATTTTGGCCTCTAGCTCATCCGGCACCGAGGGAAACCTACCAAACCTGTGCATGTTGAAAAACTAGACACCTAGTGAATCCAAGGTGGGGTGGCTTGTGGGGCTCTCACCAGGTTCTGTTACCCAGAATCTTTTGCAATCTTCAGAATTTGGGAAAAAAAAACACTTTTTCCTCACATTTCGGTGACAGAAAGTTCTGGTATCTGAGAGAAGCCACAAATTTCATTCCACCCAGCATTTCCCCAAGTCTCCCAATAAAAATGGTATCTCACTTGTGTGGGTAGGACTTGTGCCCGCAACAGCAAATGCCCCAAAACACAATATGGACACATCCAATTTTCCCAAAGAAAACAGAGCTGTCTTTTGCAAAGTGCCTAGATGGGGTGACTTGTGGGGCTCTCACCAGGTTCTGTTACCCAGAACCCTTTGCAAACTTCAAAATTTGGCAACAAAAACACTTTTCCTCACATTTCGGTGACAGAAAGTTCAGGAATCTGAGAGGATCCACAAAATTCCTTCTACCCAGTGTTCCCCCAAGTCTCCCAATAAAAATCATACCTCAATTTATGGGTAGGCCTAATTCGTGTGACAGGAAATGCCCCAAAACACAATATGGACACATCACATTTTCCCAAATAAAACAGAGCTATTTTTTGCAAAGTGCCTAGCTAAGGATTTTGGCCTCTAGCTCCGCCGGCACCTAGGGAAACTTACCAAACCTGTGCATTTTTTAAAACCAGACACCTATGGAAATCCAAGATGGGGTGACCTGTGGAGCTCTCACCAGGGTCTGTTACCCAGAGTCCATTGCAAACATCAAATTTGGCAAAAAAAATCCACTTTTTCCTCACATATTGGTGACAGAAAGTTCTCGAATCTGAGAGGAGTCACAAATTTCCTTCCACCCAGCGTTCCCCCAAGTCTCCCAATAAAAATGATACCTCACTTGTGTGCATAAGCCTAGTTCCCGTGATAGGAAATTCCCCAAACATAATGTGGACACATTCCATTTTCCCAAAGAAAACAGAGCTGTTTTTTTGCAAAGTGCCTAGCTGTGGATTTTGATCTCTAGCTCAGCCGGCACCTAGGGAAGCTTACCAAACCTGTGCATTTTTGTAAACTAGAGAACTAGGGGAATCCAAGGAGGGGTGACTTTTGGGGCTCTCACCAGGCTCTGTTACCCAGAATCCTTTGCAAACATCACAATTTGGCTAAAAAAACACTTTTTCCTCACATTTCGGTGACAGAGAGTTCTGGAATCTGAGAGAAGCCACAAATTGCCTTCCACCCAGCATTCTCCAATTCTCCAGAAAAAATGGTACCTCACTTGTGTGGGTAGGCTTAGTGCCTGCAACAGGAAATGCCCCAAAGCACAATATGGACACATCACATTTTCCCAATGAAAACAGAGCTATTTTTTGCAAAGTGCATAGCTGTGGATTTTTGCCTCTAGCTCAGCCGGCACCTAGGGAAACCTACCAATTCTGTGCATTTTGGAAAACTAGATACCTTGGGGAATCCAAAATGGGGTGACCTGTGGGGCTCTCAGCAGGGTCTGATACCCAGAATCCTTTGCAAACATCACAATTTGGCTAAAAAAACACTTTTTCCTCACATTTCGGTGACAGAGTGTTCTGGAATCTGAGAGAAGACACAAATTTCCATCCACCCAGCGTTCCCCCAAGTTTCCCAATAAAAATGGAACCTCACTGGTGTGGGTAGGACTCGTGCCCGCTACAACAAATGCCCCAAAACACAACATGGACACATCCCATTTTCCCAAAGAAAACAGAGCTGTTTTTTGCAAAGTGCCTAGCTGTGGATTATGGCCTCTAACTCAGCCAGCACCTAGGGAAGCCTACCAAACCTGTGCATTTTATAAAACTAGACACTTATGGAAATCGAAGATGGGGTGACTTGTGGGGCTCTCACCAGGTTCTGTTACCCAGAATCCTTTGCAAACATCAACATTTGGCAACAAAAAAACTTTTTCCTCACATTTCGGTGACAGAAAGTTCTGGAATCTGAGAGAAGCCACAAATTTCCTTCCACCCAGCATTCCCCCAAGTATCCCAATAAAAATTGTACCTCACTTATTTGGGTAGGCCTAATGTCTGTGACAGGAAATGCCCCAAAATATAACATAGACACATCACATTTTCCTAAAGAAAACAGAGCTTTTTCTTGCAAAGTGCCGAACTGTGGAATTTGGCCTCTAGCCCAGCCGGCACCGAGGGAAACCTACCGAACCTGTGCATTTTTTTAAACTAGACTCCTAGGGTAATCCATGATGGGGTGACTTGTGGGGCTCTCACCAGGTTCTGCTACCCAGAATCCTTTGCAAACTTCAAAAGTTATCAAAATAACACTTTTTCCTCTCATTTCACTGACAGAAAGTTCTGGAATCTGAGACGAGCCACAAATTTCCATCCACCCAGCTTTGCCCCAAGTCTCCCAATAAAAATGAGAATTCACTTGTGTGGGTAGGCCTGGTGCCTGCGACAGGAAGTGCCCCAAAACACAACGTGGACATATCACATTTTCCCAAAGAAAACAGAGTTGTTTTTTGCAAAGTGCATAGCTGTGGATTTTCACCTCTAGCTCAGCCGGCACCAAGGGAAACCTACCAAACCTGTGCATTTTGGAAACCTAGACACCTTTGTGAATCCAAGGTAGGGTGACTTGTGGGGCTCTCACCAGGTTCTGTTACCCAGAATACTTTGCAAACTTAAAAATTCGGCAAAAAACACTTTTTCCTCACAGTTCGGTGACAGAAGGTTATGGAATCTGAGAGAAGCCACAAATTTCCATCCACCCAGCTTTGCCCCAAGTCTCCCAATAAAAATGAGAATTCACTTGTGTGGGTAGGCCTAGCGCCCGTGACAGGAAGTGCCCCAAAACACAACGTGGACACATCACATTTTCCCAAAGAAAACAGAGCTGTTTTTTTGCAAAGTGCATAGCTGTGGATTTTCGCCTCTAGCTCAGCCGGCACCTAGGGAAACCTACCAAACCTGTGCATTTTGGAAAACTAAACACCCTGGGAAATCCGAGATGGGGTGACTTGTGGGGCTTTCACCAGGTTCTGTTACCCAGAATCCTTTGCAAACTTCAAAATTTTGAAAAAAAAAAAATTTGCCTCACATTTCGGTGACAGAAAGTTCTGGAATCTGAGAGAAGCCACAAATTTCCTTCCACCTAGCATTCCCCCAAGTATCCCAATAAAAATGGTACCTCACTTATTTTGGTAGGCCTAATGTCCGTGACAGGAAATGCCCCAAAACATAAAGTGGACACATCACATTTTCCTAAAGAAAACAGAGCTGTTGCTTGCAAAGTGCCGAACTGTGGATTTTGGCCTCTAGCTCAGCCGGCACCGAGGGAAACCTACCGAACCTGTGCATTTTTTTTAACTAGACTCCTAGGGTAATCCATGATGGGGTGACTTGTGGGGCTCTCACCAGGTTCTGCTACCCAGAATCCTTTGCAAACTTCAAAATGTATTTAAAAAAAACTTTTTCCTCTCATTTCACTGACAGAAAGTTCTGGAATCTGAGAGGAGCCACAAATTTCCATCCACCCAGCTTTGCCCCAAGTCTCCCAATAAAAATGGGAATTCCCTTGTGTGGGTAGGCCTGGTGCCTGCGACAGGAAGTGCCCCAAAACACAACGTGGACATATCACATTTTCCCAAAGAAAACAGAGCTGTTTTTTGCAAAGTGCATAGCTGTGGATTTTCACCTCTAGCTCAGCCTGCACCAAGGGAAACCTACCAAACCTGTGCATTTGGAAAACTAGACACCTTGGTGAATCCAAGGTAGGGTGACTTGTGGGGCTCTCACTAGGTTCTGTTACCCAGAATACTTTGCAAACTTCAAAAGTTGGCAAAAAACACTTTTTCCTCACAGTTCGGTGACAGAAGGTTATGGAATCTGAGAGAAGCCACAAATTTCCTTCCACCCAGCATTCCCCCAAGTTTTGCAATAAAAATGGTACCTCACTTATGTGGGTAGGCCTGGTGCCTGCGACAGGATATGCCTCAAAACACAACGTGGACACCTCACAATTTCCCAAAGAAAACAGAACTGTTTTTTGCAAAGTGCCTAGCTGTGGGTTTTTTTGCCTCTAGCTCAGCCGGCACCTAGGGAAACTTACCAAACCTGTGCATTTTTGAAAACTAGAGACCTAGGGGAATCCAAGATGGGGTGACTTGTGGCGCTCTCACCAGGTTCTGTTTCCCAGAATCCTTTGCAAACTCAAAAATTTAGCAAAAAAAACACTTTTTCCTCACATTTCGGTGACAGAAAGTTCTGGAATCTGAGAGGAGACACAAATTTCCTTCCACCTAGCTTTCCCCCAAGTCTCCTGATAACAATGGTACCTTACTTGTGTGGGTAGGCCTAATTTCTGTGACAAGAAATGACTCAAAACACAACGTCGACACATCACATTTTCCCAAAGAAAACAGAGCTGTTTTTTGCAAAGTTCCTAGCAGTGGATTTTGGCCTCTAGCTCAGCCGGCACCTAGGGGAACCTACCAAACCTGTGCATTTTTTTAAACTAGACACCTTGGGGAATCCAAGATGGGTTGACTTGTGGGGCTCTCACCAGGTTCTGTTACCAAGAATGCTTTGTAAACATCGCTATCTGACAAAAAAAAACACTTTTTCCTCAAATTTCGGTGACAGAAAGTTCTGGAATCTGAGAGGAGCCACAAATTTCCATCCACCCAGCTTTGCCCCAAGTATCCCAATAAAAATTAGAATTCACTTGTCTGGGTAGGCCTAGTGCCCGTGACAGGAAGTGCCCCAAAACACAACGTGGACATATCACATTTTCCCAAAGAAAACAGAGCTGTTTTTTGCAAAGTGCATAGCTGTGGATTTTCGCCTCTAGCTCTGCCGGCACTAAGGGAAACCTACCAAACCTGCGCATTTTGGAAAACTAGACACCTTGGGGAATCCAAGGTGGGATGACTTGTGGGGCTCTCATCAGGTTCTGTTACCCAGAATCCTTTGCAAACTTCAAAATGTGGCAAAAAAACACTTTTTCCTCACATTTCGGTGACAAAAAGTTTTGGAACCTGAGAGGAGCCACAAGTTTCCTTCCACCCAGATTTCCCCCAAGTCTCCCGATAAAAATGATACCTCACTTGGGTCAGTGGCCTATGTGCCTGCAACAAGAAAAGACCAAAAACCTGTAGATATTGAGGGGATAGCACAGCGAGTTGATAAGCACATATTTTTCTTTTATACATCTTTAGGCTGAGTCTGCGTTGGGGACCCACACAAGTGAGGTATCATTTTACTTGGGAGACTGAGAGGAACATTGGGGGGTAGAAGATTTGTGCGAAGCTGAGATCCTAGAAAGAAACGTGAGGACAATATGCTTTTTTAAGCAAATTTTGAGGTTTGCTTAGGAGTCTGGGCAAGAAAATGTTGGAAGATCCACGCAAGCCACACCTCCCTTGACTCTTTGGGGTGACTAGTTTTAAAAAATTGTCTGGGTTTGGTAGGTTTCCCTAGATCAGGGTTCTGCAAAGTCGGTCCAGGAGAGTCGGATCCATGCCAGATTTTTAGCATATCCACATTTAGAAAAAAGATAGTTCAGAACTCTACATTTTTCTAAATGTGAATATGTTAAACATCTGGCATGGACCTGGCTCTCCAGGACCGACTTTGCAAATTCCTGCCCTAGAGGAAGGCCGCACCTCAGACCAAAAACATAGGTGCCCCTTCCCCTCCAAACACAGGTAGTTTTGATAATAGATCATTTTGATCTGTCCACGTACTTCTGTGATGTTCCAAACACTAAAATTGTGAAAAGAAACGCACTTAGGTTATGTAAAAAAGGCCCCTCACCCACCAACCAAGTTGGTGCATGCTTCATCATCAGGGTCTCACCCAAGTCACGGGCGTGCTGCAACGCCTGAAACTGAACCAATGAATCACAGCTCATGAGCTGTAAAGCCGCATCAAGGCACCAACCGGTTTACAGTCCATTCACACACCTTTCATACATGACATGCACAAGACCATTCACGCCGCCAGCAACGGGCCCAGCACATTACAACACTCGCATCAACAGACAGGGCCATTAAAGGGCCCATCACTTTCACATGCCCACATGCCTGATAAACAATCACACCAGCTGAGGGGAGTGTGTGGACTGACATTTGGCTGGCACCGGCAGCCAAGTGCCACCCCATGAACACCGCCAGCCAAGCGCCACTGCATGCACAGTGCCAGCCAAGCACCACCCCACGCACACTGCCAGCCAAGCACCACCCCCCCACACCGCCATCCAAGCACCACTCCACGCACACTGCCAGCCAATTGCCACCCCACACACCCCCCCAGCCAATCGCTACTCCACACACACCTCCAGCCAAGCGCTTCTCCACACACACTGCCAGCCAAGCGCCACTCCACAAACACCGCCAGTCAATAGCCTCCACACACACTGCCAGCCAAGCGCCACTCCACGCACACCTCCAGCCAAGTTCCACTCCATGCACACTGTCATCACTTTTTTTTGTTTTTAAACAACAAAGAATCCGCTAATTAATTATAAATAAGTACAAAACTGCAAACACAAACGCTTTAACTGAAAACATGACACAAATGCCAACCGTGAAACTGAACATATGAAAATATAAAACAGGCAGTTTACTCTCACAGGAATTTTTGTTGGTGTGGTAACTCCTGAAACAGCCGGCCACACACAGCCCAGGCTTTGAAGGGCAATTTGGGTAGTACATCCGGCTCTCCCTCTGGATACCTCTTTGAGCACAGACTCTACATTTCTTAGAGGGCAAGTCTTTTTTAGGAGTGGGAGGACTGTGATCTGGAAAGTGGCGATCTTTCAATCTAGCCACATCCTCCACCACTGCTACTCTAGGAACTTTTGCCTGTTTCACCACAATAAGGCTCACTATCACTGACTCCTGAAATTTAACAAATTTCGTCCTTGACTCAGGTGAACAAACGTTGAACACAATAAAAGCATTAAAAGTTGCCAAATGAAATAACTGTATGGACAACTTTTTATACCACACGTACGATTTACGAAGAGCAGTGTGAGGTTCCAAACTCTAATCTACTCTATCAACACCACCCATGTGCTTATTGCAGTCCAAAATGCACGAAGGTTTGCGCACTTCGGCAACCTGACCCCAAACAGTCACAAGGGAAGAACTCTCATCATGGATGATAGTTAGCGTGTACACATCCCTCCTGTCTGAAAATTTCCGAACTAGCAGCTCATCATTCCGCAAGGCACTGCACTGTCCTCTCTCAAGTTTTTTACAGGCAAGCTCCCCCCGGCCTTTCCAGTTAGAATGGATTGTGCCACAAGCAACAGTGTCCACTCTGTACAACTCCTTGAACAACTACACTCCAGTGTAGAAATTATCTACGTACAAATGGTGACCTTTATTAAACAGTCGTCTACCAAGTTCCCACACAATTTTCTCGCTAACATTAAAAGTGGGCAGACAACCAGGGGGGTCAATACTGGAATCCCTACCAGTGTAGACCCGGAAATTATACATGTATCCTGTACTACTTTCTGACAGCATATACAATTTAACTCCATACCGTGACCTCTTGCTAGGAATGTACTGCTTAAAAACCAAACACCCCTTGAACAGGACCAAAGACTCGTCCACACTTATTTCTTTGCCTGGAACATACACCTCTGAAAACCGATTTACAAAATGATCAAGGACTGGCCTAACCTTAAAAAGACGGTCACAATCAGGGTGATCTTGTGGCAAGGCTAAAGCATTGTCAACAAAATGCAGCATCCGAAGAAGAAGCAAATAGCGATTACGAGTCATGGTTGCAGGAAACATAGCCGTTGCCATCAAGGGACTAGTAGACCAATAAGAAGCCAGTGACAGCTTCCTTATCAACCCCATCAAAAAAGTCAAACCTAGGAACTTTTTCATCTCTTCCAGATTTGTGGGAACCCACTCGGTAGCTCTAGACTGAGGCCTAAGTCTGGCAGTGTTGTCCCTCAAATACTGCTCTGCAAACAAATGAGTCTGCTCAACAATCTCTTCTAAAAATACGTTGTCCATAAACAGCTCAAAGAAATTGACAGGCACCATGGGAGACAAGTAAAGGCAGGCAACTGTGGCTGCTCTATGTTTCAGCCAACACAGGTTTCAGGTCTTCCAAAGGGAAACCTTTCAGCCCCAGGCTGCTGCACTATTGGCACATCAGTCTCCTGCTCTAAAACAGGCCCTTCATTTGCACTCAGAGTGACCTCCTCATCAGAAGATTCCTCTCACACAGAAAACTCACTGTCAGAATCTCTCACTTGCTCCTCTGCCTCAGAAGCAGAGTCAGTCTCATAATTATGGTCAGAAGACGACTCAAAAAGCATGCCAACAACCTGCTGAGCGGTCACTCTGAGGCTAGCCATGATCTTTTCTTACAACAAATGGATTGCCAACAACAACCAGCACTTTCTAAAACAAGTAATAAACAAAGTGTGGCTTTATCACAAAGAGTTATGTACTGAAAAACTATACCACTCACTTGCCTGAAAAAGGTAGACTCACCAGCAACTACTCTGCACAGACATAGGAATCACCAATAGTATCCTACAAAAAAGCAAAGTATACATAAGATAACACAAATATCATTGTGCACAAATCTAAGGACAATTTCACACACATTCCTGCATTTAGTAAACCACCCACAAATATGTCATTCATGCATGTCAACAATACTTCTAAATTGCTTTTACTTTCCTAAAACATGCAACTACGCAAACCGCAGATCAACTACTGCCAAAACCGCAAGGATCCACAGCAAAGGAAGCAAAAGCTTTGAACTAGAAGAAAAAGAAAAAATAAACTTTTATTATCACAAACACAATTACTTCGCTAGTTGACAAACAACCTGCAACCAAGAATTTACAAATTTTCCCTGGTGCCTAAGTGGCTTCTGCCCCCATTGGGGGCAGGTGAGCCTAAAAACAAAATAGGCCGATCTGCCCCCAAGGGGAGGTGGGGCAGAAATGGCCATCAGTAATGTGCACCCTTTGGGGGGTGACCCTTGCCCAAGGGGCCGCCCCCCACACAAAACACACACACAAGATCCCTGGTGCCTAAGTGGATTATGGGCCTAAAGAAAAAGGCCCATCTGTAGAAATGGTCAACAGTTCTGTGCCTCCAGCACAAAAATAACAAAGGGGAAAACAAATCCCTGGTGTCTTTGTGGCTTCTGCACCCCTAGGGGGCAGATGGGCCTAACAAAAAGGGCCAATCTGCCCCCAATGGGGGGCAGAAATGGCCATCAGTAATGTGCCCCCACTCAAAACACACACACATACAAGGCCCCTGGTGCCTTAGTGGATTCTGTCCCCCTTGGGGGCAGATGGGCCAAAAACAAAATGGCCAGCAGTTCTGTTCCCCCTTTGGGGGGCGACCCTTGCCAACAGGAACAAACAAAAAAAATCCCTGGCTCCTTGGTGTCTTCTGCCCCCCTTGGGGACAGATGGGCCTAAAGAAAATAGGCCGATATGCCCCCAAAGGGGGCAGAATTGGCCATCAGTAATGTGCCCCCACGCCATACACACACACAAGGTCCCTGGTGCTTAAGTGGATTCTGCTCCAATTGGGGGAAGATGGGCCTAAAGGAATAGGCCGATGGCCCAAAGTTCTGTGCCCCCAGCACAAAAAAAACAAAGGGGAACAAAAAAAAAATCTCTGGTGTCTTGGGGGCAGATGGGCCTTAAAACAATAGGCTGATCTGCCCCCAAGGGGGGCAGAAATGGCCACCAGTAATGTGTCACCACACATAACACGCACACACCCATAAACATACACACAAGGGGCCAGATGTAGCAATAATGCAATTTGCGACTTGAAATTGCGAGTCCCTGCGACTCGCAATTTGCAAGTCGCAAATAGTGATGCAGTACGGTGTCTCAGACACCGACTGCAACTCGCAATGGGGTCGCAATGACCCACCTCATGAATATTCATGAGGTGGGCCGCAAATTGCGGCCCCATTGCGAGTATAGGCACTCGCTAACATGGAGGCCTGCTGACGTCAGCAGGCCTCCATGTTAGCGACCTGCTGTTCAATAAAGCAGGTTTTCTTTTTTTGAAGTGTAGCCCGTTTTCCCTAAGGGAAAACGAGCTGCACTACAAAAAAACCCGAAACCTTTAGTTTCGGATTTTTCAGGGCAGGGAGTGGTCCCTTGGACCACTCCCTGCCCTGAAAAAATAATATGGGGTCCAGTCACAAAGGGGAAGGGGTCCCATGGGGACCCCTTCCCGTTTGCGAGTGGGTTACCATCCACTTCAAGTGGATGGTAACTGCGACTCCATTTGCGACCACGTACGCGGTCGCAAATGGAGTTGCATACCACTCCGACTCGCAAATCCCTATTTGCGAGTCGCAAATGCATATTGCGAGTCGGTAACGACTCGCAATATGCATTTGTGAATTGCAAACCCACGTTTGCGACTCGCAAAAGGGTTGCTACATCTGGCCCAAGGTCCCTGGTGCCTAAGTGGATTCTGCCCCCCCAGGGCAGATGGACCTAAAACAAAATGGGCAACAGTTCTGTTCCCCCTTTGGAGGGCGGCCCTTGCCAATGGGAACAAATAAAAAAAATCCTTGGCTCCTTGGTGTCTTCTGCCCCCCTTGGTGGCAGATGGGCCTGAAGAAAATAGGCCGAAATGGCCATCAGTAATGTGCCCCCACACAAAACACACACACAAGGTCCCTTGTGCCTAAGTGGATTCTGCCCTCATAGGGGGAAGATGGGCCTAAAGGAATAGGGGAGGCAGAAATGGCCAACAGTTTTGTGCCCCCCAGCACAAAAAAAACAAAGGGGAACAAAAAAAAATCCCTGGTGTCTTGGGGGCAGATGGGCCTTAAAAAAATAGGCCAATCTGTCCCCAAGGGGGGCAAAAATGACTACTAGCACTGTGTCACCACACAAAACACACACCCACACACACACAAAGTCCCTGGTGCCTAAGTGGACTCTGCCCCCCCTGGGGGCAGATGGACCTAAAACAAAATGGCCAACAGTTCTGTTCCCCCTTTGGGGGGTGACCTTTGCCAATGGGAACAAACAAAAAAATTCCCTGGCTTCTTGGGGGCAGATGGGCCTAAAAATAATAAGCCGATCTAGCCCCGGGAGGGCCGAAACATATAATAAATTATTGCCCCCAGGGCAGTGACCTTTGCCTAAGGGGTCGCTGCCCAAAAACATTATTGAAAACGGAATCCCTGCTGTCTAGTGGGTTTAGACCCCCCATGGGGGCAGATCGGCCGAAAAAATGCCCGATCTGCTCGGGGGGGGGGTGGGAAGGGGCAAAACACAAATATACGTATGCCCCAGGAGAGCGACCTTTGTCCAAGGGGTCACTCCCCAAAACAAAGAAAACAACCCTGGTGTCTAGTGGGTGGATTCCTGCTCCACGATTGTGGGCCTCACCCGCGATTGTGGAGCAGGAATCCACTCAAAACAGGCACAGGGGGTAAGGAAAAACTATTTTCTTTCCCCCTGTGCCTGTTTCCACCCCCAACCGCACCCCCAGGAGAAGGACTCACCTTACAAGCGTCCTCTCTCCACTGACGCTGGAAGCAAATGGCTTCAAGTGCGTCCTCGAAAGCATTTGATGACGTCAGCACGCTGTGAGCGTGCTGACGCCATCAGATTGCCGAGGGGGAGTTGGGCGGTAGGGGATGTGATTCCCCTTCCATCCCCGACTGGGGTGTGTGGGAGGGAGGCCCACGGGGAGCACTAGCGCTCCCCGTGGGCCGGGTGAAGGACGAGCTGCTCGCCCCAGGCACCCTACTGGTTAATATTCAAATTTAAAAAAAAAAAAAGAAAAATAATTCTTTCAGAATATTTCTACAAAAAATATCACTTAATGTAGTAAGCAAGAAGCAAAAATACATGAACCCCAAAAAATTTAATATGTCTAACATTAAAATACCCCGCAACCCTAAACCCCTAACATCCTGCTCCTAAAAAAAGTACACATTTTATTGCAATGTATATTAGAAAAAAAAAAACCTTAATGAAATCAACACATTTGTAAAAAAAATTAAAAAATGCACCAAAAAAAGAAATGATCTAATGAAATATATTATTTATTCTGTGTCTTCTGCCATTGATGTATTTCTTGTGTATCCTCTTTGGAGAAATCTAGGGCCCTCTCATTACATTTATGTCCATCATGTTCAAAGTCTTCATCCAATGAGTGTGATCTCTAGGGTGCACATTTACTTCACAGAGAATGCTTTCCACCAATTTATATATTAATATTTTTTATGGAGTAAACTCGCTCAACACCACTACCCATTATCCTATTTCATTGTCCAAAGAAAACCAACACCATATTAAATGCACTCCAACCATTATTACTTTTGAATCCTCTAAAGTACAATTCCATGTTTTCAAGGAGTAAATCCTCTAATATGCCTTTTACCCTTAACCATAACAATTCCAACCCCAAAACGCACAAACTAAAAATATGCAAGTTCATGAAGATGCTTTATCAGGAAAACATACAGTTCTTCCAAAAACAGTTAAATGTCGATCAGAATGCTGCAGTTAAGCAGATGAATTGTTTTAGTATAAAACCTGTATAAAAAACTATTGGATTCAAACAAAGAACACATGTGCCCCCCCTCCCTTTTGGGAATGAGAATATAGCATCATACATTTGTGTAAACCCATTGAAAAAATAATACATAATGTGGTGCTTCAAAGGAAATGAGAGGCAAATCAGAAAATTACAAGTTCAGTGGATGGGTGACCCGTCCGCTGAACTTCCGAAGGGGAGGTGGCCACCATACTGGCTAACTCCGTGCCAGGCCCATTGCGAATTTCCCGCTGGGCTAACGTGTGGAAACCAAGGTTGCCACTAGTCAGCCCAGTGGGAAAGTGATGGCAGCATTGTCACCAGCTTGTAATTGAGCCGGGGGAAATGCTGTCGCCCGCAGGGTGCACCGGCACCCTCGCAATGCTGACGGTCAGCATTGCGAGGGTACTTTTTCTAGGGGGACCCCTGCACTGCCCATGCTAACTGCGTGGGCAATGCACGGGCCCCCTTGTGACCCACTTCACCTGTTCTCTGCCAGCCTTTTCATGTGTCTTTAGCTCCACCATGACTGATTCCGACCTCCGCCACAGAGGTTGTCGAAGCTGCCCTCCAACCTCGTAATGTGGCGGTCATACTGCCACAACCACATTGGTCTGATAGCCACAAGTGTGGCTGTCCGAGGAGCGCCATACTCGTAATTAGGCCCTAGGTAAAGTATGCAGCTCAAAACCACCCTGATATTGAAGATCCTCATTATGAGTGGATTCCTAATACTGATTTAGAGAGAAATGAATGTTTACACCCAAATTGGTATTACAAGCCATGCACTAATGCCGTGGGCGTATCATGTGATGTACCACTGCATTCTTTTATGTAGACAAATCTTCTTGGTCAAATCTTAAAGGTTTTGCACCAGGAAACATGATCTGGAATTACTGGATAACAAGCAGACGTCAGTGCAGCAGCACTTATTTCCGTATCTTATTCAACAGTGATACCACAACGTAGAGTTAACAATACCCCAGGTATCAGAAATATCAGTTGTCATATAATCATGCCATGAATGTCATATGGTTTACGATGGAGGCCTAGAGTAAATCACCTGTCAAGCACCTATATATGGTAGTGAACACTTTACTGGAAAATCTGATATAAAATCTAAATCCAATATGTGGGTCATCCCCGGTTTCTACACAAAGGAGCATCCTTTATCTCAGTGGGAAAACTCGAGAAAATGTTCATCTTGAGACTGAGCATAGAGAGTCAAAGCTGGGAATCTCTTTAAAACTGATCTAACATTAACATAGGGGCACAAAAAGCTAACAATATAAGAAAAAGTATGTCAGAAATGGTAGTATCTCTACAAAATGCATTTTAGATGTGATCATGAAAAAAGAGTATAAACCAAATTGTAAACAGGACGCACTGCTATAGGTATGTAACATTTGCACAAAACTTGAAGGCAAACTGGGATCCAAACCTTATAAAGATAAGAAATTAGACAACTAATTCATCTTAATAGATTGTCACCTGAAACAGAATGTGAAAGATGTCAGTTAAGTTTAGCAAATGAGGAATTTCTCATAGTTAAAGTTAAAAGTCTAAAAAGCCATTTCAGAATGAACAACGATTTTAGGTGTGATCCTCAGAGTACATTATGTAGACAATACGTGGAAACTGAAGCTAAGAAATCTTTCGAGGAAGAAGTAGAAGGAGGTTGTATACACCAAGGGATTTGCCCCGGTTAAGGTTTTACGTTCAGACTTCGGGTCTGAATAAGAACTTGGCCGTTGGGTTACTCCTTAACAACGGTGATGAATAGTCAGTCCGCCAAAACCTAAATCCAATTCTATACTCTGGGATTTAGATTCTATACTGAATCCCATTCTATACTATAGGATTAAGATTTCAGCAGACATGATATTGTTCACCATTGTGGTGGAGCAACCTGCTGACCGAGTTATAAATCAGGCCCTTGGTCTCCATTTGCTGCTAAGGCTTCTTTGTGTCAGTCTTGCAGCACCTTGATCCTCTGGACAGACATCTGTGCACCAAGACTCTCTCCAGCCAGGTCTCCTCCTTAGTCGGCTGAGTTCTCGTGAACAGGAGGCTAAGGATTTGACCATTTAAGACCATTTTCAGCTCTAGTGTGCCAGCAAGAGTCAAGTGTCCATGTGTGAGTCATTTTCTTCCAGCAGGAGTCAGCAGTTAGGAATCAGAAGTAAGGATTCTTCTTCTAGCAGGATCTTTTTTCAGATACAGTATTCTCAGGCCCAGGAATGTTCTGAGAAGGTGGTACTTGAGATGGCAGATTTATCATGTGTACTAGTCAGAGACTGTAAAAAGCTATCTCCCAATCCGAACTTATTTTTCTGCAGTCCCTACATCCTTTTGCAACACCACTTTTTTGCCTTAAAAAAGTAAAATTACCATGGATACTTTGGATTAATCCAGGACCCAGCGCTAACACCAGCAGTTCTGACATCAGCTTCTTGGCTACTCTTCTGCCTGATAGGGTACAATTTGGTTTTCCCTCATTCCGTGACTGGAGATTGGCTGTCTGAGGGGTCCCTTAGGATGAATAGGAGAACCCCCTTTTGGCATCAACAAGTCAATAAAGGCACTGCAAAAGCTGACTTTGTTCTGCCAACTGCCCCATTCTACTCCCAGAGAGTTTATTCCTGTTAAATCATCATCAGTTAATACCCACTGGATTGTCATGTGCTCAGAGGCAGGCCATTGTTCTCGGAGCCAGAATCATTACCTCTCTCAGCCAAAGAGAATTCCAGCTCTGGGGACATGATGAGTGGCAGAACTCGTTTTCTCTCCTATTGTGCCTGACGACTGGCTGTTTGGGAGGATTTTGGGAATAAATAGGAGAAGCCATACCTGAAATATACAAGTCCAAAGAGGTAGCACTAAAGCTGTCCATTGTTCTGCTGATTGCTCCAGCCCACTCCCAGGTAGCTAATTCATGTTAAATGATCAGGAGCTAACAGTAATTGTCCTTTCTCATAGCCACAGTAGCTAACTCTCCCAGCAAGGATGTGCATTCCTGTTCCAGAGATACTCTGTGTGTTAAAACTGGTTTAAGCCAGTCCTAGCTCAGAGAGCCTAAAGGTCACTTTTACAAAGTTACTTTCCGCTTAAGTAATCAAAGACCTAACTTCACCATGAATTCAGATTTTAAGGAGGAAATAATTCTCAAACATTTGTCTAGTCCATTCCTAAGTGTAGAGGGAAAATAAAGATTTTAATCCCAGCTAGGCCTGTTAGAGAAAAGTCTAGTTAGGCCTGCACAGTGAAAAAGCTTTTGAGCTTTTTTCACTGTGAGGACACACTAACCCTAATATATAGTGTTCCCAATATTTACATATTAGAACTCTGGTCTGTGGCCTTACAATGCACACTTAGGGGTGGCTTAGGATAAATAAAATTAGCTTTTCCTACATAGTAAAGGCAATTTTCTCTGCCATATATTCACTACCAAACACTTAAACTGCAGCTTAGCCAGAACACAGTGGTGCTCTTGACACACATATTTTTGCCATATTTGTGGTTGGTGCAAATACACACTGCAGCCCAGATATGACTTTAACTTCAACTTTCCATGCCATAGATGCACCTTTGGAACAAAGGGCCATATTTATAGGCCCCTAGCGCCACAGGAGTGTCACTTTTAGTGACGCTCCTGTGGCGCTAAGCACAGCGCCGTATTTACAAGGTGGTGTTATGCCACTTTTTGTGGCCTAACGCCACCTTGTAAATACGGCCCCTTCCCACACTGCACTGTGTGTGGAAGGGGTGTGCAATGGGTGTTGCTGTGGTCATGCCACAGCAACAGCCATTGCATTTTGACGCTGCATCATATTTATGAAATCTCTTAAAGCTGAGGCAGCGCCAGGCGTTAGCAGGGCGCAACGAGGAGGAATACTTCTTTTTATTGCTCCTCATTTTTTGCTTTTTCTACGCGTGCTGCATTCTGCTGCACGCATAGAAAAAGCAAAATGCCAGAATTTTTTTTTATGCACGGGAAGGTGTCCCTTCCTGCACATAAAGAATCATATGAAAATTATGCTTTGGCACTTCTGTGTGTGCTGCAGTGTGAAGCAACTCACCTGCAGGCAGCCTTACACATCCTGTGCCACCATGGAGCCCATCACACATGTCCTGCAGCTGCTGCTAATCTTCAAAGAAACCCAAATTCCACGCCGCCATGGACGCCACCGACCGCAAGTACAGACACCTACCTGTGTTATTAACCTTAACAACAGATCAGCGTGCCATCAACCACATCATGTGGTTGTCACGCTACGGGCACCAAGTACAGTTATCATTGTGTATACAGTCTGAGTCATTCACAAAGAAGGACACAGACAGCACGGCCACAAAACTCCCCCTTTGAGAAGTTCACTCACACTGCACTGCAACCCCTCACAAAAACATGCCTGGCCATCTGAGGCATAGGGACAGCAAAGTGTACACAACGTTAAGTCACACAACAACACAGCAACATCACATCTACCAATAAAACTGAAACCCTGAGAGGTCTCACAGGTCATTGGCTGTCATCAGACTCAACACACCTATGTATGGATGTGTCATAGAACACAAACACTACTCCCATTAACCTTTTAGATGCGCCGACGCCCACACTCCCTCCCTGGTGCGGGTCACGACCAGTGGCCGACACCAGGGAGGGGGTTAAAAATCCTCCGGTGCAAGGCACCGTAGGATTTTTTTATTTTTATTTTTTACCGTGGGAGACGTGGAAGAGCTTCCGCGTCTCCATCCCACCCCCCTCCCACCCCCTTATGACGTCAGCGCGCCACAAGGCGCGCTGACGTCACAGTTTTTCCCCACCGGAGAACGAGAGAAGCAGGTAAGCGTTCTCTTTTTCTCCGGTGGGGAAAAAAAGGCCAAAACGGCCTCTCCAGATGCCAGGGAGGCATCGATGGAAAGGGGAGGCTCTCCCCTTTCCATCGATGCCTCCCTGGCACCGTTTCCTGGCCATGGATCGCAGCGCGGCTGCGATCCATGGCCAGGAAAAGCCCCTAGGCACCAGGGATCTTCTTTGGGGGGGTCGGCCCCCTTGTAAAAGGGCCGCCCCCCCCCGGGGGCAATATTTATTTATTTACATGGTTTTGGGGGGCGATCGCGCCCCCCACAATATAAAAAAAAGTTAGAAAGAAAACAAAATGGCGGGGTCGGCCCTTGGAACACGGGCCGACCCCAGGGGGAAAAAAAAAACATGTTGTTTTGCCTGGGGGGGGGGGGCGATCGCCCCCCCCAGGGTAAAAAAGAAAAAAAAAATTGTTGGTGGTCAGCCCTTGGGGTGACCATCAATGGGGCCATTTTTTTTTTTTATACATGTGTGCTTTGCCAAGGGCAAGCACACATGTATAAAAAAAAAAAGGTTTGTGACATGAGTGTCTTGTTTTCTCTCTCTCTCTCTCATATATATATATATTTTTTTCAGGACAAGCATTGCAGCGCCCATTTGCTGCTTTTCTGACTTGTTGGTGTGTATCTGGGCTTCTAACAACGCCCACCTCACGCCCATCACTACCACTCGTTTGTGGGCTTGCCCTTCAAAAATCCTTTGATTACATTGGAAAATAATTTACCTTTGTCCCTCCTTGGGGAGGTTTTGTTACCGCCTTGGCCATCGCCCCTGGTACATGGCTAATTGCACTTTTGCTGTTACGTTTAACTGCGAGCGAACTTCTTTTCCTTTTGTGTATCTCTTCACATGATGCTCATGGTGGCCGTGGCGCTGTGAATCGGCTCTCTTATGTGAAAGAGTTTAACTTTCAATGATCAGTTTATGTGGCAAGAAAAGTTGGGTTAGGAGTTTATAACGCTAATAGCTCTAACTCGAGCAGATGCGAGACCCATTGCATTGTAAATGCTTGTTATTCTTATGTGTGTTGTTTTATAATTGTGAACAATTTCACCGCACTCCACGAGGACCGTGATCAAGACTCCTTGGTGAGGTGAAACACGTTGGTGGTTATTGACTGCAATAAAATCCACGTTTATTTGTACCTCGTGGAGTGCGGTGAAATTTTTCGACATTAGATAATTTCTAGATTGGTCTTCTCTGTCACTGGGCACCGGCAGTGGAGTGTGCCGCCCAGCAACCCTTCAACCACTTTGTTTCTCAACATATATATATATATATATATAGTATTATATATATATATATATATATATGCAACACAAATTGGTTAAAAAGATTGCTGCGAAGCGCACTCTACTGCCGGTGCTCAGTGATGGAGGAGAGCAACCTCGAAAATATTTTGTGAACAAGAATCTCACCGTACTCCACGAGGTTCAAATTGACATGTTTTATTGCAAGTATAAACAATGAAAGAAAAGAGGGACTCATTTACTCTGATCAAGACTCCTTGAGAGTCGAAACGCGTACGTGGCTGTTGCTTGCAATAAAAGATGCCAATTTGAACCTCGTGGAGTGGGGTGAGAATCTTGTTCACACAATATATATATATATATATATATATATATATATATATATATATATATATATATGCATGTCTTTTCTGTAGTGGCAGTTGCCATAAAGTAGCTGAGTGGATTAGTAAAGGCAAGCGTTACCTGCGCTTTAAAACAAATGTAATGCCAGGGGGACTAAGGAGATATGAGTGGCACTTTTGCTGGGTAGTACTGAGGGAATTAGAAGAGGAGGTAATGGGAGGCAGAGCACCAAAAATGACTGTTGCACAGGGTGTGTGGTAAGGTGAAGTAATACATTCTTTTTTTGTTTTTTTCAGTGTTTTCAGAGAATCTGCAGAATTGGAGAAGAAGCGAAGGTACGGTGACGACATTTCCTGTTGTACACAACAAACATACCCACAAGCAATTTTGTGACTATCTGCCTTCTACGTATGCTAGTAATTTAGAGGGACAGTTTAGCCAGTTGCAGAGATGGCGTCTCGTTGGATGACTGCTGATCAAGCCCTAGCTCGGGTTATGGAGGACAGTTCTGATGTAGGCTCAGAGACTGAGACAGCAGACACTGAGACAGCATCTGAGGGAGACGACAATGGGGCAGATTCTGGGAGTGATTTTTCAGTCGGCGGAGTCCCATCTGACGACACCTCTTCCAGTGAGTCTGAAGGAGACAATGACGACATCCGTGCTGTCCCTTCGCAAGCACATTCTGGGCAGCGGGACCACATTGGGTTAGCCGAACCCAGAGAGAACGTGCTTGCTGCCGCAAGCACAGAGAGAGTGCTCTCTTGGCAGCCCCCCTGTTTGGTTCAGCCCCAAATTCCACCTTTTACTGGTGACGCTGGATGTAAAGTCGATACAGCTAACTTTTTGCCAGTCGACTACATCTATCTGTTTTTGGATGTTGACTTTCTTCAGAAAGTTGTGCAGCAAATAAATTTGCGTGCAGACCAATTTCTGAGGGAGCGCGGAGGCACTTTAGGGCCCCGTTATAGGGCACGCCAGTGGACTCCCACTTCGCTGGCGGAGTTGAAGATATTTTTGGGCCTTACGCTCAAAATGGGGTTAGTGCAGAAACCCACCTTGCAGTCCTACTGGACGACTCGCACGGTTTGGGTAACTCCCATCTTCGCACCATACATGAGCAGAGATTGTTTTTTGCTACTGCAGCGCATGCTGCATTTCAATGACAATTCTGCTGCATTGCCCCGGGACCATCCAGATCATGACAGGTTGTTCAAAATTCGGCCTGTCATGGAACATTTGTCTGCCAGGTTTCCAGAGATCTATACTCCTGGAAAGAATATAGCAGTAGATGAGTCCTTGATCCTGTACAAAGGACGGCTGCTTTTCAGACAGTACATTGCGAGCAAAAGAGCTTGCTATGGCATAAAGCTGTACATGCTATGTGAGAGCTCTACTGGCTATGTGTACAGCCTGAGAGTGTATACAGGGAAGGATTCTACCCTAAACCCTGTAGGTTGCCCTCCCGTGTTAGGGGTCACAGGTAAGATTGTATGGGAACTTGTCCAGCCACTTCTTCACAAAGGTTATAACCTTTATGTGGACAATTTCTATACAGGAGTAGAGCTGTTCAGTGAGCTCTACAAAGCTGGCACTGTGGCCTGCGGTACAGTTCGTTGTAACCGCAAAGGATTCCCGCAGGAGCTTGTTTGCAAGAAGCTCCAGAAATCACAGAGTACTGCATTGCGTTCTAACTAACTGCTCGCAGTCAAGTTCCTAGATAGGCGTGATGTATACGTGCTCACTACAATTCATGATGAGAGCACTTCTCCCATCACGGTTTGGGGTCAGATGGCCAAAGTCCACAAGCCCATCTGTATACTCGATTACAATAAGTACATGGGTGGAGTGGACAAGAACGACCAGGTTCTTCAACCATACAATGCGTGTCGTAAAACTCGCACTTGGTACAAGAAACTGTTGACCCACCTGATTCAGATGGCAACATATAATGCATATGTTGTTTACCGTCAGACAACAACAGGAAGACTCATGACTTTCCTTGACTTCCAGTTGTCTGTAATTGAAAGCCTCACTGCTGTTACAGAAGAAGCAGCAGCCTCCACCTCATATGTTCTGGAGGATGTGGCAAGGCTGCAGGAGCGACACTTTGCTGATCGCATACCTAAAACACCCAAAAAGGATCGTCCATGTCATCGCTGTAAAGTGTGCTCAAAGCATGGAAAGCGGCAGGAGAGTCGGTATTACTGTCCCCAGTGTCCATCACAACCAGGCCTCTGTATCCCTACTTGCTTTACGTTGTATCATACTAAAGCAAAGTTCTGGGAAATCGACTGAGGTTGAGCTGCTGTTGGTTAATCCTTTCAGTGGCAGTGCATGGATACCGAACGTCCATGGGCCACTGCTTCGTTAGGCAAGGAGCCACAGAATTTTACTTCATCATGGACTTCCTTTTGGCGTGGTCGGTGTTCTGTTCAATTAACATGCATTTTCTTCCCCCTACTGCATATACTAGTGGACAGAACATATGCCACATTGCCACGAAGTACCCTTTCTTCACCTGCAAGTCTACCTTACTTTCAACGGTAGATATGCTCTCTCAGTTCGAGGAATCACTTTGTACGGCATACTTGGAAACCCCCAACTTGCTTCCACAAACTAGTATAGGTTCACTTGGCTATTATACAGGATTAGCCAGGACTCTGATGAGAACAGAGACATGGATGGGTAAGGAAAGTTTATGGTGGGAGTGCCTTCACAGGGTTATTGCACAGGTAGAAGGCAGATAGTAAAGGTAGTACAGATGTACATCATCTACACCTATGGATTCAAACCCATTGGTGCCATCCCAGCACTGAAGGAGAATGACTTGTATAGGTCAGTGTTTGACCTGCTTTTCATGTTCATCCTCCATCAGAACTTAGTAGATGTTCAGTTTGCTGTATAAGTGCATTATAGTCACATCACTGCACATAATGTTGGCTGGGACATATGCTACGTTCGCATGGACTCCCCTATGTACCAAACACTACCCTTTTCCATATCCTATGACCTTCTCTTTAGGGAACATCATGAGAAATCCCCAGCATGTCTCCCTTAGTTTCAAAGGTAGATATGCTCACTCAGTTCGAGGAATCGCTTTGTACGGCATACTCGGACACCCCCAACTTGCATCCACAAACTGGAAGGAGTTGGATTTAGCACAGAGAGTGCACTAAAGGCGCATGAAAAACATGTCTTCCTGAGCCTCAGGTGGCTGTCACAGGAGTCATTAGTAAAGGTTTGTTACGCATGCATTTGGTAATGTTAAGGAAGAAGGAGGCAGTTAGCCTATGACCTTCTCTTTAGGTAACAGCATGAGAAATCCCCAGCATGTCTCCCTTAGTTTCAAAGGTAGATATGCTCAGTCAGTTCGAGGAATCGCTTTGTACGGCATACTCGGACACCCCCAACTTGCATCCACAAACTGGAAGGAGTTGGATTTAGCACAGAGAGTGCGTTAAAGGCGCATGAAAAACATGGCTTCCTGAGCCTCAGGTTGCTGTCACAGGAGTCATTAGTAAAGATTCGTTACGCATGCATTTGGTAATGTTAAGGAAGAAGGAGGCAGTTACTTACTAGGTGGTAAAATGTAGTCAAACTTATTCCGTTCTGTGGCGTGTGAATGTGATGGGCCCTTGTCTGGCAGCGGTAAGTTAATGTGAGTGCAGTGATTGGTTGGATTGGGCCCGTGGCTGGCGATATGAAAGGGTTGTTTGTTGTGTGTGAATGGCGTGTGAATGGACCATAAAGAGGTTGGTGCCTGGACGTGGCTTTATGGCCCACCTTCAGAAGGCTTGGTTTCAATATTCAGATACTTTGATAAGTAATCATGCTTTGAAACCATAATTTCTGGAGGTGCTAAAACCAACCAGTGTGAGTGGTGGTTTAACTTTAACAAACTAGTACCAGGGGAGTCCAAGGGTGCAGGACTTGCATGGCTCTCACCAGTTTTCCTTCACCCAGAATCCCCTTGAAATTACATTATGTACTTAAAAAACACATTTTCCTTGCATTCCAATGAGCAGAAGTCCAGGGATCTGCAGGGATCCTCAAAATTCCTACCACCCAGTGTTTCCCCACTTGTCCTGATAAAAACACAACCCCGCTTGTGTGCCTGCGCCTAGTGCCTGCTTCAGGAATGAATCACTCCAGGGTTAACAGTAGACCTCAAGCAAGGACTACCATTGACCCTTGTGTGATCCATTCCTGTCGCGGGCGCTAGGCCTACCCACACAAGTGAGGTATCATTTTTATCGGGAGACTTGGGGGAATGCTGGGTGGAAGGAAATTTGTGGCTCCTCTCAGATTCCAGAACTTTCTGTTACCGAAATGTGAGGAAAACTTGTTTTTTTAGCCACTTTTTGAGGTTTGCAAAGGATTCTGGGTAACAGAACCTGGTCAGAGCCCCGCAAGTCACCCCATCTTGGATTCCCCTAGGTCTCTAGTTTTCAGAAATGCACAGGTTTGGTAGGTTTCCCTAGGTGCAGGCTGAGCTAGAGGCCAAAATCTACAGGTAGGCACTTTGCAAAAAACACCTCTGTTTTCTTTCAAAATATTTGATGTGTCCACGTTCCGTTTTGGGGCATTTCCTGTCGCGGGCGCTAGGCCTACCCACACAAGTGAGGTATCATTTGTATCGGGAGACTTGGGGGGACGCTGGGTAGAAGGAAGCTTGTGGCTCCTTTCAGATTCCAGAACTTTCTGTCACCGAAATGTGAGGAAAACTTGTTTTTTTAGCCAAATTTTGAGGTTTGCAAAGGATTCTGGGTAACAGAACCTGGTCCGAGCCCCGCAAGTCACCCCATCTTGGATTCCCCTAGGTCTCTAGTTTTCAGAAATGCACAGGTTTGGTAGGTTTCCCTAGGTGCCGGCTGAGCTAGAGGCCAAAATCTACAGGTAGGCACTTCGCAAAAAACACCTCTGTTTTCTTCCAAAAATTTGGATGTGTCCACGTTGCGCTTTGGGGCGTTTCCTGTCGCGGGCGCTAGGCCTACCCACACAAGTGAGGTATCATTTTTATCAGGAGACTTGGGGGAACGCTGGGTGGAAGGAAATTTGTGGCTCCTCTCAGATTCCAGAACTTTCTGCCACAGAAATGTGAGGAACATGTGTTTTTTTAGCCAAATTTTGAGGTTTGCAAAGGATTCTGGGTAACAGAACCTGGTCCGAGCCCCGCAAGTCACCCCTCCTTGGATTCCCCTAGGTCTCTAGTTTTCAGAAATGCACAGGGTTGGTAGGTTTTCCTAGGTGCCGGCTGAGCTAGAGGCCAAAATCTACAGGTAGGTACTTCGCAAAAAACACCTCTGTTTTCTTCCAAAAATTTGGATGTGTCCACGTTGCGCTTTGGGGCGTTTCCTGTCGCGGGCGCTAGGCCTACCCACACAAGTGAGGTATCATTTTTATCGGGAGACTAGGGGGAACGCTGGGTGGAAGGAAATTTGTGGCTCCTCTCAGATTCCAGAACTTTCTGCCACAGAAATGTGAGGAACATGTGTTTTTTTAGCCAAATTCTGAGGTTTGCAAAGGATTCTGGGTAACAGAACCTGGTCCGATCCCCGCAAGTCACCCCATCTTGGATTCCCCTAGGTCTCTAGTTGTCAGAAATGCACAGGTTTGGTAGGTTTCCCTAGGTGCCGGCTGAGCTAGAGGCCAAAATCTACAGGTAGGCACTTCGCAAAAAACACCTCTGTTTTCTTCCAAAAATTTGGATGTGTCCACGTTGCGCTTTGGGGCGTTTCCTGTCGCGGGCGCTAGGCCTACCCACACAAGTGAGGTATCATTTTTATCGGGAGACTTGGGGGAACGGTGGGTGGAAGGAAATTTGTGGCTCCTCTCAGATTCCAGAACTTTCTGCCACAGAAATGTGAGGAACATGTGTTTTTTTAGCCAAATTCTGAGGTTTGCAAAGGATTCTGGGTAACAGAACCTGGACCGAGCCCCGCAAGTAACCCCATCTTGGATTCCCTTAGGTCTCTAGTTTTCAGAAATGCACAGGTTTGGTAGGTTTCCCTAGGTGCCGGCTGAGCTAGAGGCCAAAATCTACAGGTAGGCACTTTGCAAAAAACACCTCTGTTTTCTTCCCAAAATTTGGATGTGTCCACGTTGTGCTTTGGGGCGTTTCCTGTCGCGGGCGCTAGGCCTACCCACACAAGTGAGGTATCATTTTTATCAGGAGACTTGGGGGAACGCTGGGTGGAAGGAAATTTGTGGCTTCTCTCAGATTCCAGAACTTTCTGCCACAGAAATGTGAGGAACATGTGTTTTGTTAGCCAAATTTTGAGGTTTGCAAAGGATTCTGGGTAACAGAACCTGGTCCGAGCCCCGCAAGTCACCCCATCTTGGATTCCCCTAGGTCTCTAGTTTTCAGAAATGCACAGGTTTGGTAGGTTTCCCTAGGTGCCGGCTCAGCTAGAGGCCAAAATCTACAGGTAGGCACTTTGCAAAAAACACCTCTGTTTTCTTCCAAAAATTTGGATGTGTCCACGTTGTGCTTTGGGGCGTTTCCTGTCGCGGGCGCTAGGCCTACCCACACAAGTGAGGTATCATTTTTATCGGGAGACTTGGGGGAACACTGGGTGGAAGGAAATTTGTGGCTCCTCTCAGATTCCAGAACTTTCTGCCACAGAAATGTGAGGAACATGTGTTTTTTTAGCCATATTTTGAGGTTTGCAAAGGATTCTGGGTAACAGAACCTGGTCCGAGCCCCGCAAGTCACCCCTCCTTAGATTCCCCTAGGTCTCTAGTTTTCAGAAATGCACAGGTTTGGTAGGTTTCCCTAGGTGCCGGCTGAGCTAGAGGCCAAAATCTACAGGTAGGCACTTCGCAAAAAACACCTCTGTTTTCTTTCAAAAATTTGGATGTGTCCACGTTGCGCTTCGGGGCATTTCCTGTCGCGGGCGCTAGGCCTACCCACACAAGTGAGGTATCATTTTTATCGGGAGACTTGGGGGAACATAAATTAGCAACACAAGTGTTATTGTCCCTTGTCTTTCTCTACATTTTTTCCTTCCTAATATAGGAGAGTGTGTAAAAAAGACATCTATTTGAGAAATGCCCTGTAATTCACATGCTAGTATGGTCATCCCGGAATTCAGAGATGTGCAAATAACCACTGCTCCTCAACACCTTATCTTGTGCCCTTTTTGGAAATACAAAGGTTTTCTTGATAGCAATTTTTTACTCTTTATATTTCAGCAAATGAATTGCTGTATACCCGGTATAGAATGAAAACGCACTGCAGGGTGCAGCTCATTTATTGGCTCTGGGTTCCTTGGGTTCTTGATGAACCTACAAGCCATATATATCCCCGCAACCAGAGGAGTCCAGCAGACGTAACGGTATATTGCTTTCGATAATCTGACATTGCAGGGAAAAGTTATAGAGTAAAACGTAGAGAAACATTTATGTTTTTTTCACCTCAATTTCAATATTTTTCCTTTTCAGTTGTTATTTTCTGTAGGAAACCCTTGTAGGATCTACACGAATGACCCCTTGCTGAATTCAGAATTATGTCTACTTTTCAGAAATGTTTAGGTTTCTGGGATCCAGCATTGGTTTCATGCCCATTTCTGTCACTGACTGGAAGGAGGCTGAAAGCACAAAAAATTGCAAAAATGGGGTATGCCCCAGTAAAATGCCAAAATTGTGTTGGGAAATTGGGTTTTCTGATTCAAGTCTGCCTGTTCCTGAAAGCTGGGAAGCTGCTGAGTTTAGTACCGCAAACCCTTTGTTGATGCCATTTTCAGGGGAAAAACCACAAGCCTTCTTCTGCAGCCACTTTTTCCAATTTAAAAAAAAAAAAAAAAAAAACCCTGTATTTTGGCCAATTTCTTGGCCTCCTTCAGGGGAACCCACAAAGTCTGGGTACCTCTAGAATCCCTAGGATGTTGGAAAAAAAGGACGCACATTTGGCTTGGTTAGCTTATGTGGACAAAAAGTTATGAGGGCCTAAGCGCGAACTACCCCAAATAGCCAAAAAATGGCTAAGCACTGTGGGGGGGGGGGAAACGGCCCAGCAGCTAAGGGGTTAAACAGCCCTGCAATGGATACACACATTGCCCACATTGCAACAGAATGGGAGGACAATGGGATGCACAATAGACAGGGAGACAAATATACAAAGCTCACAATGCAAGAAATACCTGCACAGTAAAGATGGGGGCATCAGGTGCACTAAGGGAAGGATGCTGCACTAGAACACACATCATTCTGCACAGCCCCTAAAACAACATTTGCATAGGAACAGGCCCTTTGGGTATCTATGGGACAGAGAAAAGTAGAGCCAAGTGACATGCTTATCTGCAGCATAGGCCATACATCTAGGTGAACTAGCTGCAAGGTACACACAGCAAAATGGACACATGCTCAGTTAAATGCAAAGGAAGCTAGCACAACTGAACACTCTCCAGTTCTGCACAAGCAAAATTCAAGCTGTCACACATATGACAAATGTACAATCCATAAGGGGGTGACATGTCTAACACCATTCCTGCTCACATTGGACAACACAAGAATAAATACTTACCATAGCAAACACCACAATTACATTTACATCTGCATATCCATACAGTCAACATGTACCCTTGTCTTGGTTGGCACAAGCATTGCCCACAAGGTCAGATTTTGCAAACAACAGCAAATGGATCAGCAAGAAGGCTGAAACACACACAACTGTAGTCAGACAATACAAGTTACTCAGGAACAACATAAAAGTAGATGAGGAATTGCAGGACAAATGTGTACGCAAAAAACTAATATTTGGGTTTATTGACTTGAAATACTTAAAAGCAAAGGCCATTGGACAGTCCATATTGCAATGTCCATGCACATCACTGTGCTCACACATGACTCCTATTACTGCCAGGGAACCTCCACAGAAAGGGGATCAAGTGGTTAAGCAGGCACCTCAGGGAACATTCTTGGGGGAGTGGGGCAGCTTTGGGATGGGTGGGTTTGGGTTTGGGAGAGGTACACTCTTTCTTAGGAGAGGTGGGCATCTTCTTGTGGGGGAGGAGTATGGGTGCTTGCTGGGGGGGCAACTGTGACAAGGGTGGGTTTGGGTTAGAGGGGATTGGTTGGGATGTGGGTTGAGGCCTCTTGGGTTTGGAATGGGATGGAAGGAACAAGGGAAAGGGAAAGGGAAAGTTCAAGCATACAAATGTCCTTAGGAACACAGGGATGGCCATCAGAAGGGGCTGGGGATTTGGAGGTTGAGGGAGTGGTTGTCTAGTGTGTTGGTGTGGATGTCTTGGGTATATGTGTGTGTTTGAGGTATGCTTATGTTTGGGTGGTGTCTGTTCCATATGTGAGTGTGGGCATTTGTGTCCCTTGGGGGGCTGGGAGGTGGAGGTGATCGGTGATGTGGGAGTTGTGGATGTGTCTTTTGGGGTGGTATCTGTGGGTATGATGGTTTTGGTGGATGTCTGTGTTTCTGTTGAGGTAGTGTCTACATATTTGGTGGATGTTGTGGATGTCTGTGTGTCAGTTGGGGTGGTGTCTGCAGGTATGGTAGATGTGGTAGATGCATGTATGCCTGTTGGGGTGGTGTATGTGGGTGTGGGGGATGTGGTGGCTGTGTCACTGCCTGTTGGTGTGGTGTCTGTGGGTATGCTATATGTGGTGTGTGGGCCAGCAGGGGTGGTGAGGTTGTCTTGGGAAGTGGTGGCTGATGCTGTGGGTGTCTGTTGAGTGTTTGTGTGCTGGGGTGTTTTGTGATGTTTGTATTTATGTGTGCTACTTTTGTGTGCATGTGAGATAGGTAGAGGGATGAGGTATTTGGGATTAGGAAGAGGAAGGTCGAAGGGGTCCGGAAGGTGGGGGGTAACTGGCTGCCATCAATGAGGAGGCCAGAGCCTGAAAAGATCTCTGGAGGCCAGACATGGCTCTATGAATCCCTTCCAGGAAAGCATTGGTCTGCTGAAGTTGGCAGTCCAATCCCTGATGGCATTCACAATGGCAGTCTGACCCACAGAGATGCTCCTCAGGAGGTCAATAGCCTCCCCACTCAGGGCAGCAGGGGTGACAGGGGCTGTGGCAGAGGTGCCTGTGGCAAAGGATAAACCCACCCTCTTGGGTGAGTAGGCACGGAAAACTGGGTGGGGAGCAACAGGGAGGGTGGTGGGAGAATGTGGGTGGCGGACAAAGATGGTACAAGTGTAGTTCCTGATAGGTCTACCACTACTAAGGAAGTGGACACTGGTAGAAAGAATCCAATGAGTGGGTTTACATCCTGTCTCATCTTTGGCACTCCCTTCACCCTCCGGGCCATTGGGTCCTTCTGTGTCTTGACCCTAGGTCCCCTTGGCCAGATGATTCCTCACTTGGCTGTGCCCTGTCTCCTTCGGTTCCCTGGGCTGATGCTGTAAATACAAAGAGAAATAGGGTCATCACATGTCCGTGATCACACTTGAACAACAGCTCTGATAAGCAAACATTGCCATGATGTCATGTAGGCCCCCGCAAAAAAAGCCACTATAGTGGCCCATACATGTACTATACCATATGCATGCATGCTATCTGAACTGTCAAAAGTTGCCCACAGGAAAATCAGGGTCTCGGACAACGTCAATTACACGGGTAAAGTTGTGCACATCACCTTCAATGCTTTGCCTCATGGAGCAGATATCACTTACCTGTAGACATACAATAGTAGCCCAATGCCACGTTAATTCCCACAGATCCCACACAAGGTCATACAGCCATCTATTTGACACATACACATTAGCAATAAGAATTATTTGTTGCTGACAACAGTACAATAGCCTGGGGATGGTGACATAGAAATACTCATGTCACACTGGAAACATATCAAGAATGCACACTTCACCAAGTTAAATTTGTCCCAGTGGAGTCATGGAGGTAGTACTAATGTTGCTCAGATATGCTACACATTTGGCATTGAAATGTACAACTTAGACATCATGTGCAAAATGTCAGGGAAATATGTCACTAAAAAACACAACACAATGAATAAGTAAGCATCAGGGAAATCATCACCAATGTCTGCCACCCCTTGCAATGGCATACCCTGATTGCATCAGTAGATGGCATTAGTCCGTTGTATGTTAGAGAGGCCCATACATTTTCAGGTATTTTCAGAAGGCCCTCAACATGTTACCCAATGTGAAGCTACATCATTGTCTCCATTTTGGCCATGCAAGCCCAAATGTCTGTCGATGAATGGTTGTATTCAGCCTCAAGTGATGTCAACATAACTGCAAGTCACTCCATGATGCATGCCAACAGTCAGGTTACAAATCTTCCCCATTACACATGTGTAGTGCGCTTTGCTGCATGATACCACATCCATGGCCTGGAAATACACATCTTGTCCCTCATTGCTACTGTAATTGTACATGCCAAATGACATGCTATGACGGGTGAGGATATGTGTCAGCCAATAATCAATGGTGACACACTCCTGTATGTGGTACCACATGAAATGTAGCCTCATTGTAAATGTCTTATTCAACTCACAGGTTGGCATGTATATATATGTGAGGGAATACATAAATGATCCTATTAACACAGGTAGACCATGCATGAAACAGCAGCTTACACACGTTTTCCAAAAGAGAAAAGGACACATGCTGACATATAGGCACAATGAATGTTTGCAACAGTAATGTAACATAAATCATGTCAATAGCAATTCCCCACTTACCAAGGAATCCCACTGCCCCCAACAATGTATGCTTTGTCACATGTATGATGGACAGCTTTACATTACAGACAGCAGTAAGGCCCCAGGACCCATCACACACTAAAGTCAAGTAGCCTATGGGTAGTAGATGCCACTATACTCATTTTACCAAACACATTGCTGAGGACAGTGATCCATCACTACCCTACATTTGACCTGTAACACTGAGGAGTAGTGGTCTTTTGCATAGAATTTACAACCAAAACAACAGCAAACATTACTTGTTAATCATTGTATACAGTAATGTGTTGTCCCTGGAGATGACATTGTTTGTGGATTGTGCACAGTTGTGTCCTATGTCCCCGAGTCAATAGGTAAGGCACATCAGTATGCTCCATATGACATATCTGGACAAACAATCATTCATCTACTGTGTTACACACAGCTCATCCCTAATGGTCAGGGTGAAATGCCAGAACCTAACACATTCCCTTGGCAATGTAACAGGCAGGAATATGCCCTGTACTCACCCCCTTGTGGCTGCTCTTCTGTCCTCAAACGCCCATCAAGTTCTGGGTAGACCACCGCCAGGATGCAGTGGGTGCTCCGCAGGTTGTGGACCCCCAGGGTTCGCACCTTCTGGGTGATGGCTCTTTATATCGCCTTCTTCTGATGGGCGTTACTCTGCATAGAGGCAAAAGACAATTCAAGAGATTACAATCTCAAGTTTTGCCACAATTGGGTGAGTCACACACATGTCAGAAACACCAAGTTAGAACTGTTCAATTTATTAACACTCCACAAGTGTGAATCACACAAGACAATAGGTACATGGACATGACTACAGACATATATATTTCCTTATGCAGACTAATTATCTACCCTGCTCATGGCCTACAATGATTAAGCAAGTTTACTGACACCAGGTAGCCTATGCTACAGCAACATGTACTGTGATGAGAGCCACAATAAAACACTGCACACATATGTGACTTCTGAAGGATGAACTCCTTAGGCCTGAATGGACCAACACATTCACACTCTGCAAGATTGACTCACTGCATACAGTCCCACAGGCAACTACCATAGTACAGTCACCACCATTATACTTGAGTGTCAATGAAGGGGCTGGCATGGTGGGTATAGAAAGTGAATATCTTGTTCATGTGTAGCCATGTGGCCTAACAAATGCAGACTTATGCCACTTCAGGTGGTGGGTTCTGCGGTATGTACCTGCACCACAGAACACTCCTTTTAACATATGTGTCTATCCTACAGAGTTACCAAGCTACTGACTCACATCACATGGCCTCCCAGGATTCAACATACTATCTGCAATGTGGGACTGTCATTTGTGCAATAAGTCAGCACGGGACAAATATGACTTATGTGAAGGTGACAACAGAACTGTGGGAGTAAGGGACCTATCATGAGTCAAAAACACACATTGACCATTATACAAAATGCACATATGCACTAGTTCAGGGATTTACATCAATACCCATTCCTAATCAAGTCAATGGACCGAGGCATTCAGGACAGGTTTTGCCACTAGAGCATCATATTCTCCACATTACAGGACCTGCTGGTGTAAAGGGAGTGGGCACAGTGCCACAGTTGCATAGCTACAGTGAATCTACTACAGCCTCTACTACTGGGAGATACATTTGACAGGCCCTGGTCCCTAAAGGATGAGCATACAGGACCTACATGACATTCCAATTCCTTCTCTTCCATGCATGACAGTACATCATGTGGCCATCAGCAATTTGGCATGCTGAAAGGCAAAGTGAGTCAGGATTTTCCTTCCAGGCTACAGTTTGGGGAGGCCAGATGTGGGTTGAAAGATCTGTGGTACTCTACAAATTGCTTACAAGATTCTCAAATGACTCATACAAGATGCATACACAGCTCACGCTTTCATGCACATTCATGTTGGCTAACATTTACAACAATCATTAAGAAAGAGATGGCATTGGATGTTAGTAAAGTTTCCTTACCTAGTTATGGGCATCCAACACAAGGAGGATCACACAACACAATGTGACTGAACTTAACACATGTGACTGGCCACCAATACTTGCAGATTGTACAGCAGTGTCAAGATTCAAGTGAGTGAATCTGCACAACATGGTGGTCATGTCTGACAGGTACGATGTTGTCACCTCTGGTGGACACAGCCATTAGGCCGTGACTGCCACTGGCAAATGTTAGCCTATGGCTGTGTCTGTCGCAGTTGCTACCGGCTACTGCCATGACTCCTTCCCCAGTGGTTGTGATGGCTCCTATTGTACAGTTGAGCAGGTCAGGAATCCACCATTTGGTGGCCTTAAATGGTTTATTGGGCTTTCTAAACTGTGTCATACATACAATACCTGTTTTTGTTTTGCATCACAGAGATCCTTATCATGTCTTGCTACCCAATCACCATTATAGAATGTTGCAGGGCACGGGTGGCATTTCACAGCGATGCACAGTCCACCACTGCCGATGGTCATTTTGGTGGTTGGTATATATAGTCACATTTCGAGAGGCAATTGTGTTCACATCTATGAGTTTTGTTCATATCCATGTTCTGACACTTGTTGGAAACCATGGGGGTCACATGTGACCCTTCTGTAGTTGCAGCTGTGACATCATTAGGACTTTTAGACTGAACCAGCAAGCCGTAATACACCTGCTGCACCACATTGAGCCACAAGTTGCAGCCAGCCTGCCGACCCCACACAACATACCACCTATAACAAAGCTGCTTGCTGTCCTGCACATGCTGGCAAGGTGCTCATTCCAAACAAGGGGTGCACTGGTTGGTGGTGTCTCACAGCCATCATTCTCTGCATTCCTGCTAAAGGTCTTAGGCATCATTATCTCCCTGACACCACGCCACATCAGATTCCCCAACACCCAGCAAAAGCAGCGGGACAACAAACAGGGCTTCTCGCATGTGCTCGGTGCAATCGACTGCACCCATGTCCGGCTCCTACCACCTGCAGTAACAGAGCATTTATACCGGAATTGCAACCACACACACATTCCATTAATGTGCAGGGCATAGTGGATCACTGTAGATTTTTCTTAAACATTTTGGGCAAGTATCCTTGGAGGGTCCACGATGCCTACATATTCTTGCACAGTACGATCAATGAACAGTTCCAGGATGGACAATTTGGAAATGGCCTACTTGTGGGGAAGTCTACAAATCTAGCAATGTACACACAACATCCCAACCCTGTTGGACACACAAGACATACACCACTACAGTAACATGTGGCCAGGGTAACAACATGTGCAGGTGATAACACATATGTAACATGCTGCAGTACAGCACAATCAGTGCACAACACCAATACACACACCCACATGTACATAACACACCCACAACTTGACAGGCACACCACAGGAGGGATAGTTGCAGACACGTACCCTTTGAAAACAGCAGAACTACACCGACCACTAAAAGTGGCCTCAGGTTGCCTACTATGTACACATCACACACGCCACACCAAACAAACAATAACACAGACACATCAAGGGCATGCATCATGCCCATGTCATGTAACTTCCAAATAGGCACAGATGTCTCAAGTCATGCTGTGCTAATCACTGCCGGAACAAATATCAAATACCACACAACGTGCGCCAACACCTACTGCATCTCATCAACACATACCTAACTTACATGTAGTCTGCAGAGACAACTGCCTGATGCAATGGCTCACACACATAGGAACACAAGATCAATGCCCATCACACACCATGTGCCGGATGTGTGGGAATTGGTACCACACCTACTGTAGTGCAACCTCACATGCAACACTCATTGACTGACAACACCATCATGCCTGTACCAGATACAATAAATGGCCTAACAGGGGGCAGAGACACAGTCAGACAGTGCAGATCATGGATGTCATAGTGGGACCCAGATAGGAGAAAATAGGACATCACTGACCTCACATGCACTGTGACAAGGGACACATTTGCTAAGTAGCTGAGCTCCATCCCATAGCCTGCACTGTGGATGTGTCGACAGTATAAATGCACATTAATGTTTTGGAAGATAGGAGAAACACTGGTAGTTATGTTGATCATCCAGTGACAATGGGATACACATCTTTGGAGACCTCATGGCTGACACAAACTGGAACACCAAGGGAACAATGTTATAGCCCACAGTTCCATAGTCATGGCCTGCACTGTATGTACATCTTGGCAGATGACCATCTCTACATTACATTAAGCCATATTCTAAATTGACCACCCTCCTCTGCTGCATGTAGCGTGGAAGGGGTGTGCAATGTTTCTCGCTGCAGGACTGTCAATACAAGATACATAGCATGAAGATGCAGACGCACATTTTGCTGTCCCTTAAGACCTGAGGAAGTGCCAAGGGTGCAGTATTCAGTTTGAAAATAGGAGGTAGATGGTGCTATGAACTCAGATGAATGTGGCACAAATGCATGCTGCACACGGCTGCACACACCGAAAAAGACAATTGGCCATCAAAAAGCATATGTCCAGGGCAGTGTACCGTACAGCACAAATACATCCACCTCCACATGGTAGATAGCCAAGTACCCTGGTGTAGGGTAGGTAGCATTGGTGCATGGCTACATATGTGCAACTGGCTCAGGGGACAACAAAGGGTTGCAAGTAACGTGTCACACATGAGGCATCCTTGCATTGTTAAAATGTTGCAGGACACAGCCGTCAATTTAGGAGATCTGCAGTACATTCACACTAACCAATTTCATAGGCCCTAAGTGTCACACCTCATCTGCAATGACACATGTCAAAAGGGATGGGATGTCCAGGCACTGTAGTGCCATGATGTTGCCACCACATCTGACCCCATTGTGTTATCAGGATGTGTCATGTCCCCTCTACTGATAGCACACTGATACAAAAGTGCACTACAAAACGCATAGTACATACAGAATGACTCTCAGTGTGGACTCCAAATCAAGTGTTCTAGGTCCTTTACCCCTACACAAGATTGTCATGTCCAACAACCCAGTGCTGAGGAAAGATCACACAAGGTTAGAAACTCACACCAAAACACAGATACATATGAGCCACAACCAGATCCTAATATCTAGTGCCATGCTACATGACTTACATCTTGCAAGCCCTCACAATAATTTACTTCTGTAATATTTTGCAGCCAATATGGGTTATTGCATATAGACATGGATAATGACCCCATTTCACAACCCAAGCACAGCAGCATAGCGTGCATGTGATGGGGGACATTGGAAGACACAGACCATGGTGGAGATTACATTTGGCATCCTGAAGTCCAGATTGAGGTGCCTGGACATCACAGGAGGCAGCCCCCAGAAATGGTCCTCAAGATCATATTGACCTGTGCCATCCTGCACAGCATATGTGTACGGTTGAACGTACCATTATGTGAGAAGGTTGATGACCTGCCTGAGGAGGAGGAGGACGATGGTGGAGAAGTAACTTAGGGGGAAGACCACAACACAGCTGCTTGTATACGCCGCAGACTGCAAATTGTACAGAACTTCACATAATCATCATGTAACTCACCTTGTAAATTTTGTCAATAAACATCTCACTCATCCACACAATCTGGTTTCGGTGTCTTCAATCTCTCTAACATATACCTTCAGATTATCAGTCTAACCTCAGGGAGCATGTCACAAATACAAATCTGAAGAGCACTGTAGCAACATCACATGTGAAGTGTATGAATTAACTGCTACTATCACACACATCACAATTAGCCCCATCACTTGAATGTGACAACTGAAGGACACAGTTTATGGACCACCACACATAATTTACATCAATGTTGCCAATTTATATAACAACAGTACATCACACACAACAACAACATGTCTAAAACTGAAATAAATAAGGGGTCCACACTTGAGACAGTGGATGTCAAAATATGGTGGTACGGTAATGTTTTAACAGACCACTAATACAACTCACTGTGAGATTTGCAATGACTACATGGGGCAAGTGTGCCAAGGTGGGGACATCATTGGTGATAATGCCCAACATGATTAGCCCAGGTATGACAAGCAATGGGAGAAGTGGAGTATGCACAGTATATCCATGGAAATCACACCTGCCACTGCAATGGTACCCAATCCTGTCACAGGGTACACATGACCTCACACTTTGCAGGATCATGTCTATGGAATGCACATCAGAATGGACGAGAACATATGCAGCTAGGGCTGCATGTCCACCACAAAGTAATTGTAATACAAAGCAACATGTTAAGATTTTCAACTGGCTATTGTGTTCAATATATGAAATGTTAGGAAGGTAGGCAGCGTGTGTCAATCACAGTATGTAGCAAAGATGTATGCATGTCAGACACATGTGTAGTCCACGCACAAGTCATCCATATACTCAAGATCAACATATGGAGACATTGGTTGCATAACAGTTGCCAAATTTGCAAGCATCAGCCACCAACAACAATCCCTGAGCTGTGAATTTCGCATGAAATGAGATGCTCTGTAAGACAACTACACACAGCACATAAGTGAACACAAATCACAATCATATACATGAACTTGCATAGTACTGACTGCCATACATATGTGGATACACTGTTGTCACACATACAGACATATGCATGACGTGTATACATTTGCATGCTACTGATTCTGTAACACACACTTTGGTGTAACACAACAATAACACACAAATCACATTGAACAATGGACTACCACATGTGGCCATACACAAAGGGGGTCATTCTAAGTTTGGCGGGCGGCGGTTGCCGCCTGCCAAACTTACACCACCAAATGACCGCTCCGCGGTCAAAAGACCGCGGGGGCCATTCAGACTTTCCCGCTGGGCCGCCAAGAGAGCGCCCGCCGGCCCAGCGGGAAAGGCCCTGCAACACAGAAGCCGGCTCCGAATGGAGCCGGCGGTGTTGCAGGGGTGCGACGGGTGCAGTTGCACCCGTCGCTATACAGACAGTGAAAATCATGCTGGGACCCTGTTAGGGGGCCCCTGCACTGCCCATGCCAGGGGCCCCAGGACACCCATTCCCGCCATCCTGTTTCTGGCGGTGAACCGGGAAGGGGGTCAGAATCCCCGTGGCGGCGCTGCTTGCATGGAGGATTCTCCCAGCCGGGGCTAATCCGGCGGGAAACCGCCGGACCCGGCTGGGCGACCGCGGCTTTACAGCCGCGGTCGGAATACCTCATGAAGCACCGCCAGCCTGTTGGCGGTGCTTCCGTGGACAGCCACCCTGGCGGTCTATGACCGCCAGGGTTGGAATGAGGGCCAAAATGCCATACTGCAGCCCAGCACATACAATTATTATGTTGATACAGGGTGCATACATCAACAAATCTCAAAATCACGCAATCACAATTAGAGTAAAAAAGAAGACGCAAATGCGTCAGAAATATCTGCAAATGCAAACTACATGATCAATGGGACCTTAGCGTATTTTCCACCTTCGAACTCCTCACAATGCTGATTTACTGTTAAATCGATGCATAAAGGTTATGCGTCAATATAAATAGACGCAGGTAAGTAATGTGTCAGAAATACCCACGCAAATATCAGATGCATCAAAAAATTCACGCATAACAGAAAACGTGACACAAGGGAACAGGAAGTGATGTAATAGGATATCCTGTTTACAGGCATGGTACAGTGGGTGTACATTTACTTTCTCTTTCTCTTTTGGCTGTGTGGTTGTGTTTTGGAGTTGGTGGTGTCTTCTTGCGATTTCGTCTATCTAGTGCTGTCCCTCCTGTCGTGTATACCATTGTATTTTATTTTCATTTGTCCCAGTGTCTGTGATTTTGATGTGTTCAGGGTATTTTACATTGTACTTTTGCTGTCGGATGTCTGTTTGGGTTAGATCTTTAGATAGATTAGTTGGGATATAGAATTTTTGGGTGTTAAGTTTCCTTTCATTACTCTTTTTTTCCATTGTACTGTCTAACATTTATTTCTACCTGTATCCCAGTGCAATGTCTTCCAAGGGAGGCTGACCAGATTTGGGAGGAGGTGCTGGGAGGCTTTATTTGGCTGGTAGCCCACTACCTCCCATTGATGCTAGAGATGGGTGGCCGTGTGATCCAGGGCTAACGTTCGGAGGCATGGCTGCTGCGTTGGGATAAGGTGTTCCACCACCCAAAGAGGGTGTACCACACCAGTGGCAATGACCATCAGCCGAAGCATTGCTGGACTAACTTTGTGGGCAGGGAGCAGGATCTTCTCGACCATCTTGGTGTGGTGATTGGTGGGCCTGTTGGTGAGTACCCATTGGCTAACTAATTACTGTTCACTGTACTTGAATGCCAGTAGCAGGTGTGTTGGCGTGCTGCATGCAAAGCATGTGGACAGGTCTCATGCAACCAGAATGGAGTGTCACTGTGCTAGTATAGACATGGGCTTCACATATCCTAACATTTATCCAATGCAAGTCAGAAGTTTGGATAGTTATGCACATGCATCACTAAGTCACACATTTCATGGGTCATGGCACCATCTGTGCCCCAGCATTGTGTCATGTATGATAAGATTAAACACTGCCAGCATACCATTTGTGAGTGGATTGTGATAACTAAGTACAACAATCCATTTATGGTGTAATATTGTCAGAGTTTCACATACATCAGCCCTGCCATTATGTTTACAAAGGGGGAATACCCCTCCTGAGGGAGCACTGGCAATGGGCCATTTGATGCCATCAGCCAATTGTGACACATCAGTCATGGATTATACAGTGCATGTGAATTGCAGACTAACTATTTAGCCACTTGCCCTCCCCAAAGTGCCTCTGTGTTCCTTGCAGGACAAGTCAGAATACCTGAATCAGTTGTCTTGTAGAGCACAAGGGTCGTGTCATTTATCTGTCACCCAACTTCCTCTCATTCCATGGAGTTCCATCTTCTACAGTTTGGCCACACATGGTTGTTGCAGGTTGTAGCACTACATGAGTCTCAGGCCCAGTGTAAGAGTTAGAATGTATGTCTCCCATACAGCAGAGTGACAGTCTTATTGTGAGTATGCAGTGGTGTGTCTGTTGCACTGTCCACAATCTGGATGAATACTTCACTCTTCTGAAATAGTAAATACTGCCATATGGTGTTGACTACTAGTAACAGTGATGTGATACTTACCATGGTTTTCCATCCATATATTTTAGGTGGACCTGCCCCCTACACCTACACTATAGGTGAAGTGGCAAGATTTGAGGACCCAGAGGTATCGAGTAAGTGTGATTTTGTCTGTCCTGTGCAGTGTTGAAGTGTTTAGTGTGAGTGAGTCATGAGTTCAGCACCCAATGCTAGGAGTGATGAGCTGTAAAATGAGCATGGCGCTTTGGAATGGCGTTAGCAGGCGTTAAACATTTTGACGCACAACTGCGTTGGCGCAGTTGTGCGTCAAAAAGTATAAATATGGCCCAAAGTACCTTGTTTGCGTGCAAAATCTCCGCAAAGAACCGCCGAGGAGGAGATGCGTGGAAACAAAGGGGGTGTGCATCGATTTCTCGGGCCGCACACAGCGATGCATCATTTAGTTTTCATGCAGGGATGGCTGTACGTCGATTTCCGGTGCTCGTCGTGGATCCTCTTCGGGTTGCAGGTTTTTCAGACGCCCCGGGTATGATGCATGGATTTCCTGCTCTGCCAGGAGGATGTCACAGGACCTGCATTGATCCAGTGGGCGTTGCTTCGAATTTTCTACCGCACAGCAGGCGCTGCGTCGATTCCTTTCTGGAAGCCGGTCTGCATTGTTCCGGCTCGGCAGTGCCTCGATCCAGTGAGCCATGCTTCGAATTTCCAGTTGCTACGCTGGCACTGCGTCGATCTTCTCGTTGTAAAGTCGGGCCTGCGTCATTACGGTTTGGCGTGTGGCGAAATTTTCACCGCAGTGCAGGCTGTGCGTGGTTTCTGGCAGGCTGTACATCGAATTTCACCGCACAAGGAGTCCTTCTTGTAGAGATGAAGTATTTTTGGTCCTGAGACTTCAGGGAACAGGAGGCAAGCTCCATCCAAGCCCTTGGAGAGCACTTCTTCACCTCAGCCAGAGAGCAGCAAGGCAGCAGGGCAACAGCAAGGCAGCAGTCCTTCACAGAAAGCAGACATGTGAGTCCTTTGGGCAGCCAGGCAGTACTTCTTGGCAGGATACAAGTTCTGGTTCAAGTTTCTTCTCCAGGAAGTGTCTGAGTTGGTAGGGGCAGAGGCCCTGTTTAAATACCCAAATATGCCTTTGAAGTGGGGGAGACTTCAAAGAGTGGCTTAAAAGGGCACAAGGTCCCCTTGCAGTTCAATCCTGTCTGCCAGGGTCCTAGTAGGGGGTGTGGCAATCCTTTGTGTGAGGACAGACTACTGTCCTTTGACATGCAAGTGTCAGGCCCTCCACCCTCCCAGCTCAGGAAGACCCATTCAAAATGCAGATGTATGCAAGTAAGGCTGAGTATCCTGTGTTTGGGGTGTGTCTAAGTGAATGCACAAGGGAGCTGTCAACTAAACCCAGCCAGATGTGGATTGTAAGGCACAGAAAGATTTAAGTGCAGAGAAATGCTCACTTTCTAGAAGTGGCATTTCTAAAATAGTAATATTGAATACAACTTCACCAGTCAGCCGGATTTTGTATCACCATTCTGGCCATACTACATATGACCTTCCTACTCCTTTCAGATCAGCTGCTGCCACTCAAACAATGTATGAGTGCAGCCCCAATGTTAGCCTATGAAGGGAGCAGGCCTCACAGCAGTGTAAAAATGAATTTAGGAGTTTTACACTACCAGGACATGTAAACTACATAGGTACAGATCCTGCCTTTTGCCTACAAAGCACCCTACCCTATGGGTTACCTAGGGCATACCTTAGGGGTGTATTATATGTAGAAAAAGAGGAGTTTTAGGCTAGGCAAGTACTTTTAAATGCCAAGTCGAATTGGAAGTGGAACTGCATACACAGGCCTTGCAATGGCAGGACTCAGCAAGGTTAAGGGGCTACTTAAGTGGGTGGCACAATCAGTGCTGCAGGCCCACGAGTAGCATTTAATCTACAGGCCCTGGGCACATATAGTGCACTCTACTAGGGATTTATAAGTAAATTAAATAGTCCAATTGGGTATGATCCGATGTTTCCATGTTTAAAGGGAGATAGCATATGCACTTTAGCACTGGATAGCAGTGGTGAAGTGCGCAGAGTCTTAAAACCAGCAAAAACAGTATCTAAAGAGTGGAGGGAGGGAGGCAAAAAGATAGAGGCTCTCAGGTCTAACATGTGTCCCTCCCCAGCTGAAAGTAGGGAGAGATACCCAACCTCCTGGGCGCTCTCATCGCTAAGGCGGAAGTGTCTGGAGAGACCATCAGCGTTGGCGTGGTCAATCCCAGGGCGATGCTCCACCATAAAGTCCACACCCTGTAGGGAAATAGACCAACTCAAGAGTTTAGGATTCTCACCCCTCATCTGCATGAGCCATCTGAGGGGCCTGTGGTCGGTCTGAACCTGGAAGTGAGTCCCAAACAGGTATGGTCTCAGCTTCGTCAGTGCCCAGACCACAACAAATCCTTCTCTTTCAATAGCACTCCACCTCTGTTCCCGTGGTAATAGTCTTCTGCTAATAAAGACTACTGATTGGTCTGAGCCCTTCTCATTTAGCTGTGCTAGAACAGCCCCTATTCCATGTTCTGTCTTCACAATAAATTCCTGGGAGTAATCAGGGGCCTTGAGCATGGGGGCCGTGCACAATGCTTCCTTCAGGGAGTCAAAGGCTTTCTGACAAGACTCTTTCCAATTCACCAACCTAGGTTGCTTTTTGGAAGTAAATTCTTTCAAGGGTGACACAATGGTACCACAGCCCTTGACGAACCTACGGTAGTATCCAGTGAGGCCTAAAAAGGCTCTCACTTCGGTCTGTGTTCTAGTTGGTGGCCAGGCCTTGATAGTTTCAATCTTGGCCTGGAGTGGCTGCACCTTGCCACCACCTACTAGGTGTCCCAAGTACACCACGGAACCCTGTGCAATCTGGTACTTACTAGCCTTGATTGTCAGTCCTGCCAGTTGAAGAGCCTGAAGCAGCTCCTTGAGGTGGAGCAGGTGTTCCTCCCAGCTGGAAATATAGAAAGCTATGTCATCTAGGTAGGCTGCACAGTAGGCATCCTTGCCAGCTATGACCCCGTTAACCAACCATTGGAAGGTAGAGGGGCATTTTTCAACCCAAAGGGCATCACCCAGAACTGGTAATGGACATCAGGTGTGAAAAATTCAGTTCTCTCTTTACCCCCCTCAGTCAAGGCGATCTGTCAGTACCCCGATGTGAGATCAAAAGTACTCAAGAACTTGGCAGCGCCTAGCCTGTCGACGAGCTCATCAGCTCGGAGGAGGGGGTGAGCGTCAGTCCGTGTGACTGAGTTAAAACCCCGGTAGTCCACACAGAACCGGAGTTGGCACCGGGGGCAGCAGGCTTAGGTACCAGCACCACAGGGCTGGCCCAGGGACTGTTGGACTTCTCAATAACCCCTAAGGTCAACATCTTGGAGACCTCCTCCTTGATGCTGGCCTTCACCTTATCTGACAACCTGTAAATTTTGTCCTTTACAGGGGACTGTTTCCCGTGTCAATGTCATGGACAAACAGATGGGTGAGTCCAGGATTGATGGAAAACAGGGAAGAAAACTGCTCCAACAGCTCATAACAGTCTCCTCTCTGATCTAGAGTCAACGAGTCAGAGAGATTGACACCTTCCACTGACCCATCACCTTCTTTAGCAGAGAGAAGGTTGGGGAGAGGTTCACTCTCCTCTTCCATGCCCTCATCTGTCACAAGGAGCATATTGATCTCAGACCTCTCAAAATGAGGTCTGAATCTGTTATGATGGAGAGCCCTTTGAGGGTGCCTAGGGGCCTTGAGGTCCACTATGTAAGTGGCCTCCCTCATCCACTCCTTGATCTCAAATGGGCCAGACCAGCGGTCCTGGAGAGCCCTAGGCTCTGCTGGCTCCATTACCCAAACCTTGTCTCCAGGTGAGAACTCAACCAGTGTGGCCTTCTGGTCATACCACTCCTTCATCACCTTTTGACTGGCCTCAAGGTTACTCTTGGACTGCTTCCAAAGGTTTTGGTTTTGGTTCTAAAGGGCCAGCATGTAGCTCACCACATCCTGTGGAGGTGTCTTGGGAGCTTTCTCCCAGCCCTCCTTGACTATGCTTAGCAGTCCCCTGACAGGGTGACCATAGAGAAGCTCAAACGGGCTGAATCCCACCCCTTTCTGGGGCACCTCTCTATAAGCAAACAACAGGCATGGCAAAAGGATGTCCCACTTACGCCTCATGGCCTCAGGTAGGCCAGTGATCATGCCCTTAAGGGTCTTGTTGAATCTCTCAACAAGCCCTTTGGATTGAGGATGATAAGGGGTGGTAAACTGGTAGGTCACCCCACACTCATCCCACATGGACTTCATGTTACACAGACATGAAGTTTGTGAATGTGTCAGACACATCTTCCTTAGGGAAACAAACATGGGTGAATAGTCCCATCAAGGCTTTGGTCACCAACAGTGCAGTCACGGTTTTTGGAGGGATTGCCTCTGGATAGCGGGTGGCATGGTCCACCAAAACCAGAATAAACCTGTTGCCCAAGGCAGTTTTGGGGTTCAAGCGACCAAAGGGGGTGCCAACGACATGGAGTTGGATCAGGGGGGCTTTAAGCCTTTTCCCTGTCTTCCCACTAGCCTGGCAGGTGGGGCGGGCCCTGCAGAAGTTATCTGAGGCTACCTGCATTCTAGGACAATGGAAATGGGTGACAAGCCTGTTAAAAGTCTTGTCTTGGCCCAGATGTCCTTCCAGGGGAATGGCGTGAGCCAGACCCAGTAGGAAGGCCTGGTAACACAGGGGGACCACCAGCACACATGCTGCCCCAGGGCCCAGAACCTTAGGCTCACTGTAAAGAAGATCATTCTCCCAGTAGCGATGGTGATCGCCGGAGGCTTCACCAGCTGCTTGGGCGGCAGCCTGTCGTCTCAGACCCTCAAGGGTGGGGCATTGTTTCTGCGCCTTGCAGAATTCTGCCCTGGTTGGCCCACCCTCTACTTGCCAGCCAACAAGTTCAGGCAGGTTGCCCAGGTCAGCTATGTCCTCTCCAGTTGGCCCAGGGGCCTCCTTCTCCTCAGGGGCCCCGTCCACCACCATGGGAACATCTGAGGCGGGTTCCCCGCACCTCTTGCCCTTCCACTTTGCAGCTGTCTGGGCCATTGTTCTAGGCTCCATACGCGCTTGACTGCCTTCCCGGGCAGCCATGGACCTTATGGTCATGCAGACCCACTCAGGCAAATCTCTAGGTGGGATCTGAGCTCTACCTCCTTCCAGGCAGTATGCTCAAGATCATTGCCTAACAGACAATCTACAGGCATGGTAGTACTCACAGCTACTTTCAGAGTACCAGAGACCCCCCCCCAATCAAAGGGAACCAGAGCCACTGGTAGGTGACTCTCACGATTGTCAACGACTATGACCTGGTGGGATGTATTAGGGACTATCTGCTCTGCTAACACCAACAGACTCTTGACAGTAGTCATACTGACTACTATGTCAAGCAGAGCCTCTACCATTTGCCCATCAATGGTGACCCACTGCCTATACTGTGAAGCATTTGCAGGCATCTGGGCTTTAGGCACCATCTCTCTATTGCCCAGGGATACTAGGGACACATAGGTCTGCCCCCCAAAGCTAACTGGGACTATCCCCCCCCAAGCGCTACACTAGCCAACCCAGGTGTCTGTCCAGTGATGGACTGTGTTCTCTTGGAACACTGTGAGTTGCCCTTAGAGTGTCCATGCTGGTAGCACATAAACATTTGACAGTCGTCCTTAGAGTGTCCATGCTCGTAGCACATAAGTATTTGGGGATGAACTTCCCTAACTTCTTATCAGAGAACCCTGGTCTCTTCCCAAATCTAGAAAAGGAATGGTTACCACCCCCTTGGGAATTGTTCTAAGGGGCTTTTGAGAGTTCCTTATCTTTAAGTTTATCTCCCCCCTCTTTCTTCTGCTCGGAACCCTGACCACCTTTGTGGGTGTTCCCCAGATGCCTTCTTGGACACTCTGGTGCTAACCCAGAGGTCCGCCTCCTCAGCAAGCTTCCTGGGATCAGTCAGCTTACTATCTACCAAATGCTGGCACAACTCTGTAAAAGAAATACTGAGCATATGCTCTCTCAGAATCAATTCATAAAACCCTTTGTAATCATCTACTTTGCTGCCCGCACCCATCCATTCAGTGCCTTATTGGAGAAATCAAAACAATCTACCCAGGTTTGTGCAAATGTTTAGTGCTGTCCCTAAACCTCTGATGGTATTTCCCAGGGGTCAGCCCAAACTTGGCCAGTAAAGCCGCTTTTATGGGTGCATAGACATTCTGATCAGGTGGAGCTAGTGTAAGGAGTGTGTCCCTCCCCATTGCTGGTACATAAAACCACAAGGCCGCCCCCCCATTGCTCCTCAGAGGTCACATGGGCCCTTAGTGCAAATTCAGAGCAGCCAACCACTTACCAATGTCATCGCCCACCACAAAACGTGGCACCACATTCTTGGGTACACAAACCTTTTTCTCCCCAACAGGTCCTGCATGTATACTGCCACCATCACTGCTGGACTCAGAATGTCTCGTCTTGATCTCCAGCTCCTTCAGACTCAGTTCATGAGCCAATAAAAGTTTCTTCTCAGCCAAGGCTCTCTCAGCTGCAACCTGCTTGGCTGCTCTCTCAGCTTCAGCCTGTTTGGCTTCTCTCTCTGCCCTCCTTTCCTCCTGTTGAGCTTCAATTTTCAGCCTTGCCATTTGCAATTGAAATTCCCTCTCCTCTCTCCTTTCCTCTGCGGTCAGGCCCTGATCAGAGACACTGCTTTCTGGTTTGGCAGGGGGCACAATTGCAGTGGTAACTTCATCCACTGATGGCCATCCTCTGGACCCTCCTCCTCAACATTCTCATCTGAATGGGCTTCTGCCCAGGCCCTCAGTGTCATTTGGAATTCCTCCTTTCTGGAGGCTTTCGGGGTAGGTATACCCATATCCCTGCAGAACGCCCTTAGCTGTTTAACAGTGTAGGTCTCCAGCATGGCCAGATCAAAATCTTCATCTCCTGCTTGAGACCCAACCAGAGACATGTTGAATGAGGATTTTAGTCAAAAAATTGTAAGGTAAAATGAAATTGCAAAAAGAGATAAAAAATCAAGTTAACCTTTAACTGTGGGTAGGTAGTGAAATACTTAGCTACTGTATGTCACTGAACAAATACAAGTCCTATCCTCACCTCTGATCACCAATGTTAGAAATGGGGTCTTTGGTTGGCAGTCATGTTACCCTCTGTCCAAGCAAGGACCCTCACTCTAGTCAGGGTAAGTCCATATCTGCAACCACTGAGGTGTTTGTGGCCCCCTCTACCTCCCACTACCACCATCAAGGTAAAGGAGGCAACACACACATCGGAGGCTGAAGATGTGGAACAGATCATCTTCACCCGTAGGAGTTCCCGGCAGCACCAGCCCATGCCACATGGGCAGTGTTTTCCTAAGTCCTGTGCTTGACATACTGCCAGTGTTGGCACTCTGACAGATATGCAATCCACCTCAACACACTGTTGACCTCTCTGCTATAGAATGCTACTGTCCCTAACCTTCCATTTGGCAATTTATGTACTCCTGCACTGAAAGACACTTTACCCAAACATGTGTTGTGACATGTCCCTCAACCCTGGACTTGTGTTGTGTCCCAATTGGATAGATTTCACAAATGGGGTCAGAGACCTGGACATTGTATATACTTTGCACTGTTATACTTGTAAATAAACACCACCTACACAACCAGCATGTTTATGTGTGTTGTGACACTTCTACTAGTGTTTGTGATGTGTGTAACATGTCTCAAGTCACAGAGTGTTAGTACAAAAGTGCATGTATATGTGGGCACATATCTATGCACATGGAACCTACATGTTCTACATTGATGTTGGCCTCATCCCCTACAATCAAATCACTGAATATGTGATATATTCTGAAAACATTTATGCTACACCCACTATATACTGCAAGAATGGGTGTGAAACAGTCATTGGGTAATTTCGTCAGCTGGTAGTACCACTAGTACACATTGGTGTGAAACAGAGGGACTCAAACTCATACGTTATTGCAATGGTCAGTTTAGCAGGATGGGAATGATATGTGCACTGTACACCCATGGGAAGACCCTGAGACCGAAACATATGACACATGAAGTAAGGGAGTACCCAATAACATTTATTATGATAAATAAATCAATTAAACAATAATAATTAACACCTATCCTAATCTAACCTATCCTAACTATACATAACCCACAACAAACTCCTCTATGCTACACTTACCTTACACATTTAACTACACACTCTAAACATTTGCACGCCCACCCCCTTATATCACAGGACACATGCAGGACAACATATTCTAAACTACACATTTACTAACTATGGACAAACAAATATTTTTTTTGTATTTTTTATTAATTTTACTTTTATTTTTTTTACAAACATATAAAAGCCCCAACATCAACAAACATACCCACCCACCCACATAGTAAAATATAAAAAGTAGTAAACCCACCCCCAAACCTACTTATCCTAACTAACCAACTAACCTATCTATTCTAACCTACAACTAACCCCTTAACACCCAGAAAAAAAGAGTAGAAAAAGAGGAGGGAGGGGAATCAATTTGGGAGGAGTGACATAATGTCATTCAGAGGTTGGCCCTTTTAAGTATTTTTTTTAATATTCATGAGGGCCTTGCTACTCTTGGCCACCTCCTGCTCAATGGAGTCAAACGTTTGGAGAACCAGTTATACATCCCTCTGAAGATCTTTTATGGCACTCATGTCAATGGACACTGATGTGAGTGGCTGTGTCATGCTATTTGTGGGTGCAGCAGCTGGAGCAATGGTGACGGCAGATGTGGGCCCGTGCACAGCAGATGTGCTTGGTCCGGTCTGTGTGGGCAATGTGGATCCCCCTTGGCTGAATGCCCGCCACTCACCAGTGGATCACTCCGAGCAATAGCAACATGCCATCTTCCTGAACCCAGATTCCACTACCAAAATATGCCTATAGCGCACTGCCCTCTTCTGAAATGCGTGGAGTTGGTTCTCATTCATGTTGGCAGCTGTAAAAATGAGACAGGCAACCATCAGTGTCAGCATTGTGTGGAATATCTACAGTAAATCAGCTTACTATCAACATCGAATAGCACATGCACTCTGTTAGACCTGACAGCCTTAGGGTGGTCACCCCTAACTTTTTGCCTGACTCCATCCATTTTTTAGATACTGTTTTTGCTGGTTTTAGACTCTGTGCACTTTACTACTGCTATCCAGTGCTAAAGTGCATATGCTCTCTCCCTTTAAACATGGTAACATTGGATCATACCCAATTGGACTATTTAATTTACTCATAAATCCCTAGTAGAGTGCACTATATGTGCCCAGGGCCTGTAGATTAAATGCTACTAGTGAGCCTGCAGCACTGATTGTGTCACCCACTCAAGTAGCCCCTTAACCTTGTCTCAGGCCTACCATTGCAAGGCCTGTGTGTGCAGTTCCACTGCCAATTTGACTTGGCATTTAAAAGTACTTGCCAAGCCTAAAACTCCCCTTTTTCTACATATAAGATACCCCTAAGGTATTCCGTAGGTAACCCATAGGGCAGGGTGCTGTGTAGGCAAAAGGCAGGACATGTACCTGTGTAATTTATATGTCCTGGTAGTGTAAAACTCCTAAATTCGTTTTTACACTGCTGTGAGCCTCCTCCCTTCATAGGCTAACATTGGGGCTGCCCTCATACATTGTTTGAGTGGTAGCTGCTGATCCGAAACGAGTAGGAAGGTCATATTTACTATGGCCAGAATGGTGATACAACATCCTGCTGACTGGTCAAGTTGGATTTAATATTACTATTTTAGAAATACCACTTTTAGAAAGTGAGCATTTCTCTGCACTTAAATCTTTTCTGTGCCTTACAATCCACGCCTGGCTGGGTTTAGTTGACAGCCCCCTTGTGCATTCACTCAGACACACCCCAAACACAGGATACTCATCCTCACTTGTATACATTTGCATTTTGAATGGGTCTTCCTGGGCTGGGGGAGTGGAGGGGCCTGACACTTGCATGTCAAAGGGCAGTAGCCTGTCCTCACACAAAAGACTGCCACACCCCCTACTAGGACCCTGGCAAACAGGATTGAACTGAAAGGGGACCTTGTGCACTTCTAAGCCACTCTTTAAAGTCTACCCCACTTCAAAGGAACATTTAGGTATTTGAACAGGGCCTCTGCCCCTACCAACTCAGACACTTCCTGGAGAAGAAACTTGAACCAGAACTTGTATCCTGCCAAGAAGAACTGCCTGGCTGCCCAAAGGACTCACCTGTCTGCTTTCTGTGAAGGGCTGCTGCCTTGCTGTTGCCCTGCTGCCTTGCTGCTCTCTGGCTGAGGTGAAGAAGTGCTCTCCAAGGGCTTGGATAGAGCTTGCCTCCTGTTCCCTGAAGTCTCAGGACCAAAAAGACTTCATCTCTACAAGAAGGACTCCTTGTGCGGCAAAATTTGACGCACTGCCTGCCAGAAACGATGCACAGCCTGCACCGCAGTGAAAATTTCACTGCATGCCAAACTGGAACAATGCAGCCCGACTTTGCAACAAGAAGATCAATGCAGTGCCAGCGTAGTGACCGTAAATTTGAGGCACGGCCCACTGGATCGACGCATAGCCAAGCCAGAACGACGCAGACCGACTTCCAGAGAGGAATTGATGCAGCGCCTGCCGTGCGGGCGAAAATTTGACGCAATGCCCACCGTATCGATGCAGCTCCTGTGACTTCATCCTGCCAGCGCAGGAAATCTACACATTGTTCGCTGGGCGTCTGAAAACCCCGCAACCCGAAAAGGATCCACGTCCGAGCGCCGGAAATCAACACACAGCCGTCCCTGCGTGAAAACTAAATGACGCATTACTGCGTGCGGCCTGAGAAATCAACGCACACCCCCTTTGTTTCCACGCACCTCCTCCTCTGCAGTTCTTTGCAAAGATTTTGCACGCGAACAAGGTACTTCGTGCTTGAAAGAGACTTTGTTTGCTTTTAAAATACTTAAGACACTTAGGCCCTCATTCTGACCTTGGCGGTCGGCGGAGAGACGGCGGTCGGACCGCGAACAGACCGGCGGTATTAAAAATGGCATTCTGACCGCGGCGGTCACCGCCGCGACCGACCGCCACTTCCCCACTCCGACAGCCACGGCGGTCATGACCGACGGGCTGGAGTCTGCGCACTCCGGTCCGGCGGTCGACCCAAGACCGCCAACGGTATCATGACCCTGCTTACCGCCGCGGTTTCTGGCGGTCGGGAACCGCCATGCGAACCATGGCGGTAGGCACTATCGGGGCCAGGGAATTCCTTCCCTGGCACTGATAGGGGTCTCCCCCACCCCCCACTGCCCCCCTGAGTCCTCCCCCCACACCCTCCACCCCCCTGCCACCCCCCAGAGGTGGTACGAACCCCCTCCCCACCCCCACCCCGACATGCACATACACGCACCCCGACATGCACACACCCCCTACATGCACATATACACACCCCCTACACACACACATACACAACAGGGACACATACCCGCACACATACATGCCGACATGCGCACCCGCTGAACTACACACATTGCCCATAGGCACAGCAGCACTCCCCGCCCGCATGCACGCACTCACACACCCCCTCTACACACTCCCACGCACACCCCCATGCACGCACACATCACACAACACCCCCCCCACCCCCTCCCCTCACGGACGATCAACTTACCTTGTGCGTTGGTCCTCCGGGAGGTGACAGGAGCCATGGGGAGGTGACCGCCAACAGAAGACTGCCAACAGAAGACCGCCACACAGAAATGTGGGTCGTAATTCTGTGGGCGGTGTTCTGCTGGCGTGGCGGTGGAGGTTGACCAGTCTCCACTTTCCCGCCGACCGCCAGTGTGGCTGCTGGCGGTTTTCCGGCGGAACGCTCCCAGCGGTCAGAATGCGCACAGCGGCATACCGCCGCGGTCGGCGGTCTTCACCGCAGCGGTAACTCGGCGGTCTTGCGAAAAGACCGCCAAGGTCAGAATGAGGGCCTTTATATCACTTTTACAATGATATCTGAACATATACTTATTGCATTTTAATCGTTTTGACCTACATTTATCCAGATAAATATTATATATTTTTCTAAACACTGTGTGGTGTATTTTTGTGGGGCTATCTGGTGTCATTATATGATTTATTGCACAAATACTGTACACATTGCCTTCTAAGTTAAGCCTGACTGCTCAGTCTCAAGCTACCAGAGTGTGGCACTACATATGGCATCACTTCAGTAAAGAGGAGCTGCTGGTTTTTCAGTATAGCTGCAACATCCATGTGGTAGGCAGCCATGTCTGCCCTGAGGGAGACCAATTCCCGGTGCCTGGAATCCTAATTGTCCTCAGGCACACTGCTGCCAATTTGGGAGGGCAGTTGTTGTGGCCTATCCCTCATGGCAGCAGCTATGTCCCTCAGACACTCTTGGACTTCACGAATTGGGGAGTGTGTGCGTCGGTTGGCTGCAGTCTGTTCTGTTGCAGTAACCGTGCACGTCTGCATCCCCTCAAGGCTGGCTGCCATTGTTTGCATCCCCACCCGCACCCCCTTGGCCAGCTCCCGCTTGACTCCCACCACTGTCCTCTCGAAGCTGGTGCCTGTGTCCTCGGAGTCCTCTGCTGTGTCCGTGCTGGCAGGTCGTACTCTTGGGGTGCTAAATGAGGCTTGTGGGATGCCTGCTAATTCAATTCTCCTCCTTGCCACTGGAGGTGGTGTCTGCATGTTAAGAAGTACTTCTTGGAGGGTCTCTTGGCTGATAGGTGCCAGCTGGTCATCCAGATCATCAGGGTACTCCAGGACAGACAGATCTGCAGGAGAGCCATCACCATCTGCAATGAGATGGTGTAAAAACAGTCTATCTGTGTTATGGCAGTTGACAAGCCACATCACTGACTTGATAATTGCGGCTAATTGTCATTATAGGTCCATAATGATGTTGAAGTGGTGCAGCATGGTGTTCTGCCATAATAATCAGCGCCACACTGCTTCACCTTGGTGACACAAGATTGCACTGTATGCATGTGATTATGTGGCACCCCTGTGTTGTCCCCCATACTGGTTCAAGATTCAGCTGCCAGCGTAATTGTAGGCATCCTTGCACCATTGTGCAAGGATGTATGCGTTGAGGGGTGCAACTGTTAATGTGTGTGAAAGTGTCCCTTCATGCACATTAACAATCATCAATGGCACTCTGGCACTTCTGTGTGACCCGTAGAATCCAGCACACTCAGAAGAACCAAATCGTCATTTACATAGAATGGTTTATGTGCCTGGAGTTACACCTTCACAGTCTTAAACGATCATCTCTGCCATTTTGCTCTTCCTATGCATGCTGCAGATTGCAGCAGACATAGGAATTCAGAAATGAAGGAGTTACAAATGTATTCTCCTCATTGCACTCTTCTAATGCCACCTCTGAGGCTGGCATAATAAGTTTGGCCCTACCTCAAGTGTACAATATTCCATTCATCTGAGGCAGCATTGAAATATATTGTGTGTTCCTGTGGCACACTCACAGCCACACCCATTGTACCACCTTCCAACCATTGTCATGATCAGGTGCCTACGTATTTTCAAGGTGACATAATGCCATAAAAAGTGTACTAATGCTACCTTGTCAATACAGCGCAGTGCTTAGCGCCACTGGAGCATCACTGAAAGTGATGCTCCAGTTGTGCTAGGGGCCTATGATGCGCCCATTAGTTCCAATGGATTGTTCCAGTACATCATAGCTGCAGTCTACAGCCCTGTGCCCAACCTGCATGTCACATGAATGGAAGCCCATTTGCCACAATTATCTGCGTCATATCTTCTAAGTGTGTTGTCTATCCTTGACAGCCTCTTATCTTGTTCTACCCTCACTTTCCATCAATTTGCATGGTGTTGCCCTGCAATGTGTGTTGCTGTGCTCATGACACAGCACCACACATGACAATTTTCACCTGTCCCAGTCTTACAAGTTTCACATACACCCATGCTGTGCTGAGACCTTGTACCACCCCAGGGATGGCATAGTCGCCACACTGTGCTCTTGTTGCCATTGATGTCGCCTCATGTTGTGATTTGTGTTTGTGTGCTACTTTGCAAAGCACTCATGGACCTGGCAGAGTACTGTTTCTACTCCTGTCGGAGAAGGTTGTTTACCTTACTGAACACCTATGTCCTCCCCCTCAATGCAGCCTTCCTTGCACTATGATACATGAGTGCAGCATGGTGAAAGTACAGCTCATGTGACAAAAACTCAGGTTTGAGCCCAGGGATGGCCAATATGGGTATGAAGTTTCTGTTATGTACATCATTCTGTTTGTGACAGTGCCTGATGGTAAATGTTTCTATGGACTTTGCCAATTCTGGGGAGCTGTACTCAGGTCAGGGACTGAGGTAGGTTCATATTTCATGTGCAACAGTCCAAGGGGCACCTGACTGTCACTGTGTAATTGTTCACCGTAATTGTTCACCCCCTACAGCACAGGTGGTGGTGGCAAATGTTGTCAATGTGTAATGCCCCATGGGCCAATGGCCTGGAAATGGCAGGTTACCAGCAGCTGATGGACTGTGTTGGACTTTTGCTTATGCAGGGTCATCCCCAGTCTTTTTGCCTCCTGCCTCCTATTTTTTTCTAACCTGTTGCTGTTGGCTTTTCAACTCTGAGCACTTTACCACTGCTAACCAGTGCTAAAGTGCCTATGCTCTACGTGTAAAATGTGTACGTAATTGGTTCTCCATGATTGGCATATTTGTTTTACTGTTAAGTCCCTAGTAAAGTGCACTAGAGGTGCCCAGGGCCTGTAAATCAAATGTTACTAGTGGGCCTGCAGCACTGGTTGTGCCACCCACACAAGTAACCCTGTAATCATGTCTCAGACCTGCCACTGCAGTGTCTGTAAGTGTATTTTTACACTGTAAATTCGACTTGGCAAGTGTACCCACTTGCCAGGCCTAAACCTTCCCTTTTCTTACATGTAAGGCACCCCTAAGGTAGGCCCTAGGTAGCCCCAAGGGCAGGGTGCAGTGTATGGATAAGGTGGGACATTTAGTAATGTGGTTTATATGTCCTGACAGTGAAATACTGCCAATTTCGTTTTTCACTGTTGCAAGGCGTGTCTCTCTCATAGGATAACATGGGGGCTACCTTTAAATATGATTAAAGTGTAGATTCCCCTAGAGAGTAGATGGACATGTGGAGTTTGGGGTCCCTGAACTCACAATTTAAAAATACATCTTTTAGTAAAGTTGATTTTGAGATTGTGCGTTTGAAAATGCCACTTTTAGAAAGTGGGCATTTTCTTGCTTAAACCATTCTGTGACTCTGCCGTGTTTGTGGATTCCCTGTCTGGGTCAGTTTGACAGTTGGGTTGTTTTTCACCTCACACCAGACAGTGACACAAAGGGAGCTGGGGTGTAACCTGCATTTCCTGATTAGCCATCTCTGCTAGGAGGGAGGGGGTAGAGTGGTCACTCTCATCTGAAAGGACTGTGCCTGCCTCTGACAATGCCGGCTCCAACCCCCTGCTGTGTGTCTGATGCCTTGCCTGGGCAAGGCAGGATTTCACAAGTAGGTGTGAGTCCCCTTTGAAGAAAGGTGACTTCAAAGACTAAAATGGGTATAAGAAAGGCACCCAAATCTACAGACTTTAGAAACACTTCTGGAACCATGAGGAACCTCTGCCTGGAGAAGAGCTGATAGCTGAGGAAGAAGTGCTGCCCTGCCTGTGACTGTGCTTTGTGGAGCTTTCCTCCAGTGCTGCTTCTGCCAGAGTAAGAGGGCAAAGACTGGACTTTGTGTGCCTTCCATCTAGTGAAGAAATCTCCAAGGGCTTGAGTTAGAGCTTGCCTCCTGTTGTTTGAAGTCTCAGGGACAGCAAAGACTTCTCTCTGCCAGCACCTGGAGTCTCTGGAGAGACTCCTGCTCTGACAAGTGGTGCCCTACCCAGTCCCTGGGCCCTTGAAAGAAAAGCTGGTGGAAATCCAAGGAAATCGACTTTGGACGACTTCGGACCGACGGCGCTGCTGAATCCGGTAACGCTGCCTCCACCTGACGCCGTGACCTTCGCTGGAACGCGACGCTCTTCGCAGGCCCGACGCCGCAGCAGCCCCGCTGAAGTCCGCGACTCCGTGGAAGTCGCCGCACCACATCGTGACCGACGCCACTCGAAGTGCACGGATTCAACGTTTCGCACAGACGCCGCGATTCATGACTTCGCGCATCGGCTTGTTTTCACTCTTCACCAAAGGTACTGTACTTGGGGGTCTACACGACTCCGTGCCTGGTGCCGCTTGTGTCGGCTTGTTGGGAACGACCCCGTCACAATGCCGTGTTAACATCTCATCGAAGCATTTTTGTTTCTAAGCGCTATTTTTGAGTTTAATGTCTAAAAATTCATAACTTGACTTGTGTATGTCGGATTTTTGTCGTTTTGGTCTTGTTTTGTTTAGATAAATATTTCCTATTTTTCTAAACTGGTGTTGTGTCATTTTGTAGTGTTTTCATTAAGTTACTGTGTGTGTTGGTACAAATACTTTACACCTAGCGCTCTGAAGTTAAGCCTACTGCTCTGCCAAGCTACCAAGGGGGTAAGCAGGGGTTAGCTGAGGGTGATTCTCTTTTACCCTGACTAGAGTGAGGGTCCTTGCTTGAACAGGGGGTAACCTGACTGTCAACCAAAGACCCCATTTCTAACAGACTGGCTATGGCATCAGTCCTGTGAAACCAGACCTGGTATACGTTCAACACTACCCTACAGGTATATTTCCAAATTTCTTACAGCCTTTGCATGGCGGTTTAACCCCCATTAAATGGTTGTTGGTGAAGTGGTGTGGTGTGCCCCTGGGTGGCCCTGCGCAGCCCATGTACTTGGCATGGGCAGTGCAGGGTGTCCCATACCTTGGCTTTTGTCCTGTCCACTGCCTGATTTGCAGGGCTGGGAGCAGTGTGTCCTGTTACACTTATTGTCTAGTGTGTGCCCCACAGAGCTATCATGTGTAGACATATTACCAGCCACCATCCCAACGTGTGACTCATACTGCCAAGTGCAGTGGGTACACTGCACTGGCAGACTTACCAACACTGGGCTTGCCCATGCACCATCCCCCACCTGTTGATGTGGAATTAACCACCATTATGTTGAAGCCATACCCCAGGTGTTCTATGAGTGTGTTTATTTCCCAATTCCCATGTGTCTGAAATGGTTGTGTCCAAATAGTTGTGGGCTCTGCCTGTGACTGTTGTGACCTACTGTTAGCAATCTGTGGTACATAGTTTGTGTATTGGCACATTTCAGTTCAGCATCAATATGTGTGCTTGAACACAACTTCAGTTTAGTTGGTCTGGGTAGTGGCATGTTACCAATGATTCTAGTCCAGCCTCCTATTCCGCCAGCACCTGTTGGGTTAATTGTTCGATACACCCAGGGGACACCTTGACTGCATGATGTAGGGGTGACTGCCTCATGTAGATGTGTTGTCTAGGTGTAGTGGTGCTACCGGCACATGCCCGGGGACTGTTGGGACAGCTGTAATAACTAGTGTGCAGTGAGATGCAGCACACGTGCGTTTGGGTAATGAGGCAAAGCTGATACAATATGTTATAGCAAGGGAAGCCACTATGTAGGTGCCCCAAGAATGGTGTTGACTGACTACCTGGTCTCTGAGGACTTGGTTGTGTTAGTGGTGTTGATGTTACTACATGCAAGGGATTTAGTGATATCACAACCAGTGGCACAGTGATTATACATGCCATTCATCCCATGTGCAGCATTTGTACATGTGGCCTGGTGTTCTTAATATGTCCAGGTTGTGTATGTTTCAATGGTGCATGGCACTCCCAAGGCGCAGGTACATGGGTAAGCTAACGTGGCATGGTGCAAGTTGCTTAGTGTGCATTGTATCCCTCTGTGCTCCTTTGACATACATTATGGGGGTCATTCTAACCCTGGCGGTCCAAGACCGCCAGGGCTAAAATGACGGGGGCACCGCCAACAGGCATTCTGACCACGGCGGTTTGACCGCGGTCAGAAGTGGAAAACTGGCGGTCTCCCGCCGGTTTTCCGCTGCCCATTTGAATCCTCCATGGCTGCGCAGCTCGCTGCGCCGCCATGGGGATTCTGACAGCCCATACCGCCATCCTGTTCCTGGCGGTTCGCCCGCCAGGAACAGGATGGAGGTATGGGTTGTCGTGGGGCCCCTGGGGGCCCCTGCAGTGCCCATGCCAATGGCATGGGCACTGCAGGGGCCCCCGTAAGAGGGCCCCACAAAGAATTTCACTGTCTGCATTGCAGACAGTGAAATTCGCGACGGGTGCCACTGCACCCGTCGCACCTTCCCACTCCGCCGGCTCGTGGGAAGGTAGTTTTGCACTGGGCTGGCGGGCGGCCTTTTGGCGGTCGCCCGCCAGCCCAGTGCAAAACCCAGAATACCCTCAGCGGTCTTCCGACCGCGGAGCGGTATTTTGGAGGGGGAAGTCTGGCGGGCAGCCTCCGCCGCCCGCCAGACTTAGAATCACCCCCTATGTGTGTCCTAAGCATATATTTCCCCCATGCAACTTCCCCTGCATTTGTGGTGTTTCCTGGTATTCTGCACTGTCCTGTCCTTGTATCCCTATGACGATTCCTTCCAGGATGACCACTGCAACCATCTCCTCCATCTCATCCAAGTCCTCTTGTGGTGGTGGGCTCCCACCTCCAGTTTGCAGTGCTGCCTTCCTGTTCCATGCCATTTTTTCCTTGGTCCTTCTCTGGCAGTCATACCAGTGTTTCTTGCACTCAGTCACTGTTCTCCTGACCTCTGACACACTATTGACCTTATCCACAATCTGCTGCCAGATTGCCTCTCTTCTTCCAATTGACAATTTAGAGGTGACGAAGAGTTGATTTTGATGCTTCATCATCTCTCTCACCAGTATTTCGTGCTCCCCTGGATCTTGCCTGTGTCTCCCTAGGGTCTCTCCTGGCTTCTGGGATCCATTTTGGGGCTCCATTTGCATCTCTTTTTCGACGCGATTGCAGGCAAAAATGGTCCCTTTCCGCTTTGCGACGTGTTTCCATGTCGTAAACCGGATTAGAGTAAATTTTCCTCAGTTACCGTCATTATTCCTTACGACAAGGTGCAATGGTTAACGTAGGAAAAAATGACTCTAAACATTTTTTAGCGCAACCCAGCGTCTAAGTATAAATTTGACACCCGAGTGGTGTTAATCAGTGCTATTCTTTTTGACGCAAAAGTGCGTTAGAGTAGTTTTGCATTAAAAAGTATAAATCAGGGCCTAAATGCATAACAGTTGGTGAACATTTTGGGGCAGTTTTCTATTTGGAGAAGTGTGGACATGCTCAGTGTTTATAATTCTATGAATGCTCTCAGATTCCAGAACTTTCCTTCACAGAAATATAGATGTCAAGTTTTCAAAAACATTTAGGTTTGATAGGTTTCCCTAGGTGCTGGCTGAGTTAGAGGCCAAAGACCACAGTTAGGCACTTTGCAAAAAACATGTCAGTTTTCTTTGGGAAATGGTGATGTGTCCACTTTGTGTTTGGGGCATTTCAAGTAGGGTACCAATTTTATCGGGAGACTTAGGGGAACACTTGGTGGATGGAAGTTTGTGACTTCTCTCAGATTCCAGAACTTTGCAGCACCGAAATTTGAGGAAAAAGTGTTTTTTTTTTGCCAAATTTTGAGGTTTGCAAAGGATTCTGCATAACAGAACCTGGTGAGAGCCCCACAAGTCACCCCATTCTGGATTGCCCTAGGTGTATAGTTTTAAAAAATGCACAGGTTTGCTAGGTTTCCCTAGCTGCCGGCTGAGCTAGAGGCCAAAATTCACAGCTAGGCACTTTCCCAAAAACACGTCAGATTTCAATTTAAAAATGTGATGTGTTCATGTTGCGTTTCCTGTCGCAGGCAGTAGGCCTACCCTCACAAGTGAGATACTATTTTTATTGGGAGACTTGGGGGAATATAGAATAGAAGAATAAGAGTTATTGTCCCTTTTCTCTCACTACATTTTTTCCTTCCAAATGTAAGACAGTGTGTAAAAAAGAAGTATATTTGAGAAATGCCCTGTAATTCACACGCTAGTATGGGGACCCCGGAATTCAGAGATGTGCAAATAACCACTGCTTCGCAACACCTTATCTTGTGCCCATTTTGAAAATAAAAAGGGTTTCTTGATACTCAGTTTTGACTCTATATTCCACCAAATGAGTTGCAGTATACCCGGTATACAATAAAAACACATTTCAAGGTGCAGCTCATTTATTGGCTCTGGGTACCAAGGGTTTTTGATGAATCTACATGACCTATATATCCCCGCAACCAGAAGAGTCCAGAAGATGTAAGGACATATTGCTTTAAAAAATCTGCCATAGCTGGAAAAAGTTATAGAAGAAAATGTGGACCGAAATGGCTCTTTTTTCACCTCAATTCTAATATTTCTTTTATTTTAGCTGTAGCTTTATTTTCTACTAAAGAAAAGTTATAACTGGGACTAAGCAACAAACGGCAATCTGCTCAAACGCGTCATGCTGGGTGTAATGAATGTGGCTGAGAATCCGGAGAGTGCTCCTTTTTGGCTTTGAAGTGGAGCCTGTTTGGTTGCTATATTTCACATGCATGCTACTTGTAAGAAGGAAGCACCCATCCTAAAAGTGTTCGGCAATATTGATGACATTTGTGAAAGGATTTGATTGGTATTGCCAGAACTGCCGCAGCCCTGGAAACTCCTAAATGCCTGCTGTTTTTATAAGGACATGACTACATATTTTTGCGCCAGTCACTAGACTACCGCTTTCAGGTAGGGAGAGATATAAAATATGGGCAAGAGACAGCTGGATGAAAAGGCTCAGCTGATTTATTGTGCTGAGATATATTTGCTTGCTTTAATATTAACAGGAAAGATGAAAGATTACAGCTAAAAGCGAGCCAGTTATAATGTGATCAGCGATGTGCCCAGAACCATTTGGGTATTTAACTCTACTAAAGAAAAGTTATAACTGGGACTAAGCAACTAAAACTACATGTGGTCATGGGCGGCACTGCTAGCTGTGTGATTTATGGAGACATTTGAGTCCTTTTTTACTTACGAGTATAATGAAACAACAATGAAGGAAAACTATTTAAAGCACCTGTGAGTAAATGTCTATTTTTTACCGGCATTTGAGGAAGGCAATCTGCTGAAACACGTCATGTTGGGTGTAATGAATGTGGCTGAGAATCCGGAGAGTGCTCCTTTGTGGCTCTCAAGTGGAGCTTGTTTGGTTGCTTTATTTCACGTGCATGCCACTTGCACGAAGGAAGCACCCATCCCAAAAATGTTCGGCAATATTGGTGGCATTTGTGAAAGGATATATATATATATATATATATATATATATATATATATATATATATATATACATATATATATATATATATATATATGTATATACATATATATTTATTTTCAGGGTAAGCAGATGTAGAGTTAGGAATAGAAATTCTATATTTTTCTACAGTATATGCTCTTTCAATATTCTGTCAATATACTTGCACCATGATTTTCGGAGAGGGGGATCTTTATTTAGTAGTACAACCAGTATTGCACCTAGAGAGCACAGTTTTAATCTTAGTCATAGCTCAGGACCATGCCCCAACAAAAATATACTGCTGGCTCTGTGCCTGGGTCCATCCCTAAACACCCAATCTGTGGTCTGGGTATCAGCTGCTGTCCCCAAACCTTTAGAGAAGAACCCCTTCTCACAAAGACATGTAGCATAACATGGTACCATTTTAGGTTAGTCCCTAAGAGACTCTGATGCTATAAGAACACCTGTAATTACAACCAGTCATCTCTAGAGAGTATTTGCCATTTCAAAAAATCTATTGTTATTACAATTCAAGTCACAGGAACCGTAGCCATGATCTTCACCCCTAGAACATACAGTTCTACCAGCTCAGACCCAAAGTTTCAGCTGGGATTTGGTTAAAGGAGCCTTAGGGGGGTATCATTTTGATGTCCCACCTTACATAGGGTGGGGGCACAAAACTTTCTGTTGGGGGGGGCTACTCCTGCAGCTCTCCCTGTGCATTGGCTTGCTGTTGGTGGTGACCCATCATCCTGGGGCCACCATAAGTTGAGAACAGGCCAAAAACATGGTGCCTCGAAAGGCATTATGGGATGCTCCATCTGGAGCATGCATAATTTATTAGCGGATTTCCCTCTGTGCTGGGGAGATCTGCCTTGTGCCCAGGATAGATCGCCACCTCAGGGGTGCGTGGTCCCAACCGGACACCGTGCACATGAGATAAGATCCTCCTTAGGGAACGACACTGAGAGCTTACTCCTGCCAGCCCTACTGGCTCCTCGCATGGCCAGCACCTTCATGTACTGCTGCGGGAGCCAACTCAGCATTTTCTATCTGTCCACTCCTGTGAGCAGACGCGTTGGGTGGTTGTGGCTCTTCATCATCACTGGGGACGCACAGTGGCCCTCCCCAGCTCCATTCTTCCTCGGGACAACCTCCGGGCCCTGACCCACCCCAGAAGGCAAGATTGGAATCAGAAGCGGAGCCCCAAGCAGTTTGCTGCCGGGCCTCTCTGGAAGCCAAAGGTAACATACCTTCCCCCAGGGCTGTTTTAGGCCCTGTGGGCTGATCTCAATGATCTTGGTCTCGTTTCCTCCTGGTGGTAAGCCCTCACCACAAAGAGCACTTTCTTCAGGCCTCCTGGCCTAGACGGTCCCCCAACCTGTGTTGTGTCATTTTGTAGTGTTTTCAGTAAGTTACTGTGTGTTGGTACAAATTCTTTACACCTAGCACTCTGAAGTTAAGCCTACTGCTCGTGCCAAGCTACCAAGGGGGTAGGCAGGGGTTAGCTGAGGGTGATTCTCTTTTACCCTGACTAGAGTGAAGGTCCTTGCTTGGACAGGGGGTAACCTGATTGCCAACCAAAGACCCCATTTCTAACAATAGGGGACCAGATGCAGGCAGGATGTACTATCCCTGAGTTGTACCATGGCTTACTTACATTTACAAGGGGCTGCTTCCAGCACACACAAAAAAGCCAACACTAGTCTTGTGTCACAGTAAATTTATTTTTGCCTTGTCAGGGGAAGGAAATAACTTTCCAGAACCAGATGTATGGGTAGCCTAGAAAATTCCCCCACTTCAAAGGATGGCATCAAGTATACACTTGTGACCTCCTGAGGCACTCTTCTGTACATTCCTGGACCTGTGAACATTACAGAGGAAGGACTGCCTTGATCCCCACAGGACTGCCCTGCTGCTACCGGAGGACTGTCCTTCTGCTTGAGGCTTACCTTGCTGCCCAGAGGATTACCCTGCTACTTGAGGCCTGTCTTGTTCCTCAGAGGGCTTCCTCACTGCTTGGATTGTCCTGCTCTCTGTGAATGAATATTGGACCTGCATCCTTTATCCTAGGCTTCCTGAGTGGCTCCATTAGCTAGCTGACTGAGCTCCAGTTCTGAGCTACAGTGACATAACAAGCTCCAGAGGTCTTCCTGCAACTGCCCAGCAGATCTGCAGCAACTGAACCTGCCTGGACCTGCAACCAGACCTGACTGAGCCCTGATGGTCTCGGCTAGAGGGGGTCCCTGATCTCTAGAAGGTGTGTTCCCAGGTCCTGGACCCCTGGCTGGCATCAGAGTGCAGTTTCTTGTGCTGGACCTTGAGAAGATAACTTTTTCAAAGGAAGTAACTTTATCCCTGTGTCCAGGCCACGTCATCCTCAACAGTCTGAATTTGTGATTTTCCCCTAGTCTAACACAACCAAATGACTGCAGTGGCGCTTTGTGCTTTTAGGTACTTTGCCTATTGAAAACTTTAAAGTTACATATCTCCAGTTCTAATGATTGGATTTTCGTAATTTTGGCTAATTTTATTAACTAAAATGTAGTCTGTTTTTCTAAATCGGCCTGGGATTTTTCTTGTGTTGTGTTCTCATTTTGTTACTGTTTGTGTGCTGCATAATTACTTAACAAAGTTAAGTCTGACTGCTTTTATGGCAAGCTACTAGAGAGTTAAGCACATGTTAATTTAGTAACTTCTGTAGTCCACTTTGAAAAGGATTGTGGTTGTTGCTTGAAAGGGTTTCCATCCCACACCCCAGCCAATAACTCTACTACGTACACCCATGTGTGGGGAGATCTCTTCCACTGCAGCAGGGATCTTCTAACTGAAAATTACAAAGAGGAAATTAAGGAGATCTACACCCATAGGTTTTTGACATGCATTTTGTAGTAAGTATTTATACTTGAGATCAATTGCAAAATGCAGTAAATGCGGGTAGAGCCACAGCTATTTGGCTCACAGGTGCAGCACACCTCCATAGCCAGGAAGATGGAGCTATGGCGAAGAATCGTGGACAGTGTCAACGCTGTGGGACAGCATCCAAGAAATCGGGAGGACATCAGGAAGAGGTGGAACGACCTACGGGGGAAGGTGCGTTCAGCGGTCTCCAGGCACAACATCGCGGTTCAGCAGACTGGCGGCGGACCCCCACCTCCTCCCCCACAACTACCAACATGGGAGGAGCAAGTCTTGACCATCATGCATCCAGAGGGCCTCGGAGGAGTCGGTGGAGGAATGGACACTGGTAAGTCAATTCTTAACTATCATATCCCCCACCCTACCTGCATGCTATCACACACCCCCACCCTCACACCCTCCCCTATCACCCAAACTCCTCACTAATGTACTAAGAACACAAACCAAACATCCCAACACCAAGCCCTGCATGACACAACTAAGCATGGATACCCATCACTAAAGCATGCTCACTGCACATACCCATACCAACCCCTAACCATCATCACACAAGCCCCCACACAGAAATGCTTGCACTGGGGTACACGCTCACCCACCCATTGCACACCATGACACACACACATGCAATAATCATGCTCTTATGCCCCTGCAGGATCACGAAGGACCGTCACCACACCAGAGGGTCCAGACAACTCCACTCCACCCACAGAAGAGGCCCACAGTGACGATAGCAGCTCTGCCCTACTGGATCCTGATGACAAGCCCGGACCATAGTGGGCCTCTGGACAGTCGGTTCCCCTTGCACAGGCACAGCCCAACACTGACCTTCCACCCTCTGGTAACACCAGCACAGCACCCACCCAGCGGGCCCAAACCTCCGTACCCAGGACAGGTCAATCAGCTGTGTGTCCACCACTACAGGGAACCCAGGTTAACCCACCACCCCAACAACAACAGGGACCTGGGGGCAGTGGTAGTGGGCACACGGTCCAGGGGACGGAGGCACAGGAACACAGGGGAACTGGGAGGGCTGCTGTGCGACAGGGGGCGGACAGGCTAAGGGAACCCACTCTCCACGAGGCCCTCTCCTCCATCATGGGAGCATACCACCACCACCAGGAGACGATGGCGACAGTCTTGGTCAAGTTTCAGGAGACCCAGCGCCTGCAGGAGGACCAGTATTTGGGGTTCAGGGAGGAGCTCAGGACCATCAGCTCTGCCTTTGGCACCATCGTAGGGGTGCTGAAGGACATACAGCAGACCTTGAGGGACACCGTGGCACTCCAAGGGGCACCTGACACTAGCAGGGACGATGAACTGCCCACCAGCTCCGCCGGTGCTAGTGGACAGGACGCCCTGCCACAGGACCACCACACCAGCACCCCACCCCCTGCAGACGGACAACCACCACGCAAGCGGTCCCTGAGATCCAGGAACAGGACAGAGCAGGATGGCAAGACCCCGCCAGCAAATGAGACCACCCTGATTGTCCTCCCACTGTCCCACTTTGTTACCCTGTCCATACTTAAACTGCCCCAGCTCCACTTCCTTTGCCCATATGGCCAGTGCACCTGTGAGAGTAATAGACTGGACTCTGCCATGGACATTCCTCCACCATCACCCATCACCATTTTACAACCCCCCTCCATTTTTGAGCACTTCAATAAACACCCTTGAACCACAAAACAATGTTGAGTCAGTCTATGATTTGGTAAAATATATTATCAATGACAGTGTCAAAATGAGTTTCTAGTTGTAAAGGCAACATACCTATGTCACACATCACAAGTCCTTGAAGGATGCATGCAGATGACACACGTTGGTAAGCACACCTGTGAAACCGTAATGTAAAGGAACAACTCAGTTACCAAATAATCCTATGAAATTACACACAGGATAGAGGAAGACGTGTGACAGTGAATGTAATGGTAAAAATTAAAATGTTCTCACCTGTGTGTCACTGGAAATATTGCTGTATGACTGACTCCCTGTTGTCGTTGTCTTCTTCCTCAGCTTCCTCCTCATCACTGTCCACAGGCTCCACAGGCTCCACAGCTGCCATAACACCGTCATCTGGACCATCTTCCTGCAGAAAAGGCACATGGCATCGCAAAGCAAGATTGTGAAGCATCGAGCAGGCGATGATGATCTGGCACACCTTCTTCGGTGAGTAGAATAGGGAACCACCTGTCATATGGAGGCACCTGAACCTGGCCTTCAGGAGGCCGAAGGTGCGTTCAATCACCCTCCTAGTCCGCCCATGGGCCTCATTGTAGCGTTCCTCTGCCCTGGTCCTGGGATTCCTCACTGGGGTCAATAGCCAGGACATGTTGGGGTAACCAGAGTCTCCTAATAGCAACACACGGTGCCTCTGGACTTGACCCATCATATCAGGGATGCTGCTATTCCGCAGTATGCAGGCGTCATGCACTGAGCCAGGGAACATAGCATTTACCTGCGAGATGTACTGGTCTGCCAAACATACCATCTGTACATTCATCGAATGATAACTCTTCCGGTTCCTGTACACCTGTTCACTCCTGTGGGGGGGGGAACAGAGCTACATGGGTGCCATCAATAGCACCTATGATGTTGGGGATATGTCCAAGGGCATAGAAGTCACCTTTGACTGTAGCCAAATCTTCCACCTCAGGGAAAATGATGAATCTCCTTACGTGTTTCAGCAGGGCAGACAACACTCTGGACAGCACGTTGGAAAACATGGGCTGAGACATCCCTGATGCCATGGCTACGGTTGTCTGAAAAGAGCCACTTGCAAGGAAATGGAGCACTGACAGCACCTGCATGTCAGGGGGGATTCCAGTGGGATGGCGGATTGCTGACATCAGGTCTGGCTCCAACTGGGTACATAGTTCCTGGATAGTGGCACGGTCAAACCTGTAGGTGACAATTAAATGTCACTCCTCCATTGTCAACAGGTCCACCAGCGGTCGGTACACCAGAGGATTCCGCCATCTTCTCAATTGTCCCAAATGACGGTGCCTAGGAAGGACAACAGCGACCACAGAGTCAACTATCTTCCAGGTATGTACCCACAGTTACACAGAACGCGACACCAAACACAAAACCCTTCCTGTATGTGTGTTGAGTGTAGGCCTAGCTATGTGTGACGCAGAAGTAAATGAAGCCATGTGGGCCCCTGAAATGGCGGCTGCCTGACCTCTAAACTGGGACAATGGGATTGTGGGGTAACTGCGTTGCCGTTGCACACCGTCGCGTTAGGCGGTCGTAGACCGCAGCGCAATGCTGCATTGGTTAACATTGGACCCTATGGGTCCCAGGAGCCAATGAACAAGTGCGCCGCCGGTGATGATACGCACCGCCGCGGACGTCACCGCCGCAGACGTCACCGCCATTTTCTATCTGTTCAATCACTAGATACCTGATCTTCGACAGGAGAGGACCTACACTGCAAGTGCTGCTGTGACCTCGGTCTGGAAGCGACGATGGCTGCTGCGTCTGGGGAAAGGGCCCCTGCCTTCACTGCTCAGGAGTTGGAGAAACTAGTAGATGGGGTCCTCCCCCAGTACACGCTACTCTACAGTCCTCCAGACCAACAGGTTAGTACACAGGTAGCACGTTGTATGGGCTTGGCCTGGGTGGAGAGGGCTGGTTGTAAGAGGAAAGGGGGCAGAGTTCAGGGAACATTAATGCATGTGAATGAACGTGCCACATGGCTAGGGTAGGGAGGGGGGACACTCACATCGATGGTGCAGTTGGTAATGACTTCTCTTCTTCCCTTGTGCATGTCATGTAGGTCAGCGCCCACCAGAAGAAGGACATTTGGCGTGCCATCGCCAAGGACGTCCGGACCCTGGGGGTCCACCAGAGACAGGGCACCCACTGCCGGAAAAGATGGGAGGACATTCGCCGCTGGAGCAAGAAGACGGCGGAGGCTCAGATGGGGATGGCCTCCCAACGTGGGAGGGGTGCCCGTCGCACCATGACCCCCCTGATCATCATCATCATCAACACATAGCTTTATTCGGTTACTTTCAACCATAAAAGCAAAACAACCAACAATTAAATGAAAAAGGAGATCAAAATTAAGTTAAAAAGGATAAGAATAAGATAAAAACATATATGTCAGCCTTAAAACACATAAAATTATTTTCCTTAGAAAAAGCACCTAACCCCCTAATACCTAACATTTAAATTAAACATGGGGTTTTATTTCAGTCTAGGTGTGTAGTTAAAATTTAACAGCTAAAACACACTTTTTTTTTATTTATTTTTTTTAAACATTTGGTCCTCATCATCATTATTTCCCCAAAAGTTTAGTACGTATATGCCAAGCAGCTACAATATACTTGCTAACCGCACAAGATAGAGGGAGAGAAGTTTCCCTCATCATGATCGTTAAGGCAACAATACAATGTCTTACCCCCATATTACTACACACAGATCGTAACCACTTCCGTCGCGCAATCAAATAAGCAGGGCATATAAACATAAAATGTACAATAGATTCTGAAATTTGATTGCAACTCGGCAAGTGTCAGGACTTGGGATCGCACTCCGCGTACTGCCATAGGATTTAAGAGGCAGACAACCATATCTGAACTGAATATATAGACTCTTACTTAATGGATCAAGAATTGTATCCATAAATGGTTCCAAATATGGATACCATTTAAAATCAAAGAATTGTGACGTCAATCTGCCGTGTGTTGAGCACAGCAGATAGTTTTCCCTGACATATATCCAGTAAACAGTTTTCAGATGATTCTTCTGATCCTTCCTTATACTTTCTGGATGACTCCAAAACTCACTAAGACCCAATCTATGAAACCATTTTGAGATGTGGTTAAACCAGGAAATGGTAAGTACATTTGGTCTATCTAGAATGTCTTGAATAGACTCCTTGTATGTGGATAGCTCAGGGGTGGTCCATATACGGACCCAGAAAAGCAATGGTCGTAGGGCAATTACATCTGAGATGCGTGGAAGGCCGAGGTCCCAGAACATTGGCAGCAGTGGGGTACTGCGAGGACAGGCCAAGATTGACCTTACAAAGCTGTTTTCCCCCACTGCTAGCTTGCCAGTGTTCGAGGACCCCCAAATTTCTGCCCCATAGACCGCAGCGCTCTGTGCCTTTGCTCGGTAAATTTTAATAGTTGGAGTAATCACTCTCTCAGAGGTAGACTTGTGGAAGTGTAAAATGGCCCCAGATCTCAGTGCCAGAAGAGCTAAGCTTTTATCGATTTGGGGCCCCCAATGCAGGTTGTTGCTAATTCTCACCCCCAAATAATCTATGGAGCTTACCATACCTAGGGGGGTTCCATTATAGAAAATTGAGTATCTCTTAGTGGGGCCACAGCCCAGGGTCATAAGTTTAGTTTTGCTGTGGTTGAGTTCAAGCCCATAGTCAGCACAAAACGAACTAAACTTATCCACAAGTACCTGGAGACCCATAGTAGTTCTGGAGATCAGGAGGGAATCATCAGCAAATAGCAAAATTGGAATTTTGTGGTTATTCAAGGATGGAGCATCATTTTGGCAGTTGGTAACGACTTGCACCACCTCATTGATAAACAATGTAAATAGCGTTGGGGCAAGAACACAGCCCTGACGCACTCCTCTCCTAATCTTTATTTTGTCGTGAGTTCCCCCTCATTACCCCATCTGACTTGTGCAAATGTTTTTTCATGTAATCTTTTAATTAAATGCACTAAGTTTCCTGGGGTACCGATTTTGTTTAATACTCCCCAAAGTTTCTCTCTTGGGACAAGATCGAATGCAGATCTCAGATCTACAAAGGCAACATAAAGTTTTTGCTTAGATAAGGTGACATACTTCCAAAATAGTAATGACAGTCTGAAGACTTGGTCCATGGTATTAGTTTTAGGCCGAAAACCGGCCTGTAAGGGGGATAAAATTTGGTTGTCTTGGATCCAATCGGTAAGCCTATCTAAGACTTGCTTAGCAAACGTCTTCTCAAGGATATCAATAAGGCTGATTGGACGGTAGTTTGCAGGTGAACCTACATCACCCTTTTTATAAATCGGTATTATTTCTGCGCCACACCAAGAATCTGGAATAGGGCTACCAGCTGCTATGGCATTAGACAATAAATTGATGTACCATGCCCATATCTTTGGTTCTGATTTAAACAGGTCCCCTGGGATCTTATCTGGACCAGGGGCTTTAGCTGGCCTCAAAGAATTGATTGCAGCTGTTGTTTCGGCTAAGGTAAAAACAATGCTCTCAGTTGAAGTCATGTTAACAGCCCAACACTCATCGTATCCAGGATCCTCCGGAGCTTGCGGTGCAGGCAGAGCGTATATTCCAGAAAAATAGGACACCCATCTTTCGGGCTGTATATACATACCAATGTCATCATTGCCCCTTTTCAAACTAGAGGTCAACAGCCGCCAAAAGGAACTATCATCTTTGTATTTGACTGCTGCAAGCAGCTTCTGCCATATCTCATTATCCCAATCTTTTTTTGCTTGTTTCAGGGCATTAGCATACCTACGTCGGACCTCTTTAATAGCCACTTGGGTAGAGTTTTTTACAGCCTCGTTTAAATTAGATCTTGCTCGCACACAATCCTGATTGTACCAATCCCTATCAGCAGGTCTCGATTTGGAAGGGGTTTCCCTATAGAAGATACCCTGTAGGGAATCCACCAATTTAATGTGGATAGCCATAATGGGAATGTCAGGGGCTTCTTGTTCCTCATAATCTACGAAGAGTTTTAAAAATATTGAATATATTTCCCCAATCAAGTACGGATTGGATTCAACCTTTGGCCAACAGACCCGAGAACGTCTATGGTTCAGGTAAGGGAGTGGGACATTAGTGATTGTTGTGTGCTGGACTCTTAAAAATGCATGGTTGGTCAGTACAAGGCACAGAGGATTATGATCGCTATCCAAGCGAGATAAAATTTCCATGTCCAGTGAACTTGACCATAGCCTAATGTCCACCAGGATATAATCAATAGTACTAAAGGAAAGCCCTCGCTTGAAAGTGATGGCTCGCTCTGAATCAGATTTAGTGCGGCCGTTACATTCTCTCAGGCCATATTTCAGGCAAAGGGAAGACAATTGAGATGCAACACAGGAAACGGGAGAAAACGCCATTTCCTTAGATTGGGGAATACCCCAATGTTCGTCCTCTTCAGTAGTCAGATTACTGATGGTGTTGTCCAACGCAAAGGAACAATTAAAATCGCCTGCTATGATCAGGAGATCTGAAGGGTCCAAAAGCTCTATGTAGTCCGTCAACTGGGTGAGAACCATTGATTCTGACCCACGGGGAACGGATCTTGCATAGGTATTCAGAACTATCAGCCTGAATCCGGGTCGGAAAGTGAGTTGCACACCCAGCAGATCATAGGAATTAAACTTTATCATAGAGTGGTCACATTCTAGCTTGTTGTTCAATAAAATCATTAACCCTCCTATCTGTCTTCCAAAGCCACCGGAGGCAGGTTGGGCAGCAGAAAAATAGGTTGTAAAGCCTTGTATGGATAACTGTTCTGCAGTCCAGGTTTCTTGAAAAAGACAGATATCTTGTTTATTAACAAGGCTTACCCATTCCGTGTCATCCAACTTTGACTTGATTCCTGCTACATTCCAAGATATAATATTGATTTTAGGAGGCGTGGTTGTTAATTTGGATCTCATTAAAGAGGCGGGAAATGGAGTCCCTATAAGGTGACACTCGTCATTTGCTATTTTAGGAAGTACTATACAGGGGGTAATCAGTCAGTCTGATTCAGAAAGTAAGGGGTAAGGGTTCTCAGATTTAGATGTTGCAGAATTATCTGAAGAGGGAGTAACCCCGGCTACAATAGTTCCAGATGTACAACATCCTCTACATAGTGGGGCCCCAGGCGGCTGACTACTAAGTCTAAGTTTCGATTCCCTATCTGTACATAGTGTACCTGTCCGTGTATCGAAGGCCAGGAGATCATTAACTAGACTACTATCATTAAAAATAATCGAAATATAATCAAAATCCGACCCTAACTGATTATGGGGGTTATTCTAACTTTGGAGGAGTGTTAATCCGTCCCAAAAGTGACGGTAAAGTGACGGATATACCACCAGCCGTATTACGAGTTCCATAGGATATAATGGACTCGCAATACGGCTGGTGGTAAATCCGTCACTTTTCCGTCACTTTTGGGACGGATTAACACCTCCTCCAAAGTTAGAATAACCCCCTATATCTGTGTGCCTCACGTATATCAGACCGGATAACAGAGAGACAGTTCCTCTGGGAGCGTATCCAATGAATGACTTTGTTAGTTAGAGAGTCACTCGACTCTCTATTGCCCTGAGGTAGCTTTGGCACCCTAGTCAAATATATGGTGGCATCTTCCCTCCTCCTTCTTAACCTTCCCTTGATGTCACAGGTCTGCAAGGGTGACAAATGATCAGGGTGAGTGGCAGAACGGGAACTAACACAACAACTTGCTGCAGAGGGCAATCCTCCTAGATTTAACTGAGAGGTTATTGGGCAAGGAGTACCTTTGTCCCCCCGACCAGAGATGGATCCACACTTGTTTACACCTAGTTTTGGAACTCGCTCATGGGTGGAAGACATGGTCTGACAAGCAGACCTACCGTGCGTTGGGGAGCTACCATTTCTTCCCCTAGCGATGTTATGTGTAGAAGAGGATGTCAATTTATCACCTACGGTAGGAGGACTAGGTTTTTTAGTTTCCATCAATAAATCAGAGGAAGGGGCAGACTCATGTGGCACAATGCAATTACAACAAGACTTTTGATCATAGAGTCCAGCAATTTTGTTCATCAAAGATACCAACAAACACTTAACGTCATCTATTTTCTGAGAAATGATAGTCAATTGAGAAGCTTCGTTGTTGCCCATCTTTCCATCCAGAGAGTCTTTGTCAGTTCCCTCTACAAGTAAGGTTTGTGAATGTCCAGGACTTACAGAATCAGAGGACAAAACCGAAAACCTATTTGAGCAAGGAATGACAATAGGAGGTGCACCTTCTACAGATAAACATCCATTAGTTTCCACCAAGGATGGTGAAATCTCCAAGAGTGAAGGAATTACACCCTGGGAGTGGGGAGGGGAATGTAAATCAGCCTTAACCTCTATTCTATGCATCTGAGTTTTATTCTTAAAGAGGTCAGGAATCTTTTTGGGAGGAATGGTATCCGGTATGGAAAGACCCGCAACAGAAGGACTCCTCAGTATAGCCTCAACCTCTTCAAACAATGAGTCGATTGTTTTAAATTGCTGTAGATTTGTAGTAGGACATCCCTCCATTTTCCCAACAGAACGTTTCTTGGGTTTTTTAACCCGAGACTGGGGTACTGATACATCATCGGCCTTCCTCTTCCCCATATCGTCTATCCAGTGGCCCAGCTGAAAACATTTCAAACACGTCTGAAAGAAAAAGATGGCCCAGCCCTGGTTCCTAGTATCAAGTACAAGTGGTAACAGGAAGAAAAGAAGCCCCTAGAAGCGAGAGGAAGTAGTAGCTTGCTCCACTGGCCCCTTTGGTGCTAAGTGGAGCTTGAGGTCAAGTAATACCAGACAAACTATGCAAAGGATATTCCTAAGGCCTCTATACCACACCAAATTTAAAAAGAACAGAACTTCGGGGGTGGCCCAGCCCAGTCTCCTGATGTTCCGGACCCTGGCGGTGGCCTACCCTGAGTTGAATGGGCGCTTTAGGGCATCACAGCAGACACAAGGGGGTGAGTACACTCTCATTCTGCGGACTTTGCGGCAGTGGAGGGGTCTGGGTGGGGGAGGAGGCCTGTGGGTGTACCTAGGCCAGGCAGAAATACGTAGGCTAGGCCCCTCCGTAATGCAGGCCATGTGGCACTCAACCCCACCGCAGTAGAGTGCCAAGTACAGGTATACATGCCCCTGTGGCATCCATGTGTGCAGAAATCCACCATAGCCATGTAGGCCAGATCCCAGAAATTGCATCTGTAGAGGCCAGGAGCACGGCGTAGTGCAGGGGGCTGCTGTGTCTGTATTGTCCGCCAACGGTAGCGGTATGCCATGCACTCAACCTGTCTTTCTTCTGTCTTCCCCCCCCCCCTTTTTGTGGTCTCCCTGTTCTTTTGTGCATCAGCATCATCAGGCGGAGGTACAGTGGCACCGGAGCACGAGGGAGCTGCATCCCACATGGCCATGGAGGGCCACACCACGGACTCTGAATGCACCAGTGGGACGGAGGGCGAGGGGAGCTTCACGTCGGCCACCGGATCACCAACCAGCGTCATGGACTCGTCCGCCAATGGGAGCTCCCTTGTAGTGGCGGCACCATCTGTGCGCCCCACTTCTACAAGTACAGCCGCCACCTCCCCTACCAGCACCTCCCTCCCAGCAGCCCCTCAGCCTTCGCCCCGTGCCCGCTCACCCAGGAGGGTGGGCATCACCTTCGCCCCAGGCACCTCAGGCCCTGCCCCAGTCACCCCTGCTGCCCTCAGTGAGGAGGCCATTGACCTCCTCAGGTCACTCACTGTTGGGCAGTCTACCATTGTGAATGCCATCCAGGTTGTAGAAAGGGAGTTGCAACACAGTAATGCATTCCTGGAGGGCATTCATTCTGGTCAGGCTGTCCTTCAGCAAACCCTGCAAACTCTGGCCTCAGCACTGATGGCAGCCATTGTCCCTGTGTCTAGCCCCCCCCCTCCAACCACCTCCACCCAGACCCAATCTCCTGTACCCCAGCCTATCCCAAGCACACCATCAGACCAGCATGCACACACCTCAACACACAAAAGTAGCTCAGGCAAACATAGGCACCACACAACCCACAGGCACACACACAAGCATCACCCACATGCAGACACAGCTACATCCACTGCCTCCACTGTGTCCCCCTCCTCGTCGTCTCCCTCCTCCCTCCCAGTCTCGTCTACACTCTCACCTGCATGCACTACATCTACAGGCACCAGGACTCGCACCAGAACACCCAGCACCACACCCCGCTCACCTGCACTCACCACCTCCACTCCATTTACACGTCCCCTGTGTTCTCTCACAGTGTGTCTGTGACGCCCCCTCCCAAAGTACACAAACGCAGGCACACACCCACTCAACAGCCATCCACCTCACAACAGCCTCCAGTACCTGCACCTGCACCCAAAACACCTAAAGTGACACCTCCTACAACCACCTCCTCTTCCTCCACTCCCAGACCCCCTCCAGCTACCCATCCCAGTGTTCGTCTGAAACTGTCCCTCTGTAAAGTTGACCTTTTTGCCCCCACCCCCCCCACTTCATCAGACCCATCGTAGCGCCTCAGCCAAAAAGCCTCCAGTATCAGTGGTGCGTGTTCAAGGTGTGTGGAGTGCACCGGCCACCAGGGCAGGCAGTGTGACACGGAGCCAAGGCACTGCCAGTCCACCCCCTGTAAAGGCTCTGAAAATGGAAAGTGGCCGACGGGACCGTGTGAAGACTCCTGGAGGCAAAACAACTCACAGGGATCCCAGGGGGATAGCAGAGTCAGCTGTGACTCCTCCAAAGGTGCAGAAGGGCCAGAAGAAATCTGCACAGCCTGGTGTGAGCATCACAGCGGAGAAGGGCGGCATCCTTCCCGGCGGCCGGGATGCCACCGCCAGCACCGTCGTCTCTGGTCCGGAGACCACCGCCAGAGTCATTGCCCAGGAAGGCCCAAGTATCGTCACTGGCCAGGAGACCACCGCCACCGCCGGAGTCAGTGCCCAGGAGGGCCCAAGTATCGCTACTGGTCAGGAGACCACCGCCGGAGTCATTGCCCAGGAGGGCCCAAGTATCGTCACTGGTCAGGAGAACAACGCCGGAGTCATTGTCCAGGAGGGCCCAAGAATCGTCACTGGTCAGGAGACCACCGCCGGTGTCAGTGCCCAGGAAGGCCCAAGTATCTTCACTGGTCAGGAGACCACCACCGGAGTCAGTGCCCAAGAGGGCCCAAGTATCGTCACTGGTCAGGAGACCACCGCCACCGCCGGAGTCAGTGCCCAGGAGGGCCCAAGTATCGTTACTGGTCAAGAGACCTCCGCCGGAGTCAGTGCCCAGGAGGGCCCAAGTATCGTCACAGGTCAGGAGACCACCGCCACCGCCGGAGTCAGTGCCCAGGAGGGCCCAAGTATCGTTACTGGTCAGGAGACCACCGCCGGAGTCAGTGCCCAGGAGGGCCCAAGTGTCGTCACTGGTCAGGAGACCACCGCCGGAGTCAGTGCCCAGGAGGGCCCAAGTATCGTCACTGGTCAGGAGACCACTGCCGGAGTCAGGCCCAGGAGGGCCCAAGTATCGTCACAGGTCAGGAGACCACCGCCACCGCCGGTGTCAGTGCCCAGAAGGGCCCAAGTATCGTTACTGGTCAGGACACCACCGCCGGAGTCAGTGCCCAGGAGGGCCCAAGTATCGCCACTGGTCAGGAGACCACCGCCACCGCCGGAGTCAGTGCCCAGGAGGGCCCAATTATCGTTAATGGTCAGGAGGCCACCGCCGGAGTCAGTGCCCAGGAGGGCCCAAGTATCGTCACTGGTCAGGAGACCACCGCCACCGCCGGAGTCAGTGCCCAGGCGGGCCCAAGTATCGTTACTGGTCAGGAGACCACCGCCGGAGTCAGTGCCCAAGAGGGCCCAAGCATCGTCACTGGTCAGGAGACCACCGCCACCACCAGAGTCATTGACCAGGAGGGCCCCGGCAGCCACAGCCCGCTGGGCAATGAGGGACCGTCATGCCACACACCAATGCCCAGTCCAGAGCCCTCCATGGCAAAGCACCGCTGAACAGTCCAGAACCGCCATAGCAAAGCACCGCTGAACAGTCCAGAACCGCCATGGCAAAGCACCGCTGAACAGTCCAGAACCGCCATGGCAAAGCACCGCTGAACAGTCCAGAACCGCCATGGCAAAGCACCGCTGAACAGTCCAGAGACCGCCATGGCAAAGCACCGCTGAACAGTCCAAAACTACCATGGCAAAGCACCGCTGAGCAGTCCAGAACCGCCATGGCAAAGCACCGCTGAACAGTCCAGAACCGTCATGGCAAAGCACCGCTGAACAGTCCAGAGACCGCCATGGCAAAGCACAGCTGAACAGTCCAGAACCGCCATGGCAAATCACTGCTGAACAGTCCAGAACCGCCATGGCAAAGCACCGCTGAACAGTCCAGAACCGCCAAGGCAAAGCACCGCTGAACAGTCCAGAACCGCCATGGCTAAGCACCGCTGAACAGTCCAGAGACCGCCATGGCTAAGCACCGCTGAACAGTCCAGAGACCGCCATTGCTAAGCACCGCTGAACAGTCCAGAGACCGCCATGGCAAAGCACAGCTGAATAGTCCAGAACCGCCATGGCAAAGCACCGCTGAACAGTCCAGAACCGCCATGGCAAAGCACCGCTGAACAGTCCAGAGACCGCCATGGCAAAGCACCGCTGAACAGTCCAAAACCACCATGGCAAAGCACCGCTGAGCAGTCCAGAACCGCCATGGCAAAGCACCGCTGAACAGTCCAGAACCGTCATGGCAAAGCACCGCTGAACAGTCCAGAGGCCGCCATGGCAAAGCACAGCTGAACAGTCCAGAACCGCCATGGCAAATCACTGCTGAACAGTCCAGAACCGCCATGGCAAAGCACCGCTGAACAGTCCAGAACCGCCAAGGCAAAGCACCGCTGACCAGTCCAGAACCGCCATGGCTAAGCACCGCTGAACAGTCCAGAGACCGCCATGGCTAAGCACCGCTGAACAGTCCAGAGACCGCCATTGCTAAGCACCGCTGAACAGTCCAGAGACCGCCATGGCTAAGCACTGCTGAACAGTCCAGAGACCACCATGGCAAAGTACCGCTGAACAGTCCAGAACCGCCATGGCAAAGCACCGCTGAACAGTCCAGAGACCGCCATGGCTAAGCACCGCTGAACAGGGCATGCATCGCTGAAGAATGAAAAGACCGCCACATCAAGCATCGTTATCCCATGTGCAGCTGGGACAGTGACGGGACAGGAACTGTCACGGGGAGACTAATCCAGTCTGGGCACCAGTCCCCCTCCAGAACCAGTGGTGGCTGTTATCTACTTGAGAGACTGTGGCTTTGCACTCCCCAGGATAAAGCAGTGGGCAAACCACCCACTGTAGAGACTTGTGAGACTGTGGCTTTGCACTACCCAGGATGGTACAGTGGGCAAACCACCCACTGTAGAGACTTGAGAGACTGTGGCTTTGCTCTCCGCAGGATGGTACAGTGGGCAAACCACCCACTGTAGAGACTTGTGAGACTGTGGCTTTGCACTCCCCAGGATGGTACAGTGGGAAAACCACCCACTGTAGAGACTTGTGAGACTGTGGCTTTGCACTCCCCAGGATGGTACAGTGGGCAACCGACCCACTGTAGAGACTTGTGAGACTGTGGCTTTGCACTCCCCAGGATGGTACAGTGGGCAACCCACCCACTGTATAGACTTGAGAGGCTGTGGCCCTGCACTCCCCAGGATGGTACAGTGGGCAAACCACCCACTGTAGAGACTTGAGAGACTGTGGCTTTGCACTCCCCAGGATACATCAATGGGCATGGAGCCCCGTCGTGGATCTGGCTTTGCACTCATCCGGATGAGGTGCACCCCCTTGCCTTCTCCCTGAGGTGCCTGTTGTATTTCTCTCTGATGCCCCGGCAGTGTTCTCTCCGTTTGTGGACAGGTATCTTGTGTGGGCCTCGCCCATGCAATTTTGGACTAGTGGTGCACGGACATTGATATGTACATATCTGCACTACTTCTCGTAATGTATATACTTTTGAATGATTTTATCATATTTCTGTATATATTTGAGACATGTATATTGAAACATTACAATGTTTGAACTGATTTCGTTTTGTGTTTGCATTCTTCTGGGGGGGTTGTGGGTTGTTACTGTGATGTTTGTGAATGCATTGGTGTGTGTGTTGTAATGTGCGAGGGTGAGGGTGGGGGTGGGGGTGTTTCGTGTGTGTCCCCCTGACTTTTGCCTCCCCCCTCCCCTATGTCGTAGGTGCAATACTCACCGTTGTCTTCGCCGGCGCCGGCGTTGCTCTTCGTAGATGAGTAGGAATACAAGGGCCGGTAGGATTTGTAATTCCGGATCCATGGAGTCCTCCTTCCTCGTGGGATGTGTTTAGGTGAGTGTTTTCCCATTGCAGAAACAGTTTCCCCCGTGTTTTTATCCATGGTGAATCCGTCCCGGAAAAGGTGGCGGATTGGCGGGTTGTGATACTATGGGCGGTACATTGTCTTCCGCCTGTCTGTTGGCTGTGACCGCCGCGCTGCTTGTCTGTACCGCCGTGGCGGGTGGGGTGTTAAAGTGGCTGTATTTGTTGGCAGTTTTCGCCAGGGTCATGATTCCCTTTTTTTGCCCGCCGGCCTGTTTGCGGTATTACCGCACCTTTAACACCGTCCGCCAGCGTTGTTATGACCCCCTAAGTAAGCAAATTATTTACTAATTCTAGAACAATGTTACAAATCAGCTGCCATCTTTGTAATGTGAATGTGTGTGTCCTGCATAACCCTGTTACCCCTCCTATTATTCATTGACATTATGCCTGTATATGAACATGTACAGCACTCCCTGCCTTTTGGCTTGGTTGCACTATAGAAATAAAATACATGTGTTATGCTTTGTTTATTTGTAAAGTGCACTAGCACTGGTGAGGGTGTTATTGGTGAGTCTCATGGTGAGGTGTTCTTGTTGAGATCACTACTTCTGTCTTGTTGGTGTTGAGCTTGGTGCAGTTGGCTTTCATCTGGTTACCAATTTTGATCATGCAGGTGGTGAACTTGTTTCTTTTGTTGGGTCTCTTGCCTGAAATTGAGATTATGAGTTACATGTCATCAGCGTAGGAGAAGTTATTGATGTTGAGTGCATGGATAACATTAACCAGAGGGATTGTATGTGTTTTGAAAAGCGTGTGGCGGAGTGATGAAGCTTGATGGACTCCACAGTTGAGTTTGTGGGCTTTTGAAGAGTAAGGCACCAGGCTGACAGCTTTTGTCTATTCTTTACAAAGGAGCAGAGTAGGTCCTTGAAAGTCAACTTTGTGCAGGTGCATGATGAGGGTGGGGTGTGAGACTGTGTAAAATGTTGCGGACAGTTCAGGGAGAATAAGGGCTGCAGTGTTCCCCCTATCAAGAATCATGCAGCTATTGCCTGTGGTCGCAATGAGTGCTGTTTCTGTACTGTGGTTGTGGCTGAATCTGAACTGTGTGGTGTCAAGGAGCTAGTGGTTGCAGAAGTGGTCGATGAAAAGTTGGTTGTTTAATTTCTCCAAGACTTTGGCTGGGTATAGTAGGAGAGAGATTGATCTATAGCTGGAGAGCCTGGTTGGGTTAGAGGATGGTTTCTTAAGCAGGGGTATGGTGGTGGCATGTATCTAGGTGTCCAGGAATGTGGCTGAGTTGATGGAGGCATTGAGGATGGGTGTTAGTGCTTTGTTGATCGGTAGGAGTTCTTTGGTGAAGGCATAGTGAGGGCAAAGGTGATATAAGCCCCTTAAGTGGAGGGTCTTCAAAGGCAGCTGCAGTTGTGATGGTGGTGATGCCAGTCAGTCATGGTTTCTACTTTGGCTGTGATGGGAAGTTGAGTGGCAATGGTGATTCTGCAGCACACTGAGAAAGAGGAAAATGCCTCTGAGGGTTGCTTTTGTGCAGGACCTTCCCCCTTCTTGCACAAAAACAATCCTGCCTACGACGTAGGCACCCTTGCACCATGGCACAATGGTGCCTGCTTTGGCACAAGGCAGCACATTGTGCACCAGCGCAAGGCGAGAACAGCAATGTGTTACCATATAATAATGGTCAAGGTGTCTTGTTGCAGTGTGTTGTGTGAAACCTTAACAAATTGCCCCCCAAAGATGTTTCTCCTTTCATTAGTTCAGTATTATTTGTGCAATGTTTTTTTTTTCAAACATAGGTTTCACTTCAGGCATATCTTTTGGGACTTTAAGGAAAAGCACTTTAAGATATTTGAAAGTTTTGAGCATCCACCTAATCTGCAGCTGTGCATGGAGAGCACAACAGCACATAGCTGAAAGAATGGACTAATACTTTCAGCTCCAATCGATCCCTTATTCAGGCAACAAGTCAATTTCACTAATTGAATCCAGTAAAGCAGACGAGCCCGGAAATCATTACTAAGGTATCAGTATCATAGACAACCATGCTGTAACTTCCTAAACTGTGCCACGCCATATATAGTATTGTAGTCATAATTGCACCCAAAAGAGGGACTCGTATCTGACCAAGAGATAGAGTGTAAATTAAGTAACCAACAATCCTGTGAGCGTTTTTTTTAATTACTTTGGCAGACAATTTTGACCAATAATGCTTTAGCTTTCCTGATTTAAAGATTGGTGCATTTCTCTTCATAATGCTTTTAATGATTTTATAGCAATGTAAATGTTAAAATACATATTAGATTGAAACAGCAATTTAATGTTGGATTAGAAAATATAGGTGGATGAAGGACATTTGTGGTACCAAAGGCAGTGACTTTGCTAACATTGCACAAAAGTAGAATGCTGGTGATTGGTTGTTGTTTGGTTGGCCTTTCAGCTGACATGTTATTAGTGGATTAGTTACATGAGCTAGTCTTCACATTTGATAGCTCAGTTCGGGTTTGTGAGGCATAGAGTCTGGTCTGCTAGACTAGATATTATGGCCCTCATTCTGACCTTGGCGGTCTTTTCGCAAGACCGCCGAGTTACCGCCGCGGTGAAGACCGCCGACCGCGGCGGTATGCCGCTGTGCGCATTCTGACCGCTGGGAGCGTTCCGCCGGAAAACCGCCAGCAGCCACACTGGCGGTCGGCGGGAAAGTGGAGACTGGTCAACCTCCACCGCCACGCCAGCAGAACACCGCCCACAGAATTACGACCCACATTTCTGTGTGGCGGTCTTCTGTTGGCGGTCACCTCCCCATGGCTCCTGTCACCTCCCGGAGGACCAACGCACAAGGTAAGTTGACCGTCCGTGAGGGGAGGGGGTGGGGGGGTGTTGTGTGATGTGGGCGTGCATGGGGGTGTGCATGTGAGTGTGTAGAGGGGGTGTGTGAGTGCGTGTATGCGGGCGGGGGGTGCTGCTGTGTCTATGGGTAATGTGTGCTGTTCGGCAGGTGCGCATGTCTGCATGTATGTGTGCGGGTATGTGTCCCCGTTGTGTATGTGAGTGTAGGGGGTGTGTATATGTGCATGTTGGGGGTGTGTGCATGTCGGGGTGCATGTATGTGCATGTCGGGGTGGGGGTGGGGAGGGGGTTCGTACCACCTCTAGGGGGTGGCAGGGGGGTGGAGGGTGTGGGGGGAGGACTCGGGTGGGTAGTGGGGGGTGGGGGAGACCCCTATCAGTGCCAGGGAAGGAATTCCCTGGCCCCGATAGTGCTTACCGCCATGGTTCGCACGGCGGTTCCCGCCCGCAAGAAACCGCGGCGGTAGGCAGGGTCATAATACCGTTGGCGGTCTTGGGACGACCGCCGGGCCGGAGTGCGCAAACTCCACCCCGGCGGTCATGACCGCCGTGGCGGTCGGAGTGGAGAAGTGGCGGTCGGTCGCGGCGGGGACCGCCACGGTCAGAATGCCATTTTTAATACCGCCGGTCTGTTCGCGGTCCGACCGCCGTCTCTCCGCCGACCGCCAGGGTCAGAATGAGGGCCTATGTCTTTGTGTCATGAAATGGACATCTTCTTGGCATCGAATGACCTGAACACGTAGGCAATTCAATAGCAGTGTTAACTGGGGTTGCATGTTCAATTTCAAGTCTGCTTGTCCGGCTCTTGCATTTTGTACATTAAAAGCTGCGAGCAATGATTGTCGATTGGCAATGCAAATGTCTTGTAAGTATAAAGTTGTTAAATGCTGCAGGTGGCAATTTACAAGCAGATGCTCAGTTTTCCAAATATAGCTTGATTTAATTGCAGTGTTTCAAGCTCACTGACACATTTTTTTCACTGGAACATTGCGAATTTATAATTTTACAGGGGAAATCATTTACTTTTTACTCCTGCCAAATATGGATTACACACAGCTTCTCGGTATCTGGTACCTAGTTATTTAGAGAAACATGGGTTACCTTTTGGTAATCAGGTAAGTTAAAGCACAAAGGGGGTTATTCTAACTTTGGAGGCGTGTTAATCCGTCCCAAAAGTGACGGTAAAGTGACGGATATACCACCAGCCGTATTACGAGTTCCATAGGATATAATGGACTCGTAATACGGCTGGTGGTAAATCCGTCACTTTTCCGTCACTTTTGGGACGGATTAACACCTCCTCCAAAGTTAGAATAACCCCCTATGTATTGGTAGCACGGAGGTGTCCTTGACAGGTGATATACTGTATGGTGAAGGGGCACACGAGTCACTAAAAGAGGGGGGGGGGCTTAAAAAGGGATATTGGAAATATTATTGAACGAAAAAACATTTATAGATTCAAGTATTACAATCCACACAACGAATAAGTGAAACAACGTGCACACTAATTGGCAGATTGCCACATTCCTTGAGCCCCTTAGCATCGTGGCGCTCACCCTGAACAGTACATAGGGGCCCATTGTTACCAATGGTGTGCCCCCTTTTAACGGCTGCTCTGCGCAGGCATTAAAAATGCTGAACAAAATGGCTCAAATAAATCTTTTAGAATTTTTTTGTGTGCCATTTTTTTTGCCGCCACCTGGTGCAGGCATAATGTGGTGCAATGGGTTACAAAGTAGTGCAGTGCATGCAATGTGCGACTTTGTAAATATGGTGCAGTGTTTTTGCCATAATATTGCCACATTAGCATAAAAAATAATGCTAATCTGGCGATATGTCGTGCAAGGGGCTCTTAAATCTGCCCTCAAGGGTCTTGCTTCAGCAGGGGTGGCAGTGGAATAACCAATAGGAATATCAGTAGGAATGTTATGAAGGAGGTAATTATACTGTGGAATTCTCAACCAAAGGAGAATCATTCAATTGAGTATTTATCTCTTCCTTTATTTACTTTATTTAATGGATGTTTTTACTATAGCATGAACTACACCCATATCAGTTAACGGAGATCTTTACATTCATTGACAGCGAACATTTTCAAGAGGTGGTGGAAGATTTATACAGACGCAGTCTAACTGGAATGCAGAAACTATATAACACAAAGAAGGTATGTGTTGTATTGCATGTTGTTTCAAAAGCAAAGTGCAGCAAAACCATCAAGTTGTGGTCAAGACTGACTAGCCACCAAGTAAACCTGGGTTTTATGCAGAGACAACAGCTGGGCAGAGCACCTGTAAGAATTATCTGGGGTTTGACTGGCAGTGTTGTTGAAAAAGGAAGGACTTCAATTCGTTTTTTAATACATTGTCATTCGGGTTGGGGGCGTAACACGGGCTCCCAGTCCTTCAGGGACTCCTTAACCAGTCAGGGGGCTTCCATTCAGCCTAAGGACAATGAACATCTGTAAGATACAGGATACTCATGGAACCCTCTTCATATTCTGCAGGGGGCCTCATCAGTTTGAGTTATCCCACTGGTTGGTTCTGATGTCTGTGGTGTGCTTCTATATCTTTGAGCACTTCTGAAAATGAGAGTGTGAAAGTTCATTATTCCTTGAAGCATGGGATTTTGGGAAGAAGGCTTTCCTGGCTTCTCAGGTGTCCTGAGCCACAAATGACAGTTGGGGGCATATTTGCAAATGAATGATGCAGTCCAGTATGCAAGCCATCTTGCAATGCCGAGCTGCGCCATGAGGAAAGTGCAAGAATGCATCGTATTTACAGCAATACAACACATCCCTGTACTTTCCTCATTTGGCAGCCTAACACCAACGTAGGCACTCTTGCACCATAGAGCAAGGGTGCCTGCATTGCAGGGATGATTGTTTAGGTGCAGGAAGGAGCACTTTCCTACACTTAAACAATGACGTTGTTCCCTTCTATGTGTGTTGAAGAAATGAGGAGAAATAAATATAGTTCTCCTCATTGCGCCACTTTTACGACACGCATTCCCAGTCTTGTAAATCTGAGAATGCGTCACATTCCATGGGTGTTGTGTGGGAACACCCACAGCAACACCCACTGAACTCCCTTTTCATGCAGAGTAATTCATGAAAAGGGGCCATATTTACAAGGCCAAGCCATGTAAGGTGGCTTTGGGTGACCTTGTAAATATAGGCTGGCACGCTGCACCACCGAAGTGTAAAATAAGTGATGCTCTTGTGGCACTATGGGATGGTAAATATGTCCCTGAGTTTCTTGTTCTAGTAATGTGGGCTTCGGGTATGAAAAGCGTTATCACTTATGTATAGTGTTTAATTAAAAAATAAATATATGTGCCAGGGCCCAAGGTATTTTGCAGGAGACCACTGCAGTTAGCACCACCCACAGCCCATGCTTCTGCTGCTGCATGCCAGGGCATCTAACCATTCCACTCATAAAAGCATGAAATTATGGACTATTCCATGTCACCTTTATCTGAATAGGTAGCATGGAACTGCTAGTTTCATCATATTTTAAAGTGTTAGTGTGATCTGCTTAAAAACGGTAAGACAAAGCTATCATGTGTTCAACTCTGGCTAATAAATATAGATGATTAGAAATTAGAAATAAGAGCACCTGCAAACACAGGCACTAATTATGCACTGAATGTATGTATATGGTATTTCTATAGCTCAAGCCTGGCCTAAAGGCAGCCTGTACAGGTCAGTTTAAAAAAGCTTCCAGCTTCCATGGGAAGCCATTTGAGGAATAGCAAAACAGTTGTAATGTGCCCAGACCTTCTGATTCCTAAACGAGGACCTGATTTAGAGTTTGCCAGAGGGGGTAACAATCCCGTCCACCGTATTATAATTCCATTATAACCTATGAAACGTATACTACGGTGGACTGGATTTCTGTCACTTTTGTGACGTAGTAACCACTCCGCCATACTCTAAATCAGGCCCCTGGTCTCACCAGTGTTTGAAGGGCAGCGTTTAGAGGTGTAGGTGGAGTTTGCCATTGCTGACCAATAAGGAGTTTGCCCCTTTTTTAGGAATTCGTCTAGGTAATCTTCTGAATATTCTTGTCACCTCTACCCTGAGCTTTGAAGTTCAAGCCTAATGTGTGATTTGCCCAAATTTTTCTGCTGTGTGCTGTTTGCTGTTGTCATTGGCAAACTCCTATTGGAGTTTTTTTGTGCCTCTGACTCCTTTCTCTAAATTGGCAGTTACCTATGGCAGGACAATCTGTAGCTCAGTTCTTCAACACTAAGAATTGCAGGTTTATGGAGCTGCCTCAGTAGGAAGGGAAGTGCTGATCAGCATGGATCAAAGGTGCATGGGTATCCGCTTACTGCTTTATGGAGGTTTTCAGGGATGAGGGTCCATAGGTGCATAGTGGTCGGAGCTTCAAAATGGTGTAAGCTAGGTCATGTTTGATGATTTCTCAGAAATATGACCAGATGCTGGTAGATTTCAATGGAGTCGAGATAGGGACTGGGTCTGTTTTTCATTGGAAAATGGGGAGTTCAATGCTCTTCACTGTGGGCCCAATTCACTAAGGTAATGTAGTAAAAGTTACCAGTGTGGAGTCTCTATACTCGGGGCAGAATTTCCTCACTGAGAATTGCTTTAAGGAGATTTTGCCCCGAGTGCAGAGACTCCATACTCAATTTTTGGTTGAGAGGGATGAAGACCCTTCTCAACCAATAAATAAAATCCCTGTAAGGGTGAACCACAAAGAAGTCACTAAATTACCTGTGCTCACCCGCTGGTAGCTTGCCACATAAGCAGTCAGGCTTAAACTAGAGGCAATGTATTTATGCAGCACAATACCACCAAAAAAATTAAACCACATCACAAGAACGTTTAAGAAACAGAGGGAACATTTTAACAAATAAAATATACCAATCAGTAGAACCGAAGATATGCAATTTAAAAGTTTTAGGTAAGTAAAGCACCTAAAAGCACAAATCTCCACACACAGTCACCTGCTTGTGCTCGATCGAGGCAAGTCGCACGTTCAGGCCACCTCAATGGATCGTTAGCCAGATGCAAGGACTAGCCCTGCTGTAAGGTTACCTTCTCAAAGTCCTTGCAAAGAGTCCAGTTCACTGTGGAGTGAGCCGTGAGGAGACCACCATAAATAGTTGCCACGGAAGAGCAAAGAGCAGGCCTCGTGGCATGGATGTTCCATGCTGTAGCGCAAAGATCAGGTTGGGCGTCATGGATGGTTGTTTCTGGAGCTTCAGGTTAGCAGTCACCATGGGCTTTTGATCTGCAGCAGGAAGTGCAGATCTTCCTTTGATGGTTGTTGCTGGCGGTTGCGGAGGCGCTAAGAGTCAGGTTCAATGGAGCTTTACAATTGCAGTTGTCCTGCGTGCCAGAGTCTCAGCGCAAACATGCCTGTTCGTGGTCACAAAGAGCCCAGAACTTTAGGATTTCACCTTTCGTTGAAGAAGAGTGCAATCTGATGCTAGTCAAGGGTCCAGAACCTAGGGGGCCAGTTCTTTGGAACCAGGGACTCATTCTAGCAGAGGCCAGCAGGGCTCAGTCAGATTTAGTTGCAGGTCCAGGTAGGTCCAGTTGCAGCAGATCAGCTAGGTAGTTGCAGGGAGGCCTCTCAAGTTTGTTGTGTCCATGTAGCTCAGAACAGGAGGTCAGCCATGGAGTTACTCAGGTCTTCCTGGGAACAAGGTGATGGTCCTCTCCCCTTCAAGCAGCAAGGCAGGCCTCAAGCTGCAGGGCAGTCCTATGAAGAAGATGGCAGGCCTCATGCAGCAGGGCAGTTCTCTGATAGCAGCAGGGTAGTCCTCTGAAAAACAGGGCAGGCCTCATGCAGCATGACCATCCACTGAGCAGTTCTTCTGAATTCTTCCATAGGTCCTGGAATGTACTGAAGAGTTGGTCTGAGGGCAAAAGTCTATACATGGTGTCAGCCTTTGAAGTGAGAGAAAATAATAGATTTTCCACCATATATGGTTCAGGAAATTACCTTCTTCCCCTGCCCAGGCTTCAAGAGGTCTCCGTTGACAAAGGACTGGTGTAAAGTTCCTGTGAGTGTGCTGAAGGCAGCCTCTTTGAAAAGCAGGTGGGGCAGGGAATAGCTGCACCCCTCCATATTCTGGGAGGAATATCAAAAAGAAAACTGCCACTCTGTTGGCAGGCAGCAAATGGTTAGGATAAGAAAATGGCAATTTTTTTAAAAGTGCCACTTTCAGAACTGAGACTTAAAATACTACTTCACCATTAAAGGGGATTTTAAATTACAGTTATTTTGATACTAAATATGACATTTCTACCTGTTCCCAAGCAATACCTATCACTTAGTAAGTGTAACTGAGAAGCCTACTGTTATCCTATGGGGTAGGTAGGCCTTGCAGTAGTGAAAAACAAATGTAGGGGTTTTTACCTCCCAGGAAAAGTAAAATTTAAAAGTACATCTCTAAATCTGTAAATACACTGCACCCTATCGTGTGGGCTGTTTAGGGTCTACCATAGGGATGAAATGTGTTTTGAAAAAGGAAGGTTTAGACCTGGCACAAGGTTTATTTTGCCTGGTCGAATTGCCATTTAAAACTGCACACAGGCTGCAATGACAGACCTGAGACATGTTTTAAAGGGCTACTTACGTGGGTGGCACAGTGAGTGATGCAGGCCCACTAATATCATTTAATTTATAGACCCTGGGCACATGTAGCTCCACTTCACTAGGGACTTACAAGTAAATCAAAAAAATCTACTCTGGTGTAAGCCAATTTTATCATGTTTATAGGAGTGAGCACAAGCATCTTAGCACTGTTTAGCAGTGGTAAAGTGCAAATAGTCATAAAGCCAACAAAACATATTTCAGCAAACATAAGGTGATAAGGCAAAATGTATTGGGGAAGACCTCACCAAAAACTGTCAGGTATAACAGTGCCTAATAATATGAGGATGGAACTGACGTCTGAGTTGAAAACAGTCTGTGCTTTGTGCATCATCAAGCTGATTGAAGGTTCGGTGTGGTTGCCACCTATAGTATTGGTGTGCAAGCCTGAAAAAAACTAAAGACCTGATTTAGATATCCCTTTCGCCAAATTATAAATCCCATGGGAAACAACAAGATTTAGATTTTGGCGGATGGTATATCCGTCACTATTGTGATGGAGCAACCCCTCTGCAAAACTCTAAATCAGGCCCTAAGATTGTGTGTGAATTTGCATGACTTGAACTCTAACATCTGGTCGATCGACAGCCACTCTCGAATATCAATGGAATGTTTTCCACTGTTGAAGGGACCATGTTGTTTACTTTTCTTAAAATGTCTGTTGCATAACATCAAGTTTAGTTTTTTGAAGAGTCCAGACATCTAGCCTTATTTGGGACAAGAGAAGGGGTATATCATTATGTCTGAATGCCATTTGGGTTACTGTCAGCCTCTTCAGAGTTTCAGAGGTTGATGAATAATCTTTTCAAAGATATTGTCAGGAGTTGCTTTATTCAGGATGGTATTTTGATGTGTGGTAGATAATAAATGTAGCACGATGAGAGAGTGAGTAGAGAACAGGAAATTCTTAAAATGGTTTGATATTGAGAAAGGACCTATGCAAATTCTGTCAAAATGGGTGAGATTTTTTGGGTCTTCGTAAGTCAGGTAGGGACACAGAGCACAAAATGAAGATCTTGAGTGCAATTGAGGAGGCACCTGCACCTAAGGACAAAGATAAGCTGAGGTTATTCCTTGGGTTGATTGAGTATTTTACTAAATTTGTTGAGAATTTCACTAGTAAAACATTACATTTACATGGTTTGTTCCAAATAATGCAAAGTATGTTTAGGACTAGAAGTGTGAAAAACAATTTGAGTCAATCAAAATTGATATAGTTTCTGCCCGTCCTTTGAAACTATTTGATACCAGTGATGTGTACATTATCACCATTGATGCTAGATTGATCCCAGTTAATGCGGTATCCTAAATACCACTCAAAATTACAGAATACTGGCAATACTGCAGAGATTGATGTTTCCGGATTCATAAGATGAAGCAAAATTTGCTTGAGGTCTCCTGTTTCTTTCAGTAACACCCTCAACCGGATCTTACACGCCAGAGTCTCCAGACATAGAGCAAACAGTATGAAGTTGGCAACCTTTGCCTAGTACCCCTACCTAGATTATATTTTCTTGATGCTGCTCCAGTCACTTTTTCCACTGGTGTGGGGGCTTGGTAAGAATGTGATACCTTGACTTGTGCATATAGGATTTTGGTTGTTTTCATCTTGTTCTATTCAGATAAATATTATCTATTTTTCTAAACTGGTGTTGAGTACTTTTTGTGGTGTTTTTTCACTGTATGAGTTATTGCACAAAATATTTTCACATTACCTTCTTAGTTAAGCCTGCCTGCTCTGTGCCAAGCTACTGGAGGGTGAGCACGGGATAATTTAGGTTGTGTTGTGACTTACCTTGACTAGGATTGTGGTCCCTACTTAGACAGGGTGCATACCTCTGCCTCCTAGAGACTCAATTTCTAACATGCTCTTATTGCTTTTAGGGAGAGGTCAGCTTCTAAACCCCCTGTCTGTTGCATCAACTGAAACCTGCAATTCCTCCAAAAAGACGACCTCTTTCTCCTCTTCTGTCTAGATGTAAGTAAAGCCTGGTAGTATTGCACAAAAGCTTGGGCTACCTCACAGTCTGTCTGAACTGATTTCTATGGTGAGTCTCTCAGTTGCATAAGTGCCCACCAGAGATTCCAGGGAATTTATATGACAGTGATGTTCTACAGCAGACAAGGAACTCCCAGTAGTCATACCATTAAAGTGGGCTCGCCAGCCTAGGTAGTTGGATATTTGACTCAATGGTGAGATCCGAGGTCATCTAAGATTATGTGGTCTGAGTAAGAGAGACTCTGGAGGAAGTCAATAATTTTCCACTGATGGTGAGCATGATAGTGCAGGGGGTCAGGAAAAACACTCTGGACCTAAGCTAACAAGGGGCCAATGAAATGAGCTGGAGATCTGAGGGAAAGGGGGTGAGAAGAGAGAACTGAATGAAGCTCATGCTTGAACTTGGAAATTTTCCTCTCAAGGAGTTTCAGGCTACAAGCACAAGATTCTAAGGATGCCCGTGGTTCGACAATGGGTACAGGAATATTCCTCAACATTGAACACAATATGTGGTTGTGGAAAAGGGAGATTGTCAATCAGAAGGAACTGATGCATCTAAGGATGACATCTAACTAATCAATGAGACAAATTACCCTTGAGGATAAGTAAGCTACAACTACCAGTAGCACCACTGTGAAATACCCAGAGGCACAGTGGAGACCAATGGGGAAACATTAGCATTGCCACATCAGACACTGCCATAGCAATCTGAGACAAGGCTGATGTTCTGTACAGACTGAAAAATAGGCATTCTTAATGTTGTGTCTGACCATCCAGTCGCCTGGCAAAAGAGTAACCTGCAGAAAGTGTAATCCATTCATCTTGAAGTGATGATATACCACCTTGTGATGAAGGGAATAGAGATACATGTTTTGCCTTAGGCCCTTTTCTTTCTTCCTGACTTGGAAAGCAGCACTGATTAATCCTCCTTCAGAGGAAGTAAGAATCAATGTCACTTTTCTTGAGCATGGCTGATGTACTCAGGTTGATTGATAAATGGAAAAGGTATTGGGAAGGGTGTGCTTGGCATTGGAGAGTTTTAACCAAACATTTATGTGATGACCGGATACATTTTCTAAGGTCCATGGGTCCACCATTCGTGACGGAATTGTGCAACATGACATGAATTTGAGGAAGAGAAAGAGTTGATGGTGGAAAGCAATAGGGGCAGGAATTACCTTAAAATGTGGGAAGAGAAAGAGATTGTTGTTGATTGCATGTGCAGGTGCTGCCTCAGATGATAATTGCTCGACCTAAACAGCAGAGGAAAAAGGAGTAGGAAGGGGGAGCTGGCAATTACTCACTGTGTCACCAAAAGTAATGGTGGGCAAATTGGCTTCCTCAGTATCCAGACTAGTGTTTTTGAAGGTAGCAGACTGAGGCAAACTAAGGCAGAGTTTGTGATAAACCTGTTTGTTTGTGCCTTGTCTACAGTGATAAAGTTGCTGAGATGAAAACTAATAGTTTCTCTTGGTATATTTTCAGAAAAAAGCTCAGTCTCCAACATCTATGACATTACCTCGTTGGACCTTCTTAGGGAGAGAAGAGTAGGAGAACAACGCCTATTTAACCCTATGAAAGCATCATGTAGTGTACGCATCAGTTAGTGTTCTTGACTTATTTGGAGAGGGTCATCTTGAAATTGGCAGAGTATTGGCAATAGAGAGGATGGCATCAGAAAGGGAAGCATGCAAGACAGAGAGTTTTTCCGAAGCTGCACTTATAGGGTAAATTAGGGTTGGATTCACAGATAGTACTGCGAAGGTCAGAATGAGAAACAAGTTGAAAAGCAGAGCAAGGGGGTGGGGGCTCCATGGCTTTTTTAGAGGCTGACATGGAAGTTCTAGGAAACACATGTTGAAAGAACATGGAAAATAATGGGTAAGAAGAGCTCTAGAAGAGGAGGTGCAGTGGTTGAAGTGTAATCGGGAAAGACACATTCCTAAGCAACATAATCAAGGAAAAGGCTACCAGCATCCCACATCACAAAAAAAATGGAGACAATCAGCACAAAATGAAGTAAAAGGTGTAGTTGGTGGGTGGGTTGTTGTAAGTCTGAAGGAAATCGTGCTGGTGGGATCCTCATGCTATAGAATAGCACAGAGACATGTTGGGCCTGATTTACAAGGGTAAACTTACACTTTTGTCTAGGTTTATGATTGTTTGCTTTTTGCAAAGGTATTCTACTAGTAGTATCTTTATGACTGCGGAGTCTCAGCACATAAAACAATATGACAGTCACAAAAGTGTAAGCTTACCTTTGTGAATCAGGCCCTTGTGGTCTCCATAGGTCTAAAAAGCAGTTGGTTAAGTGCTGAGATAAGTGCTGATTAAAAGCATGCAGAGCATGTGTCATAAGGGGAGGAGAGAATAGTCTAGTATTGAGTATTGTATTGTATTGAGAGCTGACAAAAAGCAAGGTGGTCTAATTCCGAATTATTTAAAAGGACACTAGAGAGCTAGCAAAAATGTAAGGCATTGGGAATGCAGATAGTGCTTTATCACGAAGAAAAGACAGAAAGAAGCAAAATGGACATGAAGAGAAAATATCACACTAAGAATGTGGGAAGTTTGGACACCTAGGAAAGGCAGTAGAGAATGAAAGGAAGGACAGATGACAATGAAGGATGAAATAGCTAAACTATTATCAAGAAGGTAACTCTCATAGTAAAAAGCTTAGAAAGAGAAGATGTGACTTATCTGAAGGCAGGAAGCTTTCAGATTCCTTGCATCTTAACAATGCACATTGGATCAATTGATGGCCTTTTAGGAGTACACACCAGAAATTTATAACCCGTAAAGTACAAAGTACAAACAGTGTGTGTTTCTTAAAACGTACATCAGAGGCTTTAAAAGAGGGCATCTTTTTCAATCCCACTTTAAATGCCAGTGTGTTAATGGTTTCACAAAATTCAATACTGTCTACATTTGGATCAATACATACTCAGGAACAGAAAAAGTACTTGAGGACAAAAATAGTGAATTTGAATCAATAAGCTTAATACGGATTCACTCACTCCTGTAGCTGGCAAGTAACAGACAGCAGGGCCACATGTTATAAAAGTTTCATTAATACCACACCATGATTACCACAATGTAGCTTAAACTGTAACTGTATTAACCAGAGGAAACATCTTTTGATAGTGGAGGTGGGAAGGGAATTGCAATGCACATCCTGATAAGGTGAGTTTTAAATATGTGCCAAAAAAAGAACCTCAAAAGATTTAGATCAGTTTAACTTATAATGACATGAAATTATTAAGTACCGGCACAATGTTTACTGATAGACTAGGTACAAAAAGCACTACAATACAAACTAATATGCAACGCATATGTATTACTTAAATGAAAGCTGACTTTAAACAACTGAATAATTCTGCTAACAGATTCACCAATGCACTTGAGGTGAGGAATCAGCAAGCTAGCCCTACAGTGTGTTCAATAAAACTTTCAGGAAGCACTAATAAAATGTCATAGTAAAGCACACTGAGGCCCAGATTTAGGGAAAATTTAGCACCACGTTTGTGCCATTTTTTTCATGCAAAAGCAGTGCTAACTTAACGCCATATTTATATTTTGATGCTAGAGCAGTCTAGCGTCAACATTTTCGACTTAGCGTCATTTTTGGGGAGCAACACCTCACCTTGCATCACTTAACGACAATGATATGCAAGGTAGGGGTTTCCTCCTAAAAAATGATTCTAGTCCGCTAGTGCCAAATTTAGAACCAGAAAGATAAACAACGCACGCAGACCGGCTCCAGAAAATGATGCTAAATCCTATTAGCATCAACATTTGAATGCCTGGTCAGACCAGGCGTTAAAATGAGGCCCACACTACTACATAAGGGAAACACACAGAAGGAGCATTGGAAAGCAACTGGACACCATGGAACTTTTACTCCTACAGCTCAGTACCCGTAGAAGATGACAGCAGTGATGCTAAGTGCCACCAGCACCACAGCAGCAACCGCAAACACCACCCAAGCAGCCGCAAACGCAACGTAGAAGGCACAAGAGGATCTTTCACCAGTGTGCAAGCATCCTGGCCCTGAGGAAAGAAGAGGTGATCAGACTCTACTGTTTGATGCAGGAGTCCATTGTACGCCTGGTCCACCGCATTGCACCAGACATCATAGCAAGAGTGCAGAGTCACACAGCAATTCTACCCATGAACAAACTCCTTGCTGTCTTACACTTGCTGGCATCAGGTTCATTCCAGACGACTGCAGCACAAGTGGGTGGGATCTCGCAACCATCCCCTCTGCCTTCTTTACAAATGTCCTGGATGCCATCATCAGACTCACACCCTACAACTTTCAGTTCCCCAAAACCCAGGAACTGCAGCAGGAGACCAAGCAAGGTTTCCACCAAATTGCTTGCTTCTCCCATGTGCTTGGTGCAATGGACTTCACCCATGTCCAACTTGTCCCTCCTGCAGGAACCGCAAACATACCCACTACATCAATGTGCAGGCCATCGTGAACCACTGTAGAATTATCACAAACATCCTTGCAAAATATCCCGAAGCGTCAATGATGCTTACATCTTCAGGCACTGCACTATAAACCAACAATTCCAGGACGGACAATATATAGATATGGCCTACTTATAGGTAAGATACCATACAAATCATAACACACACAACACTCCAAACGTGTAGTACAAACAATACGAACACAACATCAAACATACATTGACAGGGAAACACAGATGTATAGACCACAACATATATGCCACATGCCACACTACACTACATGCAATGCCCATCACCCTCACATACACCCATATCTACAAGCCCCTGGCACCACCTTACTGACACATCACTGGACGGGCAGGGGGAGCAATGTCCCCCATGAATACAAAAGCTGGACTCAAACAACTGCATGTGTCCACAGGTTCACAACAAACACAGATAATTCACACATAACGCTTACCAAGGAATCACTCTGCTATGTGAATTGCATTGGCCATTCAAACATCAACCAACTCACATATTGTCACTGCACCACATTGACTATGCTGTAGAAGTCTCAGGCAGCACTGATATCTATTGCCAGCCAAGTGGTCACATCACCATCTACATATCAGCAAAATATAATTGATAGCCTCATTGTGTACTATTTCCCCTTGTGTGGTGCATAGTGCGGCACACATTGAAATACAACATCACCATCAATGAAATATCATGTGCAGGAATGGACACCTCACAGCCCACCAAAAAACATACCTGTAAATCCCACATCTCCATACCATGAAACAAGGGTACCAACAATGGACTGTGGCAGATGTACTGCTGGCAACATGCAGGGAGAGGCCAGAAATGCACATCAAAGAGGATACATGAACATAGCAGGGCTGGACTCCTGATTCAGGGCAGTGCTGAAAAGCAAAGAATGCCCTGTCCTATTCCACAGCTGTCTGAAAGAGTACACATATATCACAATACATCACATATACATGTCCCACATACGTATGCCAGCCAGCAATTGCCAACAACAAAACTTTGTGCAATGGAGGTATATCAAGGGCAAAGGGGTGGAATTCATGTGCAACACACAGGGCCCTACATGGCACACAACATACATAATAGAGACACATGTCCACTACATCACTCTTCTGCAGGTCTAAAGTGAAGGCACTAAGGGCCACATCTCAGAAAAGTTGGGCAGCATCTAAAACAGTGCTACTTTACTTGTGCACCTTAGCGCCCCCCTCGATAGACTGCGTAGGATAAATGCCAAATGTATGGTGCAAATCCTGCACAGTACATAGGGCCACATTTAAAGCAATGGTGTGTCCCATACTTACGCCTGTTTAAAGCATTAAAAGTATCAGATAAAAAATATACTTCGAAATGTCTCATATTCCTCTGCACCATTTTAGCTTTTGCCCAATCTGGGAACACACCCTGTGCATAAATGGTGCTTTGCACAGGCATAATGTGTTCACTAATCCTTGCACTGCATGGGTAGTGGCACTTTGTAAACATGGCGCTATGATTATTTGCCTTGTTCGCTCACAATGGTGTCTACAAAAATGAGGCTAATGTGGTGCTAGGGCCTTGTAAATGTGGTCACCTAGCTCAGACATAGAGAACACCGCATACATTTGGCATGGGTTAACTGTCAGACAAAAATTCCAATTACAGTCTCCATGTACCTAAGCCACAACCCATGATCGGAAAGTACACCACCACACACCAATGCAACTCTCCATCCACACATGAACACACATAATACCAGATGCAAGTGCGATACACCACTCCACTCAAAACAAATAAGAACCATGGCACCTAGCAAGTAACTAATGTTCATGATTGACACATGTTCTCACATTCCTTTGCAGCTGACCACGGTTATGGCATCCAGCCATGGGTCATGACACCTTTTGGAAATCCTACAACGAATGCAGAGCGGGCCTCAAATGAAGGGCACATAAGAACCAGAAATGTAGTGGAGCGGACATTTGGCTTACTTAAATCAAGGTTCAGGTGCCTACATCTTCCGGGAAGGAGGACACTTATATGCACCACCCCTTGTCTGCAAAATTATCCTTATATTTGCCATTTTGCATAACATTTGTCTACCCAGACATGTCCCATGGGATGAATACATAGATGTCTCCAATGAGGAGGGTGATAACAATGGTGTACAACTGGAGGAGGGGGATCAACAAAACACTGGTGCTGGAGTACGCAGAAGAGAACTAATTGTGCAAAGCCTTTTCACATAGCACTGTACTCCAAGAATCACCAAGTAAATAATTCAATAAAATCACATAAACTCAGAATGTTAATGGCATACTCTTTTACACCACCACATACCAATTGTAACTTGCCCATATCCCAGAGAGCATGACTACACCACAACAGTTGTAAACAACTTTGGAACATAGGTCATGATTTAAGAGGGCCTAGTGCATTCTTGTTCAACATTAGCCTCAAACATCATACGTTAATGTGGCCCAACGATACCAATATCTATGCAGCAGAAACTCACATTGGCACAATACATGCATTATGCCACTTTGTAACACCTTGTGCCACAAAATGCCTGCGACAGGCATTAAGTATGCAAGGGGGGTGTACAGCCGGTGGGGGGGTGCCAGAATGGTGCAGTGGAATCTAACAAAAACAACTGTGCCATATATTGCTGCTACTTTGAACACCTGCTCAGAGCAGCTGTTTAAAGGGGGCTCACCATTGGTACCAGTGAGACCCTAAGTACTGATCAGGGTTACGGTCAAAATCTTAGTCCTAACCCCGAACAGTGTATCAATTTCGCTAAATATCTTCATGCTATTGCCCCCTACCCTGTGCCATGGTGTGTAGTCTTTAAAATATGGCGCACACATGGTGGCGGTAGGGGAGCGCTAAGGGGGAAAGAAAAGTGGCACTGCACTGGTTGCTGCACCCCTTTACTTTAATCTTCCCCATAGTCAGGAACAAAAATATTTTAAAATAATTCACTACCACATGAATGTGTTGGTGGAATGTAGGCATTGTCTGTAGCTAATACATTTTACATTGTCACACACATATCATACAAGTGTGTTGGCATGACATATGCCTGTAGCAATCCAGGAAATGTACTTGAAGACTGCTGGACAGATGTATGGGCTAGGTAGTAAGAGACTATCAAGTACCTACAATGGTAGGTTTGTGTCTGCTAGGTAACCTAGCTAAGTCTGAATGACAATATCACACATAAGTACTGATAACACACTTCTCAGTGCCACTCACATGTATTAGCAAGAGAGTGACATACAGGGATCAACACACATAAAAGTCTAGGTGTATCACACCCAGTCACCTCGGTATGTGCATGTAAGTCAAGCAATGTACTAACAAGTCAAAGACCCTTGGCAAATTGTATGTTTGAAGAATGACATAGAAAACTTGACTGTGTCATTCCCTCTACTCACAGCTGAAATGAGTAATCATAGTACCAAAATACACTCATTGGGAATGTTGCATATGTTGTGGAATGCAAATGTGAGCATGTGTCCATGTTTGACAAATGATGTGTTTCTACAGTAGAACAGTTGTGAGAGAAGTTGGAAGACTTGAAGGGCTGGTCATGCGGAAATAATGTATGGATACTAGTGGTACTTCTAAATACCAAGGGTTCAGCCATGGACCTGTTTTTGGACAATCTTATCCTGAAACAGCTACAAACATGTGGACTTCCAAAAGCCTTTAAGGTAGAGGGAGCCCAGCGCATCCCAGGTGCACCATGAAAGGCTTGAGCACACCCTTGTCCCATCATAGCAAGACTCATAAATGTCCGATACCGGCACCTGAGTCTCCAAGCAGCTCACAGTGCCCCTCCATTCCATATAGGTAAAGCTCAGGTTACCTTCTTCCCCAATTGCAGTGTTTGGGTCCAGAGGCTGTGCCGCAGTTTTCTCTAGGTGAAGAGGGCTCTGGGGGAATGGCCAACAAGTAAACAATGACCTATCCGGCACGGCTTTGATTAGTCGCAGCATGCAAAACTCACTTTTTTATCAAGCCCAGAAGCTAGTCGTGATTGGCTAGATTGAATGTCAGGTGGTAGGAGTGTCAAGACACTGCAACCACCCTGAAGGTGCCAGAGTGGCGGCATGGCAAAGGAGAATAGTGAAACACTTGAAGTGTAAGTGCGGGTCAAAACATATTTCGCCTAGCCTGGGACATCATCCTGATCACCCGAACGGTCCTTGGAAACCATGGGGAGATGAGAGGGGGGGCACTGGAGATGCACCCAGAGCATCTTGTGGGTGGTCTGGGAGAAGCCAGCAATGGTCCTAAATCGGTGACTGGGAGCAAGATTGAGGCAGAGGATATGAGCACCAACATGGTAAAGACATTCCAGTAAGGGGCTGGGTGGGGGCCAGAAGGCAATAGTGATGCTTCCTAGTTAGCAGTATGTTTGGTTGGGGCAACAGGCACTATGCGCAGTTGGGGAGGTGGGAGTGATGATTGAAGAGGAGTAATTGGATAGTTATTGTAGTTAACGTTCAGGCAAGAAACATACAACCAGTCAACATAGCTGAGGCACACACGCTATTCACTCTCACAGTTTGAACCCCAACCAGCTTTGGCCCGGTACCCCCGTGTGTGGTCCATTAACCATACAGTGGGATGTCCAAAGTTAATATGTCAACCCTAAGATTAGTATCCTGGAATATCAATGGCCTAGGTGACAAAGACATAAGGAGGGGTGCTCCAGTACATCAAACCTGACTATTCTGATATTGTTCTCCTATAAGAGACTCAACTCCTAGGTAATAGGTGTCATGCCCTTGTCCATTGGAGAAATAAAAAGGCTGCTAATGTGGGCCATACCACCTCAAATAGAGGAGAATCTCCAACATTTCGCATGCATGGGGAACCATACGTTACATGAGTTGCTCTGAATCATTAAGTCTGCTCCTTACAACACACCAGAGTGTTCACATACGTGCACTGACATTGAAATGGCTTACAGCAGTGGTTCCCAACCTTCTGACTTCTGTGGACACCCACTATATCAATTCTGGAACCCAGGGACCCCCACTAAATCATTATTGAAATCCAGGGACCCCCCCACTGAGTCATTGCTGAAAGCTGGGGACCTAATCTAATAATATCATATAATTTTCTAAGCAGTCACAGACCGCCTGAGGGGGCTTCACAGACCACCTGAGGGGCCTTTGCAGACCACCAGGGGTCTCTGGACCACAGGTTGGGAACCACTGACTTACAGGATCTTATCCCTGCATTAGTTCACAGCCTCCTCTGCTAAAGATTTGTTAAGGGTATGATGTGCCTGAACATGTATTGCACATGGCTCTTACAATCTTATGTTATATATACTGTAGTAACATACAGTTGTAATTCTGACATGACAATTTGGTAGCATCACCTATGCACACTCAGTGCATCTATGTAAACATGTATGTGGGAAAAAGTCTTCTTACACAGGTACATTTGCAAACAGTATCAGTCCTCACGTGCATCACACCCATGTGCATACATAAGTTAACACATTCCAATGTTACTGGTACACAATTAAATGCACATGCACACACATATAGCCATACCATACAAACTACATTGATGCATATCTCCTGTAAGAACGAATGTGAATGTGGGTGCACTGGCAGCCTTTCCACCAAAATCCACGCAAAGCCGTTTTGCGTCAAACAAATGTGATGCACATGGTATATCTCCATACATCACAAATCACTAAAATGATGCCTCGCACCATGTGCGTCTGAATCGTCTTGCAGTCTCAGCCTTCCCTCCAAAATCTATGCATGCCCAGTATGCGCCCCAAAACGTTTGCGCATGCTATTGTCCTACAAAACATTGCACATGCCAAAAATGATGCCTCAATTGCAAGTCGACAGGCCTTGTCAGACTTTTTGGATCAAATCCACACATGGCCCTCATCCGTCAAAAAAATGACGCATATCAGAAAACGTGACACAAACTCCCAAGAAGTGATGTAACAGGACTTCGTTGTTGCACACATGGTAAAGTGAATTTACTTTCACATTTACTTTACAGTTTTTTTGTCTGTAGTGGAGAGACGTTGAGTGGAGCTGGTGCTTGTTGAGGAGTGGTGGTTTCTGAGAGTTTTGCGCTGTGTCATGTTGCTGTTCAGTCCAATTTGCTGTATTTGTAAGTTTTGTGTAGTGTTATTGTCCTGACGTATTTGTATTGTTGGGTGTTTGTCTTCGGTTAGTGTTGTTTGTTGGGGTATTTGGGGTTAGGTGGAGTTATTATATACATTTATTTTTGTGAGGTATTGGTTGCTGTGGAGGGAAATAGCAGGATGTCTGGCAAGGAAAAGGTACAGCACATTAATCCAGATGAACTTAGTTAGTTCACATGGTTAGTGTGCCACTACCTCTCCAACATGGGGAAAATGGGTGGCTGTGCCATCATGGGCTACCCTACGGAGGCAGGAAGCTGCCCTGGGGGAAGTTGCTGTTCCTGTTGCACAGGATCTTCAAGGTTGAGCATACAGACCACCAGATTAAGAAACGGCGAGCAGATTTAATTGCCAGAGAAGAGAACTGTTGGATCACTTGTTGGTTTGGGTTGGCAGACCTGTTGGGAAGTAAACCTGTAACATAGCAACATCCTCCTTTGCATGTGCATGACAGTAGGGCATAAGGATAACTTTAGCATGTCATGAGAAAGATGAGGACATCAAGGGGCAGATGTAAGGAAAGTGGTGTTTTCTCCCCTTAGCACTCCTCCACCGCTACCATGTTGTGCTATATCTTAGATACTGTGCACCATGGCACAGGTTAGTGGGCAATTGTGTCAACATTTTTTACACTGTTGATGTACTTTTCAGGGTTATTGCCATAAATTTGCCAATACACCTGACCAGTACATAGTGGGCCATCAAAATATAATGGTGTATCCCTTTTTAACGCCTGCTCTGAGCAGGCGTTAAAATGTGCAGAGCAATATAACGCAAAACGTTCCTTTAGGTTTCAATGTGCCATTTCATCAGCTCCCCTAACGGGCAGATGCCCACTTTGCACACATTATGGGTGACGCCCGCATAATGTAGTGGAAAGGGTGATAAAGTTGCACAATGTATGCACTGCACCACTTTGTGAGCCTATGTGCAACATTATGCCTATGCCATGCATAATGTATGCAAGGGGCCATTCCCCCATTAGGAAGGGCAAACAATACAAGGCATAAAGAAAACTAAGAGAATTATTTGTGTAAATCATTCTGCCATTTTCTACACCTGCTCAGACCAGGCTTCAAAAGGGGGCATATCATTAATTATGATGGCCCCCTATGTACTGTTCACGGTTGGGCCTAAATCTTGGCACTAACGCTGAACAGTACATCGATAGCATAAAAAATTATGACGCACCTTATTTTACATATGGCACACAAATGGTGAAGTAAGTAGGGGGATACTAAGAGGCGCAAGGAAAGTGGTGCTGCACTGGGTGCAGCACCACTTCTCTATTATCTGTCCCTAAACTTGGGACAATTAACATTGTCCTGTCCTCCAGTAAGTGTGACATATGAATCAGAGACATGTATGAATGGGTGAGTCACATTACTATATCTGTTTTTGGGTCCTACCTATGTCTGTCTGTTTGACTGATATGTTGTAGATGGCAGTGGGTCATTCCTAACACTAAGTTAACTAGGTCACTCAAGTGCAATGTGTAACAGTTGTCCATGCTAATCTTTGTTCACCAATCACAAAGCTATGTTTTCCTATCATGTCTTGCAGGTAGAACTCCAAGCTACACCATAGGCATGGTTTTCACTTTCGAAGACCCCGATACGACCAGTAAGTGTCACCTTGTATGTCACAAGTGTACATACAGTGTTGTGTGTGAGAGGGTTTGAGGCTTATTAAGTCACGTACAGATGACGTGTGTCAATTTAGGCACCATCATCTATCCTTGGATATTGACATCAAGTCTGATGGTATGCTGAGGATGTGGAATAATTTGAATGATGCACAGGTGCCAACGTGTGTTGCCATGGATTAGCAGGTCTCAGGAAATGTTTTGTATGCCCACAAACACACTGATGTCTGTCAAGATATGTGTCAGAGGTGCTGGCTTTCTGCACTGCATAGATGTTCCAAACATATATTTTCACAGCACCTATTCCTGCATTGTGTGCCACATGTTGCACAAATGTAGTCAGGACATGGTACAATATATGTACCTGGGTAGAGCTCTCCAAGAGCCTTCGCAAGGAGACATTTGCACCACTGGTGCTTCACTGCTGTTCAATAATGAAGTGAGGCACCAGAAGTGCAAGGAGTTCTTTTGAGAAGGACAACAGTCAGTTGACTATGTATAGAGATATGCGCTCTTCTCCAGATGGATATGGGACAAGTCCATGGATTGTAGCAAATAAGATGTGTGAAGATGAAACAACAGGTTTTAGCCATCATGTTAGTTGTGAACAAGCATGATCACATCACGTGTGTATGGAATGTGCACAGTGAGTATTTACCTGGTAGTTATGAGGTGTAACAAGTTTATGCACAGATAGGGACAGATACAAGTAAATAGGTGTGACACCCAGTGCTGCGCCACTTCTCTTGTGGTCCTTAACTCCCCCTATCCGCCACCATGTGTGTACATATATATATATATATATATATATATATATATATATATATGTGTGTGTGTGTGAAATACGGTGCACCATGGCGCTGGGTATGTGCCAATTGTGGTTAACTTCTTCATGAAAATGATGTACTATTCATGGTTAGTGCAAAATAATCTAATGCTAAACCTGGACTGTACACAGTGGACCATTGTGACCAATGGTGTGCCACCGTTTTAATTCCAGCTCTGAGCTGGCATTCAAAGTAGCAAAAAAAAAATGACACAGCTGAATCTCTTAGATTGCAGTGCACCATTTTGGCAGCCACTCTAATGGGGGGAACACCACCTTTGCATACATCATGCCTGGCACAGGCGTAATGTGGAGCAAGGGGTGACAAAGTGGCACAATGCAGGGATTGCACCACTTTGTTGATATTCTGCTGACCATTTGGCCTTGTTGTGCCTTATTAGTGTCATATTAATTATGACGCTGATATGGTGCAACGAGGCCATAGACCCTCTCAAATCTTGGCCCTAGAGTGCAACTTTGGAGTCCCATTATCCCCATGACATGTACAAAATACCGTAGATGCTTGCTCGGCAGATTTGTATAGACATGGGTTGTGCCCTTGTTGTTTACTTACTGGTTGACAACATGTGTTATCAGAAAATGCTGTTTATAATGCATGCTTGTTGTTCCTCTACCCAACGCAGTTACTGAAGACATGTTCTCCTAATGTTTTAGCTGCCACATTGACTCCAGCTGAGAAACACCAATTAAAAAAAGATGTTGAACTTTTCCGACACATATCCAAGGTTCAGACTGGTTACCTGAAGAAGTCTCAGAGGTACCGCACAGAAAAGTCATTGGGGTCGTGGAAGGCTTTCCCACATAGTGGACAAGCTCAACAGCCTGCAACCAACTCAACAAAAGGAGTGTCCTCTGCACCCAGAGTCTGAGGTGCTCCATCAGGTCTGAACACTGTCAACATCTACAGCACATCTGATGCCAGCAGCACCACAACAGCCACCACCATCTGCCACTGGGTCCACCTTTGAGGCGGAAATGCGTAAAGACCTGGCCAAGGTCAAGGCTAGGTTGGCCAGACTTGAGGCGGACAATGCCACGAATGACAAAATCTTAAAGTACATTAAGAGGAAGCTAAAGTAGTTGCAGTTGTGGCCACTAACCACTTCCCAGGACCTTCCCTTCCCCAGTCTGCATTGAGTATAGTTTTTGGTGGGTTTTAGGGGGTAGACATAGGTTAGTTAGGATAGAATAGATTAGTTGTAGGATATAGTTAATGTAGTTTGGGGGATGGGATTTCGGCTTTTTTAGGGGGGTGGTTGGGTGGGGGTTATGAATAGGGGTATATGTTTCAACAAAAAAAAATTAGACATACAAAAAATATACATTTGTTAATGGCATAGGATTAGTTAGTATATGTGTAGCTTTAGTTCATATTGTCCTACACGTCTATTGTCTCATAGGAGGGCTGTGAGGACAATGTTTATTGAGTGGCATTATGCGTATAAGTTAAGTTTAGATTAGGATAGTTAGTTGTAGGGTTATGTTAAAATAAGTTAGTATAGGTGAGCTTAGTGTAGAATAGTGAGTAGTTTAGGTTTTTAATAGGTTGTGTTTTTAGGTATCAATAAATCCTGTAAGTTTTTGACAATTAGGTGTCCATGATGATTGACTGTCTAGGTGTTTTCATGTCTGCACTGGCCAAGTTAGGGAAATGCCTTAGGGTATGCTTTCAGTATTGATTTATGTGTATGACTATGAGTATCCCCAATGATCAAAGAGCTGTGTGATTGGCAGCGCTATGCCATCAGCTACTCAAGACAGTTTTCAGCCCAGTTCCTGACACTCAGATTGTGTACGGATGCAAAATCCATAGGTAATGATGTAACATACATTTTCATTCCTGAGGTCTGTCACAAACATTTTTGAAAGGTTTAGCACATCAAACTCCACCTTATTTGGGGTAGGGATACTGGCACACTGACAGCTGGCAGTCACAGTCTTAAATATGCCTCTTCTGTGGCTCACATATTTGTTTACTGGTACAATCATCAGAGAAATTTCCTGACACTTGAGTTCTGAACCATTCATGCCATATGTCAACTTGCATGGATATCTGTTCAATACATGCTTGGGAGTTTCAGTAGGTTGTTTGTAGTCCACAATACTATCGGTCACCTTTATCATGTTTGAGTACTAGTGTGTGCCTTTGTGTCTGACAGTAAGCGACACATGGTATTTGGTTCTGTTCTCATTGACATTGCTTCACACAATGCAGACGTTTATATGAGTTGATTGAACACTGAAAAAAGAGCATGATCTTTGTGATTATGGTTGTTTATTTACATGTGCAAGTTTAGTTTCCAGTACAGTACAATGTCCATTTCACTGGCCTCATGAGAGATCCAGAGCCATTTGATGTACATTCAGAGACCAAGGGTGAGGGACATGTCATGAGACATGTGTAGGAGAAGTGTGCATTAGTGAGGAGGTGTCCAAATTGGCAATATGAAGGAATTAAGACAATGAAAGTCCATAGAATATAAGTCAACAGTGGTAGAGTGAAGAGGGCACATTGCCAGCTGTCACAACACTGGCATGATCTTAAGCACAGAACTAAAGAGATACTGTCCATGTGGCACAGACTGCAGCTACCAGGTGGTTTTACGTGTGAATGTTGTTCCTTCTATGTCTTCATCCTCTGATGTGCGTGGTGTCTCCTGTGCCATGGGTGGTGCTGTTGTTTATGTTGAGGGGGCCACACATACATCAGGGGATAGGGATGTGGAATCAAAGGTCCCAGCAGCTGCCATTTGTGGGAACACATAAGGCATCACTGCAGCAAGGAGGAACTGCTGATTTCTCAACACCGCTGCAACATCATGGAGGTAGGCAGCCATGTTTTCCCTGAGGGAGGCCACTTTCCACTGTATGGACTCCAGGACATTTATTATGGCCCCTAGCCTGTTATCTATCATGCTGCTGCCACTTTGGGATGGCAATTGTTCACGCCTCTGCCTCCTGTCAGCATCTTTGTCAGCCAGGGACTCCTGGAGTCTACATAGCGGGGAGTGGGTGCCTCTGATGGCAGATGAGTTGTCCTTATTCTGATTGAGGCACCTCTCCACTACCTTTAGGCTGCCTGCTATGGTCTCCGTCCCCACATGCACCTGATGTACCAGCTCCTGCTGGACTCCTACCACTGTCCTTTGAAAGGTGATGTCTGGGTCCTCAGAGGCCAGGGCTGTGGCAGGACTGGTTGGTGCTGTGTATTGGTGCTTGGGTGGTTCATGTGGAGACCCTGCAACGCTGTGTGTCCTCCCTGCAACTGGAGGTGATGTCTGGAAGGAACCCAGGACATCCTGGGGAGTCTCCTCATTGATGATCGGCAGCTGGTCATCCATGTCATCTTCAAAATCCAGGACAAGCAGGTCTGCAGGAGGTAAGGCATCATCCTCTGCAACGGGATAGTGAAAGAACAATCTTTGACGGTATTGGCTATTGACATGGCTCACCATTTACTTAATATGGTGGCTCTGTGACATGTTATAGAACCCCACATCAAGGCACACATTTGTGGAGCCCCAATGGCACACTTTGCCACTTGAACATCATTTGTGTGTAGTCACCATTTGTACAAAATGCCAGTCCACAGTTCTCAGTGTGTAACAGTCACCTTGATATTTTAATCATGGTCTTCCACATCTGTACCCCTTTCATTGACTTGACTGTGTAAACTTTGCAAGGCATGGGTGTTGTTCCAGATTTGTGCTCACTCCACAAGTGTAGATGTTCAGATATACTTGAAATATGTTTTTTTCAGATATTTGAGTTATTAAATGACTCATCTGCCATCCTATGTGTGTTGTTGGAGTGACAGTAGGGGGTGAGCTGTCCACATGCTTCCTCCTAGACACTTTGAGTGATGTGTCCAGCATCCTGCACCACCCATTGTGAGATTTAACCACATTGTGTGTATGTGAGCAAACAGGATTTTCTCCCTTCCTCATCCGTTTATCTCAGGTTTTCTTGTTGCATAGCAGCAAGGATGGCTGCATTCCTGGAATGAGTGTTGTTTTGGTGGAAGGTAGACCTTCCTGTTTGCACACATACACACACGATCCTTCATTGTTATGTTGTGTGGTGCAGGGTGCTGAATACATGACTCTGGGGGGCAGATTTACAAGGCCCTATCACCGCCAGGGCTTCACTTTTAGCAATGCTCTGGTGGTGCTTTTTTGTGCTCCATTTTTACAAGAAAGTGTATTGCTGCAGTTTATAGCATTATGCATCCTCGTTAAAATGGGCCCCTCCAAAGCAGTTTTCTGCATCAGGGTGTGTGCAATAGGTTTTGCAGTGGTTGTTCCACCACAACCTCCATAACTTATCATGCTGCCCCAGATTTACAAGAAATCCAAAATTTGTGGCAGGGCATTTACTGACGTCAACCCAAGGTTGGCTTTAACATGGCAAAATGAGGAGGTATGTTTTATTCAACGTTGTTGTTTGCTTTTTCCATGTGTGCAGCATTCTGCAGCACACATAGGACACAATGCCATGGATGTTTGTTAATGCACATCAACAATCAGTCTCCTCAAAGCAGACAACCTTGCACTATGGTGTAAGGATGCCTGCGTTGGCGCATGAAATTTACTTCATCGTCAGCACAGGGGGAACTGCAAGGGTGAGCCATATTCCTGTAAATAAAGCGCATCCCTGCATTTCAAAAGTGGCGCAGAGAAGCACTGCTATTTTTGGTGCAGCAGCGCACTGGGCCTTGGTTGCTAACTGGTGGAAAACTCTAAAATCTGAGATTTCTGCCCATCAGCCCAGTGGAAACCATGCAGCAGTATTGTCCTCATAACCTCATGGAGCAGAGGCTAATGTTGTCCCACAGAGGAAGACCCCAGTACCCTCAGAATGAGCACAGTCTGCTGTAGCAGACAGTGCTCATTCCATGGGTGCTGGGCAGGGGGGCCGCTGCACTGGCCACGACCATGGACTAGCTTTTCACCAGCCCTTTCATGGCAGGGACCTGGTGGAAAGTGGACTTGTGATCAGCACAGCAGTGCTGAACTCAGCGCCGCCATGGCTGACCATGACTCCGACTGCCATCACCCCATTGGGAACCATGGTCCTGGTGCGAACGGCGGTCCCCTGGCAGTCTGACCGCCAACTTCATAATGTGGTAGTCAGACCACCTGGAGTGCAGCAGTCTGACCGCCAAAGCTGCATTGGCGGTCCTCGTAACACCTATGTCATAATGAGGCCCGGTGCACAGAGCCATAACATCATTCATGGCATCCTTGTGTTTCAGAAAGGATGGTGATGTTTACTGACTGGTGAAAATTGAAGCCTCGCACATTGATCATGCGGCACAAGTGACACCTGAAAAAAATACTGAAAATGAATATTTCAACTAATGTCCTTTTAGTCAAAATTAAATTTGGCGTTACACCCTTTTTGCAGGACTGTCTTATATCCAATACGAAGAATGTCTACCGTGTTATGCGGTAGTACATACAAAAGAACTTTGTAAAAGTTATACAGAACAGTTTTTCTTTAAACATTGGTAATCTTAATGTCGCTGTGAATTTGGAAAAACACAAATCAATGTTCTTTCCTAACATTTAATTCTCAGTTTGACATTAAGGGAACAACATTGGGGGCCGTATTTATACTTTTTGGCGCACAACTGCGCCAACGCAGTTGTGCGTCAAAAAATTTAACGACGGCTAACGCCATTCCAAAGCGCCATGCGGGCGCCTTATTTATGGAATGACGTTAGCCGGTGGAGCTGCCTGGTGTGCGTCAAAAAAAATGACTTACACCAGGCAGCGCCGGTGTAGGGGAAAATGGAGCTTGGGCGTCAAAAAATGGGGCAAGTCGGTCTGAGGCAAAAAATCTGCCTCAACCCGAGTTGCACCATTTTTTTTTTACTCCCACCCTCCATTGACATGACTCCTGTCTTAGCAAAGACAGGAGTCATGCCCCCTTGCCCAATGGCCATGCCCAGGGGACTTAAGTCCCCTGGGCATGGTCATTGGGCATAGTGGAATGTAGGGGGGCACAAATCAGGCCCCCCTATGCCACAAAAAAAATAATAATAATACTTACCTGAACTTACCTTAAGTTCCCTGGGATGGGTCACTCCATCCTTGGGTGTCCTCCTGGGGTGGGCAAGGGTGGCAGGGGGTGTCCCTGGGGGCATGGGAGGGCACCTCTGGGCTCCTTCCGAGCCCACAGGTCCCTTAACGCCTGCCCTGACCAGGCGCTAAAAAATTACGCTAAAGCGGCTGGACGGCATTTTTTTTGACCCGCCCACTCCCGGGCGTCATTTTTGCCCGGGAGTATAAATACGGCGCACATGCCTCGGAGTCATTTTTTAGACGGGAACGCCTACCTTGCATATCATTAACGCAAGGAAGGTGTCCACGCTAAAAAATGACGCAAACTCCAAGATCTTTGGCGCTAGACGAGTCTAACGCCAAAGTATAAATATGGAGTTAGTTTTGCGTCGGATTTGCGTAAAAAAAAACAACACAATTCCGGAGCAACCAGAGTATAAATATGCCCCCAGATGTGAAACAACTTGACGATAAAGTACTTCCGAAGAAAAAGTCATTTTCAATGAATTTGTTTCATACGTGGGTCCCTTCTACAAGATGTAGATCATTTTGAACTTTAATGAAATTTCTACTGAAAACTGGGTGGTAATGATGACATATACTGTGGCTTAGATCTTATAATTTGTCTCTCCTTTCTGTGCTTGTACATCAGACCACCGTCTGTGACATAAGCGGTGGAAGTGATTTTTTCAGAAAGGTATCTTTATTTTGTTCATGTTCCGATGTATTTGTGTCTTGATGTGTGCAATACTGACATTTGTCTCCAAATGCTGACAGGATGTAGGACAGGAGTTAGAAGAGAGGGCTTCAACGAGTAAGCATTGTCGTCTGCAAAAGGTAAACACGGAGAATATCAATAATGTTTTCCTTTGCCAGTACTATTTCATGCAATTAAATGTACTTTTGAGCTGCTCAAAATGTACTCCAGAGAATTGCTTGTTACAAATGAACAATCTGATTTCTACCTTCTGTTTTCAAATATATTATAGATTACATTTCAGCATATATTGACAAAAATTAACTTTAATTTGAACTCTGTTATTCTCCATTACCCTTGTGTGATGAGTACAAAAATCCTATGTCGCATCAAGAGGTACAACACAAAAAAAGATTTACTGCGTATGTACTGAGGGGCATATTTATACTCCGTTTGCGCCGAATTTGCGTCGTTTTTTTCGACGCAAATTCGACGCAAAACTAACTCCAGATTTATACTTTGGCGTTAGACGCGTCTAGCGCCAAAGTTCATGGAGTTAGCGTCATTTTTTTGCGTGAACACCTTCCTTGCGTTAATGATATGTAAGGTAGGCGTTCCCGTCTTAAAAAATGACTCTGATGCATATGCGTCGTATTTATACTCCCGGGCAAAAATGACGCCCGGGAGTGGGCGGGTCTAAAAAACCCGCATTAGCGCTGGATTTTAGCGTCTGGGTCAGGGCAGGCGTTAAGGGACCTGTGGGCTCAGAATGAGCCCAGAGGTGCCCTCCCCTGCCCCCAGGGACACCCCCTGCCACCCTTGCCCACCCCAGGAGGACACCCAAGGATGGAGGGACCCACCCCAGGGACATTAAGGTAAGTCCAGGTAAGTATTTTTTTTTATTTTCTTTTGTGGCATAGGGGTGCCTGATTTGTGTCCCCCTACATGCCACTATGCCCAATGACCATGCCCAGGGGACAGAAGTCCCCTGGGCATGGCCATTGGGCAAGGGGGCATGACTCCTGCCTTTGCTAAGACAGGAGTCATTTCAATGGGGGATGGGCGTCGTAAAAAAATGGCGCAAATCGGGTTGAGGCGATTTTTTTGCCTCAGCCTGACTTGCACCATTTGTGGACGCCCATACGCCATTTTCCCCCTACGCCGGCGCTGCCTGGTGTACACGCACCAGACAGCGCCGGCGGCTAACGCCGGCTAACGTCATTGAATAAATACGGCGCACGCATGGCGTTTCAGAATGGCGTTAGCCGGCGCTAATTTTTTTGGCGGAAAACTGCGTTAGCGCAGTTTTGCGTCAAAAAGTATAAATATGGCCCTGAATGTACTAACCAAGTGCTAATCTCTACTCAAATTGCAAGTTGCTCCTGATTCACAGAATACTTCTTCTAAAATAAGGAAATAACAGAAGCATACAGGTAAACTTCTGAAGCAGTGAGCCAATCTCATGTTTGCATTGCAAATAATCAGAACATTGAATAGATATGTCACTTTTCCATTGCTGAAAAGTGGTTCCAATTCCTTTTGAGGAAACATTATAATACGCGTGCGATTAATAGCTGTTTTCACATCAGAACATTATGGCAATGCATGGAATTATGCCTTTGCAGCACTAAGAGAGCTGAATACAAATCTATAGCTAACGCAGCGGGATCTGCCAGCAAAGATTTTTAGGGATACCGACCAAAAACATAGCCTTGTGATAGAGCCACCAATAGTGTCCATGAAAATGATGGCAGGGATATCACTACTGCTCCCACCACTGACCCACTTGCAGACAAATATGCTACCCTCAGACATTTCACAAAAAACAGGAGTCAGGTGGTTTTGTTGTTACAGGCTTGAAGTTTGTAGAAGATGCAAAGTAGAACGTCCAGAAGGACTTTACGATTTAATATGGGCATATCTAAATCATATTCACCCTAACATACTAAATGTGCGCCAGTCTCCTTAGCCTCATCTTTCCAACTTTGGAAACTTTGAGATGTTCTTCTCTTTAAGGAATGTAGCTAAGCACATCCTAGGATACTCGATCCTACATAGCCACATCTTTCCTCGTCAGTATCATATGAGTATCCCTGTGGCTATAGTTGGTCAATGATTTTGAAATATGCTATTAGATCACTACCCAAACCTAGCTTCATTGAGGATAAAAAAGTGAAAGGTAATTTATCATTCTAAAGCAGCTCTGACGATCAGTAGGTTAATCACATGCAGCACACGTGCATGCAGTCTAAAAGTCAAAAGCCACACAACATTCGTGAACTAAAACACAACACTAATAATCACACCAAGATAATTGTAATAAAATAATCCACACCAAATGCACTTGACACAAAACGCTCAGCAACAAGCCTATCATAGAAACAGATAACCATCAAAAACACACACAGTCTGAAGTCACAACTCTTTTGCAAGCACAAAATCGCACACCTTTCAAAAACGTAACTAATGATGTTCATAAAGTGTTCTAAATTCACAAATATATTTGATGAAACAAACACCTAAAGAAACAAAACTTTAATAAACCATAAAACTAAACCTATGACATATTCCAAAAACTATGACACACTTTTCACACAAATTCGTAATTGCTTTATGCAGAAAATATAGTAGAAATATTACAATAACATGAGAATCAACAGAAATAATTGTGGGAATTACAAATGTGTAGAAACCGCAAACACAACATTAAGGCCACTATTATCACATTGGCGGTAAATCTCGCTTAACGCCATGCTGACTGCCGCCACCATAACGCCGCCTCGCCGGTTTACCGCTACCCATATTATGACACACACATAGCAATCTGTCACTATACAGACACACACACAAGTCCGCCAGCCCAAAGATCAGTGATAAACTGGTGGTACCAAAAACCACACCGTTACGGCAACAGAACTACGCCCACAGCATTATGACCCAAGAATCACTGCGGTGGACATTCAACCATGGTAAACCATTGGCGGTACATACCGCTGCGCTCAAAATACACACACACATACAAAACACCACCACATTGGACAATTTGAATAACACACACCTGACACCCACCCACACCCCCATACCACTAGAAAACACATACACACATTATCCACAACCCTTTACGACTCAAAAAAAGTGCCACTAGAGAGATACAGCAAGACCACCACACAACCAGAGCCATAGAACACCATCACCCATACGCCATCCACGCACATCAAGGCACACACCCAAACACATCACCCCACACACCCTCGCACACACCACTCACACTACACCCATGGCACCACAAAGACACCCCAGGTTCTCAGAGGAGGAGCTGAGGGTCATGGTGGAGGAAATCATCAGGGTAGAGCTACAGCTATTCGGATCACAGGTGCGGCAGACATCCATTGCTTGTAAGATGGCAGAGAATTGTGGACAGGGTCAACACCGTGGGACAGCACCCCAGAACAAGGAATGACTGCAGGAAGAGGTGGAACAACCTACAGGGGAAGGTGCATTCCGTGGTTGCAAGACACCAGATAGCAGTACAGAGGACTGGCGGTGGACCCCTACCTCCTCCCCCACAACTAACAATATGGGAGGAGCAAGTCTTGGCAATATTGCATCCTGAGGGCCTGGCAGGAGTAGGAGGAGGACTGGACTCTGGTAAGTCAAATCTCTATTACTATCACCCCCCTACCTGCATGACATCATATACCCCCACACTCCCATCACTCCACCACCTCACAGACACCCCACCATTACAACCAACCCCTCCCACTACCAAGCCCTGCATGCAACACCAATGCATGGACACCCATCACAGACCTGCATGGACACCCATCACCAAAGCATGCACACTTGAGACAATCACCTATCCAACCAAATCACCACTCACACAAGCCTAAGCTGCCAGGGCAATCACAACCATACAGGGCAACACACTCATGGACAAGATGTCACACGCAGAAACAATAACGCTGCGTTTACATCCCCACAGGTCCCCCACCCAACGTCACCGGAGAGGAGGAGCCAGCAACATCCAGTCCCCCAACAGAAGAGGCCCACAGTGATGACAGCAGCTCTGCACACCTGGATCAGGATGACCAACCTGGCCCATCAGGGACCTCCGGACAGTCGGTGTCCCAGGCACAGTCCCATACCACCACAGAGCCTCCCTCCTCAGGAAACACCACCACAGTACCCACCCAGCGGAACCAGGACACTCCAATCAGCAGTGTGTCCACCACTACAGGGACACCCAGGGCACACCACAAACACAGGATGATCAAGGACCTGGGGACAGTGGCAGTGGGCACACGGTTCAGGGGACAGAGGCACAGGACAACAGGGAAGCTGGAAGGACTGCTGTGTGACAGGGGAAGGGCAGGCCCAGGGAACCGACTCTCCACAAGGCACTCACCAACATCCTGGGAGCTTACCACCATTCCCAGGAGACGATGGGCCAGATACTGGACAAGTTGCAGGAGACCCAGCAGCTGCAGGAGGGACAGTATCTGGGGATCAGGGAGGACCTGAGGGACAGCCACACCACCTTGGTCACCATTGCAGGGGTGCTGGCAGACATGGCCAACACCATGAGGGAGGCAGTGGCACACCAACAGGACCCTGACACTAGCCACACCAATGAACAGCCCTCCACTGACGCTAGTGGACAAGAGGCCCTGCCACAGGAAAAACAGGCCACCAGCACCCCACCCCCTGCAGAAGGAGAACCACCCCGCAAACGGTGCCTGCGATCCAGGCAGAAGCCAGAGAACATTGCCAAGATCCCGCCAGGAAATAAGACTTTCCTGATTGTCACCCTTGTGTCCCACTCTGTCACCCTGTCCTCCTTGAACTGCCATTGCTCCACTTCCAATGCCCCCTTGGACAATGTACCTGTGATACAAATAGACTAGAACTCTGACCTGGACTCTCCTCCACCACACCCCCAGCCTATAGCAATACCCCATACACTTATCGCCACATAAATAAACATCCTTGTAAAAAATACAAGTATTGAGTCTATCAAGTGATTGAACTTTGTATTTGTTTAACAATCTGTAGCTATTGCAATTCAACTGTACAGTAATGTATACTTAGGTATGACCTGTAGTTGGCTGCTGTCAATACACCAGGAACCAGAGTGGGGCACAGATATCTGTAAATAGACATGTCAAAGGGTACAGTAAGTGGCCATAGTAGTGGGACTATCAGCCTGCCAGTGAAAATTTACAATACAAAAATGCAATAGAAGGTGAAGTTACAGGGGGTCATTCCGACCCCGGCGGGCCGGGGATGCGGGAGCACCGCCAACAGGCTGGCGGTGCCCCGCAGGGCATTCTGACCGCGGCTGTTTGGCCGCGGTCAGACAAGGAAAACCAGCGGTCTCCCGCCGGTTTTCCGCTGCCCTGGGAATCCCCAATGGCGGCGCAGCTTGCTGCGCCGCCATGGGGGATTCCGACCCCCTCACCGCCATCCTGTTCCTGGCGGCTCCGACCGCCAGGAACAGGATGGCGGTGAGGGGTGTCGTGGGGCCCCTGGGGGCCCCACTTTGTATTTCAGTGTCTGCTGTGCAGATGACGCAAACTCCAAGATCTTTGGCGCTAGACGAGTCTAACGCCAAAGTATAAATATGGAGTTAGTTTTGCGTCGGATTTGCGTAAAAAAACACAACACAATTCCGGCGCAACCAGAGTATAAATATGCCCCCAGATGTGAAACAACTTGACGATAAAGTCTGAGGGGCATATTTATACTCCGTTTGCGCCGAATTTGCGTCGCTTTTTTCGACACAAATTCGACGCAAAACTAACTCCAGATTTATACTTTGGCGTTAGACGCGTCTAGCGCCAAAGTTCATGGAGTTAGCGTCATTTTTTTGCGTGAACACCTTCCTTGCGTTAATGATATGTAAGGTAGGCGTTCCCGTCTTAAAAAATGACTCTGATGCATATGCGTCGTATTTATACTCCCGGGCAAAAATGACGCCCGGGAGTGGGCGGGTCTAAAAAACCCGCATTAGCGCTGGATTTTAGCGCCTGGGTCAGGGCAGGCATTAAGGGACCTGTGGGCTCAGAATGAGCCCAGAGGTGCCCTCCCCTGCCCCCAGGGACACCCCCTGCCACCCTTGCCCACCCCAGGAGGACACCCAAGGATGGAGGGACCCACCCCAGGGACATTAAGGTAAGTCCAGGTAAGTATTTTTTTTAATTTTCTTTTGTGGCATAGGGGGGCCTGATTTGTGTCCCCCTACATGCCACTATGCCCAATGACCATGCCCAGGGGACAGAAGTCCCCTGGGCATGGCCATTGGGCAAGGGGGCATGACTCCTGTCTTTGCTAAGACAGGAGTCATTTCAATGGGGGATGGGCATCATAAAAAAATGGCGCAAATCGGGTTGAGGCGATTTTTTTGCCTCAGCCTGACTTGCACCATTTGTGGACGCCCATACGCCATTTTCCCCCTACGCCGGCGCTGCCTGGTGTACACGCACCAGACAGCGCCGGCGGCTAACGCCGGCTAACGTCATTGAATAAATACGGCGCCCGCATGGCGCTTCAGAATGGCGTTAGCCGGCGCTAATTTTTTTGGCGGAAAACTGCGTTAGCGCAGTTTTGCGTCAAAAAGTATAAATATGGCCCTGAATGTACTAACCAAGCGCTAATCTCTACTCAAATTGCAAGTTGCTCCTGATTCACAGAATACTTCTTCTAAAATAAGGAAATAACAGAAGCATACAGGTAAACTTCTGAAGCAGTGAGCCAATCTCATGTTTGCATTGCAAATAATCAGAACATTGAATAGATATGTCACTTTTCCATTGCTGAAAAGTGGTTCCAATTCCTTTTGAGGAATCATTATAATACGCGTGCGATTAATAGCTGTTTTCACATCAGAACATTATGGCAATGCATGGAATTATGCCTTTGCAGCACTAAGAGAGCTGAATACAAATCTATAGCTAACGCAGCGGGATCTGCCAGCAAACATTTTTAGGGATACCGACCAAAAACATAGCCTTGTGATAGAGCCACCAATAGTGTCCATGAAAATGATGGCAGGGATATCACTACTACTCCCACCACTGACCCACTTGCAGACAAATATGCTACCCTCAGACATTTCACAAAAAACAGGAGTCAGGTGGTTTTGTTGTTACAGGCTTGAAGTTTGTAGAAGATGCAAAGTAGAACGTCCAGAAGGACTTTACGATTTAATATGGGCATATCTAAATCATATTCACCCTAACATACTAAATGTGCGCCAGTCTCCTTAGCCTCATCTTTACAACTTTGGAAACTTTGAGATGTTCTTCTCTTTAAGGAATGTAGCTAAGCACATCCTAGGATACTCGATCCTACATAGCCACATCTTTCCTCGTCAGTATCATATGAGTATCCCTGTGGCTATAGTTGGTCAATGATTTTGAAATATGCTATTAGATCACTACCCAAACCTAGCTTCATTGAGGATAAAAAAGTGAAAGGTAATTTATCATTCTAAAGCAGCTCTGACTATCAGTAGGTTAATAACATGCAGCACACGTGCATGCAGTCTAAAAGTCAAAAGCCACACAACATTCGTGAACTAAAACACAACACTAATAATCACACCAAGATAATTGTAATAAAATAATCCACACCAAATGCACTTGACACAAAACGCTCAGCAACAAGCCTATCATAGAAACAGAGAACCATCAAAAACACACACAGTCTGAAGTCACAACTCTTTTGCAAGCACAAAATCGCACACCTTTCAAAAACGTAACTAATGATGTTCATAAAGTGTTCTAAATTCACAAATATATTTGATGAAACAAACACCTAAAGAAACAAAACTTTAATAAACCATAAAACTAAACCTATGACATATTCCAAAAACTATGACACACTTTTCACACAAATTCGTAATTGCTTTATGCAGAAAATATAGTAGAAATATTACAATAACATGAGAATCAACAGAAATAATTGTGGGAATTACAAATGTGTAGAAACCGCAAACACAACATTAAGGCCACTATTATCACATTGGCGGTAAATCTCGCTTAAGGCCATGCTGACTGCCGCCACCATAACGCCGCCTCGCCGGTTTACCGCTACCCATATTATGACACACACATAGCAATCTGTCACTATACAGACACACACACAAGTCCGCCAGCCCAAAGATCAGTGATAAACTGGTGGTACCAAAAACCACACCGTTACGGCAACAGAACTACGCCCACAGCATTATGACCCAAGAATCACTGCGGTGGACATTCAACCATGGTAAACCATTGGCGGTACATACCGCTGCGCTCAAAATACACACACACATACAAAACAACACCACATTGGACAATTTGAATAACACACACCTGACACCCACCCACACCCCCATACCACTAGAAAACACATACACACATTATCCACAACCCTTTACGACTCAAAAAAAGTGCCACTAGAGAGATACAGCAAGACCACCACACAACCAGAGCCATAGAACACCATCACCCATACGCCATCCACGCACATCAAGGCACACACCCAAACACATCACCCCACACACCCTCGCACACACCACTCACACTACACCCATGGCACCACAAAGACACCCCAGGTTCTCAGAGGAGGAGCTGAGGGTCATGGTGGAGGAAATCATCAGGGTAGAGCTACAGCTATTCGGATCACAGGTGCGGCAGACATCCATTGCTTGTAAGATGGCGGAGAATTGTGGACAGGGTCAACACCGTGGGACAGCACCCCAGAACAAGGAATGACTGCAGGAAGAGGTGGAACAACCTACAGGGGAAGGTGCATTCCGTGGTTGCAAGACACCAGATAGCAGTACAGAGGACTGGCGGTGGACCCCTACCTCCTCCCCCACAACTAACAATATGGGAGGAGCAAGTCTTGGCAATATTGCATCCTGAGGGCCTGGCAGGAGTAGGAGGAGGACTGGACTCTGGTAAGTCAAATCTCTATTACTATCACCCCCCTACCTGCATGACATCATATACCCCCACACTCCCATCACTCCACCACCTCACAGACACCCCACCATTACAACCAACCCCTCCCACTACCAAGCCCTGCATGCAACAACAATGCATGGACACCCATCACAGACCTGCATGGACACCCATCACCAAAGCATGCACACTTGAGACAATCACCTATCCAACCAAATTCCAACTCACACATGCCTAAGCTGCCAGGGCAATCACAACCATACAGGGCAACACACTCATGGACAAGATGTCACACGCAGAAACAATAACGCTGCATTTACATCCCCACAGGTCCCCCACCCAACGTCACCGGAGAGGAGGAGCCAGCAACATCCAGTCCCCCAACAGAAGAGGCCCACAGTGATGACAGCAGCTCTGCACACCTGGATCAGGATGACCAACCTGGCCCATCAGGGACCTACGGACAGTCGGTGTCCCAGGCACAGTCCCATACCACCACAGAGCCTCCCTCCTCAGGAAACACCACCACAGTACCCACCCAGTGGAACCAGGACACTCCAATCAGCAGTGTGTCCACCACTACAGGGACACCCAGGGCACCCCACAAACACAGGATGATCAAGGACCTGGGGACAGTGGCAGTGGGCACACGGTTCAGGGGACAGAGGCACAGGACAACAGGGAAGCTGGAAGGACTGCTGTGTGACAGGGGAAGGGCAGGCCCAGGGAACCGACTCTCCACAAGGCACTCACCAACATCCTGGGAGCTTACCACCATTCCCAGGAGACGATGGGCCAGATACTGGACAAGTTGCAGGAGACCCAGCAGCTGCAGGAGGGACAGTATCTGGGAATCAGGGAGGACCTGAGGGACAGCCACACCACCTTGGTCACCATTGCAGGGGTGCTGGCAGACATGGCTAACACCATGAGGGAGGCAGTGGCACACCAACAGGACCCTGACACTAGCCACACCAATGAACAGCCCTCCACTGACGCTAGTGGACAAGAGGCCCTGCCACAGGAAAAACAGGCAACCAGCACCCCACCCCCTGCAGAAGGAGAACCACCCCGCAAACAGTCCCTGCGATCCAGGCAGAAGCCAGAGAACATTGCCAAGATCCCGCCAGGAAATAAGACTTTCCTGATTGTCACCCTTGTGTCCCACTCTGTCACCCTGTCCTCCTTGAACTGCCATTGCTCCACTTCCAATGCCCCCTTGGACAATGTACCTGTGATACAAATAGACTAGAACTCTGACCTGGACTCTCCTCCACCACACCCCCAGCCTATAGCAATACCCCATACACTTATCGCCACATAAATAAACATCCTTGTAAAAAATACAAGTATTGAGTCTATCAAGTGATTGAACTTTGTATTTGTTTAACAATCTGTAGCTATTGCAATTCAACTGTACAGTAATATATACTTAGGTATGACCTGTAGTTGGCTGCTGTCAATACACCAGGAGCCAGAGTGGGGCACAGATATCTGTAAATAGACATGTCAAAGGGTACAGTAAGTGGCCATAGTAGTGGGACTATCAGCCTGCCAGTGAAAATTTACAATACAAAAATGCAATAGAAGGTGAAGTTACAGGGGGTCATTCCGACCCCGGCGGGCCGGGGATGCGGGAGCACCGCCAACAGACTGGCGGTGCCCCGCAGGGCATTCTGACCGTGGCGGTTTGGCCGCGGTGAAACAAGGAAAACCGGCGGTCTCCCGCCGGTTTTCCGCTGCCCTGGGAATCCCCAATGGCGGCGCAGCTTGCTGCGCCGCCATGGGGAATTCCGACCCCCTCACCGCCATCCTGTTTCCGCTGCCCTGGGAATCCCCAATGGCGGCGCAGCTTGCTGCGCCGCCATGGGGGATTCCGACCCCCTCACCGCCATCCTGTTCCTGGCGGCTCCGACCGCCAGGAACAGGATGGCGGTGAGGGGTGTCTTGGGGCCCCTGGGGGCCCCTGCAGTGCCCATGCCCATGGCATGGGCACTGCAAGGGCCCCTGTAAGAGGGCCCCACTTTGTATTTCAGTGTCTGCTGTGCAGACACTGAAATACGCGACGGGTGCCACTGCACCCGTCGCACATACCCACTCCGCCGGCTCCATTCGGAGCCGGCTTCCTCGTGGGGAGGGGTTTCCCGCTGGGCTGGCGGGCGGCCCTCTGGCGGTCGCCCGCCAGCCCAGCGGGAAAGCCAGAATGGCCTCCGCGGTCTTTCGACCGCGGAGCGGCCATTTGGCGGCTCCCTCCAGGCGGGCGGTCCCGCCGCCCGCCGGGCTCAGAATGAGCCCCGCAGTGTCTTACCTGTGTGTCACTGGAAGTACTGTTGTATGAATGATGTTCTATTGTCCACATCCTCATCTTCGTCACTGTCCACAGGCTCCACCGCTGCCACACACCCATCTCCAGCCTCATCCTCCTGCAGAAAAGGAACCTGGTGACGTAAGGCAAGGTTGTGCAACATGCAACATACCACGATGATCTGGCATTCCTTCTTGGGTGAGTAGTACAGGGAACCACCTGTTAGATGGAGGCACCGAAACCTGCCCTTCAGGAGACCGAAGGTTCGCTCTATAATTCTTCTTGTTCGCCCATGTGCCTCATTGTAACGTTCCTCTGCCCTTGTCCTGGGATTCCTCACTGGAGTCTGTAGCCATGAGAGGTTGGGGTAACCAGAGTCACCTGTAAATACTGAGGGATACCTGTTAGCCAGACACTAACCCTTATGGCCAACCCCATACCCATACACCAAAATCTACTGGATGGGGACCATGGGCTCACCTATTAGCCACACCCTGTGCCCCTGGAGTTGAGCCGTCACATATGGGATGCTGCTATTCCTCAGGATAAAGGCATCATGCACAGACCCAGGATACTTTGCATTGACATGGGAGATGTACTGGTCCGCCAGGCACACTATCTGCACATTCATCGAGTGAAAGCTCTTTCGATTTCTGAACACCTGTTCATTTCTCCGGGTGGAACAAAGGCAATATGTGTACCATCAATTGCCCCAATGATGTTGGGGATATGTCCCATTGCACAGAAGTCAGCTTTCACTGTGGCCAAATCCTCCACCTGGGTAAAAACAATGTAGCTGTGCTTGTGTTTCATCAGGGCAGACAACACTCTGGTCAATACTATTGAGAACATTGACTGAGTCATTCCCGCTGGCAAGCCGACTGTCACTTGAAAGGAGCCAGATGCCAAGAAATGGAACACAGATAGGACTTGCACAAGAGGAGGGATCCCAGTGGGGTGACGGATAGCAGAGATCAGGTCTGGCTGCAATTGGGCACACAGTTCTTGGATTGTGGCCCTGTCAAGTCTGTAGGTGAGGATAATATTCCTGTCCTCCATTGTTGCCAAGTTCAGAAGGGGTCTTTACACGGGGGGATGTCTCCATCTCCTATTCATCCTCAGCTGTTGTAATCTAGGGGGCAAAACAATGAGCACCTGGTCAGTATTCAACATTTCCAAAATGTTCAGTGCATTGCATGTTGTGACAGAAAGAGTATGTTGTTGTATAGGCCCAAATAGTGCCTATGTGTGCTGTGACGCAGTTAGGTGCCATGGCCTGCTCCCGCCTAAAATGGCGTCCGCCTGTCCTGTGTGGATGGACAGGTGGAAATGAGATAATGCCACTGACGTTGTGAGCCAGTTGCGGGAGGCGGTCGAGTACTGCCGAGCAACTCCTCATTGGTTGTCATTGGGCCCTATGGGTTACAATAGCCAATGGTGATGTACGCCCGGGGTGACGGTACGCACCGCCGAGGACATGACCGCCATTTTCTATCTGTTCTCTCACTTGCTACCTGACCTTCAACAGGAGAGGACCTACACTGCATGTGCTGCTGTGACCTGTGTCTGCAACCGACCATGGCTCGTGTCACTGGGGAAAGGGCCCCTGCCTTCACCGCTGTGGAGTTGGAGAGACTGGTGGATGTAGTACCGAATGTTGTATGGGCCTCCAGACCAACAGGTGAGTACACTGCATGGGTCATGAATGCATGGAGTGCTGAATTTGGGGGCCTCGTGTAAGGGGGGGGAGGTGGTTGGAGGGTCCTGGGCAGCGTGCTGCATGCATGGTGGGCAATGTATGTGCGTAAGGGGATGGGAGGGATGTGGTGGTCCATTAGTGCAACAGGCCAGACGGTATGACTAATGCCCTTTTTCTATGTGTATTTCCTCTGCAGGTCAGCGCCCATCAGAAAAAGGGTATATGGTGTTCCATCGCCAAGGATGTGCAGACCCTGGAGGTCTATGACAGATGGAGCACCCACTGTCGCAAACGGTGGGAGGACCTGAGACGCTGGGCAAGGAAGACAGCGGAGGCCCAGCTGGGGATGGCCTCTCAAAGAGAAAGGGGGTGCCCATCAAACCCTGACCCCCCTGATGTTCCGCAGACTGGCGGTGACCTATCCAGGAGCAGGATGGGTGCTTCACGCCATCACAGCAGTCACAAAGGGGTGAGTACAGTTTCCCAATATACTACTTGCGAGTGGTGGGGTGGTCTCCGGGTGGGGGATGTGGGCCTGTTGGTGCCCCTAGGCCAGGCCGGACATTGCAGGGTAGGTTGCTTGTTGGGCAGGGGCTGATGAACTCCACCTCCAACCAAGCTTGTGGGCATCCACTACTGGGCCGGGCTCTGTAGGTTTCAGGTATGCTGCAATTGACATTAGGTATTACTGTCCATGGCATAGTGACTAGCATTGTGACTGGTAGTGCATTGCCTAGTACGTAGGGCTTTCCCTGTGTGTTGTGTGTGCCAACGGTGGTGTTGTTGCTGCCATTGACCAAGTGTATCCTCTGTCTCTTCCCTCCCTTTTTGTTTTGTCATCCGGTCCTTATGTGCATTAGCATCATCTGGCGGAGGAGCAGAGGCACCGGACGGAGGGAGCTTCATCCCACATGGCCCATGAGGCCAAATCCACCGACATTGAGGACACCAGTGGGAAGGAGGGTGAGGGGAGCACCACGGCAGAGACAGGAGGGGACAGTTCTGAAAGTGATACCTCCTCCGATGGAAGCTCCCTAGTGGTGGCGGACAGCTCTGTGGCCACCCCAACTACAGGTACAGCCACCACCCCCGTACCAGCACCACCCTCCCAGCAGCCCCTCAGTCAGTTTCCCGTGCCCACTTACCCAGAAGGGTGGGCATCTCCTTCACCCCAGGCACCTTTAGGCCCTGCCCTAGTTAGCCCTGCTGCCCTGAGTGAGGAGGCTATTGACCTCCTGAGATCCATCTCTGTTGGGCAGTCAACCATTGTGAAGGCCATCCAGGGGCTGGCAGGGCATTTTCAACACACAAATGCATACCTGGAGGGCATTCACTCTGGCATTGCAGCCCAACAGAGATCATTCCAGGCTCTGGCCTCCGCCCTGATGGCAGCCATTGTTCCTGTCTCAAGCCTCCCCCTCCAACTTCCTCTGCCCACTCCCATTCCTCTGAAACCCAACCTATCCGAAGCACACATTCAGACCAGCATGCACCCAAGACAACACACAGGAGTGGCTCAGGCAAACACAAGCACCACACATCATTCCACAGGCACTCACACAAACACCATCCAGATGCAGAAACACCAACATCCACTGCCTCCACCGTGTCCCCCTCCTCCTCGTCATCGACCTCCCTCCCAGTAGCATCTCCACTCACACCTGGATGCACTACATCCACACCCACTGCCTCCATCACCATCACGCCTATAACTACCTGCCCCTCACTTGCAGTCACCACCCCCACATCCATGCACACATCCCCTGTGTCCTCTCCCACTGTGTCTGTGCCCCCTCCTCACAAAGTACACAAACGCAAGCACTGAGACACCCAACAGCCATCCACCTCACAACATCCAGCCCATGCTCCTGCCCCCAAACACAGCAGACAGACACCTCCAACAACTACTCCCTCTTCCTCTACTCCCAAACCTTCACCCCCTTCCCGCCCTAGTGTCCATAAGAAGCTTTTCCTCTCTGCCGTTGACCTCTTCCCTACCCCTCCCCCTGTCCTTCACATCAGGCCAGAGTGGGTAGAACCCAGGCTAGCACCTCAGCCACCCAGTCCACGGCCACTGTAGTTTCAGAAGCTACTGCAGATGTGAAAGGCTCCAAGTAAACACCCATCAGCACTGGCAGTGTGCCTGCACCAGCTGCCAAGGGGAAGGGCAAGGATGTACCACCAGCTGCCAAGGGGAAGGGCAAGGATATACCACCAGCTGCCATGGGGAAGGGCAAGGATGTGCCACCAGCTGGCAAGGGCAAGGAGGCACCACCAGCTTACAAGGGGAAGGGCAAGGAGGCACCACCAGCCGCCAATGTCAAGGAGGCACCACCAGATGGCAAGGAGGCACCACCAGATGGCAAGGAGGCTCCACCAGACGCAAAGGCAAGGGCAAAGGGCCTGCCCCTGAAGGAAGGAAGGACAGGAGGCCTGGTGCTGAGACTGAATCTGAGCCCCCAACACCAACCACAGTGCTTCACCCATCCGAGGCTGCAGGGGAAGGGCTAGAGCCTCCCACCACCACTGCCTGCACTGCCACAGCACCACTGCCAGCAGCAGCAGCAGCAGTGGGCAGTCGTCTGAGGCTGGAGGGGAAGGGCTGGAGCTTCCCCCCACCACTGCCTGCACTGCCACCAGCACCACTGCCAGCAGTAGCAGCCCCTGTGGGCAGCCGTCGGAGGCTGTAGGGGAAGTGCTGGAGCCTCCCCCTACCACTGGCAGCACCGACATCAGCACCGCCACCAGCACCGCCACCAGCACCACTGCCAGCAGCCCGAGTGGGCAGCCGTCCGAGGATGCAGGGAAAGGGCTGTGGCCTCCCCCCACCACTGGCAGCACTAACACCAGCACCGGCACTGCCACCACTGATCAGCCGTCGCCGCCAGCGGGCAATGTGTAGTTCTGCCTCAGTACTGTAGTGCATCCTGACCACTTCAAATCGTTTGGGTCTGACACCCAGGTGAGTGACTGTGACCTTGCACTCCCCAAGTGCTGCATCACAGGTCACAAAACCCCCTCCAGAACCATTGGAAGAAGCATCCCCTCACACCATCCTCCACAGGAAGAAGCTCACTGGGCACAAGGCCCCCTCCAGAACCAGTGGAATAAGCCATCCATTCACCCCCTCCTTGCCAGGATGAAGCACACTGAGCACAAAGCCCCCTCCAGAACCAGTGGAGGAAGGCATCCACTCACCCCATCCTTGCCAGGATGAAGCACACTGGGCACAAAGCCCCCTACAGAACCAGTGGAGAAGCCATCCACTTGCAAGACTGTGGCCTTGCATTCCCCAGGACCAAGCAGTGGGCAAACCACCCACTAGAGAGACTGTGGCTTTGCACTCCCCATGACATCGCACAGAGCATGCTGCTCCCTCAAGGACAAGTGGTGTTATACCATCTTCCGGCTGAGGTGCCCCCCCCATTACCTGTCCCCCTGAGGTGCCTGTGTATTTTTATAGCCAGACGCGAGTTAGCTAAGCTCTGTCTCAATTCCTTATGGGGAATATTTGTACAGCGTACTAACTTACTAGCGTACTAACTTGTCAAACATATCCTTTTTAAGTATCTATTTGCCCCATCTTACGACGTGTCCAGATTTATCGATGATGAGGCGGCCGTTCTATGCTGGAAATACGCCAAAGAGTACCCCACAACGAGTAACAATATAAACATCTTCATAGCGTGTTTCACAACCGCTCACACTCGTCTAGAGCTTTAGAGGTTGCTCGATAAGCTTCAGGACTGTTGTTTGTATCACAACACCGACTCTGTTATTTTTGTGAGTAAAGAGGGTGATAAAGATCCTGTGCTAGGTGATTTTCTAGGGGATATGACCAACAAGCTAAAAAAGGATAAGTACATACTCGAGTACACCTCCTCTGGACCTAAGACCTATAGTTACAAAACCTCTAACAACAAGGTTTTCATGAAAGTCAAAGGCATCACTTTAAAGGTCAGCAATACGGTTAAAATAAATTGTGACCGTCGGAAGGGTCTGGTATTACGCATCGAGCGATTGCAAAAATAAAAAAGCAATAGTCGTGAATTACCCTAGCATAGTCAGGTCCCAAAAAAAAGTGGGAAATTACAACAGCCGTTGTATAAAACCCTGCGAGTAGTCTTTGATAAAAGAGTCCTGACAGAGGACTACAAAACACTGCCGTACGGTTATTAAATGACATTAGAGGGGCAAACACCCAACCGCTATGGACACCAGGCTGCAACACCCATTCTCCTGCGTTTTAGCAGGTCCCTCAAATAGCGGTAAAAGTTATTTTGTAAAGAAACTGTTAGAAAATGCTCCTGGTGTTGTATCTCAGACCCCTAACAACATCGTATGGCTCTATTCCTGCTGGCAAGATCTATACATGGAACTATCCCTTTTCCCGCACATCACATTTTAAGAAGGCATCCCCGGTAATCTCAAACGACTTGTTACCTAAACACCTTGTAAACATGGTCATTGTGGACGGTCTCATGCGCGAAGGCGGGGATCATCCCGAGAGGGCTTTTACTCAATATTCACATCATCAAAATCTAAGCATATGCTACATCGTGCAGAACTTGTTTTACAAGGGTAAAAGCAGTCTTTCTATAACTCTCAACGCCTCATATCAGGTCTTATTTTAAACCTCTGCGACAAGCTTCAGATATCAATTATAGCTAAACAGATGTATCCCAGAAACACGCAGTTTTTCATGGAAGCCTTTAACGCCACTGCCGCAAAACCCCACGGCTACTTACTGGTAGATTTAAAATTCAATACTCTAGAAGACTAGAGACTATGCTCTGGCATTTTCCCACCTGACTTCCCAGTTGCTTACACACCTAAAATAGTCCCCAAAGCCTATAAAAAGACCCATTAAAAAGACTTTTATACACTCTAAAACTTACAATATAAGGTTGCGACCATGTCTGCGCGGCTACGGCATAATTTAGACCTCCTAAAAATGCCTGTCACAGCCAGCCCCCTGAAAAGAAAGGCTATCATGTGCACGGCTTCAGACGATTTAGTGGCTGCCATTTCAGAAATCACCATAAACACCCTAAAAGGTAGTGTCCCAATATCAACGAGCCAGTTCCTGGTACTGAAGAAGAAGTGCCACATTATTAAGAAGCTCAGCAATAAAAGGGTGTCACTAGTTTCTAAAAAGAAACTGGTCAAGCAGCCTGATGGTTTTACAGGGGTGCTGCTGGGTATAGCTATACCGCTAATTACGGGTCTCCTGTCGAGCACCTGATGAAGCACGCCCCAAAAATGTACCTTGTGCCTCGCCAACAGCTGGAACAGTTGGGCCCTTCTACCACCAACGTCTGGGACATGCGCAGAAACGAGACGCAGCGTTCAAAGCCATTTTGAACTGAACCGATTTAAAACCACATGACAAAGGGGGGCTTTACTCAGGAGCCATGTAAAACATTTTACAGTGTTACAAACAGTGGAAAGCTGAAAAAAACTGACTCTGTATACCTCCGACACGGAACAGCCGCCAGCAGACCCAGGACCTACAGCCCCCACAGACGCCTTTGTTGAAGACCTTTTAAAAATATAAGTCAGAGGAATAGAGGTGCAGTGCAAATGCTGCTCGGCTACTAAAGATCTGACTTCTTGGAACGACCGGGGTGAATTCGTTTACAAGAGACAACCGGTTGCTGGATCACACAGGTCTTATGCACAGCAAAACACTATTGACCCAAAACGCTCCTAGATGATGGGAGCAGTTATTACGCACCTCTACGGAACTCAGCATTCCTTCCACGATCGTCGGTAATGCCAACCACAAGCGAAGGCTTGAAAGTTTGAATGATCCGACCCCTGGTGTTTTTACAGTGAGTCCCACCATGTTCACATCTCCTTTCTTTCCGCAGCTAACACTGTCTAGGAGCAGTGACAGGCTACCTAGGGCGCCTAAAAAGAGACTGTTCAAAATTAACACTTGGCTACCGCTCCAATATTATCATGAAATTTGAACAGTTGTACAGTTTTGTTAAAAGGTTTGCATCTCGAAAGATTTTTGCTCCATTTATTGCTTACTAGATCGGCGAAATACAGATTAAAAAAATTTCTAAATGTCATACCTTCAGACATTTTACTAATAAAATATATACAATGTTCCCCTCAGGTGATGGCTAGAGAATCCTGTACACGCATCTTGTTATAGTCGACCGTGGGCAATGCTTTTTTTCACATATTTGAATATCAGTTTTGTATGAATGTTATGCTCTGGGAACTCCGCTAAACTGTCAAACACTATAACCTCGTCTACATCCAGAAACAGGGCCGCCCAATGTGTACCACCCTTGTAATGCGGGTCGGTGTTAAAGACGAGTGTGTGGGGTCTTTCTGAGCCTATCTCCCCCTGTAGCCCGTCGCTAAGAAATACACCTGCAAAGTATTTCTTAGCAAATTTATGCCTGCTTAAAAAGTCTCGTATCTGCACAGTATCCATTTTACAGTCTTTTAATGAAAGTCAAACATAATCTGTCAAGTGTGATTGACTTGGATGACGCTTTAGAATATAGAGAATACAACCATGTTCATGTTGGTAGCCAGCACCTGTGTAAAGCATATTTCAGCTTTTGAATTTCCTTTTTTTATCAAGTTGCAGTGGTCTTCCATGTCAGGAGTCAGGTCGAATGCAAACAGCGTTTAGCCGGCCACATACCCCCCTTTTGAAATAACGACTCCTGAGTCACGCAGGTGTTTCCCCGTTATCGAGACCAGACCGAGATATTCCCTGACAAAATTATAATATAGAGCCCGCTAAAAGCTGTTTTGTCCACAAACCCTATGAAGAAGAGTTTCGGGAACTTTACTGCAGAAATAGATTGTGCTGCTGCGTTAATCTATTACGTGCGGGGATGCTGAATATCTTCAGAGCCACTCTTTCTATGGCATATTTGGCATTCAATAGTTGTAAAGATTCGGCCTGGGCCAGTCTAATGCTTGGTGACACTTTCACTCTCTTTACAAACAGGCTCGTGGACAATATAAACAGTATGTACTGTTCCACATCACCGCTGATGAGAAAAAATGCGTCCTTGTTGAGGTTGAGTTTCATCTTAAGATTGATACCGTTGACGAGAAGTTTATCTTGGAAGAAAAGGTCTGAATGTATGCACCCCAAAAGGGCAAACTGTCTACTGCCAGTGGCGAATCTGGCTCTTTTTTTCAAACCATCATTGCCCCCGTCCAACGCCGTGTCCTCAAAATGCACCTGTGTATCTTTGTAGAAGAGCCCCGCTGAAAGTTGGGTGTCCAGGGCATCATGACTGTAATTTAGAATACTCTCTATGTAGGCCCTGTAGGCGTACATGTTATCACTTTGCGTGACGAGTTGAACGCTCAGGTTAATGTCCACCTGATTAAACATGGTTGTGATGGGGTAGGCGATCGGAGCCACTTAAGCATCGGCCTCGATGTTGGTGCCATTCGCTTTTGTTATTTTGCAGACGAGGTGCAGCAGAGTGTTGTTGAAATGCAAATACATATCCGTGGACCCCAACACAAAAAACTCTATTGGCGTCAGACGCGTCAGAGTGGCTAGAGGTGATACTTCCATGAAAAAACTGTTCTCGATGCTGGTCTGTGTGGGTTTTAGAGAAAACAAATCTAGCTCGGATTTGGAGCATTTACCCGAGGCGCAGAGTACGAATGCCATGATAGCTGATTTAAAAAATATTTGCATTACTTTTCTTTTGTGTGAACCTTTTGAAGAAGTCCTCAGTTTTCTATAGGGCATTGGCGGGCCCCTGCTCCTTGAAGCCCTTCGCTTCCTTTTAACACCTGCACGCGCCTTGTGCACCAACCCGGCTCCTTCTTGGGTCTGTTTGTTCATGTGCTCGGTAACAGTCAACATTACAGAGCCCACGAGGTCTATGGGCTATGTTCATAGCCTCCGCTTTAACTTGAGGTTTTGCAATTTCGTACCCTCTTCTCAAAAAACGCATGGCTCTTCTAAACAAGCTCTGAAAGAAGCCCCCCAATCCGGCTCCATACATAACAGAGACCCCTTGAAAGTAGGGCGGCGATCGTCCATAGTCGGCCTGAACTCTATAATAGGCCCTGTATATAGATGGGTCCCTGTATGTTTTCACGATGGCCATCGTAACTGCCCAATAGTCACTGTCGCGGCGCGACCTTAAATGAAGCTTAACAATAACTTTCCCATATTTAAAGGCTACAGTGTCTGACTGATCGTCGTAGACCATAAGGTTTATAGTGTCAAAATGTTTTCTAGAAATTACCATGTAGTTGAGTTTGTGATGTTGTATACTAACCATTGTGTTATTTTCTCCCTTCACCTGGACCCATCTCAATAACGGCAAATAACTATCCCCTATCCTCTGAGGTTCTACGATGTTGCTATACATGTAGAGTGTATAAAATCCGCCGTTAATATTGGGACACATAGGGTCTGGATCCACCTTTCTTTTGTATGGTCCCTAAAACCCTTTGTAATTTACCGGTACAGGTAAACCTAGTTTTGAGTTCCGGGGCTTAAAGAAACAGTTTTCCAACACCAGATGTATATTCGCATACTCCTCAATGCCGGCTATGACTCTGTTGATGGCTTCGACCACCGCCGCGACGGTGGTGAAATACCCATGTGGGAAACTCATGGGGAGGCTCAAGAAGTCCTGAGAGCGCTTTATGATAAATTTAGCTTTGTGCTTTGTAAATGTATTCCACGTTCTAGGGTACTGTATCCCCGTTAGGGCCATCTCCCAGCACCCTTTCAGGTCCACCGGTTAAGCCAGTTTTACCATATAGTCACAAATAGGATTGTCGGGGAACATGTCCTTCGAAGCGTTGGACGGCAGCGTAATATAAAAAGGTGAGCTCTCCATCTCGGCTCTTACAGCGTGACCTCACACCCCATGCAGCAAGCTGTCCAAAACCCAACTGGTAAATTTCTCAGGCCACCCCCGCCATTTGACCAACGTGTGTCTCTTAGCTCTGCTGCCTTTCCTTTTCAGAACGTTTTCAATCCTGTACACCCTGTTCGGACGAGTAGGCCTGCAGCACTGATTGTGCCAACCACCCAAGTAGCCTTTTAAACATGCATCAGACCTGCCATTGCAGCCTGCGTGCCTGCGTTTGCAGTTGCAAACTGCCATTCCACCCTGAAAATATTAATGTTTTCCAGGCTTAAACCTCCTTTTTTAATTGATATGTCACCACTAGGGTTGGCGCTAACAGCCCAAAGGGTGGGTGCAGTGTATTTAAGTTTAACATGTTGAGGCAGTGAAAAACTCTTAATTTCATTTTTCACTTTTGCAATGCCTGCGTCTCTCATTGGATGACATTGAGATACCTTATTACATTCACCAAGTGATAACTGTCTATTGGGAGCAGGCAGGAATGTCAAGACTGGTCTCTAAAGAATGACAAACGAAACCCTTTTTAATGGTGAAATTGAATTTTAAGTCACAATTCTGAAAATGCCACTTTTGGAAAGTTGAAAAGTGCCATTTTCTTGTCCCAAACATTTGGTGCTTGCAACATGTATCCTGGGTCACATTACTAGTTGTAGCTGGTAGTTGGCCTTTCTGTATTTCTCCCAGACAGGGAGACAAAGAGGGAATACGTGTTGACTGACTTGATAGGGGGTGGAGCTGGCATGGGCAGTGCAGGGGCCCCCTAACAGGGCCCCATGAAGATTTTCACTGTCTGCCTTGCAGACAGTGAAAATCGCGACGGGTGCTACTGCACCCGTCGCACCCCTTTCATTTTTCACATTGTAATAGTTGTGTGCAATTATTTCTTTAAATAGTGAGCCAAAATTCCAAAAACATTTCCGGCATCTGCACCACTAACATCTGGAAATGACTGTTTTTTTTTTTTTAAAGCATATTAAACCCACACAAAATGTTGTACAATGTTATTGGTGTTTAAACACATTGCATATGGAAAGTTACACAATGTCAGCCTTACATACATGTATGTTGACAAAACTGATATGTAACCTGTCATTGTCAAAATGTGGTAACTGATGGTACCAATTTATTAGGGTAAGCAAGTATTTACCATTGTTTCAATGTAATATTTTCTACACATAAATTATTGTATATACAAAAACATTCTAGTAATAAACAATTTCAAACCATTCATTTAACCAGATAAAATGTGCTACAGATAACATGGATAAGGTAAGACAACCGGCATTACTGGACTACACTTTCAAAACACATATGCATGTATATTATCAGAGACATATTAAACTTAGTTCCCCTTTCCTTCTCAAAAACTTCCAGTTGGGTCATTCAGTGGTGCCAATAGGCTAGATGGGAGGATAGACTCCACACACTGTGGGCCATTATACAAACTCAACAATGAAGGTCCTATCCTTGGCAAATGCAGTGTAGTGCATCCCAAGGTGTCCCTGAATCTGGACCCAGGCCGCAATACTCAGATGGGTCACAGAATTCACAAACATCTGAGGCTAATTCTAGAGGACTCCCCTGCAAAGGATGTTTGTTTCTTCAACTGTAAATCTTTTTGTCCCTCCGGTATGTTTGGGGTTTGGATTCTTGAAGTTTCAGGGAGGAGGATGGTTTTGTGCTAAGTGGATGGCTCAGCTTGACCAAGCAATGGCCTATGTCATGTTCATGTATGTAATCCCTTTTTACTATGGTAGGCAGAGATCTCCCCAGAAGAGAGGCTTTTTCAGCCCATGCAGAATGTCCCCCCAACATGATGTGTTTCTGCCTCCACTCTGTATGTGCTTCAAGGAAACACAGTGTGCACATCAATGAAGTAGCCCCTAGCATTGCAGACATTGTGCACCTTGTTTGAGTTTCAGTGGGGTCTGTTGTACAAACATTGTTCCCAGTGGTGTCATGTGCCATGTAGAAGCAGTCAATGGCATCTAAAATACAAGGAAAGTGGGTAACCACACCTATGCCTTCTCTCCAGGGACTATCACACTCTTGTGATGGATATCATTACCTGCTACAATGATCAAGATTGGCCTACCTTTGTCTTTGAGGTGTCAACAATATCAAGAGTGATACTCTGGAAAGTCCCCTTGCCCATGAAATGAAGTGCAGCCAATATTTTGAGAGTGACAGGAATAGCCTGGGAGTTAGATGTGGGTGAATCCTGTACCTAGTCTGCAACCAATTCAAGGATCACACCCTAGCACTGACTTCTTTCATAGACATGCCAAAGATGTTGATCCTTTACATATAAAACCTATCTCTCACTCTAAAGACGTTTACTCAAAATAAGGGGCTACAAGGGTATTCCACAACATACTGAACCCAAAAAATGGTTGATTATGATAATTGTGTCGTGATTGTTAGGTGTTGTAATGAGTTTCACCTGCAAATGGGTGTAAAGGTGTGTTTCATGTGTTGAGAGCCATGTTGTAACATATTTAATAAGAAAAGTCTAGGTAAAAAAAAAGAATCCTAAATAATGATGTTAAATGAATATTTGATTTTTAAATTTAAAATAAAACCATAAAAATGTGTGTTTCCCTTTATTTTCCTAGTTCCTTAGGGCCAGATGTAGCTACAGAAAATTTTGCGAGTTGAAAATTGCGAGTCATACCGACTCGCAATTTGCAACTCGCAAATTGTATGCAGAAAGGTGTCTCAGACACCTTCTGCGACTCGCTATGGGGTCGCATAGACCCACCTCATGAATATTAATGAGGTGGGTCGCAAATTGCGACCCCATAGCGAGTCCCTGCACTCACAGGGATGGTGCCTGCTGTAGTCAGCAGACCTCCATGTTTGTGACTGCTTTTTTTAATAAAGCAGTTTTTTTTTTTAATTGCAGCCCGTTTTCCTTAAAGGAAAACGAGTTGCAATTCAAAAAAATAATGAAACCATTTGGTTTCATTTTTTCAGAGTAGGCAGTGGTCCATTGGACCACTGCCTGCTCTGCAAAAATATTTTCAGCAACATTCACAAAGGAGAAGGGGTCCCATGGGGACCCCTTCCCGTTTGCGAATGAGTTACAACCCACTTTAAGTGGGTGTTAACTGCGAATTGCTTTGCGACCGCTTTCGCAGTCACAAAGCAATTCTGCATCGCGGTGCGAGTCGCAAATAGGAAGGGAACACCCCTTCCTATTTGCGAGTCGGATTCACATTTTGCGAGTCGGTACCGACTCGCAAAATGTGAATCAGCATCGCGATGGCCGTTTTGCATGTCGCAAACTGCATTTTTCGCAGTTTGCGACATGCAAACCGGTTCCTGCATCTGGCCCTTAGTATCATTGTACTGGTGTATTTAGGTAGTTTTCTACATTCAGACATTGTGCCTTACAGTGTCAGTGGCAGGTTTAAACGAACATCAACATGTTGTGAAACCTGATATAGATGAGGGCATATTCACAACTAAAATGGTATCACATCATTCTTTCAATAAAGCTTTCAGTGAAGTAACATCACCTCAAGTACATGCCTTTAGAAATCAATTATTTAACACGGCATGCTGTTCATCATGTTACTGTTATGGGTCAGTTGTGAGTTTAATGATTATTGTGTGCTGCTTTGAAAATGCTGTTTTAATGCACAGCAACTTCCTCATAACCATGTGGCATAATTAAACACTAATGAGACTATTCACAAAAGCCAATTCAATTCACAAAACTCTGGCTGGGGAGCTCAGTTTCCATCTCTCATATCTTTTCTGTTTGGAGATCTCTGCCCAAGTGTCATAGAGTTCTATACCCTTAAGTATAGGATTTAAAAACGTATGTATAGGAGAGATTAGGTGGAGTGGTGAGACAATGAGGAATAATTACTACAAAAATTGGGTAACAGGAAATTGAAAGAAAGATTTAGAATGGGACATGATAATACAAAATACACTCACCCACATAAGAGTCAGATAATTGCAATTCACAAAAATGCACATATAAATGTACTACATTAGCACTCCTGACAAGCCAGGCTAGGTATAGTCCAGTCTTGCCACAAAGGAGGTCAAGCACCACAAATGGCCAATCACAGATACTGCAGCCCACTCTCATAAAAAATATGGGAGGCAGGGAAGAACACTAATACACATTGAAACATACAATAAATTAAATAACATTTTAAAATAAAACTTTACATTTATTATTTTTTTATTATTTTTTGGGCTAAAAGATTCGGACTGTTATTTCTAAAATGTCACACTTTCAATAATACATATCTTTCATCAAAGATCATTACAAATTCATCACAAATTATAGTGTACAGTTTGGGAGATAAAATTACTGTCTTCTTTAGTTTTATTTAGTTAAAAATATTTCAATACAAATGTAAAAAAGAAAATACATTCTACTGTATTAATATATCAGGTTTAGTGCATGTTTTTTCCCCTTGTTTCTGTATTAGTCTTAAGTGAGTTAGGGAAATGTTTTAAAGTAGATTTGATTAGAAAAAATAAATATTTCTTTAATCAAACAAATTTAATTTTCGTAACATTTCCAATTACTGTTTATAAGGACATTCCCTATTACTGTGTCCCAGTGGTGTTAAACATCACAGAGTTTAGCTAGTGGGTATCACTTAATATGACAATAGAGCTTGACATAACAGAAGAGCAGCTCAAAGTAAAAGCTGTAAGATGTAATAGTGATAGAAATCAGGCTAGCGAACATCAATACTGTGTGCCAAACCAATATTTTTCCAGAAGGCACACATTCATGTAGAAATATCCTAAATTATGTGGTAATCAAAGAGTAAGGGATGGGTCAAGGCCAAGGGTGGATTTGAATAAATGAACCTTTGTAGGTGACTATGGTATACCACAAGCCAGGTTGTCTGGTGTCTGTACGGAGCGGTAAAGGATATTGAAAGGATAAAGAAGTTGCGGCTGGCACACAGAGCTTGGTAGTCAGTGTGTGGAAATTGGTGCAGTGAGTGTTTGCTGGACCGGTTAGAGAGGACCAATGGGAATGGAATATTAGCATGTAGAGCTAATGAATATAGAAGGATCCATAAGAAGACTTGTATTTTGGTGAAATGAACTAGTAAGGTAAACCTAACAAAAGAATAAAGCATAATGAGGGAGACACTGGTAATTTGAAGACAATTCTGTAATTATTTGCAGTCAATGGGATTTATGTGATGGATATATGGAATGGATCTAAGGCATGGCAGTGTCTTAGAGAACTAAGAGCATACTTGTGGAGGGATATTGATGCAGGATATAACTTATTATTATCAATTTTGCATTCATAGTTACTTAGGGCCCGATTCACAAAGGTAAATTTAGACCAAAAGTCCAAAAGTCTAAACTTACACTTAAAGTCCAAATTTACTTGTAGTAAAGTTAGACTTTAGGTCTAAACTTAGACTTTTGGTCTAAGTTTACCTATGTGAATCTGTCCTTAATTGTTAAGTAATCAATTTTGAATCAACTTTAGAATGGTGATAAATTTCTTATATCTATGTCATCCTATGAAGTCAGCAATTTATGACTTTAAAGAGGGAAGTTACTGCCTGAAAGCATTTCTGGTATTCAGCATTGTGTATTCCGAGAGAATCCTTCTTCTCTTCAGGTTCCTTCTTTGAGGGTATCTTTTGCCCTAAATCTCCTATAACTGCTCTAGTTTGTTATGGTTTAACAATGCTCTTTTTGTGCTATGCATATAACATTGTGAGATACTGTAAGTTTGTTACTCATATTTCTTCTATTTCTAATCTCTTCTGTCCATTTGTACAACGGGAATTTACTTTTTATTTTTCCGTGGATATGCTGTAAACGTATAATGTTTAGAACAAAGCTAAAACTAGTTAAACTGTGAAATAGGTATAATTTAACCTATTGTGTTGTTGTGCGCAATAGATTCTGGAGCAATACTAGCCTCGGCTAAACATCATAATACTTTAGCAGCCTTTACACTGACTTGGGACCCGATTTAGAGTTTGGTGATGGGTTACTCCAGATATAACGTCTGGCTTATTATAAGTGCATTATATGCTATGGCACTCTTAATAAAACAGATGGGGCATCTTTCTAATTTGTGATGGAGTACCCATCCACCAACTCTAAATCAGGTCCTTAGTACACTCATTATGTTCCTCCTCTACTAATATGGTTTCTAGACACTCTGACCTTTTGTGAATTCAGAATATACCAATTCCATCCACACCATACATACATGAATTGATATAAGTGGCACACATGACACTGGACAACAAGGAAAAGGTATGGCAAGAGTGTATAATATAAGAATAAGGCAACAGCAGAATGGATGTGAAAGGCAGGTAGGTGACATGCAGCAAGTATTTAACATAGGAAACATACCTAATGGATCTATTGTGTAAATTAACTCATAGAGCACTCATACTGAGGTTATAAGTGTGTGTGGTTTTATATACTTAATAAATTAGATAATTAAAGTTAAGAAGGAAGGCTTAGCAATTATATATTTTTTTTAAATGTGAATGAAGAAAGTTTAACAAACCAAATTGTCATTCACTTGTTCTATTGCAATAACTAATCTTTCAGGCAATGTGCAATGTGAAAGGAAACCACCAACCAATGTCATATTATAATGCAATTGAAATGATATGCAACTCACTTATGCAGGTTTTATCTATCATGCCTACAGACATCACACAACCACATAAATCTCAAAACAAAACATTTCAATTCATTCCTCAAAGTAGAGCATTGATGTGAGATTTGGTATCAATAGTTTATGTGAGGGTCCTACAACATAAGTAATCTAATATGTTGCTAGGCCAAAACACAGCCTAATTGAGAAAACTGGGCTTTAAATCTTGGTCACTATGAGACCAAGCTGGAGGGTTTCATGAGAGAAATGAATGTTAATTATTTTTATGGCACAGAAACAAGATTAAAGGCATGCAACTAATTAATAAAATTCCTAAGCACATTAAGTAAAAAGAAGAAAAAGTTAACATGAAAAGGAATTGAGATGTAATCTTTTACAATTTTTAAAGTGAAAGTGACAAGAATTCTTGCTGGCCTCAATAGGGAAAGATAGTGGGGTGCATGCATCAATATATCATCTACCGTCTGACAGTATTTTTTATGGAAGTCCAACTCTTCCAGCCGTGAATGGCAGAATGAGGTAGGCAGCTAGATCCTCTTGATTTCAGATTCCTATTTTTAAGTCTCCTGCCAGAAATCATGAGTATTCACGTCGTAAGCTCGATGTGGGACAAACTTGAAAAAAGTTACCTAAGATCATTCCTTGCTAGAAATATTTTGTTGCAGTTTCCTACTCTCAACTTTTTTCTTTGCAAATTGTTACTTTCTTGGCGCTCAAAATCTTGATGAGGGGAAAAGACAGGATGTGGTAGCTGATATGGACTCTATGAGTTTCTTTGCTGAATTTCAATGATTCTGTGATAGTCTTGAACTTAGCACCAAAAAGCTCTGAGCAACACAAATCTTGAACACTGAGGTTGTGCCTTTTCTGGAGAGACCTGGAACCTTTGGCAGTGCCCAGGTAATCATTCTAGTATACAACAGGGATATAGGGTCTAGAGCACAGTCCAGCACTGAGAAGCAATGTCAACCACTCTCTGCAAACTAGGGCCTAGCCCACTACTCCATTCTGCATTGTCTGCTGATTCCTCTTTCACCTTTTAAGTGCTAGAGACTAGCAGATATAGCCATTTGACACGCCTCCAAATCATTGTCTCAGGGGGTAGCAGGTTTCAGGCCTCAGTCTTTTCCAAGTCTTCTGTGTTTGGACAAAATATGGAGTTCAAAATATCAGAACTCAAAAATATAAAAAAGGATATTGTGATGCAGAAATATCATGGTATAGAATATCATTGTCAAGAAAATCAATGTTTTTGTAAGTATCATCATTTTTAAGAATGTTGTTCTTTTCAATATTGTTAATCTTTTACTTCATTAATAATTAACTTTTTAGTTTTAAATTTTACATTTTAAATTTAAATGTAAAGTTTTATTATTAGTTACAGTAAGGTATATTTTAGTAGCAGGTTGTTTGTAGGGGTATAGGGTGGGATGGTAAGCAAATGATAACAAATTAAAATGTATTGGTCATGAGAAAACAGGGCTGATTGCAGAGGCCCACTAACTTTTTGCCCCCATTTTTCACTTATTGCTGGTATTTTCCTGACTCTGATGGTGCCCTGGGTACTGCTAACCAGTCACAAGGCCTGAGCTCTGTATAAAACAAGTATGCAAATTAGGCTAATTATAATTGGCAATATTAACCTACCTATAAGTCCCTAGTATATGGTAGGGAATGTACGTTTAGGGACCCCAGCATAGGTAGTGCACCCATAGGTGCCCTGCTGAGGTGCCCAGTACCATTTTAAAGGTTTAAAGGCAGACCTGCCTTGCTGGCTGCTTTTAAATTAAACTTACATGCAAATGTGTTTTTCTCTCATTATAGTGAATTGCGTCCATAGGCTAGAATGGGGAGACTTTATTTTAATTCATAAAGTTCCCTTAAGTAACAGATACCTCAGATTTGGTATTAAATAAATTGTCATAATAACTCCAACAACTTACAATTTTGTGATTTAATATAACTTGCTCAGGTAAAGAGTTTTAAACTTTACCTAAAAAGTTGCCAACTTCAGCCCTACAGTGTTTTGCTGCTTTGCTCTGTTTGGCCTGCCTCTGGCAGCCTGGCCAGGCTGCCTTGATGAGGTGTGAAGTGGCCTGCTTCAACACAAAGAGTTGTACCTGTGGGAGGAGATCTTCCCTTAGCAGATGGGGAAGAAGAAAGATGAGAGAGCTGCCAAACTGGACTTCAAAGGCAGGGAAGGACATTTGGAGCAACCCAGCACCTCTGTCAAATCCTGCAAACCCAAACAATTAGGTGACCCATTGATTAGATTAGGAGAGGGCAGGAAAGGGGTGTGTTTAGGATTTTAAGCCACACCAGTGGGTGGGCTCAGCCAGATGTAACCTCCAAAAATAATTTTCAACCATGATGGATTTTGGAGGAATGTTACTCCCTGGGACAGATTTTTGACACACTTCTCAGGAAGTGATCATCACAGGGGAAAGGGCCCTGCACCTGACTGCATAACCAGTACCCCCCTGTGTTTCACCCAGGAGCAAGGGTAAAACTGGCAGACCTGCACCCACACCTGAGGACTTTACCTGGCTTCAACTGGTTCAAGGAGGGACTCCCTGTTTGCTACAGGTGAAAAATTTCTAACCAGAGTCCCCTTCACCAACTCATGAAGAAACTGACCAGCTGACCACTATCCTGTGGCTGTTTTGGAGTTTGCACCAGGTGCATTCTGGAATTGTAGTTCACACTCTCAAGGAGCATCTCAGAGCTTCTGGAACCTTGGGGTGAGCTATGGACCTCAAAGGAACCTTAAAAGAACATATGAAAGAAGATCCAGAAGTTTGGAGAACTTTTGGAAAAAAACTCCTGCCGCAGCAACTCTAGTCGGCTTGCCTTAACCATGACCATGCCTGATTTGCAGGTTTGTACCGGTGAAGAAAATCTCAGAAAAAGTGACTACGTCCGAACATAGAAAGTTGACTGGGACCTCCCAGGCAGTGTATCAGGAGAGGGCTCGAAGGACGTCGAATCAAGATTCAGGTTTGACCCGGTCGAAGTATTTCAATCTTGAAAAAATGACTAAGTCCGAAGGTAAAAATCTCCACTGAGGGCTCCCGCGACGCGTATCAGAGTTCCAGGAGGTCAGATTGGACTGGAAACTTGGTCGCGCTGAAGAAAGTCTTCAAGAAAATGACTAAGTCCGAAGCCTCCAGCGAGCTGTAGCCGAGAAGGGCACCATCGCGGTAGGCCTCAAACTTTTACTTTGCCCCGGTCGAGGTGCGACCAGATGACCAGATTGGCGCTATTTGTTTCTAAGGGCTAAAAAGCATTAATTCTTTTTAAAAATCATATCTCCGGTTCCCCTTATCCGATTCTAATTGTTTTGGTGTCATTTTAAAGATAAAAATATAAACTAATGTTATAAATTGGTGTTGGATTTTTATTCTGTTTTGTGTTTTACTTATTTACTGTTTTGTTATTTTTAAATGCTTTACACATTTGTCTCCTAAGTTCGGCCTTGTCGCTCGTTGCCAACCTACCAAGGGTTGAGCAGGGTTTAGTTTATTGAGACCTAACTGGACCTAAGTGGAGGTTAGTGGTCTATTGCTAAGTGTAGGTACTTACCTGCCTTTACCAGTAATCCATTTTCCAACATTAACTCATTTTATAATTCATTGTTAATTATCTAAATAGTTGATTATCTATGTATTTAAGTTTATACATTAGTAGTGAATTGTTGGGTTTGTAGGGCTATAGGATGGAAATATTTAAAAAAAAAAAAGATTAGAACATATTATTAAATACTATAAAATTGTTAATTAATTATTTAATTGCTTGGTAATTATGTAAATATTTTAATACTAATTTATTTAAGTTATATTATAGTTGTGGGTTGATGGGTTTGTACGACAATTGGCGTGGGTTCATTTTAGTTTTGCCTGGATATGCGATCTTAGCTTAGCTTTGGCTTTCAGGCCCTGTTTAAAAAACAAGTGGCCTTGACATCGGACAGAGAGACGTACAATCTCCAGATACCAAGGTCATCAGCTGAGATACAGCCCTATTAAATACTAGTTTTATGTCAAGACCGGAGGCTCTTATTATGCTTATTTCTTGCATTTAATTTGAATAGCAGCACAGTCAAGAAACGCAAGAACATCAATCCTATAAAGGCCTGAAGAAAGATCTGGGCCAATTGGAAAAAATATAGACTAGAATGAGCCAATCAGAGCCCACCATAACCAATGTATACCTATCTAAACCACAAGCAGTCCTCTTTTTCTTTCTGCTCGCAGTCAAGATAAGTATATATATTGGTTATATATTTCTCTTTATCGCGTGTCTGCTTTGCCTCTTATTTGCATGCATTGTTATTTGTTTCTACATTTTGCTGTTTGTATAGTTTATAACTTGCCTTACAGTTTTGTCAGCATTTGATTCCCCCCTCGCGGCTTCATTTGGTGCTGCCCGGCGCCCGTTGCGGCGTTCCTCTGTCACCGGCATTCTAAACACCTCACCTCAGCAACTCTCCCTTTCGTGACGCGCTGTCAAACGCAGCTGTTTTGGCTATTTTTAGCTAAGCTTCATCGATGTTATTGTTTTTTTGACATTCCCTTTTACCGACAACACGCTCCGCTCCCTCTCCAACGCTTCTCATAAACTCTCAGCGTCGCTGGGTGTGTCCAGGCTTATTTTTTCCCATTAGGGGCGCGGCTTTGCCCTTAAACATGCCCGCTCCTCATTTCTCTTCAAACTTAACCCTTTATTTACTGGTTTCCTTGTTTTTGTTTGTTTCTTTTTTAAAAATTGATTTTTCAATTTTTTTTAAGGCAATGACAGTGAGGAAGGGTTAAAATTTAACTTAAATGATTTTATTCAGTCATCTGTTGCCGAAGTCATTTCTCTATCTATGAACAGGGTCACAAAAAGTCTGGAAAGCTCTGTTTTGCCCCTTATGTCACAATCTACATCGGTCCTATCTGCGGGGAATGCAGAAAGCGCAAAGACACAGTGGCTTCTAAAAGTCAACAAATGCCTAAAAAATCTGCGCTTTTGGATGGTGAGTCTATCTCACACGAGATTGAGGACGAAGTTCCTCTCAGGCCTCCAAACAAGGAGGGGAACATTTCAGGTGAAAAGAGCAAAAGAAAAGTAAAGCACACAAATAATAGTGCACAAAAGATTGTGATTTCCACCATCCATGATACATATGACGAAATTGACCCTGATTCAGACATCAATTATTATGATGAGGCCGATGATCTCTCTGACTCTTGGTCTGGCCCTCCTCCTAAGAGACAAAAGCCGGTGGTCGGCAATGACACCCTATCAGCCAAATCCATTTTTGACTCGGAGGGTAATGCTGTGTTTGACCCAATTCTTATCCACCACCCTAATTCCACTGAATGATTTCCATCATCTCATGTTGGGGATTATATATCGGCAAAGTTACGCACACCTTTAGACAAACAAACCCGATCAAAACTCAAGGAGGAATGCCCTAGGCCTGCCTTCCCTCTTCACAACACTGCTACTCCCTCCATAACCCCCTCTATGTTAACTTTCTTTACAAAATTTGGCAAAGATCCACGTAAAGGAGTGGATAGGGCCTGGTCTGTGTGCCAAGATAAAATGTTGGATATTGTGGGCCCTTTAGCATGGATTTTTGATTTGGCTGAAACTGCCAGATTAGACAATCTGTCCATCGATTCTGAAGAATTGTCTTTATGGGTCCAAAGAGCTTTCTGCTTGTTGGGTAATGCCAATTCAGCTATGACCCATGAGAGGCGTAAAGGTTTACTCCTTAAGCTAGATCCTAAACTAGAAAACTTAGCTTCAATTGACCCTGGCATTAAAGCTGATGGACTGCTATTTGGTGACTCCTTCCTCAAGGAATTGAGTAAATACGTGACAACTTTTGCATCACTGGATAAAGCCCAGCAATCTCTAAAGAAAGTCTTTACCAATGGTGTTTTTGCCAGGGCCGATAGAGGTAGGAGTCACTTTATCGGCCGCTACCCAAGATCTCAGGGTTTCAGAGGCTCCTACAATACCTCCCCTCAGGAATTCTGTCCCCAGTTTTACCCCCAGAGAGCCAGAGGTTTCAGGGGAAGGAATCAACGCTTCCAAAGATCCTCACGACCAGCAAGTAAGTGTATCTTTTGGACATCTTTCCGCTGGGGGCCGTCTAAATAAAAAAAAATCTTCACAAATGGGAATCGATAAGTTCAGACCCATGGGTTCTAAGTACAGTTCAGGGTTATTCTATTGAGTTTTATGACACTCTTTTTCAAACATCACTTCCCCTTCCTTTAAAATTCTCTGCAGAAATAACTTCTCTAGTATCCCAAGAGGTTCAGTCTCTCCTTCAAAAACATGCAATTCAACGCAGTCTGTTACACCCATTTGGATTTCTAAGCTCCATCTTCTTAGTTCTCAAGAAAAACAAAAAATTAAGACCAGTCATAAATCTCAGAGATTTTAACCGTTTTGTAGTCTATAGTCATTTTAAAATGGAGACCATCTCACACCTAAGGAATACTCTCCAACAAAACGACTGGATGGTTCGTTTGGATCTCCAAGATGCTTACCTCACCATCCCTATTCATCCAGACCACAGGAAATTATGTGAATTCCAACGTCAAGGTTCAACATACCAGTTTTCCTCCCTCCCTTTTGGTCTCTCTTCAGCTCCTTGGTGTTTTACCAAGTTAATGAAACCTGTGGTTTCATATGTCAGGACTCTGGGTATACTTCTCATCATGTATTTAGAGGACATTCTGTTAATGGGTCAGAATCTTCAATCCCTACTTCCCCAAAAGCATCTGACTTGTTCTTTTTGCACGGATTTGGGTTTTCTTATAAACAGGGAAAAATCAGTCCTCGTCCCATCTCAAAAACTGGAGTTTCTCGGCTTTCTCATGAATTCCGTAGAAGCTGCTCTCCAGCTACCTGAATCAAAAATCAACGCCATAAAATCAGAAATAACCCACTCTTTACGCCTTCCTTCTATCTCCCTCAGGTTTCTTGCAAGGATGGTAGGTCTACTCTCTTCCTCAATTCAAGCTATCTTTCCCGACCCACTCAATTATTGTGTTCTCCAGAGACTAAAGATTCGACATCTTTGCAAGGGTCTTGCTTATTCAGATTCTTTTCTCCTAGATCAAGAATCCCGTATAGAACTTCAATGGTGGTTGGATCACCTCGACGCTGGGAACGGCAGGACTATCTTTGCATCAGCCCCGATTATCTTTGCATCAGCCCCAGATCTTGTGTTAGAATCAGATGCAAGTCTGACCGGTTGGGGCGCAAGATGTGATAAAATATCGACTAGAGGTACATGGTCTCCACAGGAGTCTTCATTGCACATCAACTGTTTAGAGATGCTTGCGGGCTCCTTTGCAATCAAAAGCCTCACAAAGAACAAAGTCTGATGTTCTATTCTCCTCTGCATGGACAATCTGTCTGCAGTTCGTTACATCAACCATTTGGGAGGTACAAAGTCCAAACCTTTGGAGGAACTAGCCGAAAGTTTTTGGGAATTTTATCTACGCCAAAAACTATTGGTTCAGGCAGAATACTTGCCGGGAAACCTCAATCGAGTGGCGGATTGGAATTCCTGTTTTCTGACCGATTCCAGCGATTGGAAGCTCCACCCTTCAGTGTTCCAAACTCTACTTCACAAATGGGGGCCCTTACACATAGATCTATTCGCATCACGTCTAAATGCACAATTACTTCAGTTCTTCAGTTGAAGACCAGACCCCCTTGCCCTGGCAACGGATGCCTTCCAACAAGACTGGTCCCAATCAATCAATTATGCATTCCCACCTTTCCTAATGATCAAAAGAGTTCTCTCTCAGGTCCGACGTCAACAAGCCTCGCTCATATTGGTAGTTCTCCTATGGCATTCTCAGGTATCGTATCCCCCTCTTCTGGAGCTAACCACGGACTTTCCAATAGTTCTCCCCGTGTTCCCAGATCTCCTTCTCAATCCCGAAGGCCAATCTCACAATCTAATTCTCAACAATTCTCTTACCCTCTCGGCTTGGAAGATATCAGGCCTTCCCAACCTTGTTCAACAATTTCAAAGGAAGCTTCAGATTATATCTCTAAAGCATGGGATCCCGGAACCACAAAGGCTTATAAATCAGCCTGGTCTTCTTGGCATGGCTGGTGTGTGGGAAAATCTTGCAATCCCTTTTTAGCAGATATTTCTCTAATCGTTAACTTTCTTGCAGCCCAAGCAAGTTCAGGTAAGTCCTACAGAACCATTCATCTTTATCGTTATGCAATGTCACTCAATCATGATCTTGTCAATGGAAAACCTGTCAGAGAACATCTCCTTATCAGCCAACTTTTAAAGGGAGTAAAATTCTCCAATCCTCCTATTCCCAAATATAGTGAATTACTGGACATCAATGTGGTTTTACAACTGTTGCTCTCATGGCCAGAAAACACATCTTTATCCCTTAAAATGCTTTCTGCCAAATTGACAATGTTGGTATGTTTAATTTCTATAAAACAATTATCTGATGTTAAAGCGTTAGACATTTCCGGTTGTCATTTCATACCCACAGGTATCCTTTTTAAAATTTATAGACGAACCAAAACTAATAGTTCTTCAGTGTTGTATCCTTATTTTCCAAACCAACCTAATTTATGTGTAGGAAATTGTTTAAAAGTATATGAACAAAAGTCAGCACATCTTAGAACGTCCTCTGCCTCACAACTTCTTATCTCTTTCAAAAAACCTCACAAGCCGGTTTCATCTCCTACTTTAGCCCGTTGGGTCAAGTGGGTCATGTCCCTGGCTGGAATTGATACTTCCAAATTTGGTGCTCATTCTTCCAGGGGTGCTATGGCTTCTAAAGCTTTTTGGGCCGGATCTCGCATAGAGGACATTCTAAGATCTGCAGATTGGTTTAATGACAATATCTTTAGAACCTTTAATTGCAAACTTATTGATTCAGTTGCTTTGGTGGTGATTGATGTGCTTTGAAGAAGCATAACAAGAGCCTCCGGTCTTTACATAAAATGTAGATTTTCCTAGTAATTTATGAAGGAAAGTCTTAATTTTATTAAAGACACGGAGGTGAGTATTATCCCACCACAAAAACTCATACTAAGCATTTTCTCTTTCCCACCCTTCAGTTGCACCCGCTGCCTCTTCAGCGAACAACGTATGAAGATTGGAATATTCCTGAAACCATCTCACGGAATTCTGAAGTTACACCTTTCCTTTCGGAGATCTCCACTTCAAGCCAGCTTTGCTTCCTCAATGAAGTTCTTTATTGGATTAACCTCGTTCAAGACTGTTTTTCTTTGATTTTGGCCATTCTGATTGTTAGTTCCATTTTCCCAATGTTTTCTTCTTATAACTAGACTTCTTGTTCAAGAAAAGAGGACTGCTCGTGGTTCAGATAGGTATATATTGGCTATGTTGGGCTCTGAATGGCCCATTCTAGTCTGTATTTTTCCTATTGGCCCAGATCTTTCTTCGGGTCTTTATGTGATTGGTGTTCTTTTGTTTCTTGACTGTGCTGCTATTCAAATTAAAAGCAAGAAATAAGCATAATACTCGCCTCTGTGTCTTTAATAAAATTAAGACTTTCCTTCTTAAATTACTAGGAAAATCTACATTTTCCCACACATGTTGGAGAATTGGTGAGCAGAATTTTCAACACTTCTTGTACTGCAGGGGTTGTGCACTTTTTTAAGGCTATTGGTTCTGGATTTTTCTGCACCTTCCAGACCGTGTTTGGAGCAATACCTTTAGCCATACATTCACTCTCTTTGAGTGTCTTTGGCGGATTCACAATTACTTTGGCATTAAGTGGCCGAATACTGCTGCTGCTATTTTTGCTACCCAGAGTGATGGAGCTATCACCAGGCTAGCTGTGTCTTGCTCGCATGATGCAGTACTTCGGAGCATCCTTTTTGGAAGAGCTGCATCATTGGTCGTTGACGTTCCAACCAGTCCTAACGTGTGTGCAGTCGGTTTTCCACTGCATTTGGTTCCCCTTCGAATGCACACCAATAGTGATTGTTGACGTGTGCCTCTTCTTTCTGTGGGGAAAGTTCTGTTAATGTTCTCGATGAAGGTACATTCATGGACATTTCCGTTGAGACTGAGGTTGATTCACTAGGCATCTTATGAGCCATCGCTTGTGCATTTCCTGGCTCCAACATCATCTCACACAATGCACGGTCGCGCCTCCACAGCTAATTCTGAGTTTGAGGCTCCTGCATACTTCTGCTCTGTGGATCCCTGTGCTAATTCTATGACCCATCTATCGCCGGCCGAAGTGGAGTCCTTTTCTGATCTCAGTCTCCATTAATGACCTCGGAGACCATTTGCAAGTTCATGATTACTGTTGATTCAATCATTGGTTTTTCTCAAAGTATAACATGTGATACTTGTCACTTTTGACAGTATGAGCCAAGAGCATTTTGGATTATCTGCAACTCTGGCTGGATGACACTAATGTTATTTCATGGGAACAGCTGGTTTTAAAATGACTAGTTCCAGTTTGGATAACATCACACCTACACAGGGGATTCTGAAGAAAAATGTTTTAGCACGGGCATGCCTGTCTACGTAGTATATATTGATTTTTCTACTACATTTTAACTCATTGACAGACCTACCCTGTGGCAAAAGATTCAAGATTTGAAAATTCCTGAGCCTCTCCCTAAAATTATAATAGCTCTTTTTTCATTTACTTGGTATCATGTTTTACTTTGGGGTGATTGTGGATATCTCCCCAAATTTGAACAAATAATGGTCTTAAACAAGGCTGCTTATTAGCACCTTTATCATTGTATTTGTGCAATTATGATTTACCTGTTCTTTTTTAATGCAAAGGTAGGGGATGCCCCCAAATTAGGTTCATTTCACATAGCGACTTTGCTATGTGCAGATGATATCGTGATTTCAGACATTACTCCTACTACCCTACAAAAACAGTTGGATTGCTTACATGGTTAGACTAAGCTCCACCACTTGAATATTACCATAAAGATGAGTAAAATGATGGCATTTGGGCAAAAGGTAGTCAAAATCCCAGGAAATGTAAAGTGGATAAGGGAGCTGGAGTTAGCTAATACATACCCATACTTGGGAAAAAGTTTCTCTGCAAATTGATCAGATAAGGATCATATTTCCCACCTTTCAATTAAAGCAATGGCTCATGCAAATGCCCTATCTTCATTTTATTGGGCTTCAGGGTTCAGATATGTTAATAATTTAATTTGAGTATGTAGTGCAAAAATTTCCCCTACCCTGTTATACACCACTGTAGCAATTGACAATAGATACTGGAACTTCATGGATAAAATGGAAGGGAAAATATTTAATAAAATTTGAAACCTAAATACATTGGCCCCGATCGAAACAATATGCCTTGAAATTGGTTTATCAAAAATATTTGTGCATTAGGGCCTCTTTACGAGTTTGGGGGTCAGACCGCCAGACCACCATGTTGGCAGTCCTGAAAAGATCACCATGTTGGGAGTCTTTGAGACGTCCTAATACAGGTAGGACCATTGGCCAAGCAAAAGCAGAGCGTCGGCCTGGAAATAGGCAGTCCGACCTCCAGCACACAGTATTAACAGCACACAGTCACCGTTGTGGACACCCACGGAGGTAAGCCAATGGCTGTCCGAACCACTGCGGTCCGCGGTCACCAAAGTAATACACAACTGCACATTGCATGAATTTGGAAACAACACAGCTGACACACATTGCCACACTGGACACATCTGCAAAGGATACTGTAAAACATACCCCTTCACACACCAAAATCCTTTGCATTTACACTTCAACACACAGAAGCCAGCTAATTAATTTCCACACATTACAGGTACTAGGCACCACTTTTTTTTCACCATCCCATACAACACCCTGCACACACTTTTGCCCAGGCACCCCCTTTTAAACGTCCTCTCTTTAGTAAGTCTCTGTCACCTATTTTTTTATTTGTTTCCACAATGGCACATTAAAACAATCCCTGTTTCTGAGAAGATGAGTTAAGAGTCATGGTGGATTAAATCATAGGAGTAGAGCCACAATTGATTGGAGCATAAGTCCAGCATACTCCTCTCAGTAGGAAATGGGAAATGTGGGACAGGATAGTTGACAGAGTAAATGCTGTAGGCACCTTTCTGTGCACAACGGAGGAAATTGGGAAGAGGTGGAGCAATCTCAGAGGCAAGGTCCATTCTCTGGTCTCCAGGCACTAGCTGCAGGCCAAGAAGACAGGCGGTGGCCCTTCCAGTGCTCCATTAGATTTTTGTGAGAGGAGAAGGTCATGGCCATCCTGCATCCTGAAGGCTTGACAGGAATACCTGGGAGATTGGAGTCTGGTAAGTCACAACACTAAAAATGCCACCAAAATGCATGTAATGCATGCTCACAGCTCACCTTTTGCCACTTTTACTGTCACTCCACCCACCAACCCAGTGTCCACCTGTCCAACGACCTCTATTTGGCAAATCACATTTGAAGTGTACCCAGTTGGGGAGACGACATTTGTATATTGTGTGTAGTACAGGGTCTGACGTGACTACAACTCCCAGCAGGCACTGGTCCTGTGACTACAAACATTGGCACAGCGGTCACATGCTACAATGCATCTGTTAATGAACTCTAAATTGAAGTGTACTCAACTGGGGGGAGAACATTGCTCAAGTGTGTATACTAGAGAGAGTGACATGACTACAACTCATAGGAGGCAACTTTAAACACCAGAGCAGTGGTCACTTGTCAAAAGACCACTGCTGGCAACTCACAATTTAAGTTTACTCAGTTGGGAGGATACCATTTGTCAAATGTGGGAAGTAGAGGGAGAGACATGAATACTAAGGCCAAGAAGGCCCTGTGGATGTTAAACCAACCACAAGCCCAGTGTTCTCTTGTCCAAATACCATTGTTTGGTAACTCTCAACTGAAGTGTACCCACCTGGGAGAACAACATTTGTATAGTGTGCGTAGTACAGGGAGTTACATGACTGTAACTCCAAAGAGGCTCTGTTACTGTATTTCCAACCACCAGCTCAGTGCTCTCTTCTCCAAAGACTCCTGTTTGGTAACTCAGACAAGAAGTGTGCTTACCTGGGGGATGATATTTGCATAGTGTGTGTACTTGAGAGAGTGACATGACTGCAACTCCCAGCATGCCCTTCATCTGTAACTTCAAACACAAGCACAGTGTACTCTTGTCCAAGGACCCCTGTGTCTTAAGTCTCAACTGAAGTGTACCCACCTGGGAGGATACCACTTTTATTGTGTATGTAGTACAGGGACTGATATGACTGCAACTCCCAGCAGGCACTGTCTCATTAATTCCAAACACCAGAACAGTGGTCACTTGTCCAGACACCCTTGCCTGCTAACTCTCAAGTGAGGTTCACTCACCTGGAAGGCACCAAGATACAGATCATACTCAACTCTGAGATGTGTTTGGCCACCTTGCTCCATCTTGACCCGCTAACCCAAGATGGAACTATAGAACACAGGAAGGACAGCCTACCCATTGTGTAAAACAGTGATCCCAAGGCATCAAGGTGCATCACCAGAATGGTATTGGCAGCAGACACATTCACACTACACTACACACATGATGACTCCAGTGACATATGGAACAAACTCCTAGGTCTGTCTGCATAACCATCAATTAGGTCTGAAAATTGCCAAATTCATATCTTGCCTAGCCACTGTGTTGCCTGCACTGGTGGGAGGGTGGCACTCTCAGGCCATCCTCCAAAAGGTTAATCATCTGCACATTTAAGCACCTGCTTGACTCAGGTGGAATTGGCATGCTTTGCAAATGTCTGGTCAATACAACCAATATCATGGGTACTTATAACAATAAGATTAACTGCGAAATAACTGTGTACATGATCTATACTTAATATAACACTAAATTGTTGGGGGTAGGTGTCACAATACATCCAGTAACATTTTATCTTTCACATCAACAGGTCAAGCTGCCAGTGGGAACCCAGAGGCCACAGAAGAGCCTGCCACTACCCCCTGGATGAAGCCCTCAGTGAAGAAGACACTCCTGGACCTCTGGATATGGAGGATAGCTCTGGCCCATCTGGGCAACCTGGTCAGACAACAACAGTGAGTCTCACTGTGCCCAAATCAACACCTCCTAGCCTGTTTCCTTAACATCACAGGCAACCATTCGCCCCCCCCCCCCACGTTGTGCTCCAAGCACAATGTCTACCATCTTGTGCTTCCCAGTCTAGGATCCTGAGTTGCAGCATTACACTTCCAACAATGATAGTCCAGGAAACAGTGGTAGAGGGCACCCTGTGGTGGGGACACTGGACTGTTGGGGTAGGGTGCATGGGAGGGATGCTGTTGACCAACGAGGTGAGGCCATAGGGGCTGCTCAAGGCCAGCACACCATCAGCCAAGTCTTGCGGGTTTATCAGGAGTCCCAAGACGTGATGGGCCAGGTCTTGACCGAACTCCGGGAAATAAAGCTGCTACAGAGGGACAACGATAGAGACATGCCTGAACAGTGGGTGGCTCATAATGCCAACATGGCAACAAGGGTGATGAGGGACATTAACACTACCCTGAGCAGGGCTCTACACACCACTTTACCCCTTCCTTTTGCGCATCAACACCAGGCCCTTCGTCATCGGTGCCAACCACTGGAAGGTAAGCCCTGCCAGAAGAACAAGCCACAGACACCCCTGCCTCTATAGCAGCAGATTCCCCCACCCACCACACAAGCGGGGATGTCCGGCAAAGAATCCAGCAGGTGCAGATGGCAAGACACCCCCCACTGCCAGCAAATTATATCACTGCGTGGTAGAAACTTTGTGGCTGCCTGCTGATTACAGAAATGCAAGGAAATTTTGTTCTTTAAGCAATCTTCATGATTTCAAGAGGATTCTGGGCGAAGGAAACCTGGTGAGAGCCACGCAAGCCTGCACCCTTAGACTCCCCTGGTAGCGGGATGTTAAAGTTAATCCACCACTCACACTGGTTGGTTTTAGCACCTCCTGAAATCATGGTTTCACAGCATGAATGCTTATCAAAATGTCTGTATATTGAAACAAAGCCTTCTGAAGATGAGCCATAGAACCACTTCATGGCACCAACTACTTTAAGGTCCATTCAAACGCCATTCTCGCACAACACATAACACTTTCATACCGCCGGCCACAGGCCCAATCTGAACAATCATTGCATCATGGCCACTGCTTCATTAGGCAAGCAACCACAGAATTTTACTTCATCTACTATAGGAAATCATGGACTTTCTTATGGCCTGCTCAACACCTTTGTTCACTGTCAGCATGTGGTGAGTGTTCTGTTTGATTACCGTGCATTATAGTCCCCACACTGTACATACTAGTGGACAGAAGAGATGCAACATTGTCACAGAGGACCCTGGGTTTCAGTGCTTGTTAGGGAACTTATGTATGCTACACAAGGACCATAATGATTTCCAACCAGAACCAGAGTAAGTCTCTCTCTCTCTCTCTCTCTCTCTCTCTCCCTCTCTGTATATATATATATATATATACACACACACACACATATATATATATATCACTTATTTTTTTATAGTTATGTGTGGTTTCCCGGAGGACCGATTGCGGCTGCCGGAATAGATCATGACCGCAATGGAAACCACACATGTATAAATAAAAGTATGCCCCCATAGGGGGTCAGCCCGAGTCAGAAGGTCCAAACCCACCATTTTCAATATTTCTGAATATCACCCGGGGGTGCCCCCAGGGGAACCCATTTTTTGGGGGTAATTTCCCCCTGAGGGGGTCAGCCCGAGCCACGAGGGCCGAGCCGCCATTTATTTTCATTCCTATATTTTTTCTCTTCCGTGACTCCCAAGGGGATAGCAAAAACTAAATCCTCTGGTACTTTGCACCGTAGGATTTTTAAACACCCCTCCCTCCTCCCCCCCCCCGGTGTTGGCCAGTAATAGTGGTTAATGGTGGGAAGCTTCTGTTTAAGCCTGGGTGGAAATCATGGAGATTTACTATGCAGAATTACGCAGAGTTACATAAAAACTCTGCAAGATTCCCCGTGTTCTGCTAGCGAGCAGAATTGGGTATGTTGCTCTTGTTGTATAGCCATTTTAGTGATGTCTCTGGGCACGTTATTTTAGCAACTAGGCCTGCTGCTTGTGCCCTTTAGCCTAGTAACATTTTATTTTGCTTGATTTTATTATTTCAGAAGCTGCCACCTTTGTGGTGGTGTTTTATTTTTTTTATCTAGTTGTTCTTTCACCTAGGAAAGCATAACTTTTCTTAGCACAATATTCTTTTCACTCTGTGCTTTCCTCAAGGCTGCTGCAAGAAAGAATTTTTGGCTCAAATGGTACACTGCGTCTCTAACGTTCACAGAAACACACATATCCTTTTGTGGGGGCATTTCTTGGAACATCAGCTGTTTTAACATAAAACATTTTCCCTGTCCCATGCATGATAGAGGGAGGTTCCAGTCAGATGACCACAACAGCATGCTGATTGACTTTGTTACAGATGCTTTCGGAGACCACCAGTTCCCTGGCCTGCATGTGGATAGTGTTTCTATAGACAACAGGCATTTTCACCACTGTCGTATTTAAGCATGGGGGTGATGTCCTCCCAGGGGGGAATCCAGAAGTGTGAATTAGGATGCTGCTGTGCTCTAACATCGCTTAGGTAGGAATTGCATATAGTGTGCATAGTGACAGTATGGTGGGGACTTTTCCTGTGTTTCACTTTCCTTGTCACTATTTTGCCTCTAGTATGTTTCATCATTCTCCTTATTGCACTTCATGACATTTTTTCTAAGATGCAGGTGATTCAATAAATCTTATTGACCCATTTTCTGCCTTTGTTTGTCCTTGCATGCGTTAGACTAATGTAACTGAGAGAAAAGGATGAGATCTGATCCACCACGATTTCCCTGAGAAGTCATTATGTCATGCACCTGTTTGCCACAAATCATTCCTGCTCTCAGGCCGAGATGAGGAGCTTCTAGCTGTCCGGAAACGGATCAGGCCGATAGATGTCACATGGTATGGGATCAAACTCAGTTCCACACAATTTAGATGATGCTGCCACCTGAATCCAGCAGCCATATTGGTATAATGAGGGCCCACGCGACATGGCGCACCAATGCTTGGTCAGGCACTGATTTTTGGATCCTTCTGAGTAGGTCTGTCTCATGGACACATCTGTGTTATTGAGGATTTCCTCCTCAGCTAGGTAGATGGTACCTATCTAACGCTGTTGGTTGTTCAAGCTTGAACCTTAAAAGGATTAATCCCCATTTGGCGTCCTTATTTCCAAACAGGTATATCCACCATGGAAAACACACAACGGGTAGCAATTGCAGTAAACATGCAACCTCCCTTCACACTCATTTGTTAGTGAATGGCCTCACAGCCCAGGGGGGTCTAATAACATCTGTAGTTGAGGCTCATCCAGTCTACAGAACAGAAATATTCTAATCATAGGTCACTTTTCCAGCAGTCGATGGGAACACTAAAACATTTCATTACTACACACCTGCTAAGATAGCTTCACAATACAGAGCTTATGCATATTTATAGATACCCCTGACCATAATAACTGGCTTGATGGCACTGTACCCTACACAATACTGCATGTTAGGTTAGGTCCTCTGAGCAATGATGGACCTAGCTGGCCTTTATTCACCACGTATGCAACACATCCTTAAGTGGCCACCTTGGTGGTAGCTGAGGTTCACCGATTGTACATTGAACTTACAGCAATATATAGACTGTTAGTACAGGTTATAATGAAAACATTAAACACTAACCCCACTTGTGCTACCCCAGTGCAACCACATGGAGTCACACTAGGCATTAATCCTGCAACTGTACATTCGATTATAGGTAAGGTACCCACGAAATGGGAAGAAATTCCTTTTTGGTTAGCTCAAACTGGTTTTCCCCATATGGGACCTCAGGATGAACATAGAATTCTCACTACGTGCTTGTCATTTGGGATGGTTACCACAGTAGATAACTGCAATTCTTGGGGCACAGTATTTGCCACACTCTATGCTACCGCACATGGTACACCAACACTTGTCAATCTCCCAGAAACGATAAAACAAATTCAAGATGAATACCGGGCTGCCCCAGCCCTGGATTTAGGAATGTAATTGAGGGGCTATTTTGCCACTGTACCTTCAATAATATTGAGCAATCTTAAAGGGGAAGCAGTTGCACTAGCAGTGTGCATGCAGGTGTAGGACATTCCTGTACAGGATCAAGAACGTGAGCTGCCAAAGATTAGCGCTGAGAACTACTCTAGTACCTGTCGGAATAGTCTGGGAGCCAGACCTATTAAACCACCATTACAGGGAAAATCCAAGAAGGATTTGACAAAGAAGGCACCTGAGGGTTCTAAAAAATGCTGGGATGAACAAAAACACAAAAAATTAAAGTGGAGAATCTCCGCATTCGGAGACCCCTGAAAATCGATATAATCTTACAAACAGTGACAATATAAAAACGCCTGGTAGATATCAATATACTGATACATGCCAATCTTGTTCCTTTCAGGAATCACTGCATAAACATAGTGAGAGAGGTGGGAGGTCAGAACAGAGAACTGAGTATGTCAAACCGAGAAAGGAGTCACAACACTCGTCAGAAGTTTCTGTTAGGAAAGAAGAGGAACTTCCCCAACAAAGACCTCAATTAAAAAAAAAAAGTGGAAGCGATTTCTATAGGAAATGCTACTCAGGATGAGAGATTTGCTGACGAACAGGAAGTGGGCACTAGCCCTGCTAAACAGCGTGGCAGATGCTAAAATATTTCACCAGAATCTTCATGAGCATCTGGAGGTGAAAGCAACTGATGACATTTTACAAGTTGAGACTGTGGACAGGCGCGTCTCCACAGCCGATAGGGTCCATAAACTAAAATTACAATTGTAAGGAGACATTGAGTGCACAATACACACTATGGAATTGCGTAGTTACCATTTATGATATTTTATTTGCTGAAAAGGATTGGCCGCCAGAATTTATCTGTAATCTCCCACATGGGGAAGAGGTAATTGAACCCTCTTTCTTACCCCTTGTTCCTTGAGAGCTCAGAGAGGCTAACGCCATTGATTGGGCATTACGTCAGGCACCCACATTATATTGCAACCATGTAGAGTGGGTGTTAGACCTGGCATCCTTGGCGTGGCCTCCCGTAACTAATTGCCTTTGCTTCCCAGGTTGTTGCTGTTTGCTGGACTCTGTCTTTGCTGTTTTTGTTCCTCTGGGTACTTTACCACTGCTGACCAGTGCTAACGTACAAGTGCTGTCTACGTGAAATTGTATGTGTGATTGGCTTTTCCATGATTGACATATTTGATTTACTAGTAAGTCTTTAGTAAAGAGCACTAGAGGTGCCCGGGCCTGTAAATCACATGCTATGAGTGGTCCTGCAGCACTGGTTGTGCCACCCACATGAGTAGCCCTGTAAACATGGTTCAGACCTACCACTGCAGTGTCTGCTTTTGCAGTTTTTAAATTGCCAATTCGACCTGGCAAGTGTACCAACTTGCCAGACCCAAACCTTACCTTTTCATACATGTAAGGAATCCCTAAGATAGGCCTTAGGTAGCCCCATGGTGCAGTGTATATTAAAGGTGGGACATGTACTGATGTGTTTTACATGTCCTAACAGTGAAATACTGCCAAATTCAGGTTTCATTGTTGCAAGGCCTAACTCACTCACAGGTTAACATGGGGGCTGACTTTAAATATCCTTAAAGTGCAGTTTCCCTTTGAGAGCAGATAGAAATATGAAGTTCAGGGTTTCTGAACTCACAATTTACACCTTTTAGTAACATTGGTTTTCAGATTGTTAGTTTGAAAATGCCACTTTTAGAAAGTAGGCATCTTCTTGCTTAAACCATTCTGTGACTCTGCCTGTTTGTGGATTCCCTGTCTGGGTCAGACTGACAGTTGGGCTGTTTGTGAATCTCCTCTAGACAGTGACAGAAAGGGAGCTGGGGTGTAGACCGCATATCCTGATGAGCCATCTGGGCTGGAGTGGAGGGAGGAGTGGTCACTTACATCTGAATGGGCTGTGCCTGCCCTCATACAGTGTAGTCTTCAACCCTCTGGTGTATGTTTGGGGCCTGCCCTGGCCAAGGCAGGATCCTGTAAACAACAGAGACTTTTCTTTGAAGTTTGCCTACTTCAAAGGCAGAAAGTGGTATAAGCAGTGGACCCAAAAGCCTGAGACTTTAGATCACTTCTGGATTCAAGAGGAACCTCTACAAAGGAGAACAGCTGAAGAGCTAATAAGTGCTGTCCCTGCCTGTGCTTTGTTGGGCTATTCTGCAGTTGCTGCTTCTGTCTGTGAAAGGGGACAAAGACTGAACTTTGTTGTGCATTCCTGCTTGAGAAGAATCTCCAAGAGCTTGGTCAGAACTTGACTGAGGTTTTAAAGTCTCAGGGCCATCAAAGGCTTCCTCTGTCAGTACGTGGACTCTCTGCTGAAATACCTGCCCTTCCAAGTGGTGCCCCATCCAGTCCCTGGGCCCTGGAAAGGTGAAGTTGGCCGAAACAAGGACTGAAATCCACACATAGAGCACCGTGTGGGGAAAGGTTTGACACACCACCTGCAACGTGGCTGAAAAATGATGCGCCACATGCTCCGCGGCTAGAATCAATGCTCCCTCCACCTGCATCGCTGCTGTGAGATCAGTGCATCGTTGCTAGAGAAATGATACAACACCTGCTTGCGGCTGCTGATAATGATGCAAACCCCACGCAGCGTGGTTGTCTAACACCATGTGACAGGATTTCTCATGCATCGTCGCTGGGCGTCAAAGTCACCATGAAACCTGCGATGATCTGAGGTGCCCTGTCCGGAAATCGACGCTTCACTTTCTCACGAGGGAGAAAAACAACGCATTGAGTCCCCTACAGGAGAAGAAACAACGTACGGCCTCATTTGCGAGCAAGGAATTTTCTGATGCACCATCCCCCGTGCGGCTTTATTTTCACACATACCAGGTTCTTTGTGAAGCAACAACATTACCATTGTTTTCTATGGAGTAAGACTCTTCTTCTTTGAAAATTCATATCTTGACTTATGTATGTTAGATTTTTGGTGTTTTGGTTTTGTTCGATTTAGATAAATATTTCCTTTTGTTCTAAACCTGTGTGGTGCCATTTTGAAGTGTTCACTATATTACTGTGTGTGTTGGTACAAATACTTTACACATTGATTCTTAGTTAAGCCTTTCTGCTCATGCCAAGAAACCAAGGGGGTGAGTGGGGGTTAACCTGGTGTGTTTCTCCTTTGCCCTGACTAGAGTGAGGGTCCTTGCTTGGACAGGGGATACCCTGATTGCCAACCAAAGACCCAATTTCTAACATTGGTGGTCAGCGGTGACAATTGAACCTGTATTTGTACTTGATAAACATTGATTAAGTGCACACTACTATTTTCAGTGCAGACCATTAATTAACCACAATGCACTTTTTTTGTGGTTTTGCTTTTTCTCTTTTTGGACTTCATCTGCTTCTATTTTTTAGTTTTTGAACTTCTCATTTGGGAACTCTTTGTTCTGCCTTGAAACTTTGCACTTGTAACTTGCTATCATGTCACAATCTGGAGATGCACCAGCTAGAGCTGTTCTTGAGCTGGGGAAGTGGAGGAGAGTTATTCAGTTGCTCAACTGAAACAGTTCAGTAAGCATCTTGCTGTCGTGTCAGGAGCCCCGCCAGGAAGGAGGAGCTGCAAAAGGCACTGACTGCCTGAGTGACAGCCAAGGAAGTTGGGGGGCACACAAAGGAGGAGATTGAGGGTGAGGAGGTACAAAACAGCCATGAGGGTGTAGTAGAGGTACCTGTACAGCCTGGGGGAAGGTCTCCAGGGCAGGTAGCAGTGTGCCATCCAAGGGTCTGACTCCTGAAGAGTTGCAGGACAGACAGGCATAGAGGGTTCACCAGTTGGAGTTAGAGAAGCTCAAAATGGAAATGGAGGAGAGAAGGCTGGCCAATGAAGAGAAGAAGATGCATCTGGCTCATGAGCTTAGTTTGAGGGAACTAGATCAGAGGCTCCAGTCTAGTAGAGATGGTGGCAGCAGTACCACAGTGCAGCCTGAGAGGAGGGTGCACATTCCCAAAGACCTAGTTAAGGATTCGAAGAGGGAATATGATATCTACTTGTGGTTTAAGGGTTATGAGTCTGCTCTCCACATGAACATGGTCCCCGAAGCACAATGGGGGTAGAGCCTGTGGAAGCACTTTGAGGTAGAAGGGAGGGACACCTTGACATCTTATGGGATTCTCAGGGACTCACCTACACTATCATGAAGGAGAACCTACTCACAAGGTATGGTCTCACCCCAGAGCAGCATAAGGACAAATGTAGGTCCTACAAAAAGAAGGAATCCTAAACATGGTTAAAATGTGTTGACTCTTTCTGCAGGCCACTAGATGATTGGGTGAAGGGAAGTAAGGCAACAACTTTTGAGGGGCTTTACAACGTAATTGCTTGGGAGCACTTGTACAGTCTTTTTTTACGAGATGAGAAATGTCCTGATTGACAGCAAGCTGACTGACCCTAGGAAGCTTGTGCAGGAAGCGGTCTATTGGGAGAGCACCAGGGTTGAAAGGAAGTATGGGGGAGACCACATCAAGGGTGGGCAGAGTCCCTCTCTGAAGAATACGGGGGTTTAAGGGTAAACAGGAGGAGTTCTCTATAGGACCCCAACCTAGTCCCCAGGGTAAGGATTACCATCCCCCAGGTGAAAAGAAGCCATTGTTTTCTAAAGGGAAACCTGCAGAGGGGGGTCATGTGAGGGGGATCCCAAATGTCCCAAGTGGGCACCGGCACCCACTGGTGCTCAGTCACATGGTTTGGCCAGTGTAGCGCTTGGGGAGGAGCTGGTTCCAGGTGGGTGGGAGCCAGCTGAGATGACCCATGTCTCACTAGGGGACGGTGAGATGGTCCAGAGAACCCTTGCATCTGAAAACACTAAAAAGTACAGGCAGAGGGTGACCATCAATGGACAGAGACACCGGAGCCAGTGTGACTACTGTGAGAAGTCACCTGGTGTCTGGAGAGCAGATATATCCCCATGTACTTCACCAAGTAGTTGCAGTAGACAACTCATAGCACCTTTGTGCAGAGTGGCACAGGTTCTCTTTAAATGGGGGATGGTCTCAGGAGCCTTGAGAGTTCGCTGTGAGTCCAACCATGCCTGTAGATTGCATGCTAGGCAATGACCTGGAGGATTCCCCTTGGAAGGAGGTTGAACACAGGTCTCACTTGGAGATGTCGGGTCTGCCTGGGTGGGGGTGTGTGTGTGTCCACCCAGATAATGGCAGCCCGTTAGGGTGATCAGGAGACCCTTGAGCCTGATAGAATGGCCCAGGTGTCTGCCAGAAGGAGGAAGGGCAACGGGCACCGGAAACTGGCTCCAGAAGTTCCGATGGTCCGGGAGGAGTCTGAACCTGAGGGGGAGATCCCTGAGATGACTCAGTGGCAGGAGGAAGTAGGACCCACCAAGGGAGGATTCTGTGAGGCACAGAAGACATGCCCTTCTCTGGAGGGTTTGTGGCAGCAGGCTGCAAAACATGTGTCTGCAAAGACGTATGGATCACACTTGACCTACTGGGAGGACTGCCTCCTCTATAGTGAGCCTAAGGTTGCTGAGCCTGGGTCAGCCCATGTGCTGGTGGTACCCCAGTACTTAAGAGCCTTCCTAATGGGTCTGCCTCATGATGTGCCATTTTATAATGCATTTTTTTAAATTGCACATGCTTACCACCAAACTGGATTTGATGGTAATTGCATTTCCTAAATGCCCAATTCGCATTTAGGAAATGCTTGATACATGTGCTTTGGAAATCGCAAATAGGGATTCCTTATTTGCGATTTCTTATTTAGAGAATCGCAATGGGCAATTGTCTAAATGGGATTGCAATTTTAAGGAATTGCTATTTTTGCAAATCCTTAAAGTTGCACTGCTAATGCCTTTCATACATTGTGAAAGGCATTTTTGCATTTGCAAATGGCCAAATGTTGCGATTCGCACCGTTTGCGAATGCAAAAACGTTACATACATGTGGCCCATAGTGCTTAGGCAACTACATTGAGGGGGAGGACATGTGTGTAGCTAGGCAAACACATCCGCACAGTCGTAAGAGGAAATGGAACTCTGCCATGGCCCATCAGTGCAATGCAACATAGCACACATACGCAAACAACAACATGAGAAACTACCAATGGTGACACCTGCATTGTTTCATGGATTATGCAATACATTGTATGGTGCTAGGTCTCAGCACTGTATAGGTATATGTGAAAAATGATAGACTGGGCTAGGGTCAAATTGTTATGTGTGGTGCATGTGGCATCAGCACACCAACAAGCATTCCAAGGCCTTACCATGCTAATGGTAGCAGAGGGAGTGTTGATTAGGGCAAGAAGGCGGCAAGCCACAATTTGGACAGAAACCACACCTAGGAGACGTGACGCAGGCAAATTCCCTAACTGCCCACACTACATATGACATGCAGGTGGTGCATGTGCCTGAGAGACTGCAAACATTAATGACAGGAACAATGCATGGGAACCCGGATTACAACGTACCACCAATAGGAAATCAGTGACGTCACATTACAACCAGCACAACACAAACACACTAATTGTACAATATCTCATTGCAGAGGACGATGGCTCTCCTGTGGATCTGCCTGTCCTGGAATACCCTCAAGACATGGATGATCAGTTGACAACCATCAGCCAGGAAACCCTTCAAGATGTCATGGGAACCCTCCAGACACCACCTTCAGTTGCAAGGAGGAGCACACATGTAGCAGCCATCACAGAGGAGCCACCTACCACCCCATTTGTACGACCTGCCAGCTGAAACACAGCTGAGGACTCTGATGACACTGGGACCACCTTTGAGAGGACAGTTGTGGGAGTACAGCAGGAGATGGCTAAGGAGGTGCGGATGGGGATGCAAACTATGGCAGCCAGCCTTGAGGGGATGCGCATGTGCATGATGACATCCGCAGAACAGTTAGCAGCCATACAAGTCACCCACTCACACCTGCAAGGAGTCCAACAGTGTGTGTGAGGGACCTCACCACAGCTGTGAGGGAGTTGCCACAACACCTGCCCTCCCAATCTTGGAGCTGCATGCATGACAAGCTGGACTCCCTCAGGCCAGACATGGCTGCCTACCACAGGGATGTTGCTGTCATACTCAATAATCAGCAGCTCCTCCTTGCTGCAGTTATGCCATATCTAGTTCCAAAGATAGCAGCTGCCGGGATTTTGGAGTCCACTTCTCGAACCACTGAAGTCTGTGTTGCCCCCTCAAACCCACCACCATCAAGGGCAGAGGAGATGACACACACATCAGAGGATGAAGATGTAGAACAGATCAACTTCACTCGTAGAAGTACCCGGTAGCACCAGCCCATGTCACAATGGCACTGTTTTTCCTTTGTCCTGTGCTTGACCACATGCCAGTGTTGATATAGTTAGTGACATGCACTCTTCACCGACGCACTGTTAACCTTACCACTATGGACTGCAATTGTCTCTCACTACCCAATTGGCAATTCATGTTCCTCCGCACTGAATGACACTTCATCTCAGCATGTCCAATGACATGCCCCTCAACCTTGCACTTGTGTTGCATCATAATAGAATGCTTTACACTAATGGGCTCTCAAACCTGGATTATGTAAATATTGTACTACAGCACTTTAAAATAAACAGCACCTGCACACACACTTTGTCTCTGTGTAATGTGACACATCTACTTTGCTGGAGATTTGTGATGCATGGAACATGTCAATGGTCACAGAGTGTCAATACCAGAGTGCTGAAATAATGTGGGCAAATACTTACACACAAGGGTCAGGACTTCTAAATGTTCTGTGCTGCCTGTGCCTCATTTCTGAAGTAAAAGCAGCACAGACTTACAAAATATCATTGTAGTTTGTAAGTTTGCACTGCTGTTGCATTACAAAATGAGGCACATGCAGTGTAATAATAGTATATTTCAGGCCCAAGGTATCTACAAGATGAAACTCAATGCTGGCCACATCCCGTTCAAGTCAGTCATTGTGTATGTGACATGTGCCTCAAAACATACAAGCCACACCCACAACATACAGCAGGAATGGCTTTGTAAGAGTGTTTGGCCAATAATGTCAGCTGGGAGTACCATTAAAACACCTAGGCATGAATTTTGTATACTTGACCTCATCAGGTTGCAGGCAGATGTCCCACAGTGCTCAAGATTCCAACACAGGACCCAAACGATGACAGCTTTAAAATCACACCTACCTGTCTAATACATGGGAACCATAGTCACCTTGAGTGGTGGGTACAATGGATGGTAGATGCATAGAGATTTAGCTTTGTTGTAGATGCCAATGTTACAGCTCGGTTGGAAGTGGGAATTAACATGTCAAGAGTGGGATGTGGATGTAGGACAGAATACACAGGCCAACAGAAAATTGGCTATGTACACTCATGCAAAGACCCAGATCCCCAAGCATAAAGGAGTAACGGAGTACCTAAAACTTTAATAACTATGTTTAAAAGAGAATTTACAACTATGTCACACACCTAATCTAACCTAACTATACATTACCCACAACTGGCCCAAACTACCCTATGGTAAACTTACTTACCACATTTAATCAAACACTCTAAACATTTACACCCCCCAGCCCCCCACATGACAGGACACATATAGGATAACATATACTAACCTAAACAGATACTAACTAATACTAAACAAATATATATTTTTTGTATTTAATTTTTTTTTGTAATTTATTAAAAAATTAGAATACACAAAGGACCCAACATTAACCCCCTCCCCCCCATAAACTAACATGTAATAATATGAAACCCCCCACACCTCCAATCTACTTATCGTATCTAAGCTACTAGCCTACTCTAACCTATCACTAAACCCCCTAAACCCACAAAAAAACTGGATAAGGAAAGAGGAAGGAGGGGACGGAATTAGGGGTGAGGTAAGGCAGGATTTCCGAGGTTTGCCCTCTTCAGAGCTTTTTTGATTGCCTTTAGCCTCACGCTATTTCTGTCCACGTGCTGCTGGAGAGTGTCAAGCTTCTTTAGGACTTTCCTCATGTCCCTGTGTAGCTGTGTTATTGCAGCCATTTCCACAGCAACTGTTGTGGTGGTCTGTGTCCCTGATGTAGTTGCTCCTACAGGTGTTGTGGTCGGGGGTGCTGGAACGGAAGGTGCAGCAGGTGTTGTGTGTGTTGGTCCCAAGGTTGAGGGTGCAGCAGATGGTGCTGTAGAACTGGTGGCCGCTGTGCTACTGCCTGCAGTCATGGTGGTGGCTCTACCTGCTGTGGCCAATGCCGGTCCCCCTTGGCTGTCAGCCCGCCATGCTCTTGTGGCTCTCTCCCTCCGATAGCATCTTGCCATATTCTGGAACCCAGACTCCACATACAAGATGTGCCTTTACCTCATTACCTGCCTCTGGAAATCCTTTATCTCCGTGGCATTCATGTTGGCAGCTGAAAAAATTAGACAGGTAACCATTAGTGTCATCATTGTGTGATGCATGTACAGATGATAATCTAACACTCTCCCTCAAATTCCACATGCAGTCTGAATCACAGTACAGATGATATATTGTCCCTGATGAATGGCATGGCAATGCTGCCTAACCATCAAGTATTTAACAGCACAGCAAAGCACAACAAGGGATGTACCAAATTAAGTGATCTGTGCATTTATGTAGTGCAATGTGTCACAATGCAAATGCAGCAAGTACTTAACATTTTCCAGACCGACTAATCCCATTCATCTGGATCAACTTCAAGGCACCCAAGACCAGCGATATGTAGATGTAATTGGCAGGATGGTATGCCGTTGCCAATCATAAGGGGTCAGTGTTGTTTGGGACACATGCATGCTTGAATTAGATGACTGTCATCTACACTGTGACCATCACACCTACCTACATATATGTTCTCCACCTACCCCTGTGCCTCAGGAAGGATGGACATCATCACAACTGTCAAGGACAACCACAAAGCCATGTCCACCTGTACATGGATTTACTGAGTGGGACACATGGGAGGAAGTGTGCCAACTAGGAGTGAGGTATCCATGGGTCAATCACATCTACATTCATGTTTCCATTTGTGGACAACCATTAACACATGATCTGCCAACACATTTCCAAAATCACCCACATTGATGCCTGAACACATCTGGCCTTGACCTGCATGTACGCCTATAACATACCACATAAGTGTCACTTAAATGGAGTACAACATATGGGACTAGATGCTGAGGGACAGTTAGCCATACAGTCCTACATGTTCATTACAATACAGGGATGCACAATTTTGCGTTGAAAATTGATGGATCACTGTCTTGTGAAAATTAGGGTATGACTTGCTGACAATATTCTGACACTGGAGCGCTTCCACATCACATGTGGGCCTATGTGGGGCTACTAATCACCTTGTTCACATGCTGCTGCCTATTGCACAGCACAAGACTCCCAAGATATGACTCTCTGCCTGTGAATGTCTAACCCTTGCATGGAACACTATATCAACCTCCAATCAAGTAATATATCAGATAACATACCAGCTCACCATATCTTGCAATGAGTGCAACACACGAGTCACTCACACAACAGCTGCAATCAATACACAGGACAGACATTTTCACACTTACTGGATATGTCTGAATCGTCAAATCGAGCCACTTCACCGATGGTATAGGGGCCGGTCCACCTGGAAGACTTGGAAAGGAAATATATGCTCAATGTCTTATCACTGTACAAATGTGTGGACAACATATCACAGTGTGTGACATTTTATATGAGTGAGCAGCTGATCCTGCATGTAGACACTCCAACAGACATCCCACTTCAAACATGCGTTGACACTGACACTCCAGTGAGTGATAGACACACATATGCACTCATGCACTGGGCCTAACAATCATGTGGTGCTAAACGTGACTACAAAGATTTGTGGTTAATCCATTTCAGATGGTAATTGATGTCATGATTTGTAATTGGGTGACAATTGCAATGGCACTTCACTGGAGCACTGCAATACAAGTGACTCAGGTATTGTGGCTTGTGCATCAAGGGACAATGATTAACTGTGTGATGGACATATGGGTCAATTTTCAGTCAGCAATTATTGTCCATTAAGAGGTCCATAACAGATGTGGCACAGTTGTACGTAGGTAACAAATGCTCCCTTGGCAGTGTCCCCTAAGCGGTATATGCCCCCTATGCCGACATGATGGCAGGGATCACGTGTGTGTAATGATGACAATGTAGCGCTAAACATGGATAGCCCACTTTGCTGTCCCAAAACAGTGAAATATGGGATGCTGACAGTATATTAGCTGATCATCATTGACAGAATGCATGGGCACAGGTGTTGTCATTGCGCCTGAAATGTGTTAATCAGGGCCATATGTACCAAGATCAGGTTTGCGAAACTTAGCAACTAGCAAGTTGGATGATCTGAGGTAAAACACTCTCAATGCCACTGTTTGCAATGCAAAATTGGGGTAGCAAATGGCCTATCTCATGAATAATGATGGGGTAGGTCTCATTTTGCAAACCCCTTCGGAATGGCGGCACTCACGGGGATGCTGGAGCAGACACTATGACCCTCATTATGATCACAGCGGTTCAGACCGCATGCCTGCGGCAGTGGTAAATACCGCCATACCGCCACCGGCATGGCGGTCTGAACCGCCATAATATGAACACAGAGAGGGTCGCCTCTGGCAGACCTCCGTCACCACCAACATCAGCCTGACGATGGTGGATTTAATTATCCGACAGGGCAGCACTGCAAGCAGCGCCGCCCTCCGGACAATGAACCCAGTTTCCTCCGCAAGGGAAAGGCTGGCGGAAGGGGTGCTCCGGGGCCCCTGTGCAGTGCCCCATTGCGCAGGTCACTGCCTGATTTACGGGCAGTGATCTGCGCGACGGGTGCTGCTGCTCCCGCCGCACTGAGGCATTGACGACGGCTCCATGTGGAGCCGTTGGCAATGTCCCGGCCCTGCATTCTGCCGGCCGGCCCAGCAGAAAGTTTGGAATTCGGCTGGCGAGGTCTCAAGGAGGCTGGCGGTCTATGAAAAGACCGCCAGCATGAACACGGCAGGATTTCCTGCCGTGTTCATAATGAGCCCTTATATCTGTGACTGCTTTCAAATAGAGATGTATAATTGCAGTCTTATTTCAGCAGAGGTAAACAGAAAGTATAGATATAGGATGGTATGGCCTGCAGTGTGTGTTATAGTGTTTGTCCACATGTGGTAGACCATGCAACTGCGGCCCACATTTATACTATCTTTGCGCAGCATTTCTTTTTTTTCTGATGCAAAAACAGCACAAATTTACAAAATTCCATGCGTGACGGCAAGGCTGCGCTACATAGATCATGGCCTCTGTGTTTTGTGTGTGAATTAACTGTTACAACTATATGTGTGCTTGTGATGGAACAGCATGCAATACATTTTGCGTAATAGTCATGTATGAATGTGTTACAAATGAGTATCAAGATCAGATGGCAATCAGTGATGTACAACAGTGATGGTATGTGTTTGTAATATGTGTTGACTCATTTGATGTGTGTAGTTGTTTGACTTTGGGGACATTACATTTCCCACGACAAACAATACACAGGGATAATCGAGGATGGCTGATGAGGGCTATGTTGGATGTGTTACCCCTCACATGTCATTAATTGTTGGTTACGGGTTCATGGTGACTTGTGTGTAAACTATCCTTTTGTCAGCCATTTGTACATGATTGGCAGGTACAGTGTTTGCGACACAGAGCCTCAATTCCAATCATAAAATTGTTATGTACACATCAGTTTGACTAATGAAAATTACCTATGTTACTCTTGTTGCTGTGGTTGACCTGCATCCCTGGCAGCACGTGTTCACATATTTTCAGAGGTGTATTGTAGTTCAAGTGTGTGGGCATGTGTACCCTGTGTCAGTATTGGTCTCCACGGTGTTACGGTTTCGTGCGGTTCTAGCCAGGAGTCTGTTGGGGCAACCCTTGAGTTCACAGAACATCTTGCAAGGCAGATTTGTCCTAAAGCAGAAGATCAGCTAAAGGCATACAAGGGGATAGGGCAGCAATGGTACAGCAGACAATACAGAAGAGTGAAGACAGAGAGACCTTAGAGTGATAAATATGTAACAGGTCAGTAATGAACCAACATGCAGGGCTCATCACTGAGGTTGTACACAGGATAGGGCTCAGGGAACGTCAGTGCCTCTGTGCAGATTAATCTCACAGCTAGTCACCATGCAATCCCCATAGAAAGGTGGCAGCAGAAGTGATTCTGTGTCTGGACCCTCAGGGCACAAACATGGATTGTCCTTACATACACAAGACTAGCTCTTGTTTGTCGGGCTGGAGACACAGTAACAAATCCTGGAATACTGCCAGAGCACACTGTCACTGTTAGGCATTAATGACTACATGCAAAACTAGACAAAGGATGGGGGCTGAATTAGCCTCCTGGAAACCAGGTGCCAGAACAAATACAAAGGTAAACAATTCTATACAGTTGAGGACTGTCAGTACACTTACCAGACACAATACCCCAAGAGGAAACAGAGGGCAAGGGAACCAACTAGGAGGCAGGCACAGGTAACAGGTTCTGGTTGACGCAAAGACTGGAACAGGTCTGGGTAACAGAAAGCAGGCTCTGGCAGAAACAAACATGAACAAGGCTGAAAAACAGGGAGCAGAGTCTGACTGGAATAAGCAGGAACAGCACTGTGCAAACAGAGGGCAGTTTCAGGTGTAATCAGTGACCCTGCTCTCAGGCAGGTTGCTCCCCATGCTGCCGCAACAGCACCACCTGTTGTGACCGCCCTCCCCAGCTCGCTGCTGCTTCCTGACGTGAATTCGAGGCCCTCCTCCACCCGCAGGCTACCACCTACACCTCATCCCTTGTGGCCAGTGGTAGGTCTTAGGTAGCATCTGTATTGTATTGTTTTGGCTGTTTTCTTCTCATTTGCTATTGCTGTATACTCATTTTTCCACCCCTGATTATTTTCTGTGCCCTGTTTTGCCTTCTGTTCCCTCCGCCTTCCTCACCTGTTTTTTCCCGCTGATGTGTCCCTGCGGCCCCGTCCCACTGCTCACCCATTTGCCACCTGCTCCCGCCTCCCAGCTGCCCCTCCCTCCCACGGCCGCTTATATGGCGGCCACTGCGCAGTGAAAGGAGCGACCCTTGACCCTGCTCAGGCAGGTCACTCCCCAAGCTGCCTCAACAGCACCACCTGTTACGACTGCCCCCACAGATCACTGCTGCTGTCTGACGCGAGTTTGAGGCCCTCCTCCACCCGCAGGCTACCACCTGCGCCTCATCCCTGGTGGCCAGTGGTAGGCCTTAGGTTGCATCTGTATTGTGTTGTTTTGGCTGTTTTCTTCTCATTTGCTATTGCTGTATATTCAATGTTTCCTCTCCTGATTATTTTCTGTGCCCTGTTTTGTCTTCTGTTCCCACCGCCTTGCTCACCCATTTTTCCCCCCACTGCGTCCCTGCGGACCTGCCCCCCTTCTCACCCATTTGCCACCCTGCTCCCGCCTTCCAGCTGCCCCTCCCTCCCACCTCGACTTATATGGCAGCCACGGTGGGCCGCGTCACTGGTGCGCCAAATACACACCTAAGGCATGCCCGTCTGCGCCAGGATCGCGCCCAGCGCCAGGACCCCTGGTCCCCACGACCGCCACGCCGACCGATGCCACTACGACACCAGCACCCTCCTCGCACTCAACACCGGACGATCACACACCTGCTTCCTGGCAGCCCCGAAGCACACCAATGGACCCTTCACCTACCGCAACTGAAGCTTCACCAGCATCCAAACCACCAAACCACCTGCCGAGAAAGATCGCAACCACCTCCGATGCATCCTACTGAACACCCGCTCCGCACGCAAACACGCCTTCAAACTCTGGGACCTGTCCGACACCTCCTCCCCGGACGTCGCCTTCCTGACGGAGACCTGGATGAACACCTCCTCAGCCCCAGACATCACCATAGCCATTCCAGATGGCTACAAGATTACCCACAGAGACCTCACCAATGGAGTCAGAATCGCCCTCGTCCACAAAAACACCATCAGGGTCACAACCTGCACCGACGACACCCTCAGCACCACCGAAAACCTGCACTTCCAGATCCACACTGACCCCAACACCACCCTCAGAGGAACTCTCATCTACAGATCCCCCGGACCACGGGCTAGGTTCAGCGACTCCATCGCTGACTTCATCAGCAGGCACGCCCTGACCTCGAGAACAACAACAACACCAACTCCACCACCCTGATCGCCAACCTCACCAACCTTGGACTCAGACAGCTTGTCACAACACCAACCCACTCCGCCGGCCACACGCTGGACCCCGTCTTCTCCACAAGCTCCCACGTCACCTTCAGTCACACCACCGAACTCCCCTGGACCGGCCATCGCTGCATCCACTTCACCTTCCGGAAACCCACCATGCACCACCGCACCCAGCAGATCCCCCGCCACAGCTGGAGCAAAGTCACCGAAGACCAGCTGAACACCGGCCTCGCACGAAGCCTGCCCGCCGAACCCAGCGACCCCAACCTCACAGCATGCAACCTCAGGCACTGGATCGACGACTGTGCCTGCACTCTCACCCGCTCAAGAAACCCTACAACAGAGGTGCTGGCAAGAGAGCCAGCTAGTTCACCTCTGACCTCCAAGCCTCAAGCAAACCTGCCTGAAGCTGGAGAAGAAATGGCACTTAAAACAGACACCGGACAGCCATGCAGCCCACAAGAACGCCATCTGCAAACACCATTACCTCATCAGATCTCCCAAGAGGACCTCCTTCAAAGACCGCCTCGAAAACAACACACACAACAGCAAGGAGCTCTTCAACATCATGAAGGAACTCTCCAACTCCAGCTCCAACAACAACGACATCCCACTGTCGCAAGACCTGTGTGACTCCCTCGCCACCTTCTTCCACCACATCACAGACATCCACCACAGCTTCAACAACAAGACCACCCTGCCAACCACCGACATCTCAGACTCTCCACCCACCATCGACTACGACCCCCCGCTCGCCTGGGCCTGCGTGAATGTCGACAACACCATCAAAACCATGAGCACTATCCACTCTGGCTCTCCGTCAGACCCATGCCCGCACCACATCTTCAACAAAGCCAGCCCAACCATTGCACCCCACCTCCGCAAAGTCATCAACTTCTCCTTTGGACCGCAACCTTCCCTGAGAGCTGGAAGTATGCCAAGATCAACGCCCTACTCAAGAAACCCAAGGCGGACCTGAGAGACCTCAGGAATTTACATCCCATCTCCCTGCTCCGGTTCCCGGCTAAGGTCATCGAGAAGATCGTCAACATACAACAGAACCACTACCTCGAAGAGAACAACATCAGGGCCCTGCTTGACAACGGTGAAACCGCGGCCCTCATACTACTGGACCTCTCTGCTACCTTCAACACCGTCTGACACCGCACCCTACACGCATGCCCCCATAATGCAGGGATCCGGCACAAAGCTCTGGAATGGACCACCTCCTCCCTCTCCGGCAGAACCCAGAGCGTCCGCCTCCCCCCATTCTGATCGGAAGCCTCTAAGATCATCTGCGGCATACCCCAAGTATTGTCCCTCAACCCGACACTATTCAGCATTTACATGGCCCCGCTCGCCCACGTCGCCCGGCTGCACGACCTTAATATCATCTCCTATGCTGACAACACCCAACTGATCCTCTCCCTCACCAATAACCCCCTCACAGCCAAATCCAACCTCCACAAGGAATGAAGGCCGTCGCCGAATGAATGAAGAACAGCAGACTGAACCTGAACTCGGATAAGACGGAGGGCCTCATCCTTGGCGCCAACCCCTCAGCCTGGGACGACTCCTGGTGGCCGACCGCACTGGGAACAGCCCCGACACCCACTGACCACACACGCAACCTGGGCGTCATCCTCAACTCAACACTCTCCATGACCAAGTAAGTCAACGCTGTCTCCTGCTTCAACATCCTCCGCATGCTCCGCAAGATCTACAGGTTGATCCCCACAGAAACAAGAAGAACAGTCTCCCAGGCCCTCGTCAGTAGCAGGCTTGACTATGTAAACGCCCTCTATGTGGGAGCCCCGGCCAAACTCCTCAAACGACTGCAACATATACAAAACGCCTCTGCACGCCTGATCATCGACGTACCCCGCCACAGCCACATCACTTCCCACCTGAGAGACCTACACTGGCTCCCTGTCAACAAAAGGATAACCTTCAAGCTCCTCACCCACGTACACAAGGCACTCCACAACACCGGTCCAGCCTACCTCAACAGACAAATCACCTTCTACACCCCAAACCACCAGCTTCGTTCAGCCGACCTCGTCCTTGTCACTGTCCCTTGCATCCGAAGAGGGATCACCAATGGCAGATCCTTCTCCACCTCTCCACCAAGACCTGGAACACCCTCCTCTTGCTCCTGCGACAGACCCAAGACCTGCTGACCTTCAGGAGGCTACTCAAGACCTGGCTGTTAGAGCAGTAGCAGCAACCCCCCTCCCCTCGGTGCCTTGAGACCCTCACGGATGAGTAGAGCGCTTCACAAGTGTACTGATTGATTGATTGATTGATTGATTGATCAGGACTGTAACACAATAAAGCAAGGGTTCTGGTACACAAAGGAATTGCACGACGAGGAGCTTCAGGGAATGGCAGCTTCTAAGCAGTTCCAGGCAGCAGCAAGGCCAGGGCAGAGACACATGGCTGAGCTGCACAAGAGAGCACACAGGTGTGTGCAGCTTCAGTCTCTCACAAGTCCTGGAGGAGAGAATCCAGTATAAGGGGACAACTGGACTTTTCCCATAGGAAGCTATGGTCAGAAGATTACAGGTCTTACCGAATACGAGGCAGCGCATTATGGGACATGAAGTCCATGAAGGCGAATGTAGTTCTTTTATTGCATGCCATATGGAAAAGGGAAGCAAACTGAGAAGCAAACTGAGAAGCAGAATGAGAGTCTGGGTTAGTGTTAATGATGATTCCCAGCGTACAGATAGTTCATTTACAGTGCCCCCTAGAGAAGGGAGGGCAGAGACTTAACACATGGCAGGACTTATTACCAGGGATGGACTGCGCAGGGCATGTATTGTGATCATTGATTGTCATACCTGGGAAACTCATGCTATCCATTTTCAGAATTGATGTACCTCTTGTCGCACAAGCTCCTTGCAGAGATAGCAAATGTCACACTTACTAATGTCAGGGGTCTGTTCATACATTCCTGTTACCACTGTGATTTCACATCCACTGCTTCAAGTATAATGCACTTATTTACCTTATGATTGGAGATGTGCAGCAGTAGACCATGTTGGCAATGTGGATGTGTGTCATATGCTGTGGCCCTATGATTTCGCACTTCATACATGAAATTGAAACTGTGTGTGATGTTTGCCGTACAGTCATACGCATCACATGTGATGTTGCATCAAAAGTAGTCTGATTTGTCTTTGTAACATGCTCCCTGAGGTAATACTCACATTCCTTAGGAACATGTGATGGAGAAATAAGTAACCAGAGCAGGATTGTGTGGTAAAGTGAGGTGTTTGTTCACATATCCTAAAAATGTGTTTAGAGTGACTATTGGTGAAAAATGTTTTGAACAATCTGCTGTCTGCGATGCATTCCTGCAGCTGTGTTTGGATGTTCCCCCTCATTTTCCTGGCACCATCTGCCGCCTCCTCCTCCTCCTCAGGCAGTTCTTGTTCGGGTTCATACAGGGGGATGTTCCACCTAACACAAATGTTGTGCAGAATGGCACAAGTCAATATGATCTTGGAGACCATTTCTGGGGGAAATAGGAGGTGCCTCCTGTGAAGTCTAGGCACCTGAATCTGGACTTCAGGATACCAAAGGTCTGTTCCACAATGGTGCGTGTCCTCCGATGTGCCTCATTATAGGCACGCTCTGCTGCTGTGCTTACGTTGGAGAATGGGGTCATGATGCATGGCTGGTTCCTGTGAGCCTGATCAGCTGAAAAAGAAAATAGGAGTAAGTATTTTGTTAGTGCTTGCACCAGGAATGTCATGTAGCATGGCAGTTGATATCTTGTGTCGTCTGTGACTCATATGTGTTTGTGGCATTTTGTGAGATCCTGAGTTTCTGTGAGGTTCGTTCTGCATTGGGCTGTTTGACTTGACAACTTGTGTTTGGCTCATTGACCTGATATCTATGGCTTAGTTTCCAAACTGCTGGGCAGTATGTATGTACCATGCTTTGTGTAGTGAGCAACATGTTTTAATGTGCTTCCACTGGAGGGGACATGATACTTCTACACACACAACAGATTCCGAAGTGGTGGTAACATGGTTGCACTACATGGCCTGGACATCCCTTCCACTTAGACATATGTCATTGTTGATGAAATCCAGAAGTGAGGCCATTTGATTAGGCTTGGTGACAATGCCCAACACATCTCCCTAAGTTGGCAGCACAGAGGTGTTCAGTATTGACAATGCACAATTGTCCCATGTGTGACTTGGGTCTATGTAGACCTTTGTGGTTCCCTCTGCCAGTGGCTCATGTGCAACCGTGCATCTACACTACCCAAGTTGCTCCAGGTAACCTGGTTAACTGCCTTGTGGAGGTGGAAGTATCTGTGTAGGAAGGGCCATCTCCCTGTACATATGTTCTTTTGATGGACAATTGGCTCTTTCAGTGTGTGCAGCAGCGTGCATTTTGCATTAGTGGAACATCAATATGTGTTCATAACACAGTCCACTTCCTTATTGCTACACGGCAACGTCACTCCAGGAGTGATGTGTGATGTTGGGGCTGCCTGAGTATTTCCATGTCACCTACATGTGAGTCAGCATCATCATGCTATGTGTCTCATGGTGTTTGACCTGCAGCAACACACATTGCACACCCCTTCCACAGTACTTATTGCCTGGGAGGGTGTGAGATTGACTATGTGGCCTAATGTAATAGTAAATGGTTCATCTTCCAAATTGTACTTCCAGGGCAGGCCATGTCATTGTCACTGTGTGCTTTGACATTGGTCCCTTGTAGCTCTAAAGTGGCATCTATTGTTATTGGCAGCCTTCATTTGTCCATCGGTGTGTATCTCATTGTGTCAGGGTATACACCATAACTACATGTGTCACACTTTAGTGTCTTCCTGGCCACGTGTCAGTATAGTGGTGTGTGTATTGTGTGTCCTACAGGGTTGCTGTGCCGTGTGTGTATATTGCTAGGTTTATGGACTTACCAACAAGAAGGCCATTGCCATATCGTCCGTCATGGAAGTGCAGATTGATGCTGCTGTGGCGGAAGATGAAGGAATAATGAACACACCCAGGATACTTGGCCAAGATGTTGGTAAACAGTCCGTGGAGGTCAACTACGGCCTGCACATTTGTGGAGTGGGTGTGCTTTCTGTTCCGCCATAGATGCTCTGATGCAGCATGTAGTACAATCCAGACATGGGTGCAGTCAATAGCACCAAGCACATATGGGAAGCCATGTATTTGGTAAAACCCCTGTGTAGTCTCCTGCTGCTTCTGCTGTGTGTTGGGGAGGCTGATGTTGGGGGGTGTGAGGGAGATGATGGCATCTAGGACCTTGGGAAAGAAGGCAGAGAATGAGGGCTGTGATACCCTAGTGACTGGGGCACTCGTTGTTTGGAAGGAGCCACTTGCCAACATATGCAGGACAGCTAGCAGCTTAGTCACCAGTGGTAGAATGTGTTGTGCCTACAGGCTGGCTGTTATATGTGGCTCAAGTTGGCGCAGCAGCTGCTGTATGGCTTGCCGGTTGAGGCTGTACCTCTGGATGATATCCTGTTACCTGAGGCCCTGTGGGGTTGTCCTGGTCCTAAAGACCCTCTCCTGCCTTCGGCATTGCCATTGGGGTCCACGTTGGGGTGGTGGTGGCTGCTGATGTTGGTCCTCTGCTATGCGTCGTCTGGCATGCTGCATCAGTAGCACTGCCATGTTGTCCTTCTTGAGCAATGGTGTTGCTTGTGTGTGTTTTCCTTAAGTAGTGGTGTGTTTGCCCCATTTTAACACCTGCCCTTACCCAGGCATTACAATTTGACGCAAACATAGCTCGGACCTGCAATTGCAGTGTCTGTGTATGCAGTTTTTAACCTGCCAATTCGACCTGGCAAGTTTACCCACATGCCAGGCACAAACCTTCCCCTTTCATACACATAAGGCACTCCTAAGTTGAGCCCTAGGTAGCCCCATGGGCAGGGTACAGAGTATGTTAAATGTGGGACATGTACTGATGTGTTTTACATGTCCTAACAGTGACATACTGCCAAATTCAGTTTTCACTGTTGCAAGGCCTAACTCACTCTTAGGTTAACATGGGGCTCCCTTTAAATATGCTTAAAGTAGGTTTCCCTTTGAGAGCAGATAGAAATATGGAGTTTGGGCTCTCTGAACTCACAGTTTAAGAATACATCTTTTAGTGAAGTTGGTTTTTAGATTGTTAGTTTGAACATGCCACTTTTAGAAAGTGAGCAATTGAACAATGGTCCTACAGGGGGAGGTAAAACTCTTGTCTTCCTGGTAAATAGTTTTTAAACAATCTTCAAACATGTGCAAATGTTGTCAGCAATTCATATTTTATTATATAGTAGGTGCATATTTCTTTCATTACGGTGCTCCTATATTGATGGCGCAGGGAAAGTGAATGTAGTGAAAACAAATTGTGCAAATCTGCTCTGTACATTATATACAAGATGTGGTTAAAACATACATTTTCTACGATCTTCTATAAGCGGACTCATATTAATCTAGAGGTCTAGAAGTCACTTTTTCTTCTCTCATAAAAAATCCACGCTGTCAAAATGTCGAAGTTTTGAGCGCATTAATTTAGATCAGTCTATCCGGGGTCACCATCAGGACTGTCAGTTTGCTATAGGTAGCACCAGTCAGTCATCGTATTCTGTCTCACGGTGATTGTTTAATCATCTCATTCTCCATTGACTTTAGATCCTGTTAGTCTGTCCTCTCCTTGTATATCTCCATATGGTTTGTTTTTCATAACGGAGGATGCCTGCTTGCATCTCTCTCAGAAAAAACACAGAGGCATTTTCCTACGCAGAAGATATCTACCTTACAGATTATGATCTCATTCAACATGTAAGACGGTTGGGCTGTATTGTTGTGGGATTTGCCGAATTTGGCTACAAATTAAAATTTTAAAAAAACTAAAATAGCCTTCTTTAGTGTTCTATTTTTGGGATACGTGCTATTGGATGAAGGCAAGAGGCGATCTCCCTAATTTTTTAGAAAAATGCACACAATTGCAACCACCAAACACAAGTTCCAGTCATTGTTGAGTTATTTTTAACTTACATTCCAGATTATGCATTAATGCATTAAACCATCATATGACTTAATACATCCTGAGTTTTCTAGCAAATATTGGACAGTCGAAAACACCATTGCTTTCTCAGAGCATTGCAACAAGACATGCTTGCAGCTAAACACTCACATACAGGAGACAATAAAAAACATTTTGTCATCAGTAATTGCTGGTTTTACTGGTTTCACCTATGTAACATTGAATGAGGTTAATATCATTCCTATTGCGTACAAATGGTATTTGTATACCACAGAAAACATTTCTGACTTTAAATTAAAGTGAGACCTCTGGCCCAGGGGAAACGCATCATTGCTGTAGCTCAGATCCCAGCCCTTTAAGCTGTTACTAAAGCCAGCGTTCCCAATGCTAAGACACTACATTCATGCTGGATTTAATGGGCAACGTCTCTGATGCCCACTTATGTTGACTATGTTTACAACCCAAAATTGCAAACTCAAAAATTCCTACAATGTGAACCAGAATATCCAGTTTCAGCAAAAACATTGCTTATTGAACAATTTCAAACAATTATGTACACTGATCGGTCAGCCCAAACTACAGTGGGCACTAAACAGCAACACTCTGCTGCCTGTGCGGACTTGAGTGACTATATGATTAATGGTGAATTCAATCCACGACCCCCTTACACGCAGACCTTAGGGGACTGCACTGCACAATTAGAGAGCTTAAGGATTTGTTGATGGCACTAGAACCCACGGATCTATGACAGTTAACACTAATCGTCTGTGATTCACAATACTTTGTCCAGTCCTTCAATGAATATCTGCATTACTGCCGCCAGAATGGGTTCAGAGATTCAACAGGCAACACCATCAAACACAGAATCCTGTGGGAGAAAGTAGCAGATCTGAAAGAAATGCTACCCAATGTCCATGTAGTTCATACATTGGGACATCAGTGTGATGGAATACATGTTACCGGCAATACCTTGGCTGATGAAGTAGCCAAGTCAGCAGTAGCTGCGTCTTCTGTTGCTGCAATAATTCATTCATGGACGAGATTGGATGATAAAACACTTGGGGTAAGTCCATAACAAAGGCGTATCCTGCCAAATATTCTAGCCTTAATACTGCCCTAGTAACAACACCGGGGGTGGGTGATTGTGTGATCCCCAACCAAGATCAATGGCCTGAGTTGGTTAAAGCAGCGCATGAAGGAGTTGCTTTTGCCCGTGTTGGTGTGGCGGCTATTAGTTCACCATTACAAGCATGTTATTGGTGGCCAGGTCTACACAAACAGAACAAGCAGTATGTTCTTTACTGTGACATCTGTCAGCAAATAAAAGGGTCCACCATCAAACGGCCACTACAGACATCCCTCTTCTCTTAATTTCTAATAAACCACTACAATACGTGTACTTGGACCATTGTGGTCCCCCTACACCTGATGATGCACACAAATACACCTTAGTTGCTGTTAACTCATGCTCCTGATTTCCATGGGATTGGCCACAATGCTCGGCTGACGCTCAAACTGTAGTTAAAGATTTGCAAGTCTTTATCAGTACATATGCAGTTGTCGCTTTTCACTCGAACTAGAGCCCTGCTTTCACCTCAAGGGCATTCAGGGACACCATGGCTTTATTAGAGGTCCAACGGTATTATTTGTCTCCATATCATCCCAAGGGAAACAGTGTTGTGGAGAAAAGAAACTGGAATTTAAAGCAATCCTTAGTAGCGAGAGTAGTAGGCACGGGTCGTAGTTGGATTAATCACCTGTATGGAGTCCAGAGAGCACTTAATAATCTGCCCAGAAGGTCCCTGAGAGGGCGTACTCCATATGAATGTCTGTTCAGAACACTAATATATGTTCCACATCTTGATGGTCCAGGTGCAGAGGTGGCAGATACACCTTTTTGATATAAATAAACATGTCACTGTCTTGCAGGGCTTATGAAAGCTCTGCAACGACAAAGCGACTGCCAGTGTTGCCTCCTTGGGAATAAGGGATGCACCAATAACACCTACCGGCTGGATACCTAAAGTTGGGGATCTAGTGCGTGAAAATATTGCTGTGAAAAAGGAGTTTGGTCCTTCCTATCGTTCATCGGTTCAAGTCCTGAGAATACACGGTACTAGAACTGTTATTATACCACAAATCTAGTTCTTAAGAAAATCACTTTGTCTCTATTGACAATGTCAAGCTATACCATTAGGCTGATCCTGCACAGCAGATCTAAAGGACTCCTGGGCAGTACCTGGCTCCCTCTCATTACAGACCCGGATGTCCCTCTACAGGTTTTGAGCAGCAACACTGACACCTCTCCGAGCTTGGGGAGGGTGGAAAATTATCTTTCATTAGACCCACTAACTTCTAAGTAATGTCAACAACCTGGAGAGATTTTGCTCAAATTCAACTCAATCGGATGTAATAGTCTACTATGAACCACCAAGGGAGACTTCTGGCAGCTCTCCTCTTCCAAACATGTCTCCAGTCTTTACACTAACTGCTTCTGGATATTTTGCCGACGTCAATGGCACTTTTTTTGACTCATCTGTCTCTTCTGCAACAAGACTGTCAAGAGTACGTAAGCTGATAAACTGGCTCAAAATTAGATATTTCATTCTTCTATGGAAGTATTTGTGGCTTGGATTGGGTTTGTCATTGTCTTTTTCCTATTAGTACATGGCCATTACCTTCCTGAGTGCTCTACAGTTGAACTGGTGGATGAAGTCCTAAACTACATCTTAACTCCCATAAGGTCCACAGAGACTCGTCCCTGGTGAACATTTAGGCCATACCAATTCCTGATGGGATTGTTTGGGATAAAGTACCTTTTGCATATATGGCCTGATGGAGGTTATTTAAATTTCATATGCATTTAAACTTTCCATGAATGAAGTAATAACACCTAGACTTATTTCTGATGATTGGGATGAAAAAATACTTGATTCTACGCTATCTGAATTTGAATATTTTCCTTTATTTGAAAGTGAAGATGATTATCAGTCGAAATAAAATAATGGAGATATGTTCTGCTCTAATTATTATGGACATCATTACATTCACAGAGCAAGTACCACAAAGACTATATTTAATTATACACAATGGGAACATTGTCCAACTCTGCCAACAGGGAGTTCGAAATTATACTCTGAAAAGCTTACATATTTTTCTGGCCACAATGTTAAAAATGTTGAGTCATATTGTTTTAAATTACCAGTGATGGAAATGGAACATATCTTATTAACTAATATGACAATAATTTATTCGGATCCCTTAGTTTCCTGGTGGGCTATAGAAGGTTATGACTACTAGCTGAAATCGATTGATTTGAAAAGTGTATGGTGAAGTGAAAGTCAGCAGATAAGGGGGAAGGAAGCTTTATTTAGAGCATGCCTGGTATCTGTTCAAATGATATTTTTTAAAGAAACTGTACAATAGACACGTTGTTTAGGCTTGGCAAAAATTAAGGATTTGAATGCACCCAGTATCCCTGCTAAATTTTATAAATGACAAAAATACATGAATGCAACAGAAGATCAGCTTGATGGGTGGGTCCAAATAGAACATTTAACACTTCACTTCAACATCCTGGTTGGTGGTTATTGTGGCCAGTAGGCACACATGGTTGTCATGCATGTTTTGTAAACTCCACTGGGTTTTAGAACAAATAGACAAGACCCTCTCTACAGTATGTATCATCAGAACATTCGGGTATAGTAACAACATACAGTGTAGGGAAGTTTTGCCAGCAATGGTTAGAAAGTTTCTCACTAGATGTTGTTAAAGATTACCTAAATCTACTGTCTAATAACACAGATTTTTAGGATTTTCTGTTAGGCCCCAGAAGGCATCTTAAAAAGTGCTTCTTATATGCAGACTACAATGAAATTTGGGGACTTTCTCAACAAGCAGCTGCTACCCAGTTAAGGCAAATAGATCAGGAAAACTTACAGAAAGCTCTGGCCGTTGTAGATAATGGAATCAATACCTTGTCAGACCGCATAAACACTTCAAACAACATTGTTTCTTTCGCAATTCACATTGCTCAAAGCAACATGTCATTTTTACAACAGGGGATACTGTTCCTAACCAAGAAAATACTAGCGGGCTGTAAATGCATGCAGGTCAAGTGGTAAGGGAAATGTTCCCTCAATTCTTGGTACCCTCACACATCCCAGGAATAGATGTTATGCTTCATCATCAGGCTGCTCCTCATAGGACCGGTGCTGCAATGTCCTACAGGTCTAGCAAAGGGTCACTTTAGCAGATATCTTTTGTTGGTTGCTGTATGGTGAAGCGTATAAGTCTGACGGAGGTCATATGTGCAAAGCTAAATGTCAGTGAAAAGGAAGAAAGTGGAATGTTAAAACAGTCTAGGGGTTACCAAAATAATTTAAATATACAGTACTCTTGGTGGGATTAAAAAAAGCCATTCAGGACTACTCTAGGGGTGTAATACACCTGTGTTGTCATAGAAGGTAATAGTAGATAAAGGTCAACATGTTTCGTGCCTAATGGTCCAGAAAAATGAGATCCCTGGTGCTTCTTCAGGACAACAAAGGAATTACAGTTCGCTAGTAGAAGCTGAGAGAGTCAACTAGTTGTTGGTTTGATAGTAACCACAGTAATTATGACAATTGACCTCTTTTGATGTTTAAAAAATAAATTGATATTATTATATCGTTATGGACACAAAAAAACTTCTGACATGTGTTAATGTCCAACCCTGCAATAGTAAGACCCTGCGAAGATGGTATTATCTAAAATGGTTATACTTCCATGTCTTTTCTAACTTTTTACTAATGTTCTGACTATAGCCCATTCTTGGGTGCTCAAACAACTAGACTCCATACTGACAGAATTAATTGGGAAGAGGTAAGACAAGAGGTCACTCTTACTAAGCTATAACCTCTTCCCATTGAAGGTGGCCTCAAGGCACCTGTACGAGGCGACACAGTGCAAAGGGTGACCAAGTGATTCAGGCCAGAAACAAGGGCTAAAGCATACTTCATTAAGCATGACATAAACCAAGTCACTATACCAGAAGTCATGCTAGATGATAACAACCTGAGTTGGTCAATCCCAAGTCAATGACAGCAGCTAGACACTGTTCAATAAAGTGCATGATGAAGTCAAAAGTTAATGTTGCACAAAAACCAGACATATCCTGTGATGTCTGTCCTACTATCAATATATTGTAGACACTATTAATGTCAAGTTGTGGTCCACTGTGGGGATTGACAGAGTAGCTGATTGGTACAAAAAATGACATAGATTCAATAATCTTAGACAGACTTATGTCATACCATCAGTCCAATTTCTGTCATTTGGTGCAATATCAAAAGCAGCAAAATTAACTTGGGGCTGAAAAATCCTTCAGACACCTTAACTGAATGTTCTCCATGAAGGGAGGAAACAGGTTACTTAATCATAAATGGTTTTGCAGGAATTGATAGAACTTATTCATAACAGTCTGCATCCAAATGGAAAAATGCTATAGGCAGGGAATTTACAGATAATGATTGGGCAAATGCACTGAAATATTCCACATTGGTTGCCATTTAACCCTCTTAAGCTGATTTGTTCAAACTAGTTCTACATGTGCAGATACATGTCATAGTTGTGGAAAACATGAAGAAGATGGTTGTGCACCTGAAATGTGTATCTTGGGATTGATGATTCATGATTTCTACTGCATGTCTAAGAGTTCATCTTCCTACAGCATCTTTAGTGTAAAGGGCCAGTGGAGATAAAGGGGGTTTCAAATAATGAATTACGGATGACTTGAGAGTCAAGCAGGTTCAAGGACAGAAAGGCGCCTTAATGGATGGGGAGGCAAGGCCTTTTGCAAGACAAATAAAGGATTAGCAAGCTGCATGGGAAAAACGAAAATAGCCAAAAAACAAACACACACAAAGGGGTCATTACAACATTGGCGGTAAAAGGCGCTTACCGCCGTGCAGAAGACCGCCAATACACTGCCGCGGCCGCGGAATACCGCCACAGCTATTATGACCCACATCTCGGAATCCGGCGAAATTCAGACACCAACACAACTCCGCCACACCAAAGGTCAGTGATAAGCTGGCGAAAACAAAACCTCCACCTCCACGCCAACAGAAACACGCCCATGCTATTACGACCCATGAATCCACGCGGCAGTCTTTCAACCGCGGTATTCCATTGGCGGTACACACCGCCGCGCTCAAAATACACACACATCTCCAAAACACCGCCACATTGGACAATTCAAAATACACACACCTGACACACATACAAACACCACTCCCACACACCCAACACAATATAAAACACACACCCACATCACCCACAAACCCCTGCGACCACAAATTCGAGACGAAGGCCAGAGAGACTGCACAGCCAAGACAACACCACCATACAGAGGCACACAACACCATCACCCAACCCACATCCACGCACAAAACACCACACACCTCTACACACCACCACACACATCAACACTCACACCGCCCCACACATCACACACACCACCCCATGTCACGCCAAAGACACCCCCGCTTCTCCGAGGAGGAGCTCAGGGTCATGGTGGAGGAAATCGTACGGGTAGAGCCACAGCTATTTGGCTCACAGGTACAGCACACATCAATAGCCAGGAAGATGGAGCTATGGCGAAGAATCGTGGACAGGGTCAACGCAGTGGGACAGCACCCAAGAAATAGGGAGGACATCAGGAAGAGGTGGAACGACCTACGGGGGAAGGTGCGTTCAATGGTCTCCACACACAACATCGCGGTTCAGCGGACTGGCGGCAGACCCCCACCCTCACACCCTCCCCTATCATTCCAACTCCTCACTAAAGTACTAATAACACAAACCACACATCCCAACACCAAGCCCTGCATGACAGAACTAAGCATGGACACCCAGCACTAAAGCATGCCCACTGCACACACCTATACAACCCCCTAAACCACCATCACACAAGCTCCCACACAGGAATGCTTGCACTGGGGTGCACGCTCACCCACCCATTGCACACCATTACACACACACATGCAATAATCATGCTCTTATACCTCTGCAGGAACCCGAAGGACCGTCACCACACCAGAGGGTCCAGACAACACCACTCCACCCCCAGAAGAGGCCCACAGTGACGATAGCAGCTCTGCCCTACTGGATCCTGATGACCAGCCCGGACCATCGTGGGCCTCGGGACAGTCGGTTCCCCTTGCACAAGGCACAGCCCAACACAGACCTTCCACCCTCTGGTAACACCAGCACAGCACCCACCCAGCGGGCCCAAACCCCCCTACCCAGGACAGGTCAATCAGCGGTGTGTCCACCACTACAGGGAACCCAGGCTAACCCACCACCCCAACAACAACAGGGACCTGGGGGCAGTGGTAGTGGGCACACGGTCTAGAGGACGGAGGCATAGGAACACAGGGGAACTGGGAGGGCTGCTGTGAGACAGGGGGCGGACAGGCCAAGTGAACCCACTCTCCACGAGGCCCTATCCTCCATCATGGGAGCATACCACCACTCCCAGGAGACAATGGCGACGGTCCTGGACAAGTTGCAGGAGACCCTGCGCCTGCAGGAGGAACAGTATTTGGGGTTCAGGGAGGAGCTCAGGACCATCAGCTCCGCCCTGGGCACCATCATAGGGGTGCTGAAGGACATACAGCAGACCTTGAGGGACACCGTGACACTAGCCAGGACGATAAACTGCCCAGCACCTCCGCCGGCGCTAGTGGACAGGACGCCCAGCCACAGGACCACCGCACCAGCACCCCACCCCCTGCAGACGGACAACAACCACGCAAGCGGTCCCTGAGATCCAGGAACAGGACAGAGCAAGATGGCAAGACCCCCGCCAGGAAATGAGACCACCCTGATTGTCCTCCCAATGTCTCACCTTGTTACCCTGTACATACTTAAACAGCCCCAGCTCCACTTCCTATGCCCAGATTGGCAGTGCACCTGTGAGACTAATAGACTGGACTCTGCCATGGACATTCCTCCACCATCACTCATCACCATTTTACCACCCCCTCCAATAATTAGCACTACAATAAACACCCTTGAAACACAAAACAATCTGGAGTCAGTCTGTGATTTTGAAAATGTATATTATCAATGACAGTGTTATAATGCATTTCCCATTGTAAAGCTAACATACCTATGTCACACATCACAAGTACTTGAAGGATGCAAGCAGATGACATGTTGGTAACCACACCTGTGAAATAGTAATCGAAAGGTACAACTCAGTTACCAAATAGTGGTTGAAACCGACAGACAGGCTAGAGGTAGACCTGTGAAAGTTAATGTAATGTCAAACATGAAAATGTTCTCACCTCAGTGTGACTGGAAATATTGCCTTATGACTGACTCCCTGTTGTCGTTGTCTTCTTCCTCAGCTTCCTCCTCATCACTGTCCACAGGCTCCACAGCTGCTACATATCAGGGATGCTGCTATTCCGCAGGATGTAGGCGTCATGCACTGAGCCAGGGAACATAGCATTTACCTGGGAGATGTACTGGTCTGCCAAACATACCATCGGACATTCATTGAATGATAACTCTTCCTGTTCCTGTACACCTGTTCACTCCTGTGGGGGGGGACAGAGCTACATGGGTCCCATCAATGGCACCTATTACGTTGGGGATATGTCCAAGGGCATAGAAGTCACCTTTCACTGAATGCAAATCTGCCACCTCAGGGAAAATGATGTATCTCCTTACGTGTTTCAGCAGGGCAGACAGCACTCTGGACAACACGTTGGAAAACATAGGCTGGGACATCCCTGATGCCATGGCCACTGTTGTCTGAAAAGACCCACTAGCAAGGAAATGGAGCACTGACAACACCTGCACGTCAGGGGGGATTCCAGTCGGATGGCGGATTGGTGACATCAGGTCTGGCTCCAACTGGGTACATAGTTCCTGGATTGTGGCACGGTCAAACCGGTAGGTGACGATGACATGTCTCTCTTCCATTGTCAACAGGTCCACCAGCGGTCGGTACACCGGAGGATTCCTCCATCTTCTCAACTGTCCCAGCTGACGGTGCCTACGAAGGACAACAGCGACGAATCAGTCATAATTCCTCCAGGTATGTACCCACAGTTACACACAAGACTACACCACTCACGAAACCCTTCCTGTATGTGTGTTGAGTGTAGGCCTAGCTATGTGTGACGCAGAGGTAAATTAAGCCATGTGGGCCCCTGAAATGGCGGCTGCCTGACCTCTAAACTGGGACAATGGGATTGTGGGGTAACTGCGCTGGCATTGCACACCATCGCGGTAGGCGGTCGTAGACCGCAGCGCAGTGCTGCATTGGTTAACATTGGATCCTATGGGTCCCAGGAGCCAATGAACAGGTGTGCCGGCGGTGATGATGCGCACCGCCGCAGACGTCACCGCCGCGGACGTCACCGCCATTTTCTATCTGTTCAATCACTAGTTACCTGACCTTCGACAGGAGAGGACCTACACTGCAAGTGCTGCTGTGACCTCGGTCTGGAAGCGACGATGGCTGCTGCGTCTGGGGAAAGGGCCCCTGCCTTCACTGCACAGGAGTTGGAGAAACTGGTAGACGGGGTCCTCCCCCAGTACGCGCTACTCTACGGTCCTCCAGACCAACAGGTTAGTACACAGGGAGCACGTTGTATGGGCTAGGCCTGGGTGGAGAGGGCTGGTTGGAAGAAGGAAGGGGGCAGAGTTCATAGAACATTAATGCATGGGAATGAATGGGCCACATGGCCAGAGTAGGGAGGGGGCCACTCACAACGACGGTGCAGTTGGTAATGACTGTTCCACTTTCCTTGTGCATGTCATGTAGGTCAGCGCCCACGAGAAGAGGGACATTTGGCGTGCCATCGCCAAGGAGGTCTGGACCCTGGAGGCCCACCAGACACGGGGCACCCACTGCTGAAAGAGATGGGAGGACATTCGCCGCTGCAGCAAGAAGACGGCGGAGGCTCAGCTGGGGATGGCCTCCCAGCGTGGGAGGGGTGCCCGTCGCACCATGACCCCCCTGATGTTCCGGATCCTGGCGGTGGCCTACCCGGAGTTGGATGGGCGCTTGAAGGCATCACAGCAGACACAAGGGGGTGAGTATAACCTCATTCTGCGGACTTTGCGCGCAGTAGAGGGGTCTGGGTGGGGAGGTGGGCTGTGGGTGTTCCTAGGCCAGGGCGAGTTCGGTAGGCAAGGCCCCTCCGTAATGTAGCCCATGTGGCACTCTACCCCACCTCAGCAGAGTGCCAAGTCGAGGTATAGTTGCCCCTGTGGCATCCATGTGCACAGATGTCCACCATTGCCATGTAGGCCATATCCCAGAAATTGCCTGTGCAGAGGGCAGGAGCACGGCGTAATTCAGGGGGCTTCTGTGTCTGTAGCTCAAATTAGGAATGGAGCACACCTAAACAAGTGAAAGGGATTACAATTTCTAGTTCAATACATGGAATCCATAATACTGTTGAGAAATTTGATAAATAGTCGTACTGTGATTTAAGAGAAAAATAGACCTACGCTGTAAGACAATGGTGTATGATGTATCCGAGACTGTACTGTTACAATACTTTTAATACCAAGCATATCTATAAAATGTGCATGTGTACAACAAAAGATTTGTGAAAGACCAACAAGAAATATATAATAAAGCCAAGTCAAGAATAAGCAAGAACACCACACATTTGTCCCAAGACCTATGACTTAGTCACAGCCTCGTATTTTGTGTTTTGGCAATGTCCAAGCCTCATGCTGCAATAAGTTCATCAGTAGCCGAGTAATATCCAATTCATTGGTTTGTTGCACTGAAAGTTCTTGTCATCCAATGTGGAAGATCGACATGTAATTTAATAATCCATTTCAGACCGATGTAGAAAATAAATTTGTAGATCAACAATCCAATTCAGCCATAATCCAATTCAGCCTTTTAACACGTGTTTCGTCCCAAGCGGGACTTTATCAAGGCTGATAAAACAAATCATATCATTTCTTAATATCACTTGTTTTTCCATAAATACTTTGACCAATCTACCATCTTGCACCAAAAAGTGAATTTTAAAATCCAATGTGATACCACACACCAACTACGTGTGAACACATCTAAGCACCTAAAAGTGTGATAAGAAAAGGACCTCTACATCAAAACACCAGTCAACATGCCAACAAAATTCTATGTATTCAAAGTAGTATCAGACTTACACAATATATCTAAAAAAGTAGCTTTTGTATTAATTGAAATGCCAGAAAGAAGACAATAATTATCAGGTAGAAAGAGGGAAGAAAGAAGTGCATGCTATGTTCATGCAAGTTAATGTTAGTTGTTGCACCAAGTAAATCAGCAACACGATATCCTGTCACCATATGTTTAAGTGAAAGGAAATATCTATTCTGACCATGAGTAAGTGGCTCTAATAAAGAGCTGAGTAGTGTAAAATGAAAATTTAGATGTTTATATCCTGTACCTTATTTTTCTGTATTCTTTGTAAATAGAATGTCCTGTTTCAGATTGGGTGAATCAATTTAGATGCAGCAGCACTGTAGAGCTACAAAAGGACAAGGTCAGTAAACCATGTCAAATGAAGATAGCAACAAAGGTGTCCCGAAGTCAGTAAGCCCAAGAGTATCACTAACCTGTAGTTGTTTATACAATAAAATCCAAATGTGCAGTTCACAGGTATGGGTGATTTATGCACTGCGTAACCTGTAATAAGTTGTACAAACAGAAAACTTAACGGATGTTCATCACGCAAAGTCTTGTAGCAAGTAATAGAAAAGAACCAGAAAACGCTACTGCCAAAGTAATACTCAGCATCCAAACAATTTAAGATTATTAAGTACATGTGTATGCTAATTGCTATACAGTGCATACACTCAATAAGTCCTCACACACAGAACCCTTAATGCCGTCTCCTACCTAGTTTGTAGTCCGTTCGGACTGTGTCGAAAGTCCTTCCGTGTATGTAACGCGAACCGGAATGTCTCCTGACTGCGTCTTTAGTAGTAGTTAAAAACTGAAATAGGACTACCCGCGGCCGCCATCTTAGAGTGTGCAACGAGTATTTCGTTAGCACACACGGCCCATTACAGGGAAACGCAAATGTCTAGTATCGACCTAAAGGTTACGGGGACTCCAAAAGGCAATATTAGATTATTATACGACTACGAGGATTTTGACGCACTTGTCACATTATGTCTCTCAATGTAGATAATGGCTATTTGCAGTGCTGTTAGTCTATATTGTGAAGTGAATTAGAAGTATCAATGGTTAGTGGAGATTATAGAGTGTCATGCAAACCATATTTTAACCATATTAAGATACATATTAGTTTTTCACAGTTCATATGCATAACGGAGTAAGAGTCACGACGTATGTAGTTAGAAAACATGAGAGGCATACATAAGTACATGTTATTAATCTGGCCATGTAGCTTCATAGGAAATGGTACATTTCATGATCCACGTTCATACCTAGTAGTATGCTCTTTAGCCTGATTATCCATCTAACTTCATTTTTTCTGAGTTCTAACTCCCGATTGCCTCCTCTGGGATGTGCTCGTGTTTGACTAATACCCATGTACTTAAAAACAGGAGTCTCCATAAGGGAGTGTTCCTTAGTCACATGGCGTACTATTGGAGAGGCTGTATCATTATTCCTCAAAGCCCGTACATGTTCCTGAATCCTCTCCTTGAGAGGTCGAATAGTACTCCCTACATATATCTTCATGCATTCACATACCAAGACATACACAACATATCTTGTATTGCAATTGATAAAATCTTGGATCTTGTATGATTTACTACCGTTGAAATTAAAGGTATGTGTCTTGTGTAGAGCAAGGTGACATATGTTACATCTGCTACAATTGAAAAAACCTTTAGGTTTTCCAGGTAGCCAAGTTGATGATTTCTCCTTAAAAGGTGGTAGAAAGCTCTTACATATCAGATCCCTGATTGTGATGCCTTTTTTGTGAATCATGTGGGGCTTCCTAGATAGAATATGTTTTAAGGTGTTATCGGTGTGAAGAACATTCCAGTGTTTAAGCAGGATTCTACAGGGAGTGCAGAATTATTAGGCAAATGAGTATTTTGACCACATCATCCTCTTTATGCATGTTGTCTTACTCCAAGCTGTATAGGCTCGAAAGCCTACTACCAATTAAGCATATTAGGTGATGTGCATCTCTGTAATAAGAAGGGGTGTGGTCTAATGACATCACCACCCTATATCAGGTGTGCATAATTATTAGGCAACTTCCTTTCCTTTGGCAAAATGGGTCAAAAGAAGGACTTGACAGGCTCAGAAAAGTCAAAAATATTGAGATATCTTGCAGAGGGATGCAGCACTCTTAAAATTGCAAAGCTTCTGAAGCGTGATCATCGAACAATCAAGCGTTTCATTCAAAATAGTCAACAGGGTCGCAAGAAGCGTGTGGAAAAACCAAGGCGCAAAATAACTGCCCATGAACTGAGAAAAGTCAAGCGTGCAGCTGCCACGATGCCACTTGCCACCAGTTTGGCCATATTTCAGAGCTGCAACATCACTGGAGTGCCCAAAAGCACAAGGTGTGCAATACTCAGAGACATGGCCAAGGTAAGAAAGGCTGAAAGACGACCACCACTGAACAAGACACACAAGCTGAAACGTCAAGACTGGGCCAAGAAATATCTCAAGACTGATTTTCTAAGGTTTTATGGACTGATGAAATGAGAGTGAGTCTTGATGGGCCAGATGGATGGGCCCGTGGCTGGATTGGTAAAGGTCAGACGCCAGCAAGGTGGAGGTGGAGTACTGGTTTGGGCTGGTATCATCAAAGATGAGCTTGTGGGGCCTTTTCGAGTTGAGGATGGAGTCAAGCTCAACTCCCAGTCCTACTGCCAGTTCCTGGTAGACACCTTCTTCAAGCAGTGGTACAGGAAGAAGTCTGCATCCTTCAAGAAAAACATGATTTTCATGCAGGACAATGCTCCATCACACGCGTCCAAGTACTCCACAGCGTGGCTGGCAAGAAAGGGTATAAAAGAAGGAAATCTAATGACATGGCTTCCTTGTTCACCTGATCTGAACCCCATTGAGAACCTGTGGTCCATCATCAAATGTGAGATTTACAAGGAGGGAAAACAGTACACCTCTCTGAACAGTGTCTGGGAGGCTGTGGTTGCTGCTGCACGCAATGTTGATGGCGAACAGATCAAAACACTGACAGAATCCATGGATGGCAGGCTTTTGAGTGTCCTTGCAAAGAAAGGTGGCTATATTGGTCACTGATTTGTTTTTGTTTTGTTTTTGAATGTCAGACATGTATATTTGTGAATGTTGAGATGTTATATTGGTTTCACTGGTAATAATAAATAATTGAAATGGGTATATATTTGTTTTTTGTTAAGTTGCCTAATAATTATGCACAGTAATAGTCACCTGCACACACAGATATCCCCCTAACATAGCTAAAACTAAAAACAAACTAAAAACTACTTCCAAAAATATTCAGCTTTGATATTAATGAGTTTTTTGGGTTCATTGAGAACATGGTTGTTGTTCAATAATAAAATTAATCCTCAAAAATACAACTTGCCTAATAATTCTGCACTCCCTGTATATATATCCTGGCTATTTTGGCTGAACGAGGTACAGAACGATATTGTCTTTTCTGATTTAACATCCTTTATTTTCCTATTTCTCAACAGCACTGATCTAGGTAGCTTGTTGAGTTTGGTTCTTGCACTATTCAAAGTAGTATTAGAATAGCCTCTATGGGTAAATCTGGTGACTAATCTGTTTAGTTCTAATTCACAGAGTCTGTCATTGCCGCAATTTCTCTTCACCCAAACCATTTCTCCAAAAGGAATAGCTTTGATCTGTGTAGTAGGATGGGCACTCCTGGCATGTAGCAATGCATTGCAGGCAGTCGATTTGCGATGTAAATTAGTATGTACACAGTTGTTCTCTATAAATATTTCTAAGTCAAGAAAGTTGATTCGATCTCTGCTGTATTCATATGTCATGTTGATGTTAAAATCATTGTTGTTGATATACAGAACAAATTCGACCAACTGTGACTCATCACCTGTCCAGATCATGAGTACATCATCAATGTACCTTCCCCAGAAAAATATGTGTTCAGTTAGATTGGGAGGGCCATTCAACCACAGATGTGTTTTCTCAAACAGTCCCATGTACAAATTTGCATAAGATGGTGAGAAGCGTGAGCCCATCGCCACACCTTGTGCTTGTTTGTACCATTTTCCTTCATGAATGAAGACGTTGTTATCAAGTATAAACCGAATAATTTCCACTAACATGTTGGTGTGTTCCAAATAAGAGGCCGATCTATTGGCCAAAAAGTGACACGTTGCTTCCAGGCCTCTATTCTTGGGTATGCAAGTGTAAAGGGAGCTGACATCCAAAGTTACCCACATCATTTCTGAAGACCAGGTGACGTCTTCCAACTTAGTCAGAACATCACGTGTGTCTTGTAAATAAGAAGGAAGGTTTTTGACAAACGGCTGTAAGTAACTGTCAATATATTTGGATAGGGTTTCGGTGGGCGAGTCCAATCCCGATATGATAGGTCTACCTGGTGGTGCTGTCCTATTTTTATGTATTTTAGGAAGTATATATATACAAGGTGCCTTTGGAGAAGCATTCAGGATATATTTGAATTCAGCGTCCGAAATTAGACATTGTTCAACCCAATTACGTAACAATATCTCTAATTCCTGAACGATTCTAGATAAGGGATTGTCTTTTAGTTTTGTATACGATATATTATCCCCTAGTTGTCGATTAATTTCATTGATGTAGTCTGATCTATTGAGAATGACTATATTTCCTCCCTTGTCTGCTTCCTTTATTACTATATCTTGATTGTTGGTTAAGTTTTTAAGTGCCAGTCTTTCTTTCATGCTGATGTTGAATGAGATGTGTGATTTGCCCTCAACAATCTTTTTTTCAAGTTTGTCAAGATCCTCCACCACTAATTTCTGGAACGTGTCTATAGCATTGTCCCCAACTAATACTGGTGTAAATAAAGATTTAGGTTTCAAGCCACTACTTAGGGACAAGTCCTGTGTGACATTTAGATCATTCAGAATTTGTTGAGTGTCATTGGCCACAGTCTCAGTGTCACTAAGTGAGATTAAGGTTTGAATGTCCTCAATATCCTTTATGGTATACGTGCTGGGTGATATGTCTAATATTTCTGCATGTATGCTTTTCCCTTTTTCTACAAAGTACTTTTTTAATTTCAATTGTCTTAGAAATTTGTATAGATCAATCTGTACCTGAGTCATATTACAGTGGCTAGTGAGACAAAATCCCAGACCTTTTCCCAATATTTTTATTTGTTCATTAGATAGAACATAGTCAGACAAGTTGACAATTGCAATCTCATCATTGTGTGTACAGTCGGCCTCAACTTGTATCATCTGAGAATATGTTGTAGCTAAGTTTTTTGGTATCTGTTCTTGGACGCTCTGGTTTGTACACCCGTAGGGTTGGTAAAGCCAGCCGCCCCTTTTCCTTTTTCCTCTTCGTGTTCTTTTGCATTTGGTAGTACAGTTTGGGGAAACTTCCTCCTGTTGCCAAGACGATATCTCTTGGCCTCTCGTAAAAAACCAGAAGGGGCATTCAAGTTTGTGTCTGAAGATAAGTTAGAACTGTCGCTTTGTACTTCTTGTTCCTGATCCCCTGATGTTAATGAAATTTCAGATTCACTTTCAGAAGTTTGTCCGTTCCTGTTTGTCTCTTTCACTATCGATTTGATTGAAATGCCATCAAACCTTTTTGCAAAGGTATATATCCGTCCTTCCTTATAGTCCCTCTCATCTCTCCTTATTTTGGTCATCTTTTTGTCCTTAATATATGTTTGATGTCTCTCTAGTACTTCTTTTAATATCCTGTCATTTTTGTCCTTCACTTCTGGAAGGTTCAAATCCCCTATTTCCACTTCTAGGTCATGTATTTCCTTTAATAAATGTTCTCTTTTCTGCTCAGCGTGTTGAATTAATATAGTCATCATGCCCTTTGATGTTTCAAAAAGGAGTTGTTCCCATTGTTGTAGAAGTTGTGGTGAAAGATCATCAAAAGATGGAAATATTACAATTCTAAGACCTCTTGGAACTTTTTTATCGTTTATGTATTTCTTTAGTACTGTGGCGTCCCACCAACGGGACAATTCCTGTTTTCTCAATTTTTCTAATCTAATGTATTTCTTTCTCATTCCCTCTGACTGATTGCTCCTTGTTCCTGTGTTTGCAAATGTCTCCATTTGTTCTGAAAACATTGTAGAGAAGATTTGTTCTCTGTCATCATTGAACTGGTCCATGTTTTCTAAGTATGTTCAATTTTATAAGTGATAGTTCAGTAAATAATTTTTATATCCTCTAATAAGAGAAGTGCTGGCCGGTTTAAGAAATCAATTAATTAACATGACAACAGAAAACCTTGCTATATGGCCTCACATTCCCATTAGTGTAGAGTATAGTATTGGTGCTCAATACATTCTGAACATGCCTGTTGTCAAACATGTATTCTGGGACAAGAGAACTTGTACCAACAACTTATAGCTCAAATTAGGAATGGAGCACACCTAAACAAGTGAAAGGGATTACAATTTCTAGTTCAATACATGGAATCCATAATACTGTTGAGAAATTTGATAAATAGTCGTACTGTGATTTAAGAGAAAAATAGACCTACGCTGTAAGACAATGGTGTATGATGTATCCGAGACTGTACTGTTACAATACTTTTAATACCAAGCATATCTATAAAATGTGCATGTGTACAACAAAAGATTTGTGAAAGACCAACAAGAAATATATAATAAAGCCAAGTCAAGAATAAGCAAGAACACCACACATTTGTCCCAAGACCTATGACTTAGTCACAGCCTCGTATTTTGTGTTTTGGCAATGTCCAAGCCTCATGCTGCAATAAGTTCATCAGTAGCCGAGTAATATCCAATTCATTGGTTTGTTGCACTGAAAGTTCTTGTCATCCAATGTGGAAGATCGACATGTAATTTAATAATCCATTTCAGACCGATGTAGAAAATAAATTTGTAGATCAACAATCCAATTCAGCCATAATCCAATTCAGCCATTGTAGGCCATATCCCAGAAATTGCCTGTGCAGAGGGCAGGAGCACGGCGTAATTCAGGGGGCTTCTGTGTCTGTCTTGTCCGCCAACGTTAGCGGTATGCCATGCACTAAAACTCTCTTTCTACTGTCCCCCCCCCCTTTTTCTGCTCTCCCTGTCCTTTTGTACATCAGCATCATCAGGTGGAGGCACAGTGGCACCGGAGCACGAGGGAGCTGCATCCCACATGGCCCTGGAGGGCCACACCAGTGGGACGGAGAGCGAGGGGAGCTTCACGTCGGCCACCGGATCACCAAGTAGCGACACGGACTCGTCCACTGATGGGGGCTCCCTTGTGGTGGCGGCACCATCTGTGCGCCCCACTTCTACAGGTACAGCCCCCACCTCCCCTACCAGCACCGCCCTACCAGCAGCCCCTCAGCGTTCGCCCAGTGCCCGCTCACCCAGGAGGGTGGGCATCACCTTTGCCCCAGGCACCTCAGGCCCTGCCCCAGTCACCCCTGCTGCCCTCAGTGAGGAGGCCATTGACCTCCTCAGGTCACTCACTGTTGGGCAGTCTACCATTGTGAATGCCATCCAGAGGGTAGAATGAGAGTTGCAACACGGTAATGCATTCCTGGAGGGCATTCATTCTGGTCAGGCTGTCCTTCAGCGAACCCTGCAATCTGTGGCCTCAGCACTGATGGCAGCCATTGTCCCTGTGTCTAGCCTCCCCCCTCCAACCTCCTCCACCCAGACCCAATCTCCTGTACCCCAGCCCAATCCAAGCACACCTACAGACCAGTATGCACACAAGTCAGCACACACAGGTAGCTCAAGCAAACATAGGCACCACACAACCCACAGGCACTAACGCAAGCCTCACCCACGTACAGACACAGCAACATCCACTGCCTCCACTGTGTCCCCCTCCTCCTCTTCTCTCTCCTCCCTCCCAGTCTCGTCTACACACACACCTGCATGCACCACATCTACAGGCACCATGAATCGCACAAGGACACCCAGCACCACAAGCCGCTCACCTGCACTCACCACCTCCACTGCCATTTACACGTCCCCTGTGTCCTCTCCCAGTGTGTCTGTGACGCCCCCTCCCAAAGTACACAAACGCCGGCAATCACTCACCCAACATCCATCCACCTCACGACAGCCTCCAGTACCTGCACCTGCACCCAAAACACCTAAAGTGACACCTCCGACAACCACCTCCTCTTCCTCCACTCCCAGGCCCCCTCCAACTACCCATCCCAGTGTTCGTCAGAAACTGTCCCTCTGTAAAGTTGACCTTTTTGCCCCCACCCCCTCCAATTCATCAGTCCCGTCGTAGCGCCTCAGCCAAAAGGCCTCCAATACCAGTGGTGCCTGTTCAAGGTTTGTGGAGTGCACCGGCCACCAGGGCAGGCAGTATGACCCGGAGCCAAGGCATTGGCAGCACACCCCCTGTAAAGGCTCCAAAATTGGAGAGTGGACGACGGGACCGTGTGAAGACTCCTGGTGGGAAAACAACTCACATGGGTTCCAAGGGGATTGGAGAGTCAGCTGTGACTCCCCCAAAGGTGGTGAAGGGCCAGAGGAAGTCTGCCCAGCCTGTTGTGAGTGTCACGGCGGAGAAGTGCGCCATCATTTCCGGCGGTCAAGACACAACCGCCAGCACCGTCGTCACTGGTCCAGAGACCACCGCCAGAGTCACAGCCCAGGAGGGCCCAAGTATCGTCACTGGTCCAGAGACCACCGCCAGAGTCACAGCCCAGGAGGGCCCAAGTATCGTCACTGGTCCAGAGACCACCGCCAGAGTCACAGCCCAGGAAGGCACAAGTATCGTCACTGGTCCAGAGACCACCGCCAGAGTCACTGCCCAGGAGGGCCCAAGTATCGTCACTGGTCAGTGAGCGTTTTCCCATTGCAAAAGCTGTTTCCGTCGAGTTTTTATCCACGGTGAATCCGCCCCGGAAAATGTGGCGGATTGGCGGATTGTAATACTATGGGCGGTACATTGGGTTCCGCCTGTCTGTTGGCGGTGACCGCTGCGCTGCTTGTCTGTACCCCCGTGGCGGGCGGTGTGTTAAAGTGGCTGTCTTTTTTTGCGGTTTCCGCCAGGGTCATAATTCCATTTTTTTATCCGCCGCACTGTTTGCGGTATTACCTCAGCTTTAACACCGTCCACCAGGGTTGTAATGACCCCCAAATAATAGTATTTTCCCACATGCAGACTATGTTGCATTGTAAAGCTGTGAAAAAAACAGACAATATATCAGTTGAAGAAGATGTATGGATGGTGCAGGCCCAAGCTGCATGACTCAAAGAGCCTAATTATGAGTTTGGTAGTCTGTGCACTGCCATGGTGGTGGTCCGACCACCATCCGCTTGGTGGTCGGACCACTGTATTACGATTTAGACAGGCCTATGGAGCAAAACAGCTGCGCTTCATCCGGCACTGCTAGGCAGAGAAGACCACCGCGGTGATGAGGCAGGACAAAGAGGCCGGCAGAGCTAGTGTTTCTGCCAGACTCATTATGATGTTGCACATGCCAACGTGACCATAGTGGTCTGATCACCACCTCCAAGATTGCGGAAACAGAGAGTATAGAGGAAGCAACTCACCTCCAGGCAGCCTCACACATCCTATGCCGCCATGTAGCCCATCACACACATCCTGCTGCTCATTGAAGGAGCACAAAATCCATGTTTCAGTGGACGCCACTGACCGTAAGTACACATGCCTACCTGTGCCATTAACTTTAACAACAGATCGTCGTGCCACCGGGCCACTCTACTGTCACTAAGTATACGTGTTATTGTGTCCACAGTCTGAATCATTCACACACAAGAACACATTTACATCCATCAAACACCCCCTTTGGGCAGCTCAATCACACTGCCCCACCACACTTCACAAAAGCACACACCTTCACATCTTAGGCACAGGGACAGAACATTGTGTCACACAACACCAATAATGCATCAACATCACATTTACCAATACAACTGACATCCTCATATTGCATACATGCCATGGACTGTCATCAGATTCAACACACATATGTATGGATGTGTCATGGAAGACAAACACTCCTTCTATGAAACAGCCCTGCAATGGATGCACACATCAACTATATTGCAACACAATGGAAGGACAAAAGGATGCACAATAGTCAGAGACACAAATATCCAAACTCACAATACAATCATTACTTGCACATTAGGAATTGGGGCATCAGAAGCACTCATGGAAGGATGCTGCCCTGGGACACATCACACTTTGCATATGCCCCTAAAACACTTGCACAGGAACTGGCCCTTCAGGTATTCCAGGGTCAAACAATACTAGAGCCAAGTAACATGCCTATCTGCATAATGTGGAAGTGCAAGTCGAGAAAGCAACTACACCTGGAACATCATGGGCCATACACAGTCAAATGCAAAGTAAACTGCCACAATTGAACACCCTCCATTTCTGGACAAAGAAAACACAAGCCTCCACACATAAGGCAAATGAAAAATCCATATTAGGGGACAGGTCTAACACCATACATGCTGACATTGGACCTCACAAGATGAAATACATACCATACCAAACAAAGCACAATCCCAATTGGATTAACAAACACATATCCATACAATGTAAATTATTTAGGATTAACATACAGGTAGAAAAGGAATTGCAGGACAAATATGTACCCAACAAAGCAAGAACGTGGGTTTATTCTAAATATAGGCCATAATAGCAAAGGCCATTGGCCAGTCCTTTTGAAAGTCTCTGCACGGTACTGTGCCCACACTTCACATCACAGACGTAGTGAGGAATCAACACTTGTCACACTCTGAAGACAAGTAGCCTCTGGGGGGCAGATGCCAATATAATAATTTGACCAGACACATGGCAAAGAAAAGTGATCCCTCACTTCCTTTCCCTTCGCCTTTAACACTTAGGAGTAGTGGTCTGTAGCATAGAATTTGTACCCACAACAACAATAAACATTACTTGAGTGATCAATGTATACAACCATGTGTTGTCACTGGAGAGCAATTGTGTCCTAGGTCCCTGGGCTAATAGGCAAGGCACACCAGTATGCACATGACATATCTATAGAAAGTTACATATCTACTGTATCACACATGGATCATCCCTAATCGTCAGTGGGATATGTCACAACATCAACTTGGCAATGTGACAGCCAGTGATATGCACTGTACTCACCACCTTTTGGCCACTGTGCTCCTCTGAAACACCCATCAAGGTCTGGGTATGGCACCACCAGGATGCAGGTCATTTAGGGTGTCATTGTCCGACAGGCACCCCGCCCACGTTGGGCAGACAGCCCCAACTGGACCTCCAGGATCTTCCAGGCCCAGTGTCTCAGGTCCTCCCACCTCTTGTGACATAGTCTGCACCTCCCGGGTGATGGCTCTCCACATCTTCTTCTTCTGATGCAGGTTTACCTGTATGGATGGAAGAGGCAAATCAAGTGATTACACTAACACATTTTTGAACAAATGGTTGTGTCACACACATGTCAAAAACAAACCACAAGTGTAAAGCACACAAGCCAATAAGTTCAGGGACATGACTACAGACATTTGTATTCATCTTCAGACTGACTCACTACCCTGCTCAGGGCCCACAATGACTAAGCAAACCTACTCACATCAGGTAGCCCATACTCCACCAACATGTACTGTGATGTGACCACAATGAAACACTACACACATATATGGCTTCTGAATGGTAAACTTCTTAGGCCTGTCTGGATCAACACATTCAAACGCTGCGAGATTGACTCACTGCATATGGTCCCTACAGGCAACTTCCATAGTACAGACTTCATGCTTACACTTGAGTGACAATGAAAGGGCTGGCATGGTGGGTAGAGAAAGTGTCTTCCCTGTGCATGTGTGGACATGTGGCCTACCAAATGCAAGCTCATGCCACTTCAGGGGGGCCTGTGGTATGTACCTATACCACAAAACATTCCTTTGGACATATGTGTCTATCCTACAGAGACGGCATGCAACATACAAAAAATGCATTGTCCAATTTCTGCTATGTGATCAAGCTACTGACTCACATGCCAATGCCCCACAAGAATCAACACTGTCTGCACTGTGAGACTGTCATTCGTGCAATATGCCTATACAGGACAATTATGACTTCTGTGAATGGGACAACAGATGTGTGTGAATAAGGACCTGTCAAAAGTCAAATACACACAATGACAATGATGCAAAATGCACATATGGACTAGTTCTGGGATTATCTCTGTACCCATCCCTAATCTAGTCAATAGACTGAGGCATTCAGGGTACATTTTGCCACTAGGGCATCATATTGTCAATGCGACAGGATCTGCTGGTGTACAGGGAGTGGGCACAGTGCCACAGTTGCATAGCCACAGAGACTCTCCCACAGCCTGGACTAGGTTCCATACTGGGAGACACATCATGTGGCCATCAGCAATGTGGCATGCAGATTGTGTGCCAGCCTGAATGGCAAAGGGAATCATGATATGCATTCCAGACAACAGTTGGGCAAGGACAGATGTGGTTTCAAAGATCTGTGGCACTATACACAACTCTTACACAATCCTCAAATGATTCAGACAAGATGGATACACAGCTAATTCTTACATGCACATACATGCTGTCCAACATTTATAACCATCATGAAGAAAGAGGTGTCATTGGATGGCAGTAAAGTTCCCTTGCCTAGTTATGTGCAGCCACAAATAGCTGCACCATGTACATCCCATTGATGCCACACAGACTGCAACAACAGGCACACAAGAAGTCTAATTAGCACACTGGGACACTTTGGGGCCTGTGAGGAGGGAAAGGATGGTGTTGAACATTGTTAATTGTGCAAATGATGTACTGATCAGCTCCTCTGGTGAGCCATAGAGCTGTCCATACAATGGAAGGACCTCTTTGACAAGCCTCTCCTCCTCCTCTGGATAGAAGGCAGGGCCCTGTCACCTGCTGGACGTGGCACGATTGCACCCAGAGGCAGCACACAGCAGCTCAAATAGTGGAGGTATTTCTGGCAGCAGTGTCAAGAGTCAAGTGAGTGAATTTGCAGAACATGACGGTCACGTCCTCACTCCTGACAGACAGAGCCATTGGGCTGCAACACCACAGTCAACAATGTTAGCCTATGGCTGTGTCTGCCATGGTTGGAACCGCCTACCACTCCGGCAACTTCTCCGGGCGGTCACAGGTGGTTCCTAATGTCCAGTGGTGTAGGTCAGGCATCTGCAATTTTGGCGTCCTAAAATACTGTGTAGGGCTTTGTAAACTGAGCCACATCTATAATATATGTGATGTTGCATCACAAACGTCCTTATTCTGTCTTCTCATGTAAGTCTTAAACACAACCACCAGTGTAGTGGGTTACAGAGCACAGATGGCATTTGACAGAGGTGAACGGTCCACCCCCACCAATGGCCTTTTAAGTGGCCCTAAAATACAGTCACATTTCGGGGCAATTGTGTAGCAGATATATGAGTTTCGGTCAAATCCATGTTATGAACACATGAGTTGACAACCATGGGGGGTCACATGTGACCCTTATGTAGTTGCCAGCTGGGATATGTACTGTGTGTCTATCCATTCAGAAATGCTTTGTTGTATGATATTATTGGACTGCATCATGTATGCTGTGGTGAACTAACTGACAAATGTTAGAGATCATGTCTTGTCATACATAGGTACCCTGGGAGGATGCAACAACCTCTTGTCTACCATTTACTGCCAGATCCCTAGACCATTGAGCAATGCCAAATAATTAAGTTATACCATCTGGATAGGCAAACAAGAGTGGACTAATGCCGTCAGTTGAGCTAGATCTGATGCCAGCTAAGACTAATCCATACTACATACCACCCATTGTTCAAGTCATGTCAGTATTGCACTTCCTGGCCACAGGGTCCTTCCAACATACAGTCGCCCCATATGCTGCCATGTACCAACCTATGTTCAGTCTGATGTTGAAGGATTTCCTCTCAGCAATGTTGAAATACATTTACAGCTATATCAAGGTTCCCCGACGTGAGGATTTAGCCAATGTGAAGGCAGACTTTTATGGTTTTGCTTGCCTCCCACCTTTGGTGGGGGCCATTGATGGCACACATGTTGCCTTGGTGCCACTGCAGGCTACTATCGGAACAGAAAGCACTTCCATTCCATCAATGTGCAAGTTGTCTGTTTGGCTGATCTCAACATCTCACATGTGTGTGCCTGTTATCCTGGTTCAGTCCCTAATTCCTTCCTAATGCGGAACAGCACCATACCACAGCTGATGTCACAACTGTACCCAGAGAGGGCCTGGCTGGTTGGTAAGCATATCTGCCCTGAATGTGTGTGTGCAATGTCAGGAGCTACAATCATGTAGTGAGTGACTCATTGGTTCACATATGTCCAATTCCTTAACAGGAAACTCAGCATACCCGAACGGTTCTTGGTTGTTGATGCCACTGAGGAATCCAACTAAGCCATGGGAAGTCCACTTCAATGAGGCCCATGGGAGAACATGGCGGGCAGTAGAGTGGGCTTTTGGGCTCCTGAAGTCCAGATTTAGGTGTCTGGACAGTACTGGTTGAGCTCTCTCTACTCACCTGGGAAAGTTTGTCAGATCACTGTGGCATGCTGCATGCTCCACAACCTTGCACTGAGGAGGAATATCCTGTACATCCCAGAGATGGGGGAGCCTGCAGTGCCACTGGGTGAGATTCCTAAAATTCCAACTGAGGAGGACAGTGGTAAACAGGAAGGAGATGAATTGCGAGAAGATCTCATTCACAGCTCCTTCTCATGAGCATAAGTATGTCTTGTGGTGTCATGATTGTGACTGTACAATGAACTGTAGTTGTGATAATGTTTTGGGTTGAGTGTTTTGGATAGAAATAGGTAGCTAATACTCTGCAATAATCAGCCAAAGGCTGCATGATGAGATAGCTTTTGAAACATCCCTACCATGTTGCTTTGTTTGTGTGAGTTTACTCGCAATCAACTTTGTTTTCCAGATTCTTGCTAATTGACTTTTGTCATATGTATGGTTTTGAGCCTATACGCCATGTTTTGTTAATTGTACAGGTACCTTCACCACAACATCTTCATGTGGGCATTTCAGAGTTGTGACATTGGCAGGTATGTGATGCTGTTCTGACATACAAAGTGGACATGAGTTGTTCCAGGTAATGTATGAGACAGAGTTTGGGTGTATGAGACCTGTGAAAGGACAGCTTGCACAGTGTTTAGGGAGAAGGTCACAAGTGCCCATTGGACTTGTTTTGAGTGCTGTGGTGGGCCTGATTCATTATGTGTGTCATCATGTGGGCATAAAATATGTAGTGTTAGCTTACAACCAAGTAATTTTTACTTCACATTGACTAAACACTCTTTTTGTATGACCTGTATGTAGCTGTAGATTTGCTTCATCGTTGTAGGCCACAGTGCTTGTGCCACAGCACTGACATATGTTTGTGACATACCACCAGATGCATGGGCATTAGATTATGATGCTGGATTATATGATTCTGAATTACTTTGGTGTGGTATGTGATAAGGCTCAAGCTGATGACATCAACCATAAAAATGTTTGCCTATTCTACAGGACAATGTCTGACTAATCCCTCCCTTCCATTGTCACATTGGTTGTCATTATCCTAATGAGACTACTGGATTTGAGCTGCAGAATCGCCTGCAGTGTGGGAGACTGAGTCTTACCCCACTACAGGTGACACCTGTCGCCCTAATCCTGGGTTTGATCTGGCTAACTAGCAGTGCCTCATCTCTACCCAAGAGCAGGGATGATTGGGCAGCCGAGCGCATGACACAATTGACTTCTCAAGGAAATTGGGTTACTCAGGCCTCATCCGTTTCTCTGTTACATAAGTCTCACAGATACAGATAACAAACAGAAGCAGTGTATGTTTTAATAAGGTTTTAATGAAGCGACTGCATCGTAGACAATAAAGCATGTATTGCAATAACCAGGACAATAAATCTTGACAGAATTAGAATTGTGACAAGGAGAGTAAAGCATAGGAATAACGCTACCATATTGTCACTAGAGTCAAGTAAACTAATTCCTATCTAGGCTATATTAGAGCACAGCATGTTAAACTCTAGTTCTGCCCTCCAGGTTCCCCTGGGAAGACATCATCCCCCATACCTGAGCAAAGGCCTGAAGTCTACATAAGGATGTGTATTTTTCTATGAATACCAGAGACAAAACTTTTACCACGTTCACTGGAAACCTATTTTACTGCATCCTTGAAAGAAGCACAGAGTAAACAAGAATGCCTTGTTTAAAAATGTGCTGGCCTAAGCAAGTAGATAGAGAGAAATAAAACAAGACCGCAAATGTCGCTATTGTTAAAATAATAAACAAAGGTGAATAAAATATATCTAGGCTAAAGTGCACAGCGGCAGGCCTAGTGTGCTTAAATAACGTGTATGGAGCTAAAACTAAAATGGCTACACAACACCATGGTCTGGAGGTTTGTACCTGTCAGCATGTTGATTTACTCATTATGAGTTAATCATTTCTGATTTCCAACAGTCCTGACAGATTGACAGCTTATATGCTGAACACTGTAATACATTTTTGTATTTTGAACAGACACTTGAGCTGGGCACCGTGTACATGCAACATATCCCATCTTGAAAAAATAGATTGGATAATCATTTTATGGTTCACATGGTGTGACATATCTGCATGGCTAAATATGAAATCAAAATCAGCAGGCACCGAGTCAATTAGGGGTGATTTTACTGTGCAGATATGACTAACAGAAATAATTTGTGACATGACTCAACAAAATCGTAATCAGGCCCATAGTTTCTGCAGGATTGCTTTGAATTCTCCTTCGTACTGCACCTATCTGAGGACAATAAATAAATAAAGACCTAATTTAGAACTTGAAGTGGAGGACTTTACATCTGCATCCTGATGGACTCAGAGTGCGTCAAAATTGGAGATGACATAGTGATTGCTTTCAGATTTGATGACCATTAACCAAACTTTAAAAAAAAATTGTGTTTTAGAAACAAACTCTCAAATTGGGAGTTTGTTTTAGAGCAACACATGAAGTAATCAACCACACACAATGGGAATTATTAGAGATTTTTTTCCTGTCCCTCACCACCAGGTTCTTCGTGGTGGTGACAAAGTGGAAAACAATATATTCGAATGTCCATCCTAAATTGGTTAGGCAATGTATTGCCCTTCTTCCAATGGCCCCTACTTCATTGGGCAATTAGAGGAAGCTTTCTGTTAATGGAGACAAAATGGGATTTGTCAATGCAAAACTTACTGATCACTTGTCTCTAAATAATAATCCTTTACCCTACAGTGTATCAAAACAAAGATAAAAAGAATATTGACTCATGTATCATGACCATAACAACATGGATTTGGAAGTCATTTTTATTTTTGGGTTAATTTTCCCCTGTTGTTTTGAAACCCATGCAAAAACTATGAAATAGTCAGAGTAAGATTCAATAAAAAACTTAGGGCCAGATGTACGAAATCCATGAATTGCGACTCGCAAATTGCGAGTCAGAGAGACTCGCAATTTGCGAGTCGCAATTCAGGATGAAGGACGGTGTCTCAGACACCGTCTGCGACTCACTATGGGGTCGCAAAGACCCACCTCTTCAATATTCATGAGGTGGGTTGCATTTTGCGACCCCATAACGAGTCCCTGCACTCACAGGGATGGTGGCCTGCTGTAGTCAGCAGACGTCCATGTCTGTGACTGCTTTTTAAATAAAGCATTTTTTTTTTTTCATTTTGCAGCCTGTTTTCCTTAAAGGAAAACGAGTTGCAAAATGAAAAAAATACTGAAACCATTTGGTTTTGTTTTTTTCAGAGTAGGCAGTGGTCCATAGGACCACTGCCTGCTCTGAAAAAATATTTTTGTCGACATTCACAAAGGGGAAGAGGTCCCACTGTGACACTGGTGGTAACTGCGAGTTGGTTTGCGACCGCATTCGCGGTCACAAATCAACTCTGAATTGCGATGCAACTCGCAAATAGGAAGGTAACACCCCTTCCTATTTGTGAGTCACATTCCCAAATTGCGAGTCGTGACCGACTCGCAATTTGGGAATGAGCATCGCGTGAGGCCGTTTGCATGGGGCAAACTGCGATTTTCGCAGTTTGCGACATGCAAACGGCTTGCTACATCTGGCCCTTAATCCCTACCACTCTGATTCAAGTAAAGATTAGGGCACATGGGTAAACCCATTAGATCATGGTGCATGACCATGTTGTAATTTGTTTCAAATTATGCATAGGAAATCTAAAGGGTACTGCTGTTGAGATATATGATAATGGTTGTGTGTCAGTTTGCACACTCTTAAGTGAGCTGCTTTATGCCCAGTAGATGAGACTCATGGGTTGAATTCTATTTCCCTATGAACTGTCAGACCTTGAAGGGAGAGCCTTGCCTGTGAGGTGAGTTCACTACTTTCCCTTTACCCTTATAATTTTACTTATACACTGTCAGTGTTTTCTCTCCAATGGTGTTTCATTTTCCATCAGCTCATCTTTACTTCATGAATGTCCACATCCATGAATGTCCATGTACTGTGCATCTTACAACACTGTCAGCTTTTTGTTTGCAGCTCAATGGTAATCCGATAACACTGATGGGCCTTTCTATAGGTCTACTTTCAGGAAATTGAGATTTAGGGCCTCATTACGAGTGCGGCGGTCCGAGGACTGTCACTTTCGCATTGACGGTCAGGTCATCAAACACAAGGCGGTCAGACCACCCAATTACAATTGTTGGCCGGTGGACCCACCTAAAGACCACCATCCCCTCCAGGATCATAGATTCCGATGGAGTGACTACAGTTAGGCTTGTAACCAGCCATGGCGCACTGAACTCAGCAGTGCCTAGCTAATTACAACCTCACTTTCATGGTGACCCCACCATGAAAAAGCTGGTTGAAAGCCACTGCCGGGGGCCACAGGAGTGCCCCGCACTGCCCATGCCCATGGCAAGGGCATTGCAGCCCCCCCGCCCAGCACCCTCTGAAGGTGCACTGTCTGCCATGCAGACAGTGCGCCTTCAGAGGGTGCTGGCTGGCCCCCTCGGTGCTATGGTATAGGACTCAGCTCCCTTGAGGGAACTGAGTCCTACACCGTAGCACTGCTCCCGCCAGACTGACTGGTGGGAACGCTCTAATGCAATGTTCCCCCCAGTCAGTCCTGCAGGAACATTGTAATAGGGCGGGGGGACGCCACCGGTATGCCAGTGTCATCCTCCCCACGGTATTGATGGTCCGACTACCAATGTCATAATCAGGCCCCAAAATATTGAACTGCAAAATCATCGTGGCTGATTATTAGATTACCAACCTATCACAAAGGTTTGTATATATATATATATATATATATATATATATTTAGGGATCCGTGACATAATACCAATCCAACAAATATCGAGAAAAACAAATATCAGAAATTAAATAGATAACAAAAAATTCAACTCTGCATAAATAACTAATAAAAAAATCACTAATATCGAGCACACAACTATCGTTAACAAAAATACAGATTTTTACATACATCAAAAATATCAGAAACACAATTATTGTTACCTATACATGTCAAAAACAGTGATTACCACAATATTAACTACACAATTATTGTCAAAGTGACTAATAAACCCATAAAAAACACCAAGAAAACAATTTTCAAATAAATCAATTACTTTAACCTAAACCTAAACCTATCATAAACATCTATTGTTAAATTTAAAAATATTACATCACCCAAAAATTAAACATTCACCCAATAAAAATAGTACACCCAAAGAAAATACAATAAATAGACCAAAAACATTAGCATTAACTATAAACATTTAAATACAAACAATATAAAATAAAACAATATAAAATATTATATAAAAACAAACAAATACATACTTCAATTAAAGCAATACACACAGTAACACATAATAATAGCATAAGCATCACATGAAGAATACAATATCACATTTCCCAGCCACATCAAACAAATAATATAAAACTCACTGTTTTTGTAGCTGCAGATCTTTCACCAAAACCACATAACAAAAAACAGGAATCCACCAAAAAATGAGAGAAATGAATACCGAAAGCACAAACAAATGCAAAAATGTTAACCGTATTAACCATCCAATCAAACTCCCTCGAAGCAATCCAAAGTTGACAGGCTCCATAAAAACCTGATTTTTTTTTTAAAAGAACCACTCCAGGAAACCCAAAAAAAGAAATGTAAGTAAAAAACAATTAGTTTATAATAATCAAAATGTATTTCTTTAAAAAATCATAAACTCCAACTTCCCAGCTAAATAGTTTGTAGACAGAAACCTGTAAAAAAAAATACACCAGTACAACACATTACAGTCCCAAATAAATATATACATAGGGTCCGATTATGAGTCTGGTGGTCATAAGGCCGTCAGACTCGTGGAGGAGGTCAGAACATCGTGGTTGTGGAAGTCCAACTGCCACATTACAAGGTTTGTGGGCAGATCCGCCAACCTACTGCCATTCCCGCCAGGATCCAAGATCCCAATTGGCTGGTGGTGGTCCTGGGTGTATTCAACCAGAGCGGTGCTGAATTCAGGGTGGTCCTGCTGATTACAACCTTGTTCTCCACCAGCCTTTTCATGGGGTTTCACTACCATGAAAAGGCTGGCGGAGAACAAGTGCAGGGGTCCTCCGAGGGGGCCCTGTGCTGCCAGGCCATGCCCAGCACCCTTGAAATGAGCACTGTCTGCTTTGCTTTGCAGACAATGCTTATTTCAAGGGTGCTCATGCACCCGCCATGCAGCAGCATTTTCGTTGGCTCAATTATGAGCTGGGAACAATGCTGCCACACCTTTCCCACTGGGCTGACCAGCAAAAACTTTGGTTTCCCTTGGTGAGCCCAGTGGGAAAGTTGTAATGGGGCTAGTGGGGAGACCGCCAGCACCATGGTTGGTCTCCTCGTCTGGAGTTTGGCAGACTAATGTTTCCATCTGCCAAACTCCTAATGACCCCCATAATATTTAATACTCCAAACATAAGTAACTTCAAATCTTTTGAAATAACATATTCATGCATTAATAATACATTAAAAAAGGGAAATAACAACATAGTGGAAAACACTACCGAAAACACTTAACATTATACCCGACTTTTAAATATCCATCCTAAATCCCCTTACGGTCAATACTTTCTTTGAAAATCGATGAAAAAAGGAACGTCTTCTTCCAACGAACAGCAGCACTTAGCCGTGACTTGGCTTGTGGAAAAAATACCCAAAATAACACCAATGGACTGCAGAATAGAAGCTTATGGGAAAAGAAAATGGCCGCCAAGTGAAACAAAAAAAATACTTTCTCCCCATAGAAATCAATGGGAATTACAGTAAAAATATTTAATAAATGTTAGAAAATGTGCAAAAGTGTTAAACATGTCGAACAATGTTGTAAAAATATTCCAGAAATTGTAAAGTATAAATTAAATGATATAATAAAATATATATAATTATTTAGTATATACTAATGCTAAATGTTAAATGATGTATACAAAATGTATGTAACTATTCAGAATCCAAGCTAAACCAATTTGGGAAAGGTGTTGGGCACTAAGGGGGTCATTATGACCTCGGCAGACAAAGTTCCGAGGGGCTGGTTGCAGCCAGTGCGGCCACCTCCCTGCGGGCCCCATTAAGAGTTTCCCGCTAGGTCAGAGTGCGGAAGTTATGTTTCGTCCCGCTAGCCCAGCCGGAAACGCAAAACAGCATTGTCTCTGGCTCACAGTAGAGCCAGAGGCAATGCTGTTGTGCGTAGGGTACACCAGCAATATCCCTGGAGAAGAGGAGGCTTAAGCTTGAAGGGTTAGTTTGAGCCTAGTTCCCAAAGATGGTGGCAGCAATTTACATAGGGAAATAGATGAGTCTTTTGACCCTCAGACCTCAATAGGGATTGTCCACAAATACAGTAATGGCAATGACATTGATAAATGGTTTGCAGCCTTTGAGAGGGCCTGCAAAATGAGGAAGGTAGGTCGGAAACACTGGGGCTCTCTACTTTTGGAGTTATTCTCAGTGAAAGGGCAGAGTTAGACTTCTGATCCTTAATGAGGAGGTGGCTGAGTCTTATCAACACATGAAGGAAACCTTCATAGAGACGTTTGGACTCACCACAGAGGAGTACAGAGTCAAGTTTAGGGATACCCATAAAGACCAGAATCAAACTTACGTAGACTTTATTGACTCCTTAATCACGGCACTGGATGGTTTGATAAAGAGCAATAAGTTGGATACATATGAAGCGATGTATAATCTATTTATTAAAGAGCACATTCTGACATGTTGTTCCTCAGATAAGTTGAGGCAGTATCTGGTAGATTCTGAGTTGTCCTCTCCCAGAATAGAGTGTTCCCACTGGGCAGTCCTTCCTTAAAGGAGCTGAGTGCTATCTCGTAGCACTGAGGAGGCCAACCAGTACCCTTGGAATGCGCACTGTCCACAAAGCAGACAGTGCATATTCTGATAGTGCTGGGCAGGGGCATTTGTTCTCCTTCAGCCTTTTCATGGTGGGGAAACTTCCATGGAAAGGCTGATGAACAAAAAGGTTGTAATCAGCTAGGCGGTGCTCAGTTTAGTGCCACCCTAGCTGACTACAATCAAGACTGGCATAAGCCCGTCAGGAACAATGTTCCCAGCAGGGGTGGCAGTCTCCTGGCAGTTCCGTCTGCCAGTGTTGTAATTGTGCAGTTGGACCACCTGGAGTGAGGCGGTCTGACCGTCAACGCAAGTGTGGCAGTCCTTGGACTGCCACATTCGCAATGAGACCCATAATTCTCTGCAGGTCCCCAAAAGACTTCTAAGAAGGGTTGGCCAGAGATTCTTCCCAGCCCCAAGGAAGGGGTATCAGGGTAAGAACTGGGATCCCAATGAGGCTGGGACGTACTTTGACTGTCAGCAGGCAGGGCACATAAGAGGTGATGCAATTGCACCAAGACGTCACGCACTGGTGGACAGTCCAAAAGTATTGTTAGTGTTGGGATGGGAGTAGAATTGTACTGTAGAGAGGCCAAAGATCAATCTGAGACAACGTTGGTTTCTGTGGGAGGGGTAGACATTGAGACCTTGGCAGTCTTACCTCCAAGCCTGGAGAAGTATAGACAGAGGCCAAGAATCAATGGGATTGAAGTTGCGACTCTGAGGGATAAAGGTGCCAGTATCACCATTGTGACAGCAAGACTTGTTTCCCCAGACTAAATGATCCCTGCTGCCAGTCACCTGATTACCGGTGCTGATAATGAGACTAGGCTTCATCCAATGGCTTTGGTGAACTAAGAGTGGGGAGAAGGTGGCTGTGTCTCTTGGCATACCAGCAGAGTATCTGTTAGGCAATAATCTGGAGATGTCTGCGTGTGCAGAAGTAGAAAGTGAGGCTAATGAGGAAATGCTAAGTCTCCCTGGGTGGTTGTGTTTGACAACTAAGGCACAGGCTGCATGGCAGGGTCAAGGTTGAGTGTTAGAGCCTGAAGCTAGGGCTTAGAGCTTTAAGAACAAGAACAAGGTCAATAAGACTGCTGACCCAGCTTTGGAGCAAACGCAGGATCAGGGAGAGAACTCACTCAAAGGGGAGACCCTGATGCTTGATGAGGGAACTGCAACTGAAGAGGCCTGGCCTGACCAGGCAGAGCTTCTGAGTGCAGGGGGACCCTCCAGAGAGGAGCTTTGCCAAGAGCAAAGAAGATGTCCATCTCTTGAGCGCCCCAGGCAGCAAGCTGCCAGGCAAGAAAAGGGAAATGTCAGTGGCACTTACAGGGACTCTTGGAAGGATGCCTTGCCATGTACTGAGGCCAGGATCCCCAAACCAGGGACAGCCATGAGAGTGGTGGTTCTCCAAGCATACAGAGAGTTTGTTCTAACTTTAGCCCTTGACATCCCCCTTACTGGACATCTGGGTCAGTCAAAGAATTGGGATCGGCTGGGGGCCCATTTCTATTGGCCCCAAATGTCAGAGAAAGTAAATACGTTTTGTTGCTCCTGTGCAACATGTCAGGGCAGTGGCATTACATGTTCACAACCAAAGGCTCACTTAATCCCACTACCCATGGTTGGAACTCCCATTGAGAGGGTAGGGCTAGACATGGTTGGTCCCCTTGACCCACCTACTGCATCTGGAAACAGATTTATTCTAATGGTAGTGGACCATGCTGCTAGGTATCTAAAGACAATCCCTCTTAGGACTGCAACTGCCCCTGCAGCAGCAAAGGCCTTCCTTGGTATCTTTACCAGAGTTGGGCTTCCTAAAGAAGTGGCTTCTGATAGAGGGGAAATTTCATGTCTGCATACCTAAAGGCTATGTGGGATGAATGTACTGTGAGTTACAAAATCACTACCACCTATCACCCCAGACTAATGGCTTGGAGGAAAGATTCAACAAGACCATTAAGAGCATGATCATGGGACTCCCAGATAAACTCAGAAGGAGATGGGATGTCCTACTGCCATGCCTGTTGTTTGCATATAGGGGGGGTTCCTCAGTAGGGGGATATATTAAGCCCCTTTAAACCTCTGTTTGGGCAACTATAAGGGCTCCTCTTAGTCTAGTGAGGGAAGGTTGGGAGAAACCTCTCAGCCAGCCTAAACAAGACATAGTGGACTATGTGCTTGGCCTTCACTCACACATGGCTGAGTATATGAAAAAGGCAAACAAAACTCTGCAGTCCAGCCAGGAGCTTCTCAGTCACTAGTATGACCAGCAGGCAGCCTTGGTTCAGTATAAATCTGGAAAGTTGGCTTTGGTGCCCAAATCTCAGTCAAAATGTGGTAAAGTTGAGATGAGATTCTGATTGGACTACAGAGGGTTGAATGCAGGGACCAAGACAGATGCACACCCCATACCAAGAGCAGATGAGCTTACCGATAAGCTAGGAGTAGCCAAGTTTCCAAGGACCTTTGATTTTACATCAGAGTACTGGCAGATTTGTCGGTTCCAGGGAGCCAAGGAGAGATATGTATTCTCCAACCCAAAGGGCCAATTTCAGTTTAAGGTGACGTCTTTTGGATTAGAAAATGCACCTGCCAGTTTTCAAAGGTTGGTGAACAGAGTTATGTCAAGTCTGGAAGACTTTAGTGCAGCATATCTGGATGATATAGCTGTCTTTAGCTCCACCTGGTAGAATCACCTGGTCCACCTGAGAGAAGTTTTTTGAGCCCTGCAGCAGGCAGGACTCACTATCAAGGCCAGTAAGTATCAGATAGGGCAGAGGTCTGTAGTCTACTAAAGCCACCAGTTAGGTGGAGGGCAAGTGAGACCTCTCCAACCCCAAATCCTGACTGTTCTGGACTGGGATGCTCCAAAGACACAAACCAGTCAGGGTATCCTTTGCCTTACAGGGCACTCTAGGTTTGTGAAAGGGTATGGTACCATTGGGGCTCCTTTCACTGAGTTAACCTAAAGAAAGAAAGTCATTCGGACAACAGCTTGTCAGAATGCCTCTGACACCATGAAGAGAAACCATGTGTTCAGCACCTGTCCTAAAAGCATTGCACTATGGGAAACAGTTCATTGTCCAGACAGACGCTTCCCAACATGGGATTGGGGCAGTGATGATGGTCTGGATCAGCCAATAGCTTAAATTAGCACATGACTTCTCCCCCGAGAACAGCACTGGAGTGCTATTGAGAGGGGGAGGCTTTTTCGTGGTTTGGGGCCTAATGTATCATTTTATTAAATTGTGATTACCTAATTATGATTCCCTGCGAATCGCAATTAGATAAACACTATTATATTGTATGAAACTCATGGAGTTTCAATTTGCGTTTCCTAATGGGTCGCAACACAAACTGTCTCATTAATATTCATGAGGTTGGTGGCAATTTGTGACCTATTAGGAAACACTAAAATCACAGGAACGGTGGCCTGCTGGGCTCAACTGGCCACCATGTCTATGATTGCTTTTAAATAAAGCAATCTTTTTTTTTTAATGCAGCTCGTTTTCCTCAAAGGAAAATGGGATGCGTTTAAAAAAGAAAAATGAAGAGTTTCCTTTTAATTTTTTAAGAGTAGGCAGTGGTCCATAGGACCACTGCCTACTCTTAAAAAACATTTTCACAGGCATTCACAAAGGGGAAGGGGTGCCGTGGGTACCCCTTTCCATTTGCGAATGGGGTACTACCTATTTGAAGTAGGTGGTAAAATGTGAATGTTTTGCGACAGCATTTCGGTCACAAGACATTCCTACATACCGCTGCGATCCGGTATAAGGAAGGGACGCCCTTGACACGCACCTTCCTAATACCGAATCGGTATGCCGTTGCATTTGCAATTTGCGATTCAGTAACAAGTTTCTGAATTGCAGATTGGAATACATACATACCAAAATCCATTTTTGCCATCACAAACCATTTGTGACCGCAAAAATGCATGATACATCTGGCTATTGGTACCTTACGATGTTGAGACAATACCTGTTTGGGACTCACTTCAGAGTTCAAACTGATCACAGGACTCTGAGTTGGTTGATGCAGATGAGGGGAGAGAACCCCAAATCGTTCAGGTAGTCCATTTCTCCATGGGGGATGGATTTTGTAGTAGAACACAGACCAGGGACTGACCATGTCAATGTAGCTGGCATTTCCAGTTTCTTCCACTTATATAATGAGTACCACAAAAAGGAAGGTTAGTGCTCATACCCTTTTGTCTTGGGGGGTCATGTTGTAAAGTGCACCTTTTCAATGGTCACCCTCACACTTTTTGCTCCTTGATGCTTTTATTTTTTAACTGAAAGTGCACTGGGGCCTCCTAATCAGAACACAGTGCCAGTGCTCATTCCTTTGAATTGCAACTGTGATTGGTAAACCCAGTTGGCCAGGACTTTAGCACCCCTGTAAGGCCCTAGGAAATGGTACCAATGGAACCCTGGGCAGGATGGTAAGAAGTCACCAGGGCTGTAGCACTGATTGTGCCGCCCTGCATTACACAAGTAAAATCAAAGCCTGCAGGACTGCCATGTCAGCCTGATTGAGCAGTTCTCCTGCCCACACCAGTTGCAGGAAGAGCCACCGCACTGCCCATAACATGAGTCAGTCACTCCTAAGGTAGGCCCTTCTATAGCCCAGGAGACAAGGTGCATTGTGTTATGGGTGTAGGCATATATGTGGACGCATATTTGGGCTGTGGTAGCATTTTAAACGTAATACTAACACAAAGGACTAGTAGTCCATAGCATAACATGGGCTAGTGCCCGAGCAAACCCCAGGTGTCCAGCTCCATGATGACCTGACTGAATTCCCTCACATTTGGTGTCAAACACCATGCTCTTTAAACCCAGGCATGATTCTCGTGCTCAGGTTTACAAAGGATGTAGTCAGGTGGCGTCCTCAGAGGATGCCCACTGAGTTGTCAGCTTTCCCCATGCCTTTGCAGGCTTTCACAAATAGTTGCTGCCAAGACAGAGTTCTGACCATTTGCTGGGGGGTATGTGCTGCTCCCAAAGGTCAAAACAAAGACCTGTACAGACAGGTGATTGCACCTCCGCCCTGCCAAGGATGGCTACCGATTAGACCCATCATGGCGGTGAGCTTCAATTGCTGAACCACTGCTTTGCTGCTTTGCTTTGTCCACTACTGCTGGACAAAGGAATTTCTCCCTCATGTGAGAACAAAGCCTCCCCCTCCCCCACGTACCTTCAGAGGCAAGCAGGCAGGAAAATTAGCTAGTTTGGATGCAGACAGTCTCCTACGGCTGACTACACCTCTACCGGACTGTCCTGTGGCAGATGGCCCATACCATCTCGAAAAGTCTTAGGAATAGTGGGTTCTGGGTAGTTTAGTGGTGCATTCCCACTGGATGTGGTCATCTCAGCGACGGATTAGCCACAGAACTAGATGCCCGTTGGCCACTAGTCCCCACACCCCTTAACACCACTAAATCGAGGCTTTAAGTGACACCCTTGGCACCAGAAACTCAGATCTGCAGTGGAACAAGAGGAGACCTGACTACACAACAAGGCAGGACTCCACAAAGAAGAGGCACATTAGCTGCACCTGTGGTAGCCACTCTGCAGCCCGCTGGACTTTGACTCACCCTGGACCAGGGATCAGTTCCCCAGGACTCCCTAGAACCAGAGGGACTAGTCCCCTGACAACGGCAGGACCAGTTTACACTTCAATAACCACTGAAGAAATGTCCACCAGGCGCTGAAGAGAGGCCACCATGAAGTAATTAGTCAGGTGCCTCCAGAGAACTACAGCCCAGATCCTTAGCGAGGCTAAGCTTTCTACATTGTTCCCCTGGTCCTTTGGAAGAAGGGTTCCCAAACTGCTGTGTTTGCTCACACCAAGGCTTGTTGGTGGTCACCCCAACTACTTCCTGCTTTACTCGACACTGCTGACCCAAGGAACCATTGTCACCATGCAACAACCCACCTCAATGGCTCTGTTGTCATCTTTGTATCTCCTTTTAGCCTGCATTAGTACATCTGATAAAGCCAGCACCCTTTAATTCCATTCAGCACTCAAGATAGCCAGGAGAACATCTGCACGCAAGTCACCTGAGTGTTGCCAAGGTGCTCTGTCTTGTGATTCCTGATCCCAGGACAAACTCCCACCTATTGCACCAAATGGCTTTACTGATCTCGAACTGCAAGGTACCTTTTGCTAAGGTGCCCGACTGAAGATCACCAGTCCTGCTCAGCACCAAGGACTGCCAGAACCACTTTGCATCCCGGTCTCTCAAGTCAGGAAAAATTGTACTGAGTGTTGTTGGTTGGTTTGTGGGCTCGCAATACCTTAACCCCAGGTGGGTTCCACGGAACCCACCCCACAAGTGACTGATTGCATACTGTGTTTTCTCCCATCGACCACAATGATAGAATTTGACAGCTCTGCAAAGTATTGATTTATTTAATGCTCTAAAATTGATAACCCCAGTTATCCTCAATGAATCAACTTCATTTTGGTGTCTAAATTAATATAAACTTTTGCTTTATTTTTATAAATTGGTGTGGCACTTCTTTCAAGTTGTGTCAATTACGTCTCATCCATGTAGGTGTTGTGAAATGATTAACACATGTTCCTCTAAGTAGCCCAACTGCTTTTTGCCACACTACCAGGACTGAGCTTAGGATTGCTGGTGTGAATCCGGGGTCCATTTTGGGGTATTTTGTTAGTATTACATGGTAAGATACACCAGTCATATCACATAATACTGCCACCTTGTTACTCCCTTCATGGTATGTTGTGCTTCCAGTGCCCATTCTGCCTGCCCTCCATGGTCAGCTTGCTGCTCCCCCCCGCACTGTAAGGGGCCATGGTGGAGCCATAGGGGGCCCCTGTACTGCCCATGCCATGGGGCATGCAGGGACCCCCCTTTCAGCACCCTCGGAATGCACACTGTCTGCTTTGCAGTGTGCATTCCGATTGTGTTGTTGTGCTATGTTATTGTTCTTGGCTCCCATAAGGGAGCCGAGACCAATACCGTAGCACTGTTTCCACTGGGCTGACTGGCGGAAACGTCGTAATGGGATGTTCCTGCTGGTCAGAAACATCGTAATATGACTGGGGGTGAGGTCACCAGGTTGACGGCAGTCTCATCCTCACAAGTTTGGCGGTCAGCTCGTCCGACAACCAAACTCGTAAGGAGCCCCTAATTTGTTATGAAGCTCCTTAATCACCGCATTTTCTACAGTATCCTCAGTAAAAAAAAAATCTATTTTCCACTTCAAAATCATCAAGATGGCGGTGAGGCGGTTAGATTTGCCACACGTTTGGCATAAATTCCAAATGTTAGCACTCTATTCGCTCATTTGAACACTGCAGTAAACATCTGATCACCAGGGAGTTAACTGACAGTCTGCTTTTGGTGTTGAAAGTTCATATTTCAGTCTCCATGTCAGAATGTTTTAATGAAATGGAAGAAGATAGTTGAGAACTCACTTAAAATGTGTCCTAATTTTTCTTTGTAGCGCACTAACCATAATTTCTGTGGCAAAATGTAATCCCTCATTTTGCTCATTTCTAAATTAAATGATTTAAGTTTTACATGTTTGATTAAATCAAGATGGGTTCAGCTGTGCCACACTTTTGCCATATGTAAGACTGTTAGCAGTGTAGTTGTTCTTCAGAATACTCTGGGAGGCTGCAGTAGAACTCAAGGGAATCAACTAACAGGGTGCTCCTGCTGGAAGTGCATTAGGAATATAATTTAGCACTCACTCAGCGTGTCCTAATTTTTCTTTCTGCAGCACTAACCATAATTTGTATGACAAACTGAACCCACTCATTTTGTTTCTTTCTAAATTTAATGTTGTAAGTTTAACCAGTTTGATTCAATCAAGAAGGCTTCAGGTGTGCCACACTTTTGCCATAAGTAAGACTGTTAGGCCCTCATTACAACATTGGCGGTAAATCCCGCATACCGCCGTGCAGAAGACCGCCAACACACCGCTGCGGCTGCGGAATTCCGCCACAGCTATTACGACCCACAGCTCGGAATCCGCCAACATCTAGACACCCACACAAGTCCGCCACAACAAAGGCCAGTGATAAACTGGTGATAACAAAACCTCCACCGTCACGCCAACAGGAATACGCCCACACTATCATGACCCACGAATCCACGCAGCGGTCTTTCTACTGCAGTATTCCATTGGCGGTATACACCGCCGCGCTCAAAATACACACACTCTTACAAAACACAGCCACATTGGACAAATCAAAATACACACACCTGCTACACATACACACACCACTCCCACACACCCAATGCAATATAAAACATACACCCACATTACCAACAAACCCTTGCAAACAAAAATTTGGAAGAAGCAGAGAGACAGATAAGCAAAGACCACACCAGCAGACAGAGGCACACAACACCGTTACTCATACACATCCACACACAAAACACCACACACCCCTAAACATCACCCCACACACCACAACACACACCACCTCACACATCACCCACACCACCCCATGGCACTGCAAAGACACCCCAGGTTTTCTGAGGAGGAGCTCAGGGTCATGGTGGAGGAAATCATCCAGGTAGAGCCACAGCTATTGGGATCACAGGTGCAGCACACCTCCATAGCTAGGAAGATGAAGATGAATCGTGGACAGGGTCAACGCAGTGGGACAGCACCCGAGAACACAGGATTACATCAGGAAGAGGTGGAACAACCTACGGGGGAAGGTGCGTTCCGTGGTCTCAAGACACCAAAGTGCAGTTCAGAGGACTGGCGGTGGACCCCCACCTTCTCCCCCCCAAATAACAACATGGGAAGAGCAGGTTTTGGCTATACTGCATCCTACGGGCCTCGCAGGAGTAGCTGGAGGACTGGACTCTGGTAAGTCAAATCTTTAACTACCATATCCCCCACCCTTCCTGCATGCTATCACATACCCCACCCTCACCCTCACCTCATCACTCCAACTCCTCACATATGTCCCAACATCCCAACACCAAGCCCTGCATGCAACAACAGAGCATGGACACTGATCACCAATGCATGTCCACTTCACATACCCACACAGATTCCCAAACCAAATATCACACAATGTCCTACACAAGAATGTAAGCACCGGGGTACAGGGTCACCCACCCATTGCACACCATGGCACACACAGATGCAATAATCATGCCTTTACACCCCTGCAGGCCCTCTTCCCAACATCACCGAACAGGAGTTTCCAGACATGTCCACTCCCCCCACAGAAGAGGCCCACAGTGATGACAGCAGCTCTGTCCAACTGGATCTAAATGACCAGCCCAGCAGATCTGGGACCTCAGGAGAGTCGGTTCCCCTGACACAGGCACAGGCCACCACAGAGCCTCCCCCTCAGGAAACACCAGCACAGCACCCACCCAGCGGGCCCATATCTCTGTCCCCAGGACACGTCAAGCAGCAGTGTGTCCACCACTACAGGGAACCCAGGCAAACCCACCACCCCAAGAAGAGCAGGGACCTGGGGGCAGTGGGCATACGGTTCAGGGAACAGAGGCCCAGGAAAACCGGGGAACTGGGAGGTCTGCTGTGCAACAGGGGGAGGACAGGCCCAGGGAACCCACTCTCCACGAGGCCCTCTCCAACATCATGGGAGCGTACCATCATTCCCAGGAGACAATGGCAATGGTACTGGCCAAATTTCAGGAGACCCAGCGGCTGTAGGAGGAACAGTATTTGGGTTTCAGGAAGGAACTCAAATCTATCAATACCACCCTGGGCACCATTGTAGGGGTGCTGAAGGACCTTGTGAACACCAGGAGGGACACTGTGGCACAACAAGGGGCCTCTGACACTAGCCTGGACGATGAACTGCCCACCACCTCCACTGGCGCTAGTGGACAGGAGGCACCACCACAGGACCACGACACCAGCACCCCACCCCCTGCAGATGGAGAACCACCCCGCAAGCGGTCCCTGAGATCCAGGACAACGACAGAGAACAATGGCAAGACCCCCGCCAAGAAATGAGGCCATCCTGATTGTCATCCTTCTGTCCCACTTTGTCACCCTGTCCATCCTTAAACTACCCTAGCTCCACTTCCTATGCCCCTTTGGACAATGCACCTGTGAGACAAATAGACTGGACTCTGCCATGGACATTCCTCCACCATCACCCCTGACCACTATAATACCACCTCCACCATTTTGCACTTAAATAAACACCCTTGAATCACAAAACAATCTGGAGTCAGTCTGTGCTTTCACAAATGTGTATTTGCAATAACAGAGGAAAATACCAATGTCCATTCATTTTGTCAGCATACCTATGTCACACAGCTCTAGTCCATGAGGTAACATACCAGAGGTCACACAGTGGGACCCACATCTGTGAAATGGAAAGGGAAAGTGACAAGTCAGGGCCCTTACACTGGGTGAAAGTGACAGACAGATGATAGGTCTTACAATTTTATCAGATGTAGGAGGCGGTGATGTATTCTTACCTGTGTCTCACTGGAAGTATTGCTGGATCACGGTGTTTCTGTTTTCTATGTCCTCCTCTTCTGCTTCCTCTTCTTCAAAGTACCCAGAGTCACCTGCAAATGTCGAGGGACAACTGTTAGACACACTAACTCTTAGGGACAACCCCAGACCCAAACAACTATTCACACGGTATAGGGTTCTTGTCCTCACCTATTAGCCACACACTGTGCCTCTGGAGTTGCCCCATCACATAAGGGATGCTGCTATTCCCCAGAATGTAAGCCTCATGCACTGAGCCAGGAAACTTGGCGTTCACATGGGAGATGTACTGGTCGGCCAAACACACCATCTGCACATTCATAGAATGGTAGCTCTTCCGGTTTCTGTACACCTGTTCACTCCTGCGTGGGGGGACCAAGGCCACATGTGTCCCATCAATGGCACCTATGATGTCACCTTTCACTGTAGGCAAATCCTCCACCTAAGGGAACACGATGTAGCTGCGCATGTGTTTCAGCAGGGCAGACAACACTCTGGACAACACGTTTGAGAACATTGGCTGAGACATCCCTGATGCTTTGGCCACTGTAGTTTGAAAAGACCCACTTGCCAGGAAATGGAGTACTGACCTGCACTAGAGGGGGGGGATTCCTGTGGGATGGCGGATAGCTGACATCAGGTCTGGCTCCAACTGGGCACACATTTCATGGATTGTGGCACGATCAAGTCTGTAAGTGACTATTACATGTCTCTCTTCCATTGTCGACAGGTCCACCAGCGGTCTGTACACCGGAGGATGCCGCCATCTCATCACCTGCCCCAGCGGACATGCCCTATGGACGAGAACAGGGAGCACAGAGTCAGCCAACACTGAGGTAGGAAAAATACAATTTTATTGCACACATTTGTCAATCCGCTATGTGCCTGCCTGTGTGTGTAGGCAAGGCCTAGATATGTGTGATGCATTTAAAATTAATGCCATGTGGCTCCCTGAAATGGTGGGCATTGTACACTGTTGCTGTAGGCGGTCGAAGACCGCAGCGCAATCCTGCATTGGTTAACATTGGACCCCATGGGTCCCAGGAACCAATGACGATGTACGCCGGCGGTGACGGTACACACTGCCGCAGACTTGACCGCCATTTTCTGTCTGTTCAATCACTTGATACCTGATCTTCGATAGGAGAGGACCTACACTACAAGTGCTTCTGTGACCTCAGTCTGGAAGTGACAATGGCTCGTGTGTCTGGGGAAAGGGCCACTGCCTTCACATCGGAGGAGTTGGACAAACTGGTGGATGGGGTCCTCCCCCAGTACACGCTACTCTATGGTCCTCCAGTCAAACAGGTGAGTGCGTTGTGAGCATGCTGTATGGGCAATGCCTATTTGGAGTGGTGTGGAAGAAAGATATGGGGGTGGGGGGAATGAGGCCTGCATGATCGGACGGTGAGTGTATGTGCGTCTGGGCAAGGGTGGGAACGTAGGGAAATGACTGTGATGGTCAGGACGGTTACAGTTTTTCCTTTTGCCCTGTACTATTCCTCTAGGTCAGCGCCCAACAGAAGAAGAATATTTGGCGGGCCATCGCAAAGGACGTCCGGACCCTGGGGGTCCACCACAAACGGAGCACCCACTGCCGGAAAAGATGGGAGAACATTTGCTGCTGGAGCAAGAAGACGGCGGAGGCCCAGCTGGGGATGGCCTCCCAACGTGAAAGGGGTGCCCATTGCACCATGACCCCCCTGATGTTCCGGATCCTGGCGGTGGCGTATCCGGAGTTGGATGTGTGCTTAAGGGCATCACAGCAGTCACAAGGGGGTGAGTACCGTCACATCCATCTGACTCTGCGTGCATTGGAGGTGTCTGGGTGGGGGAGTTGGTCAGTGTGTTCCCCTAGACTTGGGCGAGCTTTGTAGGCAAGGACCCTTTGTGAGGCAGGCTAAGTGGCAACCCAGCCCCACCAGTGGTAAGAGCCATCAACACCTAGTCAGGCTCCTGTCACTTCAAGGTGTCCAGCAATCGGGAATAGGCAATGTACCCCATGTCCCTGTGATTAATTAGGGAACTCTAAGTGCATGGCGTAGTGCAGATGGCTGCTGTGTCTGCAGTGTCCGCCAACGGTAGCGGTATTGCATGCACTGAACATGTCTTTCTTCTTTCTGCCCCCCCTTTTTGTGTTCTCCCTGTTCTTGTGTGTGTTAGCATCATCAGGCGGAGGAGCTGTGCCACCGGAGCAGGAGGGAGCTGCATCCCACATGGCCCTGGAGGCCGAGACAACGGAGTCAGAAATCACCAGTGGGACGGAGGGTGAGGGGAGCTCCACGTTGGGGACAGGAGCAGAGACCAGCGACACCGACTCCTCCTCTGATGGGAGCTCCCTTGCGGTGGTGTGCCCCTCTGTGCCCCCCGCATCAACAGGTACAGCCGCCGTCCCCCCTACCAGCACCGCCCTCCCAGCAGCCCCTCAGCGTGTGTCCCGTGGCCGATCACCCAGGACGGTGGGCATCTCCTTCGCCCCAGGCACCTCAGGCCCTGCCCCAGTCAGCCCTGCTGCCCTCAGTGAGGAGGCTATTGACCTCCCGAGATCCCTTACTGTTGGGCAGTCATACCATCCAGGGTGTAGAGAGGCAGTTGCAACAGAACAATGCATACCTGGAGGGCATTCATTCTGGCCAGGCAGCCCAACAGAGAGCATTTCAGGCTCTGGCCTCTGCACTGATGGCAGCCATTGTCCCTGTGTCCAGCCTCCCCCCTCCAACTTCCTCCACCCAGACCCACTCCCCAGTACCTCAGCCTATCCAAAGCATACCATCAGACCAGCATGTACACACCTCAACACACTAGGGTGGCTCTGGCAAACATAAGCACCACACATCCCACAGTCACTCACACAAGCATCATACCCATGCAGACATGGCAACATCCACTGCCTCCACTGTGTCCCCCTCCTCCACGTCTCCCTCCTCCCTTCCTGTCACGTCTCCACTCACACCTGCATGCACTAAATCTCCAGCCACTACCTCCATCACCAGCACACCCATCACCAAACACCTCTCACGTGCAGTCACCACCCCCACTACCATTCACACATCCCCTGTGTCCTCTCCCAGTGTGTCTGTGAGCCCTCCTCCCAAACTACACAAACGCAGCCACACACCCACCCAACAGCCATCCACCTCACGACACCCACTGGAGAGACTTGAGAGGCTGTGGCTTTGCACTCCCCAGGATGAAGCAGTGGGCAAACCACCCACTGGAGAGACTTGAGAGACTGTTGCTTTGCACTCCCCAGGATAAAGCAGTGGGCAACCCACCTACTGGAGACACTTGAGAGACTGTGGCTTTGCACTACCCACGATGAAGCAGTGGGCAACCCATCCACTGGAGACACTTGAGAGACTGTGGCTTTGCACTCCCCAGGATGAAGCAGTGGGCAAACCACCCACTGGAGAGACTTGAGAGACCGTGGCTTTGCACTCCCCAGGATGAAGCAGTGGGCAACGCACCCACTGGAGAGACTTGTGAGACTGTGGCTTTGCACTCCCCAGGATACATGGGCATGAAGCCCCCTCGTAGAGCTGGCGTCGTGCAGTCATCCGGCTGAGGTGCCCTCCCTTCCCCCTGAGGTGCCTGTTTTTTTTCCATCTGATGCCCCTGCAGTGTTCTCTCCGTTTCGATCGGGTATCTTGTGTGGGCCTCGCCCATGCATTTTGGGCCCAGTGGTCCACAGACTATATTGGTGCAGTACCTGGACTTGAATTCTTGGTGTACATATTTGTTTATAGTGTATTTAAAAATGTGACTAATGGATTTTACATGATTACAATCGTTCAACTCATTTCCTTTTGTCATTGCGTTCTTCCAGGGGGGGGGTGTAAATGTAATGTTTCAGCATGTATTGGTGTGTTTGTGAGTGAGGGTGGGGTGGGGGTGTTGCGTGCTGTGTGTGTGTGTCACTCTCTTTTCCTTCCCCCCTCCCCTGTGTTGTAGGTGCAGTACGCACCGTGGTCGTCGCAGCCGTAGGTCGTGCTCCTGGTAGAGGAGCAGGAAGACAATCGCAGGGAGCATTTGGAGTTCAGGCTCCATGGCGTCCTGGTTCCTTGTGGGTTGTGTAGAGGTGAGTGTTTCCCCTTCCAAGTCTTGTTTCCGCCGTGTTTTTGTTCGCGTTGAATCCGCCCCGGAAAAGGTGGCGGACTGGCTTGTCATAATAGTGTGGGCGGTACATTGTGTTCCACCTGACTGTTGCCAGTGACCGCCATGCTGTTTGTCTGTACCGCCATGGTGGTCGGAGTGTTAATGTGGCTGTCTATGTTGGCGGTTTCCGCTGTGGTCGTAATCCAATTTTTTTTTTCGCCGTCCTGTTGGCGGTATTACCGCTGCTTTAACACCGACCGCCAGGGTTGTAATGAGGGCCTTAGTGTTCTAGTTGTTCTTCAGAATACTTTGGGAGGCTGCAGTAGTAAACAAGAGAATCAACTGACATGCTGCTCTTGTGGGAAGTACATATTTTACTGAGAATGTCAGGACTAGGAAAGATCATGTAAATTTACAGAAAAAATGCTCTCATTTTAGCTTCTTGAGCACCTTCTATATCCTTTATGGGAAAATCAGAAGAAAACAGTTTTCGCTCAAACATGATTCATGGAATCTCAGCAGAATGCTTTTTCACAGAGTAAAAGCACCTAAGCAACAAATCATTTTTATTGTAACTAAGGACCAGATGTATCAAAGGATTTTGCATTTGCAAACGGTGCAAATCTGTAAATTCCACCGTTTGTGAATGCAAAATCGCCTTTCCAGATGTATGAAAGGCAGTGCTGTGCAATTTTAGGGAATCACAATTTTTTGCAGTTCCCTAAAATTTCTACTTTGAATAGGGAATTGCAAATTGTGATTCCTTAAATAGTAAATCGCAAATAGGGAATTCCTATTTGCGATTTCCAAAGCACCGGTATCATGTATTTTCTAAATGTGAACTGGGCATTTAAGAAATGCAATTGCCACAAATTAAAAGTTGGTGGTAAACAAGTGCAATTTTGCAAATGCATTGATAATGTGTTTTTAAAAGTGGCATGTAGCACACAAATGCTCCAAGGGCATATGTGCGCTTTACATGTGCACAATTTCTTTGGGGTGTACATCAAAGGGGCCTTAGGCCACCAGTACCCTTGGATTTGCAATATCTAATTTGCAAATTCCTAACAGGAATTCACAAATTGGGAAATGCAAAACTATTCGCACCTATTGGCCTTCAGGCTTATAGGGATGAATGGAGTCCCATTCTCTAATAGCGATTGGGAATTTTAAGTTAAGAATTCGATATTGGGGATTCACTGTTTTCTTACATCCCATTTTTCATTTCTCAATTAGCAATTTCTTAACTTTTGCTATTTAAGAAATGCAAACCAACACTTTGATACATCTGGCCATAAATATGTTAGCACTCTTTATACGTTCTCCTTTTTGTGACACTCAAGACCTGCCATTCAATACAATACATTTCAATGGAGTGCTATCATGTATATTGGTTCCAAGATGGCTGTCATCACTTCCTGGTTGAAGTGCTGAAAGCCAATTAGATCCCACCATGAGATCTATACTTAGGCTCTACCCACATATACAAATTTATTTTTCCTTTAATACCTCAAAAACTACTGAACGAATTTACTCCAAATTACTAAAAGCATGCTTTCTGGACCAAGAACTACCTTCCTGCCAAATTTGGTGTAATTCTATTCAATGGTTCGGGCTTCGTGTCTAAATATCTATGTAAATTAATAGGGGAAATGCACTATATATATGTATATTACCTAGAGGCAGTCGCCACTAGGTAGTTATAGTTAGGGCCTAGTTTCTATAGAAAGAGCACTTTTTGTTTTGCTAATAACTTTGGTGCTGTTTAATGGATCGTCACAAAAATTTCCAAGAAAATACGATGCTCACTTCAGCTTCTGTCTGGAAAGTTTAGGGGTGATCTGTCAAGCTGCGCAGAGAAAAAAGGGGGATTCCAAAAGATGTTTTCCGCACCCCAATTTTAGATGGCCGGGCCCCAGGGGACGGGGTCCCCAAGGCCAAAATTAGCTCGGGGAGGGGTTCTGCGTGGCCACCTCCTAATGAAAAATATAATGTTTAACCAGGCCCTGGAGGATGGGGACCCTGTGGCCGAGATCGTCCCTAGGGAGGGGGAACACATGGCCCCTTTCCTCAATAAAAAAATGTATGTTGAGGCCAGGACCTGAGGGATGGGGACCCCGGGGTCAAGATCAGTCCTAGGGAGGGGGGCCAAGCTGCCCCTTCCCCAAGGGATGGGGTCACAGGGTGGAGATCAGCTTCAGGAGAAGGGCTGCACAGCCCACCTACCCCCAAAAAAATGAAATGTTTGGGCTGGGACCCGGAGGATGGATAACCTTTGTTTTTTTTAAGTGAATATTTTATATATATATATCAAAAGTTATTTTTAGAACTTAAATTCATATTTTGTTCATCACCTTCAAATTACTAATAAGTAGCGCACCTATGTATTCAGTGTTGTCATCTCACTTGACATGCTACATTAACTATAACTCACTCCTTCTCCATGCACTAGTTATACAGTTGGATGTTACATCATATGTCATGTGAAATGATAGCATTCACATGACATCTCAAATGACATGCAGAGTGGCATGTTACAACTAATGTAGGGTGGCTTGTTTGGTGACAACACTGGATGCATAGATGCACGTGTGGGTAGATGTGAGTGGGGTTTTTAAGGTGAGTTTACTTTCTTAATTGTCTGTTAGAGAATATTTTGGCACAATATGTTGGGAGGTCGATATTTCTATACTCAATATTCTGACATACAACCCTTCAGTAATCAGGCCTGGTCTCAACCTAACTTTGAGGAGATACCTTCGAGTGACCTATAACATGATGTTTTACATTATTCTAAGGTTTTACAGAGCTCTGGAGCCCAATGGGCTGCTTTCACAACTGATTGGGCACACACAAACCCGAAGAAAGTCCCAGTGGAAAAGCACAGTATTTCCTATTAAGTACATAAACTATTTACTGCAAAGAAGTAAAATGCCCTAGAATGGCGCCTACCGTCGTAGTTACTTTGAGTTTCCCTTAAAAAAAGACTGTGGAAACACAAGCTTCTCAGCCAACACATTTGCAAAATCGAGCATAGAAATAAACCGGCTGACACAAGTCTCCCTTTTAGGGGCCATACTCACTCAATGTTGCAGTATGTAGGGGATGTAAACATATCTATGAGTACTTTAAGCTCACAGACCAGATGTGCTTACTTATTCTTGCTTCAGCTAACATACATAGGCGACATCCTAATTTATCATTAAAGCTCTATATAGTGCAAAAATCAATTCAGGCGTTCGACCTGTAGTGTCACATTTCATTCTGCTGTCACTCCTGTGATGTCTTGCAACATTTTCTAAAACTGACATACGCAGATTAAAATGTTTTGAAACTGGAGATACTGAGTTCACAGCCCGCACTCCGCTATAAGTGGTCAGCTGGTAGCGCGATATATCAGTAAAATAGAAGTTTTGGCATCACAGGTATTGTAACATTTGCACTCAGTAGCTTAGCCTGTCTTGGATGAATCCCCAAGTGCCCTTAATTGCACTACTGCAAATCATGCAGATTATAGAAAGCAATGTCGAATTATTCTGCTTTATGAACACTGTCTGTGTACTCCTCTGCAAGAATAATTTAGCTTGGATGAGTTTATCTTTCATATTTCTGGCTCTGACTCATTCAAGTAACACAGATGGTCTTAAATATTTCAAGAGAAAGAAATGGAGCTTTATGCATCCATATTTATGTTTATTGCTTAGATAACACAAATTGCAAGCGCAATCAACTAAGGACTTAGAACAAGCATACATGGAGACGGCCTTTGTATAGATTGGTGACGGCATGCTTCTGGGCAATTTCTTTAAAAGTGAAATAACATGGGGCAGATGCGAATGATACAGGGCTTGAGGAAGGAACACATATAATAATATAATTATAAAAACATAGGGCTTGAGTCACGAAGGAAATGTAAATGTGAAGCTCTCCGGACACACACGTGTTCACCTACACCTAGGGGATTTATGTCTATATGATATTTGATCCCAATTTGGAATCTTTCTACATCTGGCCCTACATGATCTGCCACCATACATTCTCATGGGAGTTGAGAAGAGACTCATTTTGCCAGGAGTTGGCAGCCTTTGTCAATGGATTGCAGGTGGGGTTATACAATGTGGAGACCTCAAGAAAAGTTAAAGGAGAGGTTCTCCAGCATACATGTGGTGTAGAAAAGTCCTCGTTTTTGCCCTGGTAACCCTCAAACATTTTGACTGATACTAATGTTTACTGACCCTGACAGTGCCCTGGGCATTGCAAACCAGTCCCAGGGCCAGTGCTCTATGTAAAATGGAATATGCACATTTGTCTAATTATAATTGACTCTGATAGGCGACTATTAAATGTAATTGTGTGTACATTATTGTTATAATAATCACTATATGTTTCATATTATGTCAATATGGCCAAGACATATTCATTAAAAAATGCAAATTCTCTACCTGAAATGATGTAAATTAAGTAGAGTACTGTAAAACTCACAACAGGAAGACATTTATTTTTTAAAAAGAGCATTATGACAATGGATACTTTAACATCTGTTTAAGAAAAATTCATTCACACTACAAAGTTCTAGTGTGGCAACACATTTTATCAAATTAATAACATGTTGTTAAATAAAATGACAAATACATCAGCATAAGTACTTTTATCCAGCAACACATTCTACAGTATGACATGCTACTGTCAACGAGGGCTTATCCAAAACATATTAAACAAGATGCATGGTTGGACAACACTTTCATAACAAAAATTGGGCATCATTTTCTACATACTTAGCAGATTTTCCAAACAAATGTGTTACTAGCAGACATGGATCAAAAGTTTTTAAAAATGCTGCCATGTCTACTGCTGGGCTTTGGCAGGCCGTTTACTGTGCAGTGACATATCACCTTTCCTTGATTGATTTTTGTATTTAGGTGCTAATCTGATGCTGATGTGGTGATAGTGTTAACATGTAAAGATGTCAAAATATTGAAGTTATACTGCTTTTAACGTGCCCCATTAAGCAGCATGTTTTGTCTTTTCTTGCCATACACTTTAGTTAACTCCAGATGGGCATAGTGGGTTAGCCAAGCTTTTTAGAGGACCCTCTCTCATAGGGGTGTAAGCCTGTAGTGCTCTTTATGTGATTAGAGGACATCTCCACCACATCCTACATCCTCAAGCAGTCACAGCACCAGAGGACCTCACACCCACTCTTTCTTTTACAGGTGGACACCCACTGCACTACATTGTAGCATTACTCAAATAGTTTCTTTCCCCCTGTTTAACTGAGGATAGTTTTGGAGGACCCCTTCACCAGTGATCTCCAATTGTTTTTGGCAACACATATGAGGCCTAGCTTAATGCTCCACAGCCATTTTGGGAAAATAGAGGATAAAAGGAGCATCAAGATGGAGGACGATTGTGCTGCAGTGAATGGATGACCCAGAAATGGCTACTTTCTCTTCCTGTTTGTGATGCTGTTACTTTCTGCACTGAGTGCAGAGGTCTCAGCCTCAAGTGTGGATATCTCTGCACCCGGAAGTGGAGTTCTCCAAATACACAGCAGTAGTAGAATTCATGATTTATGATTGATTCAAGCCTGTTGGAAGTTGACGTATTTATGGTGAAGTAAGTAATATTTGTATCTAATACATTTATGTTTCTAAGCGACTTGAAATTGAGTGTGTCTGTGGGAATATAGTTAATGGACTGGCATTTATTTTGTCTTCATGAAGATTACATCGTCCTTTCTCTGTACTGGAGTAACTTACTAGCGGTAAGCATTGTCCTGTGGGAGTCCTACTACTGAAGATCGAATGTTAGAACTTTACTCTTGACTTGGTATTTTTTTTTTTTGTTATATGTGCAGGATGAAAAGGATTAGGCAGTGCTGTTCTAGGAGGCTGATGTTGAAGCAAGTACTAATATGCTGTGTTGCTTTATTCTTGGAATTGGTTTCGGGTATTAGTTGGTTCACTTTGCTTGGAGGTATTAAACTTTTGTCAGTTGTTTGAGGAGCACTAGTGGGTGATTTTATTTTAATTTTATGTATGTGTGTATGCATGTGTGTATGTATGTTTGCAAGTATATATAGGTATGTATATAAATATATATGTATATAAATTTGGTGTTGCATGTTATGACAATGTGAAAAATGCATGTTTTACGCTGAGGTTTATGTAGGCAATTTTTTGGGGGTGCCGTGTAAGTGGGCAATTCACTTGCATGTACAGCATGGTGTAGTTTTCTTCTGCCTTTTAGTGTTGGTTAGCGTTTTATTAATGGAGGTTATTTATTGTGTTGTAGAGCAACAATTATTGTGATTTAATCCACTTTGACACATTGTCCTGAGGATGGTCTCATGGATGGTTTGAGACTTGGGAGACCGAAACGTCAACCTTGTACTCTCCATGACGCAATTCTTCGCATGAGCTGCTGGAGCCCCATAGGAGTGATTTTCTGAGTGTTTGAAAGACTGCATATAGGACTAAAACCTTTTGTGGTTGGAGAGTCAGGAGGGTTGGTGATCTTCTTCTGTCCCTTGGATGTAAAGGGATTGTGGACAAGAGGTGTCACCAGTGCATTTGTATAAAAACACAAAAAAATTATTTGTTGCTTTGCTATGTTGATGTGCATATTATTAGTGAATATATAAAAATTCTTTGTTTTCCCAGAAACAAATTAAACCCCATTTGAAAATTGATTCATTTATGGAATTTATTCTATGGTTCTATGGTTCTATGGACTCCTCAAGACCTGGCTCTTCAAGCAGCAGTAACCCCTTCCCCTAGCGCTTTGAGACCCGCATGGGTGAGTAGCGCACTTTATAAATGTTAATGATTTGATTTGATATGGTTAATTACAACATTATTAGCATTTAATGTCGCTGAAATATTTGTATGCTAATGATTCCTCGATGAACATTGTGTGCTTTACACTTTTAGAAAGTAGGCATTTTCTTGCTTTAACCTTTCCGAGACTCTGGCATTTTGTGGATTCCCTGTCTGAGTCAGACAGTTGCGCTGTTTGTGAATCTCCTCTAGACAATGACACAAAAGGAGCTGAGGTGTAGCCTGTATATCCTGAGGAGCCATCTGTGCCAGAGTGGAGGGAATAGTGATCACTTACAACTGAGTGAGCTGTGCCTGCCCTCTCACAATGCAGTCTTCAACCCCGTGGTGTGTGTCTGGGGCCTGGCCTGGGCACAGCAGGATCCTGTAAACAACAGAAACTTTTCTTTGAAGTTGGGCAATATCAAAGGCAGAAAGGGGCATAAGTAGTAGACCAACAACCCCAGACTTTAGATTTCTTTAGGATTTGCTTCTGGAACCAAGAGGAACCTTTGCCAAGGAGAAGAGCTGAAGAGTTCAGGAGAAGTGCTGCCCCTGCCTGAGACTGCACTTTGTTGGGCTATCCTGCAGTTGCTACTTCTGCCTGTGAAAGGGCACAAAGACTGGACTTTGTTGTGCACTCCTGCTTGTGAAGAATCTACAAGGGCTTGGACTAAGCTTGCCTCCTGTTTTGAAGTCTCAGGGCCATCAAAGACTTCCTCTGCCAGCACCTGGACTCTCTGCTGAGACTCCTGACCTGCCAAATGGTGCCCCATCCAGTCCCTGGGCACTTGAATTGTGAAGTTGACAGCACAGGAACTGAAATCCATGCACAGAACACCATGCAAGAGCATTTTCAATGCACCACCTGCAATGCGGCTCAAAAACAACATGTCACCCACTTCCCAGCTAAAATCGACTCTCCACCTGCATCGCAGATAGGAGATCGATGCATGGCGGCTGGAGAAATGACAGAACACCTGCTTGAGGCTGCTGATAACAATGCAAACTCCATGCAGTGCGGTTTTTCAACACCGTGCAAACGGATTTCACATGCATCATCGCTGGGCGTAAAAGTCACTGTGATCTTGCACCCATCCGAGGTCCCCTGTCCAGAAATTGACACACCGCTCTCTTGCGAGGGAGAAAAACGATGCATTGCCTACCGGACCAGAAAAGAAATGATACAAGGCCTCACTTGCGAGTAAGGAATCAATGCATCGCTGACTTTTCCGACGCAGGCTTGCCTGTGCGGCTTTCTTTTGACACAAACCAGGTACTTTGAGTAAAATCAACATTTCCATTGTTTTCTATGAAGTAAGACTCTTATTCTTTTGAAAATTCATATGTTGGATTTTTGTCATTTTGGTCTTGTGTGATTTAGATAAATATTGCTTATATTTCTAAACTTGTGTGGTGTCCATTTTGTAGCGTTTTCACTGTATTACTGTGTGTGTTGATACAAATAATTGACACATTGCCTTTGGGAAAAGCCTGCTTGTGCCAAGCTACCAAGAGGGTGAGCAGGAGTTATCCAAGTGTGCATCTCTATCACCCTGACTAGAGAGAGGGTCTCTGGTTGGACAGACCCCAAACTGACTGCCAACCAGAGACCCAATTTCCAACAGTGAACAATAAAAAAGTCAAATTTTTAAGAAAAGACATGATATACAAATAAATATATGAATGAGCGATTTAGTAATGTGTTAATATTTGTACATTACAATAAAAATTACGTTTGATTGTGACATCATGGTCGTGAAGCAGTGTTGTCTCAGGATGGTATTTGTGGATGGTGTCCAAGTCCACTATTCATCATTGACTTGGTACTGTCCATCCTTTCTGATGTAGTAAAGCACATGCATACCCTCACTTCTGTTCTGTTTCTGACACCAAAAACCTAGGGTCATCTTTACAAGAAATGAGGCATAGCTACGTTGTGGCAGCGATTAATCAAAAATACATACAACACACAGAAATCTGTTATGACACCATTTTTACAATATGGGACACCATGGCGTAAGGACCCAAGGTGTATCAGAAAATCTGACGCATCTGTGGGAACTTTGTCAAAACAATTTAGCCTCAAAAGTGGCACATCGCTGAATTTGGCCTCAGAACTGACACTGAAGATGGCCTCAGAACTGACGCAACTTCAGATATGCGTCAAAATCTAGAGGTGCTGCACCAGTTTAAAATGATGCAAGTAACCTAATGCTTTAGGGCTAATGTAAAAGGCTATAAAATGATGGAATATCGCCCTCTTCACTTTTATGTTGGTCCTGGATGTAAGAGGAAATGTATCCAGCATGTCTCTGTGTCTCATTAAAGTGGGCAAAGTCTACTTATATGTATGTAGAGTACTGAGCATGTGTGACATAGTGGGTGACAGCGGAATGTAAGTAAATACAAGTACATGTTGGAATGTGGAGTGGAAATACATGTATTACCTACTTTATGTGTGGCCTTGCCGCAGAGGATGATGGAACCAAAGGTGACATGGTCCCAACTAGATCAAAGGGTCCTACGACAAGATTCTCAAATATGTATACCCACTACTGGTAGAAGAAATGTGAAACACAGATATATTCCAATGTGAAAGTGACTTTAGCTTGCCAGATCACTATTGAAAAGACAATGGTAATTTTTACACCTGGGTTAGGGAGGCATAGTAATTATGACGCATTTCAGACTCTGTGCATCATTTTCCAATGATGCGTCACTTCCCTAAACAATTGTAAATATGGATGCATCAGTTCTGCGTGGGATTTTAAGAGGAAATGCCTACCTTGAATATGATTAACATAACGCATCAGTTCTGGTGCAGGTAAAAAATTACTCACAGGAAAGAAAAGTGACACATTTTGCCTAATGTGTCACTTTTCAAATATAGAGCACTAAATGTGCCGCCAATCCATACAAAAATTGATGCAGTGGCAGCGCAAGCTCCTTGTAAATATGCCCTCTAATTTTAACCATAAGTCTATAGTTAGATATACATGTAAGTCAAGTCAAGTCACATGGTAATGTTTTTCAATACACAGAAGGCTACAATAATCCAGCACTCAACTTCTGAAGAGTTCCAGAGTTCTAGAGTGCTCCCTCATACGATCAAAAAATCTGAAGGGTGAGTTGAGGATGCCAAAAGTGCATTTGATCACGGCACTTTTGCCTTTGTGTCCTATTGCACTCCTGTTGAGGCTTTTTGTTTGGACCTCATTTCGGGTTCAGGAGATGGGGACAGAGGACATACACAAGATCACACGCAAAGACATGTTATTTTTTCCTAAAATGTATTTTGATTATAAAAGCTTCAGACATTCTATACATCCATGCATACAATATAAATCTCAGAGGTGTGTACTGAAGAGTGTTTTCAAACATGTTTATTCACATCATCTCAAGGCTACTGTGTTGAATGTTTTAACACCTGGTTCTCCTCCTCCCTTGACGCTATTGCTCCATTAAAAACTAAAACTCTGTCTAGGATGAAACCGTCTGCTCCCTCGTATATGGCCGAACTTAAGGAGCTCAAACTAAAATGTAAAAGACTGGAGCGCAAATGGCTTATCACCTCTACTTTCGAGGAAAAACCTCTTTAAAAAACCAAGCACAAAATGTTGTTGCTACAATACAAACTGGAGATCAAAACTGCAAAATCTGCATTTTAGATAGAGTCAATTAGGACTGCCAATAATTCTTCTAAGTGCCTGTTTAAACTATTAAAGACCTGGTCTCTCTTCCATCGCAGAATCAGACCCCTATGTCTCAAGATTTCTGTGACAGTGTGGCTTGTTTTTAAATAAAGAAGATTCTTGATCTTTACTCTTCATTTGATTCCCTACCTGTTCCAGTCCCCCTGCCCACTTCATTTTTCCCAGCTGGGCAAGAATTGTCAGAGTTTCCAATAATTTCTGTCGTAGAGAACAAATAACTTCTTCTGAGAATTAAATCAGGCTCTCCAATAGATCCTTGTGCCGCAAAACATTTTCATTTGGCCCCTGAGCCCATTGCACACTTTTTACAGAATATTTTCGGGCAAATTCTCCAGTCAGGCAGGTTTCCTACTACGTGGAAACAGGCTTCTGTTACCCCACTATTGAAAAACCTCAATGCTGATCCAACTGATTTTAAAAATTACCGTCCTATTTCTCTGCTCCCTTTTCCTGCCAATGACATAGGAACTTTCTTAAATCAAAAGTTAGTTGTTTTTATTGCTGCACAGTGAGTCTTGGATCCCTCACAAAATGGCTTCAGATCTGGCCTCAACACAGAAACTGCTCTTGTAGCAGTAACTGACAACATCCGGCACCATGTTGACTGCGGGCAGAGGTTGTAGCCACTCTTCTACTACTCAATCTGTCTGCTGCATCAGACACGGTGTGGCCTGTACGATTGATTCAGCGGTTGAGGGAGATTGGGATAGATCACAGTGCACTTAGTCTTCTGTGGTCCTTTCTAACTGATAGAGTCCAGGTGGTCAATTGAGGGGATTTTAGGGCTGATGCCTTTTGTCTCCTGTGTGGTGTACCCCAGGGCTCCTTTTTGAGTCTCTTTTTAACATTTATGTGGCACCATTAACTGCCCTTGTTCGGTCCTTCGGTTTTGAAGTTCATTCTTATGCGGACGATGCACAAATCATTGTGACAATTTCTAATGATATGATCTCTGTAGTCCTATCCTTTAGGCGGTTTACGTCCTTCATTGAGAAATGGATGAGCATCAATGCGCTCAAGCTCAATGCCAGAAAAACAGAGGTGCTGGTATTTGGGACTCAGAAATCAATATGGTATGATATCTGGCGGCCCATAGAGTGTGGTCGTCTCCCCACTCCTGTTGAATCTGCATGAAATCTAGCTGTTTTAGTTGATGACTCCCTGACTTTTAATGCTTAAGCCAGTCTTACATCTAATACCTGTTTCTATGTAATTAGAATACTGAAAAAGATATTCCTTTTCATTCCCAATTACTTACATCAAACAGTTGTCATTGCTCTTATCACCTCCTACTTACACTATTGTAATTACCTCTATCTAAACATGGATAAGTGAAATATAAATAAGTTGCAGGTGACAAGAAACGTGGCCGCTCAGCATATTCTGAACATTCCCAGGCAGGCCTCTATTAGGGAAGGTCTGAAAACCCTTTGTTGGCTCCCTATCAAAAAAGAGAATTGTCTTTAAGACCTTATTTCTAGCTCATACAGCTTTTAATCACAATATCACTGAACAGCTTCATGCCATGTTTCATTAGTATGTGCCTACAAGATTGCTTAGATCCTCTTCTCGTAGAGTGATAACTGTCCCTAGATTTTGTAGAACCAAATGGGGAGGTGGGGCTTTTTCGGTGGCAGCAGCCAAGCTATTGAATTCCATGCCGCTTAAAATGACAAAAGAGGAAACCTTTTCTATTTTTAAAAAACAGCTGAAAACCTGTCTCTTTAATCAAAATGGTCTTGAATGAACTGGCGTTCTTCCATCTTATGCTGGTCCCTGACAGCACCTTGATACCATCGGGTTTAGTGCACTTTATAAAGGCTTATAAGATAACATAACATGATTTAGCCTCTGTCACTTTCTATCAATAAGGGGTTTATTTTTATAATAAACCTATGATTTCTCCCTGTAAAAAAAAAAAAATGTGTATATATCTATTTCATTTCAACTTAAATACATTTCTAATTGTACTTGTGTTATTTCATTCCCAAACCAAGAAGGCTAACACTTTCAGAATATGCCATCCTGTTCCACACTATTAATGAGTATCCGTCATAAGTCTAGTTGCATCACAATTTTTCTTGAATTGTTGCTCCCTTTCTGGACTTTGTGGAATTTGCCTTCTACAGTTCCATTTGTTATGATTTATCCATCATCCTAGAACTTAGCCTGGTCAGCAAGAAGTGAATGTTAGTCTTCCTGTTGTTTATCCTTCTTTCTGGATTATTTTATGGAGTATTGCTGGACATTATGTGGTTAGTCTGGCATCCGGTACAGCCTCTGTATATAAATATAAGGGGCCCATTTTTTGAACTAAGGAGACATTCCAACCGTTGACCAAAAGATCGGTCCTTGAGAGGCTGCAATGCCTTTCGGAAATGTTTCCAGTTCAAGAAGTGCCTAAAACTCAAGACTTTTTGGTAGCCCTTAACAAATTAAACCTGCAAGTCCAAAACCTGACCACCGAAAATGCCTCCCTTTGCCAGTCTTTTATCGTCTTACAGCAAGGCACACTTGATCCTCCTTTAGGCTGAATAAATAAAGATGACATTTAATTGCAACCTCAGGACGTCTGGGCCATGTCTGGGTCTTGTCTGGACCATTTCACCTTCAAGCCTCATATTTGTACTTCTGGCAGATCAAAGGTGTGCTCTCATTTAAGTAACACCACTGGTAACAGCCTGGCCTGGGCTATGCTGTTAATCACAACATCCAGCCCCCTGCTGGACAACTTAACAGCTTTTCTTAATGAATTCAAGAAACTGTTTGCTCGCAAAGAATAAATTAAGGATGATCTTGTAAGGGTCTACCTTCCATCACTCCTTCAAGGAATTATCCAGTTAGCTGTGCAGGTAGATAGTTGTATTCAGAAAAGACATCTAGAGCCCCGGAAACGATCCTCCTCAAGTTCTGTTTATAAAGCTCCATTCAAGGCTAGACCTAAACCTTCTGAGCCAAAAGAAGAACTTATGCAAATAGGCATCAACAGGGGTTTTTCTATTAAGCATGACAGGGCAAGAAGGAGAAAACTTGGTACTGTGGTCAAATAGGCCATGTGCTAAGTTCCTGTCCAGTTCATCCTGTTTCCAGTTCTGAAAGTCGGGAACTTAAATCTTGCTGGACACAAATGTACCTTATGGGGGAATTTTCTCTTTATCTCTCTTGGAACGATAAGCCCTATAAGAATATCTTGATGCTAATCTGGTAAATGGTCTGATAACTCCATCTAAATTCCCTGCAGGAACATCTTTATCTTTTGTACCAAAGAAAGGCACATCTGAACTCTGGCTCTGTATTGATTACAGGGCTTTAAATCAGGTGACTATTGTAGATTGTTATGCTTTTCCTCTCGTGACAGATATCCTGGAAGCAGTGCAAGGGGCCAAGATCTTCACTAAACTCAATCTCAGAAGTGTTTACCACTCAATTTGCATCTGCGGAGAAGATGAATGGAAGATTGCAATCAGAACACCATTTGGACATCATGAATATAGGGTGATGCCATTCAGATTATGTAATGCCCCAGGTTATTAGAAAAAGCTGAAAAGTGCCTCTTTGATAAAATCTGAGTTAAATACCTAGGTTATGTCTTGCATCAGAAGGAATTGCCATAGATAATTAAAAAAGGTTCAAGCTATTCCTGACTGGCCAGTTCCTACCTCTGTAAGGTCAACTCAATGTTTTTTTGGATTGTCAAACTATCACTGCAAATTAATTTAGAATAGTTCAAAACGTAGTTCACCCATTACAGATTTGCTAATAGAAAAATAAATATTTTACCTAGAGTAAAGATGCTTCCCTTGTCTTTAAAAATTAAAGAAAGAGTTCATTCAAGCACCCTTTCATTTAATTGTAGAAGTGGATGCCTCAGGACAAGCTATGGAGCAGTTGATGATGGAAAAGAGCATCTCATTGACTTCTTTAAAAAAAAAAATCTCTTCATTGGAAAGGAACTATTCTGCCCTGGAAAAGGAACTCCTGACTATTAAGTCAGCTTACGTTGAGTAGAGACATCTAGACATTTCTTACTGGGTGCCCAACAATGAGTAGCTGTCAGTACTGTTCATGGAAACCTTCTAGTTGTTCAACAGGCTGAGTACTGGAATAGCAGAAAAATCATCTGAGCTTTTTTTCAACAGTTTGATTTCTTCCATAATTATATTCCTAGATCTGAAACTATAATTGCAGACTCCTTGTCCAGATGTTACCCAGAATCTGAAAAGTTCAAAATGGTGGTGAAGTTAAGTGTTCCACAAACCTCTACTGTATTTAAAACATTCTTTGACTTGGTTTGTGAAAAGTCCAAACAATGCAATCTACTTACATCAAAACAAAGATATCCTCAGTTGACTAATTTGGTTTAGAAAAATCACTCTTGATTCCAACATGTCAAATACAAAACAAAATATTACACTCTAAGCACAGAGATCAACGAGTTACTGAAGATCTAACGAGAAGAAGATTTTGGTGGCCGTCTCTTTCTGAAGATGTTATAACCTTCATCGATACTTGCGATGTTTGTGACCAGAGCAAATCTGAAACACAAAAAACAGGTATACTTCTTACCTCTGAAATACCCTCCAGGCTGTGGGAGATTATTTTCACCTACTTTATGGTAGAACTACCCTTGTCTGAAAAATGTACAGCATTATGGCCACTATAGATTCCTTCACCAAAATGTCTCACTTTTCTGCCCTTCCAAAACTCCTATCTGCATCAGAAATGGTTAAAGTGTTTTATTCTGATATATTTCACGTTCACTGATTGTCCTCATAAATCATTTCTGACTGTGGCTCTCAATATATTTCTACATTTTGGAAATCTTTATAGCTAAAACTTGGTATCCAAAGTGCATTAACTTCTGGTTTTCACCCAAATCTAATGGCCAAACTGAAATTTTGAATAAGACTCTTGAAGAGTTTCAAAGATGATACATCTCAGTTACTCAAAGTAACTGGAACAATCTCTTGCCAACAGCAGACGTTGCTTACAATAATTCTGTCCAAATCTCCACCAACTATTCACCATTTTCTGCTCTAATTAGGTTCTGCTCCCAAATGTTTCCTAGGCCCTTAGAAGCAGAAGATCTTGTACCTGCAGTACAAGAGTCATTAGAAAGACTAACGGCTTGATTCCAAGGCTGGCGGTCCAAAGACCACCAGCCTCGTGGTGACGGTTGGACCACTGCAACTGTGGTGGTCTGACCTCCACATGACAACCTTGGTAGGCGGACCAAACAGGGGACCGCCGTTCCCACCAGGGACATAGTTCCCGATGGGGTGATGGTGGCGGAAGTTGTAACCAGTCAGGGTGGCACTGAACTCAGCACCCCGCCATGCAGAGGCCTTGGAAAGCTAGTGTTGGGGGCCACAGGTAGAACCTTCACTGCCATGACATGGGCAGTTAAGGCCCCTCCCCCCGCCCAGCACCATCAGAATGCACACAGTCTGCTGTTCCCTTAAAGGAACTGAGACCAAAATTGCAGCACTGTTCTCGCCGGTCAGCCCGGGAGGGAACACGTAATTGAATGTTCCCACTGGTCAGCCCGGCAGAAACATTTTATTATGCTCGGGGGGATTCCACTGCCATGGCCATGGCATCCTCCCCACGAGTTTTGCGGTCCCATAGTGGGTCTGCCAAATTCATAATGAGGCCCTAAAAGTTATACAAAAGAAATTACTTCAAAATGTACAAAGGTCTAAATCCAGACAAAGGTCTCAAGCCGATCAACACAGACAACCTGCACCTGCCTATAAAGTTGGAGACAGGGTTTTGTTATCTTACCATGTTCACTCCACGGGCCAAAGTTTACCCTTAGATATGGACCATTTGATATTTCTAGGCTCATAAACCCTGTTCCTTCCATGTCTCTCCTGTAAAACCTTAGAACACTCATAAAGGTCATTCTTTAAAGCAAAGACCAGGGCCAATAGTTATTCATGGACAACCTGAGTATAAAGTCCAAGATTTATGTCTGATAAGTTAGAGGAAAGCTACAGTAACTTATTGATTTCAAAGAATATAATCCTTGTGACCGCTCTTGGTAATCAGAAAACCAGGTTCATAGCTCCCTGTTTGATTAGACAATTCTGTTCTAACAACTTCCTAAATTAGGGAATCCTAGAAGGAGGCAGATTGTAAGGATGATACCATTACTATTAGGCCACGTGCTGAGGTGTTGCAGTGGTTCTCCTTGCTTCCATCTTGCCGCATGCAGCATTCCCTCGTCAGCCCATCCTGCATCCCAGCAGTGGAAAGTGAGGATCCGATAGCACCCTCGCTGGCAGCTATCTTGGAATTACACAGGTCAGATTTTGAGTGCCTTATTTCTAGTTTTTTTTAGCCTCCACCAGTTTCTATTAATAAGGGACTTAGGCCCTCATTAAGGCATTGGCGGTAAATCCCACTTACCGCCATGCTGACAGCCGCCAACATACCACCGCCGCAGAGGATATCTGTTCACCATATTATGACACACATACACCAATCTGTCACTATTCAGCCACATACACAATTCTGCCACACCAAAGGTCAGTGATAAACTGGTGGTATCCAAACTCACACAGTTACGCCAACAGAACAACGGCCATCACATTATGACCCACGAATCACCAAGACAGACATTCAATGGCAGTAAACCATTGGCTGTACATATCGCTGCGCTAAAAATACATACACACATACAAAACAACATTACAATGGCCAATTTAAATAACACACACCTGACACCCATACACACACCACACACACCCACTCACACCACTATAAAACACACACCCACATTACCCACAGCCCTTTATGAATACAAATAATTGCCACCAGAGAGAGACAGCAAGACCACTCACACAACCAGAGCCACATACCACTCCCACCTATACACCATTCATGCACCCCACATCACCCCCCCAACACATTACCTACACACCTTACACAACAACCATGGTACCACAAGGCACCCCAGATTCTCAGAGGAGGAGCTAAGGGTCATGGTGGAGGAAATCATCAGGGTAGACCCTCAACTACTTGGAGCACAGGTGCAGCAGATAGCTAGGAAGAAGGAGCTATGGCAGAGAATCGTGGACAGGGTCAAAGCAGTGGGAAAGCACCCAAGAACTAGGGATGACATCAGGGAGAGGTGGAATGACCTACGGGGGAAGGTAGGTTCCATAGCAGCAAGACACCAACTCGCTGTACAGAGGACTGGCGGTGGACCCCCACCTCCTCCCCACAACTAACAACATGGGAAGAGCAAGTCTTGGCAATCATGCATCCTGGGGGCCTGGCCGGAGTAGGATGAGGACTAGACTCTGGTAATTCAACTCTCTACCACTACTACCCCCCTACCTGCATGCCATCACATACCCTCACCCGCACCCTCACTCCCATCACTCCACCACATCCCACACACATCACCTTCACATCTCACTCATTCCAATGCCAAGTCCTGCATGCACTACCAATGCATGGACATCACTCACAGCCCTGCATGGAAACCTATCACCAAAGCATGTACACTAGAGAGAATCAGCTAGCCCACCACAAACCAACCTACACAAGTGAAAGCTGCCAGGGCAAATACAACCAAAGAGGGTAACCCACTGATGCACAATATGTCACCCACAGAAACAATAACACGTAATTTACATCCCCACAGGTATCCCAGCCAATGTCACCGGAGAAGAAGTGCCAGCACTATCCAGTCCCCCAACTGAAGAGGCCCACAGTGATGACAGCAACTCTGGTCACCTGGATCTGGATGACCAACCTGGCCCATCAGGGACCTCTGGACAGTTGGTTACCCAGGCCCAGTCACACACCACCACAGAGCCTCCCTCATCTGGAAACACCACCACAGCACCCACCCCGCGGGCCCACACCTCTGTCCCCAGGACACATCAATCAGCAGTGTGTCCACCTCTACAGGGACCCCAGGGAACACCACATGCCCAAGACAATCAGGGACATGGGGTCAGTGGTAGTGGGCACGTGGTTAAGGGGACAGAGGCACAGGACAACAGGGAAACTGGGACCAGAGGGAAGATAGGCCGAGGGAACTGACTCTCCAGGGAGCACTCACTGAGATCCTGGGAGCATATCAACATTCCCAGGACATGATGGGCCAGATCCTGGACAATGTGCAGGAGAACAGGTGGCTGCAGGATGGACAGTACCAGGGGATCAGGGAGGACTTGCGGGCCGTCAACACCACCCTGGCTTCTATTGCAGAAGTGCTGGCAGACATGGCCAACATTATGGCAGTCTCACAACAGCGGGCCCCTGCCACTAGCCAAACATCTAAACTGCCTTCCACCTCTGTTCCCGCTAGTGGACAGAAGGCCCCACCACAGGACTCACAGGCCACAAGCAACCCTCCCCCTGCAGAAGAAGAACCACCCCGCAAACATTCCCTGCGATCCAGGCAGAAGCCAGAGACTATTGCCAAGACCCTCGCCAGGAAATAAGACTCTCCTGTTTGTCACCCTTGTGTCCCACTCAGTCACCCTGTCCACCTTGAACTGCCATTGCTCCCATTCCTATGTCCCCATGGACAATGCACCTGTGCTACAAATAGACCGGACCAATACCCTGGACTTTCCTCCATCGCCACCCCATCCCAATACACTTGCCCCTCTTCTTCTTCGCACTTCAAGAAACAATCTTGGAAAAAAAACAAGTATGGAGTATGTTACATTTTTAAAGTATGTATTCGCTTAACTAGGTTCAAACATTGCGATTCAACTGTACGGTAATTGTGCACATAGGAAAGACCTGTAGTTGGCTGCAGTGATCACACCAGGAGCATATGTGAGGTCACCAACATCTGTAAAATGAATTGCCAAAGGGTATAGTAAGTGAGCATAGAAATGGGAAATAACTGCATGCCAGTGCCAAAGACATTCAAAATAATGACAATGAAATGTGAAGTAACACTGTCTTACCTGTGTGTCATTGGAAGTATTGTGCTGTTCTGTTGTCCTCATCCTCTGACTCCTCATCCTCACTGTCCACAGGGTCCACTGCTGCCACACGGGCATCTGCAGCCTCCTCCTGTAGAAAAGGCATCTGGCATCTCAAGGCAAGGTTGTGCAACATGCAGCATGCCACAATTATCTGACAGACCTTGGGCGAGTAGCACAGGGATCCACCTGTTAGATGGAGGCACCTGAACCTGGCCCTCAGGAGGCCAAAGGTTCTTTCGATTATCCTTATTGTTCGCCCATGTGCCTCAGTTTAATGTTCTTCTGCCCCTGTCCTGGTATTCCTCACAGGGGTCAGTAACCATGATAGGTTGGGGTAACCAGAGTCACCTGCAAATATCGAGGGACAACATTTAGCCACACACTATCCCATATGACCCACACCATAACTATACACCAACATCTACTGGGTGGGAACCAGGGCTCGCCTATTAGCCACACCCTGTGTCTCTGTAGGTGGCCCCTTACATTTGGGATGCTGCTATTCCTCAGGATAAAGGCATCGTGCACCTACCCAGGATACTTAGCATTGTCATGGGAGATGTACTGGTCCGCCAAGCACACCATCTGTACATTCATGGAGTGGAAACTCTTACGATTTCTGAACACCTGTTCATTGTGACGGGGGGACAAATGCAATATGAGTTCCATCAATCGACTCAATTATGTTAGGGATATGTCCCATTGCATAGAAGTCAGCCTTCACTGTGACCAAATCCTGCACCTGGCTGAAAACAATGTAACTGCACATGTATTTTATCAGGGCAGACAACACTCTGGTCAGCACTATTGAGAATATTGGCTGCGACATTCCTGCTGCCAAGCCCACTGTCACTTGGAAGGAACAAGTTGGCAGGAAATGGAGCACAGATAGAACTTGCACAAGACCGGGGATACCAGTGGGGTGACGGATAGCAGATATCAGGCCAGGCTCCAATTGGGAACACAGCTCTGTGATTGTGGCCCTGTTAAGTCAAGTCTATAAGTGAGGATGATGTGCCTGTCCTCCATTGCTGCCAAGTCCACCAGGGGTCTGTACATGGGGGTATGTCTCCATCTCCTATTCATTCGCAGCAGAGGCAATCTAAGGGACAAAAGAGTGGGCAGTAGGTCACAAACTGAACATTAGAGCCACAACAGTACAATGCATGATGTAAATTTGTAATGGGTAAGTGGGATTTGTCCTGTATGTCCAAATTTTAACTGTGATGCAGTTATTATCCAGGGCCTTCCCCCCCTTGAAATGGCAGCCACCTGTCCTGTGTGGATGGACAGGTGGAAGTGAGGTAATTCCGCTGATGTTGTGTGCTGTTGCGGGAGGCGGTCGGGAACCGCTGTGCAACTCTTTTTTGGTTAACATTGGACCCTATGGGGTACAGTGGCCAATGGTGATCTACGCCGGCGGTGACGGTATGCACCGCCGTGGACGTGACCGCCATTTTCTATCTAATCACTCACTTGCTACCTGACCTTCAACAGGAGAGGACCTACACTGCATGTGCTGCTGTGACCTGTGTCTGGAACCTACCATGGCCTGTGTGACTGGGGAAAGGGCCCCTGCCTTCACCTCGGCGGAGTTGGAGCGACTGGTGGATGGGGTCCTACCCCAGTACGGACTGCTGTATGGGCCTCCAGACCAACAGGTGGGCACGATGCATGTGGCATGAATGCATGGAGTGGTGTGTGTGAAGGCCTCGTGTAAGGAGGGTGGGTGGATGTCCTCTGGGCGGCGTATTGGTTGTGTGCTGGTCCTTGTGTGTGCAAATGGTGATGTGAAAGTGTATCGTGGGTCATAAGTGTAACAGGCAGAACTGTCTAACTCATACTATTTTCCTGTGTGTATTACCTCTGCAGGTCAGCACTCATCAAAAGATGGGTATATGGCGTGCCATCGCCAAGGACGTGTGGACCCTGGGGGTCTATGGCAGGCGGAGCACCCACTGTCGTAAACGGTGGGAGGACCTGAGATGCTGGGCACGGAAGACGGCGGAGGCCAAGCTGGGGATGGCCTCCCAACGAGGAAGGGAAGCCCATTGAACCCTGACCCCCCTGATGGCCCGCATTCTGGCGGTGGCCTATCCAGAGCTGGATGGGCATATGAGGGCATCACAGCAGCCACAAGGAGGTGAGTACAGTGCCCATCATTACAACTTATGCTTGGAAGGGTGGTATCCAGGTGGGGGATGTGTGTCAGTGGGTGCCCCTAGCCCAGGCCTGACATTGCAGAGTAGGTCCCCTGGTGGCAAGGGTCCTGAAGGGATATTCCTGCTACCTAGCTTGTAGGCATCCACAACTGGTCAGGGCTGCGTAGTTCCCAAGTGTCTTGCATTTGGCGGTGTGTGCCCCTACCCATGCCTTGGTGGCTAGCAAAATAACTGGTAGTGCAATGCATAGTGCATAGGGCTCTTCCCTGTGTGTGAGAGTGGTGTGTACCCCAACAGTGGTGTTGGTGCAGCCATTGACCAGGTGTGTCCTTTGTTTCTCCCCCCCTTTTTGTTTTGTCACCCTGTCCTTATGTGCATTAGCATCATCTGGCAGAGGAGCAGAGGCACCGGTGACGGAGGAAGATATATCACCCAGGATGAAGGAGGCAGAGTCCACCGATGCTGAGGGAACCAGTGGGACGGAGGGCGAAAGGAGCACCACGGCGGAAACTGGAGCGGACTGTTCAGAGACAGATACCTCCTCCGATGGAAGCTCCCTGGTGGTGGTGGACACCTCTGTGACCACCCCAGCTACAGGTACATCCTCCACCCATCGTACCAGCACCGCCTTCCCAGAAGCCCCTCATTGAGTTGCCTGTGCCCGCTCACCCAGGACGGTGGGCATCTCCTTTACCCCAGGCACCTCAGGCCCTGCCCCAGTGAGCCCTGCTGCCCTGACTGAGGAGGCTATTGACCTCCTGAGATCCATCCCTGTAGGGCAGTCAACCATTGTCAATGCCATCCAGGGGCTGGCAGCCCAGATGCATCAAACTAATGCATTTCTGGAGGGCATTCACACTGGCTTGGCAGCCCAACAGAGATCGATCCAGGCTCTGGCCTCCTCTTTGATGGCAGCCATTGTCCCTGTTAACACCCTCCCCCCTCCAACTTCCTCTTCCCAATCCCATTCCCCTCGTCCCCAACCTATCCCAAGCACACAGGCAGATGAGCATACACACAAGACAACACACAAGAGTGGCACTGGAATACACAAGCACCACACATCATCCCACAGGCACTCACACAAACACCATACAGATGTAGACATACCAACACCCACAATTTCCACTGTCTCCCCCTCTTTCTCCTCTGCCTCCCTCCCAGTTCTGTCTACACTCACACCTACATGCACTACATCCTCATCCACTACCAGCATCACCACCACATATAGCAGAACACACGCCAAACTGGCAGACACCTCCACAACAGCCATGCACACGTCCCCTGTGTTTTCTCCCACTGTGTCTGTCCCCCCTCCTAAAGTACACAAACGCAAGCACTCAGACACTCAGATTGTAAGGATGATACCATTACTATTAGGCCACGTGCTGAGGTGTTGCAGTGGTTCTCCTTGCTTCCATCTTGCCGCATGCAGCATTCCCTCGTCAGCCCATCCTGCATCCCAGCAGTGGAAAGTGAGGATCCGATAGCACCCTCGCTGGCAGCTATCTTGGAATTACACAGGTCAGATTTTGAGTGCCTTATTTCTAGTTTTTTTTAGCCTCCACCAGTTTCTATTAATAAGGGACTTAGGCCCTCATTAAGGCATTGGCGGTAAATCCCACTTACCGCCATGCTGACAGCCGCCAACATACCACCGCCGCAGAGGATATCTGTTCACCATATTATGACACACATACACCAATCTGTCACTATTCAGCCACATACACAATTCTGCCACACCAAAGGTCAGTGATAAACTGGTGGTATCCAAACTCACACAGTTACGCCAACAGAACAACGGCCATCACATTATGACCCACGAATCACCAAGACAGACATTCAATGGCAGTAAACCATTGGCTGTACATATCGCTGCGCTAAAAATACATACACACATACAAAACAACATTACAATGGCCAATTTAAATAACACACACCTGACACCCATACACACACCACACACACCCACTCACACCACTATAAAACACACACCCACATTACCCACAGCCCTTTATGAATACAAATAATTGCCACCAGAGAGAGACAGCAAGACCACTCACACAACCAGAGCCACATACCACTCCCACCTATACACCATTCATGCACCCCACATCACCCCCCCAACACATTACCTACACACCTTACACAACAACCATGGTACCACAAGGCACCCCAGATTCTCAGAGGAGGAGCTAAGGGTCATGGTAGAGGAAATCATCAGGGTAGACCCTCAACTACTTGGAGCACAGGTGCAGCAGATAGCTAGGAAGAAGGAGCTATGGCAGAGAATCGTGGACAGGGTCAAAGCAGTGGGAAAGCACCCAAGAACTAGGGATGACATCAGGGAGAGGTGGAATGACCTACGGGGGAAGGTAGGTTCCATAGCAGCAAGACACCAACTCGCTGTACAGAGGACTGGCGGTGGACCCCCACCTCCTCCCCACAACTAACAACATGGGAAGAGCAAGTCTTGGCAATCATGCATCCTGGGGGCCTGGCCGGAGTAGGATGAGGACTAGACTCTGGTAATTCAACTCTCTACCACTACTACCCCCCTACCTGCATGCCATCACATACCCTCACCCGCACCCTCACTCCCATCACTCCACCACATCCCACACACATCACCTTCACATCTCACTCATTCCAATGTCAAGTCCTGCATGCACTACCAATGCATGGACATCACTCACAGCCCTGCATGGAAACCTATCACCAAAGCATGTACACTAGAGAGAATCAGCTAGCCCACCACAAACCAACCTACACAAGTGAAAGCTGCCAGGGCAAATACAACCAAAGAGGGTAACCCACTGATGCACAATATGTCACCCACAGAAACAATAACACGTAATTTACATCCCCACAGGTATCCCAGCCAATGTCACCGGAGAAGAAGTGCCAGCACTATCCAGTCCCCCAACTGAAGAGGCCCACAGTGATGACAGCAACTCTGGTCACCTGGATCTGGATGACCAACCTGGCCCATCAGGGACCTCTGGACAGTTGGTTACCCAGGCCCAGTCACACACCACCACAGAGCCTCCCTCATCTGGAAACACCACCACAGCACCCACCCCGCGGGCCCACACCTCTGTCCCCAGGACACATCAATCAGCAGTGTGTCCACCTCTACAGGGACCCCAGGGAACACCACATGCCCAAGACAATCAGGGACATGGGGTCAGTGGTAGTGGGCACGTGGTTAAGGGGACAGAGGCACAGGACAACAGGGAAACTGGGACCAGAGGGAAGATAGGCCGAGGGAACTGACTCTCCAGGGAGCACTCACTGAGATCCTGGGAGCATATCAACATTCCCAGGACATGATGGGCCAGATCCTGGACAATGTGCAGGAGAACAGGTGGCTGCAGGATGGACAGTACCAGGGGATCAGGGAGGACTTGCGGGCCGTCAACACCACCCTGGCTTCTATTGCAGAAGTGCTGGCAGACATGGCCAACATTATGGCAGTCTCACAACAGCGGGCCCCTGCCACTAGCCAAACATCTAAACTGCCTTCCACCTCTGTTCCCGCTAGTGGACAGAAGGCCCCACCACAGGACTCACAGGCCACAAGCAACCCTCCCCCTGCAGAAGAAGAACCACCCCGCAAACATTCCCTGCGATCCAGGCAGAAGCCAGAGACTATTGCCAAGACCCTCGCCAGGAAATAAGACTCTCCTGTTTGTCACCCTTGTGTCCCACTCAGTCACCCTGTCCACCTTGAACTGCCATTGCTCCCATTCCTATGTCCCCATGGACAATGCACCTGTGCTACAAATAGACCGGACCAATACCCTGGACTTTCCTCCATCGCCACCCCATCCCAATACACTTGCCCCTCTTCTTCTTCGCACTTCAAGAAACAATCTTGGAAAAAAAACAAGTATGGAGTATGTTACATTTTTAAAGTATGTATTCGCTTAACTAGGTTCAAACATTGCGATTCAACTGTACGGTAATTGTGCACATAGGAAAGACCTGTAGTTGGCTGCAGTGATCACACCAGGAGCATATGTGAGGTCACCAACATCTGTAAAATGAATTGCCAAAGGGTATAGTAAGTGAGCATAGAAATGGGAAATAACTGCATGCCAGTGCCAAAGACATTCAAAATAATGACAATGAAATGTGAAGTAACACTGTCTTACCTGTGTGTCATTGGAAGTATTGTGCTGTTCTGTTGTTCTCATCCTCTGACTCCTCATCCTCACTGTCCACAGGGTCCACTGCTGCCACACGGGCATCTGCAGCCTCCTCCTGTAGAAAAGGCATCTGGCATCTCAAGGCAAGGTTGTGCAACATGCAGCATGCCACAATTATCTGACAGACCTTGGGCGAGTAGCACAGGGATCCACCTGTTAGATGGAGGCACCTGAACCTGGCCCTCAGGAGGCCAAAGGTTCTTTCGATTATCCTTATTGTTCACCATGTGCCTCAGTTTAATGTTCTTCTGCCCCTGTCCTGGTATTCCTCACAGGGGTCAGTAACCATGATAGGTTGGGGTAACCAGAGTCACCTGCAAATATCGAGGGACAACATTTAGCCACACACTATCCCATATGACCCACACCATAACTATACACCAACATCTACTGGGTGGGAACCAGGGCTCGCCTATTAGCCACACCCTGTGTCTCTGTAGGTGGCCCCTTACATTTGGGATGCTGCTATTCCTCAGGATAAAGGCATCATGCACCTACCCAGGATACTTAGCATTGTCATGGGAGATGTACTGGTCCGCCAAGCACACCATCTGTACATTCATGGAGTGGAAACTCTTACGATTTCTGAACACCTGTTCATTGTGACGGGGGGACAAATGCAATATGAGTTCCATCAATCGACTCAATTATGTTAGGGATATGTCCCATTGCATAGAAGTCAGCCTTCACTGTGACCAAATCCTGCACCTGGCTGAAAACAATGTAACTGCACATGTATTTTATCAGGGCAGACAACACTCTGGTCAGCACTATTGAGAATATTGGCTGCGACATTCCTGCTGCCAAGCCCACTGTCACTTGGAAGGAACAAGTTGGCAGGAAATGGAGCACAGATAGAACTTGCACAAGACCGGGGATACCAGTGGGGTGACGGATAGCAGATATCAGGCCAGGCTCCAATTGGGAACACAGCTCTGTGATTGTGGCCCTGTTAAGTCAAGTCTATAAGTGAGGATGATGTGCCTGTCCTCCATTGCTGCCAAGTCCACCAGGGGTCTGTACATGGGGGTATGTCTCCATCTCCTATTCATTCGCAGCAGAGGCAATCTAAGGGACAAAAGAGTGGGCAGTAGGTCACAAACTGAACATTAGAGCCACAACAGTACAATGCATGATGTAAATTTGTAATGGGTAAGTGGGATTTGTCCTGTATGTCCAAATTTTAACTGTGATGCAGTTATTATCCAGGGCCTTCCCCCCCTTGAAATGGCAGCCACCTGTCCTGTGTGGATGGACAGGTGGAAGTGAGGTAATTCCGCTGATGTTGTGTGCTGTTGCGGGAGGCGGTCGGGAACCGCTGTGCAACTCTTTTTTGGTTAACATTGGACCCTATGGGGTACAGTGGCCAATGGTGATCTACGCCGGCGGTGACGGTATGCACCGCCGTGGACGTGACCGCCATTTTCTATCTAATCACTCACTTGCTACCTGACCTTCAACAGGAGAGGACCTACACTGCATGTGCTGCTGTGACCTGTGTCTGGAACCTACCATGGCCTGTGTGACTGGGGAAAGGGCCCCTGCCTTCACCTCGGCGGAGTTGGAGCGACTGGTGGATGGGGTCCTACCCCAGTACGGACTGCTGTATGGGCCTCCAGACCAACAGGTGGGCACGATGCATGTGGCATGAATGCATGGAGTGGTGTGTGTGAAGGCCTCGTGTAAGGAGGGTGGGTGGATGTCCTCTGGGCGGCGTATTGGTTGTGTGCTGGTCCTTGTGTGTGCAAATGGTGATGTGAAAGTGTATCGTGGGTCATAAGTGTAACAGGCAGAACTGTCTAACTCATACTATTTTCCTGTGTGTATTACCTCTGCAGGTCAGCACTCATCAAAAGATGGGTATATGGCGTGCCATCGCCAAGGACGTGTGGACCCTGGGGGTCTATGGCAGGCGGAGCACCCACTGTCGTAAACGGTGGGAGGACCTGAGATGCTGGGCACGGAAGACGGCGGAGGCCAAGCTGGGGATGGCCTCCCAACGAGGAAGGGAAGCCCATTGAACCCTGACCCCCCTGATGGCCCGCATTCTGGCGGTGGCCTATCCAGAGCTGGATGGGCATATGAGGGCATCACAGCAGCCACAAGGAGGTGAGTACAGTGCCCATCATTACAACTTATGCTTGGAAGGGTGGTATCCAGGTGGGGGATGTGTGTCAGTGGGTGCCCCTAGCCCAGGCCTGACATTGCAGAGTAGGTCCCCTGGTGGCAAGGGTCCTGAAGGGATATTCCTGCTACCTAGCTTGTAGGCATCCACAACTGGTCAGGGCTGCGTAGTTCCCAAGTGTCTTGCATTTGGCGGTGTGTGCCCCTACCCATGCCTTGGTGGCTAGCAAAATAACTGGTAGTGCAATGCATAGTGCATAGGGCTCTTCCCTGTGTGTGAGAGTGGTGTGTACCCCAACGGTGGTGTTGGTGCAGCCATTGACCAGGTGTGTCCTTTGTTTCTCCCCCCCTTTTTGTTTTGTCACCCTGTCCTTATGTGCATTAGCATCATCTGGCAGAGGAGCAGAGGCACCGGTGACGGAGGAAGATATATCACCCAGGATGAAGGAGGCAGAGTCCACCGATGCTGAGGGAACCAGTGGGACGGAGGGCGAAAGGAGCACCACGGCGGAAACTGGAGCGGACTGTTCAGAGACAGATACCTCCTCCGATGGAAGCTCCCTGGTGGTGGTGGACACCTCTGTGACCACCCCAGCTACAGGTACATCCTCCACCCATCGTACCAGCACCGCCTTCCCAGAAGCCCCTCATTGAGTTGCCTGTGCCCGCTCACCCAGGACGGTGGGCATCTCCTTTACCCCAGGCACCTCAGGCCCTGCCCCAGTGAGCCCTGCTGCCCTGACTGAGGAGGCTATTGACCTCCTGAGATCCATCCCTGTAGGGCAGTCAACCATTGTCAATGCCATCCAGGGGCTGGCAGCCCAGATGCATCAAACTAATGCATTTCTGGAGGGCATTCACACTGGCTTGGCAGCCCAACAGAGATCGATCCAGGCTCTGGCCTCCTCTTTGATGGCAGCCATTGTCCCTGTTAACACCCTCCCCCCTCCAACTTCCTCTTCCCAATCCCATTCCCCTCGTCCCCAACCTATCCCAAGCACACAGGCAGATGAGCATACACACAAGACAACACACAAGAGTGGCACTGGAATACACAAGCACCACACATCATCCCACAGGCACTCACACAAACACCATACAGATGTAGACATACCAACACCCACAATTTCCACTGTCTCCCCCTCTTTCTCCTCTGCCTCCCTCCCAGTTCTGTCTACACTCACACCTACATGCACTACATCCTCATCCACTACCAGCATCACCACCACATATAGCAGAACACACGCCAAACTGGCAGACACCTCCACAACAGCCATGCACACGTCCCCTGTGTTTTCTCCCACTGTGTCTGTCCCCCCTCCTAAAGTACACAAACGCAAGCACTCAGACACCTAACAGCCATCCACCTCACAACAGCATCCAGCCCATGCACCCAAAATCAGCAGACAGACACTTCCTACAACCACTCTCTCTTCCTCTACTCCCAAACCTTCTCCCTCTTCCCACCCCAAAGTCCCTAAGAAGCGTTTCCTTTCCACCATTGACCTCTTCCCTACTCCTATCCCCCATCCTTCACGTCTGGCCAGGGTAGGAAAAACCCAGGCAAGCTCCTCACCCAACCAGTCCATGTTCCCAGTAGTCTCCACACCCCTCGTGGTGGGAAAGGATCCAGGGCACTTGTGCAGAGGGTGAAGGAGCCAGCCCCAGCTGCTGCCAGGAAGGGAAAGGAGCCAGCCCCTGCTGCTGTCAGGAAGGGCAAGGAGCCAGCCCCAGCTGCTGCCAGGAAGGCCAAGGAGCCAGCCCCAGCTGCTGCCAGGAAGGGCAAGGATCCAGCACCAGCAGGCAGGAAGGACAAGGGGCCAGGGACTCATATGGAGCCCCCACCACCAACCATGGTTGTGCAGCCGTCCGAGGCTGCAGGAGATGGGCTGGAGCCTCCCCCCATCAGCAGCAGCACCACGGCCATGACCACTGGGCAGCTGTCTGAGGCTGCAGAGAATAGGCAGGATCCTCCCCCACCAGCAGCAGCAGCACCACCACCACCACTGGGCAGCCATCACCACCAGCGGACGGTATGTAATCCTGCGTCCATGGGCTGCTGTGCGGCCTGTCCCCTGCAAATCCAGTGGGCATGACTCCCACCTGACAGACTGTGACCTTGCCCTCCCTAGGTGCAAGAGAACAGGACATGCTGCCCCCTCCAGAACCAGTGGGTAAGACACCCACCAACCCCAGTCTCCTCAGGATCAAGAGCACAGGGCACGATGTCCCCTCCAGAACCAGTGAGTAAGACATCCACCAAACCCAGCTTGGTCATCATTTGGCGGTAATTACTGCCAGCCTGTTGGTGGTATTACTGCCACTTTATTACTGACTGTCAGGGTTGTAATGAGGGCCTTATTTCCTAATTAAATTCTTCTTGTAATATATATTTTTAATTTTACTTACCTATTTCTGATTTTACTTGTGGTATCTCATTCCCAATCCAAGATAGATTAAACTTTTGGAATATGTCATCCTATTTAGCACTATTTAAGGAAGCGTTATTGTCAGAAATGGCCTCTCTAAAGGGTCACCCCAAAACTTTTTGCCTTCCTCCTCTACCTTTTTTTTACCTCAATTTTTCTGGCTTTAGGACTCTGAACACTTTACCACTGCTAACCATCGCTAAAGTGCATGTGCTCTCTCCCTACAAATCATGGTAGCATTGGCTCATACCCAATCGGCATGTTTAATTTACTTGTAAGTCCCAAGTAAAGTGCACTACATGTGCCCAGGGCCTGTAAATTAAGTGCTACTAGTGGGCCTGCAGGACTGATTGTGCCACCCACAGAAGAAGCCCCTTAACCATGTCTCAGTCCTGACATTGCTAGGCCTGTGTGTGCAGTTTCACTGCCACTTCGAGTGGGCATTTAAAAGTGCTTGCCAAGCCTTAAACTCTACTTTTTCTAGGTAACTCATGGGGCAGGGTTCTATGTAGGTAAAAAGGCAGGACATGTACATGTGTGTTTTATATGTCCTGGTAGTGGAAAACTCCTATATTCATTTTCCACTACTGTGAGGCCTGCTCTTTTCATAGGATAGCATTAGGACTACCCTCATATACTGCTTGAGTGGTAGATTCTGATCAGAAGGGGGTAACCAGGTCATATTTAGTATGGCAAGAATGGTGATAGAAAATCCTGCTTATTGGTGATTTTGGATTTTAAATAACTATTTTAGAAATGCCACTTTCAGAAAGTGAGCATTTCTCTGCACTTAAAATCTATCTGTGCCTTACAGCCTGTCTCCAATCAGCATCTGGGCTGGGCTGGTTGATAGCTCCCTTGTGCATTTCACCAAGCCAACCACAAACACAGGACACTCAGTCACACCTGCACTCATTTGCATACTGAATGGGTCTTCCTGGGCTGGAAGGGTGGAGGGCCTGACACTTACATTCCAAAGGTGGCCTGCCCTCACACAATGGGCTGCCAAACCCCCTACTGGGACACTGGCAGACAGACCTGTACTGAAAGAGGAACTTGTGCACTTCGAAACCACTCTTGGACGTCTTCCTCACTTCGTAGGTATTTTTGGGTCTCAGACCACACCAACTCAAGACACTTCTGGGCCTGAACCTGCAACCTGTCAAGAGGAACTGCTTGGCTGCCCAAAGGACTCATTTGTACTTTGCTGAGAATTGCTTTCCAAGGGCTTGGATTGAGCTTGCCTCCTGTTTTCTGACGTCTCTGGGCCAAAAAGACTTAGGCCCTCATTACAACCCTGGCGGTCAATGTTAAAGCGGCGGTAATACCGCCAACTGCCCGGCGGTTAAAAAATGGGATGACGACCACAGTGGAAACTGCCAACACAGACAGCCACTTTAACACTCCGACCGCCACGGTGGTAGCAACCAACACCGCGGGGTAACCGCCAACAGACAGGCGGAAGACAATGTATCGCCCACCCCATCACAACCCGCCAATCTGCCAGCTTTTCCGGGGCAGTACCAACACCATCAAAAGCACAGCAGAAACAGGACTTGGAAGGGAAAACACTCACCTCTCGACACTCAACGAAGAACCAGGATGCCATGGAGCCCGAGCTGCAGGTCGTGCCCATGCTGGTCTACCTCCTCATCTACCAGGAATACGAAAGGCAGTGGCGATGACCACGGTGAGTACTGCACCCAGCACACAGGGGACGGGGGGGGGGAAATTTGACACACACGCAACATGCAACACCCCTACCCCAACCCTCACCCACAACACCATACACACAAACACATGCAGCAACACTACATTTACACCCCGTAACCCCCTGGAAGAATGTAAGGACAAAAGGAATTGAGTTAAACAGTGATATTTTAGAAATAGGCAGATATACGTTATAAATAGAAAAACAGTATATACAAAAATATACAATATGTACATAAGACGGTACATTGTCCATTCAATATGTCCGTGGGCCACTGGGCCAAAAACCATGGGCCAAGCCCAGACTTGACTCCTGCCTCAATACGGAGAGAACACTGCAGGGGCATCAGGTCGAAAACACACAGGCACCTCAGGGGCATGGGGAAGGGGGGAGCCTAACCCGAAAGATGGAATAACACCACTGCTCTTTGAGGGGGCTCCCTGCCCACTGCTTGGTCCTGGGGAGTGCAAGGCCACAGTCTCACAAGTCTCTCAAGTGGGTGGTTTGCCCACTGCTTGGTCCTGGGGAGTGCAAAGTCACAGTCTCACAAGTCTCTCAAGTGGATGGTTTGCCCACTACTTGGTCCTGGGGAGTGCAAAGCCACAGTTTCACAAGTCTCTCAAGTGGGTGGTTTTCCCACTACTTGGTCCTGGGGAGTGCAAGGCCACAGCTTTCCAAGTGGATGGCTTCTTCCACTGGTCCTGGAGTGGGTTTTGGGCCCAGTGTGTTTCATCCTGCCAAGGAGGAGGTGAGTGGATGCCTTTCTCCACTGATTCTCGAGGGGGGCCTTGTGCCCAGTGTGCTTCATCCTGCCAAGGATAAGGTGAGTGGATGCCTTTCTCCACTGGTTCTGGAGGAGGCCTTGTGCCCAGTGTGCTTCATCCTACCAAGGATAGGGTGAGTGGATGCCTTTCTCCACTGGTTCTGGAGGGGGCATTGTGCCCAGTGTGCTTCATCCTGCCAAGGATAGGGTGAGTGGATGCCTTTTTCCACTGGTTCTGGAGGGGGCCTTGTGCCCAGTGATGCAACACTTGGGGTGTGGCAGTTGACAGTCCCTCACCTGGGTTTCTGAGGCATGAGATTTGGAGGGAATAGGTTGCATGATAGTCCATGGAGGTAGGGCTAGACTCCATCTTGCGGCGACTAAGGCTGCAAACTGGTGGTAGTGCCTGTGCTGGTGGGGGTGCTGCCAGTGGTGGTGGGAGGCTCCAGCCCTTCTCCTGCAGCCTCGGACGGCTGCCCACTGGGGCTGCTTCTGCTTGTAGTGGTCCTGCTGTCAGCGGTGCAGGTGGTGGTGCTTGTGGCGGGGCCTGCAGCGGTGCAGGTGACGGTGCTGCCAGTGGTGGAGGGAGGCTCCAGCCCTTCTCGTGCAGCCTCGGACAGCTTGCCACTGGGGCTGCTGCTGCTGGTAGTGGTCTTACTGTCAGCGGTGCAGGTGGGGGTGCTTGCGGTGGGGCATGGGGCGGTGCTAGCGGTGGTGCTGGTGGTGGTGCAGGTGGCGGTGCTGTCAGTGGTGGAGGGAGGCTCCTGCCCTTCTCCTGCAGCCTTGGACGGCTGCCCACTGGGGCTGCTGCTGCTGCTGCTGCTGACAGTAGTGGTGCTAGCGACGGTGCAGGTGGCGGTGGTGGTGCTAGCAGCGGGGCTGCTGGTGGTGCTGCCCGCGGTGCAGATGGCGGGGCTGGCGATTGTGCTGGTAGCCACCAGGCCTTCACCTGTAGCCTCCGACAGCTGAAGTGCCATGCATGGTGTTTTAAGCCCCTTCCTCACCTTGGCAGATGATGGTGTGACCTTGGCTCTGGCAGCTGGAGTTTTTGAGGAGGTCTTGCTGGGTGATTCATGCTCCTTGCTGCATGCTGTCCTCCTCTTCATCTTGGCAGGTGGCAGAATGGTTTTGTCCTTTGCAGGGGTTGGTGGCACACTGGTGCCTCCTTTGAGCCTCTACAAGTTGCAGATCCCACAGCGGACGTCGACTTGGTGGCTGAGGTACTGGTCTATGTTCTGGACACCCTGGCTTGAGTGGAAGGATGGTGGAGGGGTAGGGAAGAGGTCAATGTTTGCCAGGAAAAGTTTCTTAGACACACTGGGGCAGGAAGAGGGAGAGGGTTTAGGAGTGGAGGAAGAGGGAGTGGTTTGTAGGAGGTGTCTGTCTGCTGTGTTTGGGTGCAGGTGCCTGGGCTGAATGCTGTTGTGAGGTGGATGGCTGTTGGGTGGGTGGGTGCTTGCGTTTGTGTACTTTGGTAGGAGGGGTCACAGACACAGTGGGAGAGGACACAGGGGATGTGTACATGGATGTGGGGGTGGTAACTGCCCGTGAGGGGTGTGTTGTGATGGGCGTGCTGGTGATGGAGGTAGTGGATGAGGATGTAGTGCATGCAGGTGTGAGTGGAGACTCTACTGGGAGGGAGGTGGACGATGAGGAGGAGGGGGACACAGTGGAGGCAGTGGATGTTGGAGTGTCTGCATGGGGATGGTGCTTGTGTGAGTGCCTGTGAGATGACGTGTAGTGCTTGTGTTTGCCTGAGCCACTTTTGAGTGTTGATTTGGGTGAAGGTGTGGTTGGGATAGGCTGGGGTTGAGGGGATTGGGTCTGGGTAGAGAAAGTTGGAGGAGGTAGACTAGAGACAGGTACAAGGGCACATCAGTGTTGAGGCCAAAGCCTGAAATGCTCTCTGTTGGGTCACCGTGCCAGAGTGAATGCCCTCCATGTATGCATTTGTTTGTTGCAAATGCCTCTCGACACCCTGGATGGCATACAGTATGGTTGACTGCCCAACAGTGAGGGATCTCAGGAGGTCAACAGCTTCCTCACTGAGGGCAGAAGGGAGGATAGGGGCAGGGCCTGAGGTGCCTGGGGCAAAGGAGATGCCCACCCTCCTGGGTGAGCGGGTATGGGAAACATGCTGAGGGGCTGCTGGGAGGCCGGTGCTGGTAGGATGGGTGGCAGCGGTACCTGTTGTTGGGGTGGGCACATAGGTGTCTGCCACCGCCACAGGAGCTTCCATCTGAAGAGGAATTGCTGTCTGTGGTCTCCCCTCCTGTCCCCGTCGTGGTGCTCCCCTTGCCCTCCATCCCACTGGTGTCCTCACCCCCGAAGGATTCGGCCTCCAGGCCCATGTGGGATGCATCAGCCTCCATCACCGGTGCCTCTGCTCCTCCGCCAGATGATGCTAATGCACACAAGGACAGGGTGACAAAACAAAAAGGGGGGGAGAAACAGAGGATACACTTGGTCAATGCCAGCAACACCACTACCGTTGGCGTACACAACACACAGGGAGCAGCCCTATTCACTAGGCCATGCACTACCAGTTACTAAGACAGTCACCAGCCCATGGGGTACAATGCCTACCGCCATTAGCGGCACACCTGAAACCCACAGGACCCTGCCCAGTAGCAGATGCCCACTAACACTATTGGGGTAGGAGTGCTTCTGAGCCTGCCCAACAAGGGACCTACCCTGCCATCTTCGCCATGGCCTAGGGGCACCCATAGCCCCCATCCCTCACCCAGGTAACTCTTAAGGCGCGCAAAGTCAGGATTCAGAATCTGCACTCACCCCCTGGTGGCTGCTGTGATTCCTTCAAGTGCCCCTCCAACTCCAGATAGGCCACCGCCAGGATGCGAAACATCAGGGGGGTCATGGTGCGATGGGCACCCCTTCCTCGTTGGGAGGCCAGCCCCAGCTGGGCCTCCGCCGTCTTCTTTGCCCAGCGGTGCAAGTCCTCCCACCTTTTGCGGCAGTGGGTGCTCTGCCTGTCAAAGACCCCCAGGGTCAGCACCTCCTTCGCAATGGCACAGCAAATACCCTTTTTATGGTAGAACGGACAGCAGAAAATGGATTAGTCAAACCATCCGGACTGTCATACTCATGGCCCACCATATCCCTCCCATCCCCTTATGCACATACATTGACCACCATACATGCAGAACTCTGCCCAGGACCCCTCAGCCCCCCCAACATGTGGCTTACACACACAACACTCCATACATTCATGGCCCACACATCATGCTCACAGTGTACTCACCTGTATGTCTGAAGGACCGTAGAGTAACGTGTACTGAAGTAGGACCCCATCCACGAGTTTCTCCAACTCCTCCACAGTGAAGGCAGGGGCCCTTTCCCCACACACATGAGCCATTGTCACTTCCAGACACAGGTCACAGCAGCACTTGCAGTGTAGGTCCTCTCCTGTTGAAGGTCAGGTGGCAAGTGAGTGAACAGATAGAAAATGGCAGTCACGTCCGCTGTGGTGCGTACCGTCACCGCCGGCGTACATCGCCATTGGCTCCTGGAACCCACAGGGCCCAATGATCACCAATGCAAAGTTGCGCGGCGGTCTTCGACCACCTATCGCGATGGCGCACAACCCCAGCGGAATTACCTCATTTCCACTTGTCCCTCCTCACAGGTCAGGCAGCTGCCATTTCAGGGGGTCACAAGGCATGGCACCTAACTGCGTCACAGCAGACATTGGCACAGCAACTGACTGTCAAATTCACATACTGGTTCTGTAAAGGAACAAAACCATCATTAGTACAATAAATGTGTGAATATGACCCTCTGCTCACCGTTTTCTTCCATAGGCTTCAACCGCTGAGGCTGAATATGAGATGGCAACATCCTCCGGTGTACAGACCCCTGGTGGACCTTGCGACAATGGAGGACAGACACATTACCCTAACCTACAGACTTGATCGGGCCACAATCCAAAAACTGTGTACCCAATTGGAGCCGGACCTGATGTCAGCTATCCTCCAGCTCACAGTTATCCCCCCCTCTAGTACAGGTCCTGTCAGTGCTCCATTTCCTGGCAAGTGGTTCCTTCCAAGCAACGGTGGCCATGGCATCAGGGATGTCTCAGCCAATGTTGTCCAATGTGTTGACCAGAGTGTTGTCAGCCCTGCTGAAACACATGCACAGCTACATCGTATTCCCCCAGGTGGATGATTTGGCCACAGGGAAAGCTGACTTTTATGCCCTGGGATATATCCCCAACATCATTGGTGCCATTGATGGTACACATGTGGCATTTGTCCCCCCCCCCCCCCCCGGAGAAATGAACAAGCGTTCAGGAATCAAAAAAGCTATCACTCTATGAATGTGCAGATGGTGTGTTTGGCAGACCAGTACATCTCTCATGTGCATGCCAAATATCCTGGCTCTGTGCATGACGCCTTTATCTTGAGGAATAGCAGCATCCCATATGTGATGGGCCAACTCCAGTGGCTAATAGGTGAGCCCAAGGTCCCCACACAGTATAAGTAGGTGTCTGGGTATAGGGTTGTCCCTAAGGGTTAGTGTGTGTCTTACAGTTGTCCCTCGATATTTGCAGGTGACTCTGGTTACCCCAACCTCTCATGGCTACTGACCCCAGTGAGGAATGCCAGGACAAGGGCAGAGGAACGTTACAATGAGGCACATGGGCGTACAAGGAGGATTATTGAAAGGACCTTCGGCCTCCTGAAGGCCAGGTTCCGGTGCCTGCATCTGACAGGTGGATCCCTGTACTACTCACCCAAGAAGGTGTGCCAGTTCATCGTTGAAAGTTGCATGTTGCACAACCTGGTCTTGAGAAGCCAGGTGCCGTTTTTGCAGGAAGATGAGACTGGAGAAGGTCATGTGGCAGCTGTGAAGCCTGTGGACAGTGAGGAAGAGGAGGCAGAGGAAGAAGATTTTGACAACATAAGTAATATAATTCAGCAGTACTTCCAGTGACACACAGGTATGACACTGTAACTTCACTTAACTTTTCCGTTTTCTGTTGGACATTGTAGATGGCAGCCTGATTTCCCTATGTCTATGGCCACTTACTGTACCCCTTGGGATCTCTATTTTCAGATATCTGTGTCCCAGTCTGCCTCCTGCTATGTGTACTGCTGCCCACCAAAGGTCATTCCAAAGTATTCTTAACTGTACATATGACTTGCAATGCTTTGATAATGTTGAACTAATACATATTTGAATCATTTGACAGACTCCAGATTTGTATTTGTTTCAAGGGTGTTTATTTAAGTGCTCATAAGTAGAGGGGGATGTGCAATGGGCTGGGGTGATGGTGAAGGAAAGTCCAGGGTAGAGTCCAGTCTCTTGGCATCACAGGTGCATTGTCCAATGGGGCACAGGAAGGGGAGTAATGGCAGTTCAAGGTGGACAGGGTGACAGACTGGGACAGAAGGGTGACAATCAGGAGAGTCCTATTTCCTGGCAGGGTCTTGGCAATGTTCTCTGGCTTCTGCCTGGATCGCAAGGACTGTTTGCGGGGTGGTTCTCCTTCTGCAGGGGGTGGGTGCTGGTGGCCTGTTGGTCCTGTGGAGGGGCCTCCTATCCACTAGCGCCGGCGGAGGTGTAGGGCTGTTCTTCAGTGTAACTAGTGTCAGGGGCCCCTTGGTGTGCCACTGCCTACCTCATGGTCTTGCCCATGTCAGCCAGCACCCCTGCAATGGTGACCAGGATGGTGTAGATGTTTTTGAGGTCCTCCCTAATCCCCAGGTACTGTCCCTCCTGCAGCCGCTGGGTCTCCTGCAACTTGTACAGTATCTGGCCCATGGTCTCCTTGGAATGGTGGTATGCTCCCAGGATGTTGGTGAGGGCCTCCTGGAGAGTCAGTTCCCTGGGCCTGTCCTCCCCCTGTCACACAGCAGTCCTCCCAGTTTCCCTGTTGTCCTGTGCCTCTGTCCCCTGAACCGTGTGCCCACTGCCACTGACCCCAGGTCCCTGATCATCCTGTGTTTGTGGGGTTGCCTGGGGTCCCTGTAGTGGTGGACACACCTCTGATTGACGTATCCTGGGGACAGTAGGGTATGGGCCCGCTGGGTGGATGCTGTGCTGGTGTTTCCTGAGAGGGAGGCTCTGTGGTGGGTTGGGACTGTGGCAGGGTAACCAACTGTCCAGAAGTCCCTGATGGGCCAGGTTGGTCATTTTGATCCAGGCGTGCAGAGCAGCTGTCATCACTGTGTGCCTCCTCTGGGGGGGGGCTGGATTTTGTTGGCACCTCCTCTCCGGTGACGTTGAGTAGGGGTCCTGTGGGGATGAAAATGCAGTGTTATTGTATCTGCGTGTTCTATCTTGAGCATGGGAGTGTTTTCCTGTATGGTTGTGAGTGCCCTGTCAGCTTTGCCTTGTGTGTGTGATGTTTTTGTGGGCTAGGTGATTCTCTCTAATGGGCATGCTGTGCTGATGTGTGTCCATGCAGGTCTGTAATGGGGGTCCATGGTTTGGTGTTACATGCAGGGCTTGGTTTTGGGATGGGTGGGTTGTGATAGTCGGGTATATGTGAGCTGGTGGAGTGATGGAGTTGAGGGTAAGGGTAGGAGTTTGTGATGGCATTCAGGTAGGGTGGGGGATATAGTAGTAAAGATTTGACTTACCAGAGTCCAGTCCTCCTGCTACTCCTGTGAGGCCCTCAGGATGCATTATTGCCAAGACTTGCTCCTCCCATGTTGTTAGTTGTGGGGGAGGAGGTGGGGGTCCACTGCCAGTCCTCTGTGCGGCTACCTGGTGTCTTGCAAACACGGAATGCACCTTTCCCCATAGGTCGTTCCACCTCTTCCTGATGTCATTCCTTGTTCTGGGGTGCTGTCCCACAGCGTTGACCCTGTCCACGATTCTCCGCATAGTTTCATCTTCCTAGCAATGGACGTATGCTGCACCTGTGATCTGAATAGCTGTGGCTCTACCCGGATGACTTCCTCCACCATGATAGTTAGCTCCTCCTCTGAAAACCTGGGGTGTCTTTGGGGTGCCATGGATGTGGTGTGAGTGGTATGTGTGAGGATGTGTGGGTTGATGTTTGGGGTGTTGTGTTGTGAGGTGCGTGGATGGTGTATGGGTGATGATGTATTGTGCCTCTGATTGAGTGGGTGTTCCTGGCTTGTCTCTCTCTGCTTGCTCCCTTTTTTCACTGTAAGGGGTAGTGGGTAACGTGGGTGGGTGTTTTATAGTGGTGTGGGTGTGGTGTACGTATGTGTGTCAGGTATGTATAGTTTGCATTGTCCAATGTAGTGGTGTCTTGTAAGAGTGTGTGTATTTTGAGCATGGCAGTGTGTACCGCCAATGGTTTACCGCGATTGAAAAACTGCTGCGTGTGGATTGTGATTCTGTGGGTATATTCCTGTTGGCGTAAAAGTCTGAGTTTTGCTATTGCCAGTTTATCACTGACATCTGGGCTGGTGGACTTGTGTGGGTGTCTGTATAGTGGTGGATTTCTCAGTGTGGGTCATAATACCCGTAGCTGAATATCGCCGCGGTCATGGTATGTTGGCGGCTTTTGGCACGGCAGTTGGCGGCATTTACCACCAGGGTTGTAATGAGGGCCTTAATCTCTTTAGGAAACTCCTTGTGCACCGAAGATCGATGTAGAGCCTGCCACAAACGACACACAACCTGCCTTGCGACCTAGAAATTGCTGCACAGCCGAACAGGAACAACGCACCCTGACCTCCAGAGTAGAAATTCGACCTAGGTCCTGCCTTGCAACTGAAAAATCTACGCACTGCCCTACCGAATTGATGCACAGCTGGAACTGGAGCGACAAAGCCAATTCCCCAAGTGGAAAAATCGATGCAGCGCCTTCCGTTCAACAGAATATTTGACGCATCATCCTACTGAATCGACGCAACACCTGTGACTTCTTCCAGCGCACCCAGGATTTCCCTGCATCATTCCTGGGCATCAAAAAGATCCCTGCATCACAGTGAGGAACCAAGACTGCGTGCCAAAAAATGACACATCGCCTGTGCTGTGTCGGAAAATCCAACGTACATCCTAGTTTTCCATGCATCTCGTACTGTGCGGTCTCTGTGTATGTTATTTTTGATGCAAACCAAGTACTTTGATTTCTAAGATTTAAGACTCTTTTTAATCTTGCAAAAATGATATTTCAACTTGTGTTTATTGAATCTTTATTATGTTGATCTTATGTTATTCAAATGAATATCATCTATTTTTCTAATCCTGTGTGATGTATATTTGTGGTGTTTTCACTGTGTTACTGTATGATTTATTGCACAAACACTTTACACATTGCCTTCTAAGTTAAGCCTGACTGCTCAGGGCCAAGCTACCAGAGGGTGGGTACAGGATAATTTGGATTGGGTGTGACTTGCCCTGACTAGGATTGTGGTCCGTAGTTGGACAAAGGTGTATGCCTCTACCAAGTAGAGACTCCATTTCTAACATTTATTAGACGTCCATTTGCAATGCAATTGTTCCTGAATGGTTGCTCGCTTCCTGGACTTTGTGGACCTAGCCTTTCCAAAGTTCCTTTGTTATTCTTTTTCCATCATCCTAGTATTTAGCCTGGGCAGCAAGAAGGTTTTTCATGGATTCTAGTTTGTTTTATCCTTCTTGTTGGATGATGGTCTGAAGCATTGCTTTCCTTCCTGTTATCAATCTAGCGTGTGGCACTACCTCTGAGAGTAGGAGGTCCTTTCTTTCACCCAACTGACATAGGAGAGTTGATTTTGGGAAACAATGCTGCCATGTGTGCTCCCAAGAAAGACAGTGTACATATCAGTGAAGCAGCACCCGTCCTCACAGACAGCTTTTATTTTTATGGAGCGCCAGCATTACCTGTTGCAGAAAAGGTGTTCCATGTGTAGGGGTGACTGAAGTGCCATTCGAATGCAATATATTGCAGCTGATATCTAAGTAATTTTGGAAATGGTATAATATTATTTTACCACCTATTGCATTTCTGTCAGAAACAACAACCTGATGCACTTGACTGGTGATACATCTCAGTACCTATTGAAAACACTACACTTATCTGTGAGATACTCACATCATCCCCACTAACCCTCTGGAAACATTTACTGCCCAGTAAATGGATGCAGTCAATAGATTAACATTTTCATGGATGCCTTCAAAGCAACCTGTAGGAAAACGTAGCTTATGCTTCCAGTTTATAACCAAGAGAAGGATCACACCTGATTAGCAGTAGTAATTATTGTTGTTTAACATACCCCCCTTGGCGTGTTTCCCCAAACCTTTTGCCTTTAGACCTCCTGTTTTTTTCCATTTTCTTTTTGCTGGTCTTAGGACTCTGCACACTTTACCACTGTTAACCAATGTTAAAGTGCTTATACTCTCTGTTAAAAAAATATGGCAAAACAGTCTTCTACCCATCTAGCATATTTATGCAATGATTCTCATTGGAGACTTTTTTCAGGATCACAAGGCCATGAAGATATGTTTCTAACTTCCCAAACCCTGCCTGAAGGCTCAACAAAGGGCAAAGACAACCCAGGAGACAGGGAAGAGGGGATGGAAGAGTAGACCGAAAGCTTCTAGGCTATACTGGCGGAAGAGGATACTTCTCAGAGGAATTTGTTCAAGTGTCTCTTCCTTAGGACAAGAACATGTATAGTATTTAATAATCATATAATCTATTGTATTATGATGATTTTACCTGTTATTTCCCCCTCTGCCATTTTAGATAGTAGGTGATGATGTAGAATATGGGCACCTAAAACCAGGAAACACATCAAACCTATAAACCTTATTATCAAAACAAAAAAACAAAACAAAACAAAACAAAAAATCAAGACAAAGATTTGATAGCTAATTAGGAGGTCTAGTTGTTTCCTGTAGCCTACCTTCATATTGTCTTTTAAGTGCCAGAACTTTGTATACTTCTAATATGTTGAGGAGAGACAACATTTATAAAAACTAACAACAGAATCTAAACAAACAGAATTCCCACAATAACGTGTATGCATTACATCATTCACAATTGCTACATGGTATCAGTAAACCTTTAGTATAACAAAGCTTCCCAAGCCATCCCCTGAATAAATATATGTATATATAACAGCAGGTTGTACAGACAAATAATGTAACTTTTTATGTTATTTTTCCCCGTAGGTATTTGGTATGAAGCAGTTCCAGTAACGAGAAAATCACCAGGACACACAAGACACCAAAGTTCATGCAGAGTCAGATAAGTGTTGCACAGTTTGTTTACATAAACCAAAATCACCACATAACAGCACGTTACCCCAAGTGGAGTCGATTCAGCTTTTCCTTTGTCTTCAAAGATGAGAACACTAGAATATGCACAGTCAAGCGCCCAGAATACAGTGTCCAAGAATGCAACCAAGCAACACCAGGATGCCCAGAGGAGGAGAAGCAGAGCTGAGACAGCCAGGGACACGGAGAGAATGCCGACAATGAATTCGTACGAACAAGGACGCCAGAATAATCAGGTGAGCGCATGCGTGATGGAACTGCAGACAGAGACAACTACACTGGCAAGCAGTTAACTAAGGTATGCAGTGCACAATTTATAGACTGCATGCCTCAACCCTTGGTATTGCTAGGCATGTTTGAATGAGCGCACACCTAACAATTTAATTTGGTTTTAGGTCCTTAGTAAAGTACACTACACATGCCCAGAGCCTGTTAATTAAATGCTACTATTTGGCCTGCAGCCCTGATCATGTCACCCATTTAAGTAACCCTTCAAACATGTCTCATGCCTGCCATTGCAGAGCTTGGGTATACAGTTTAGTCTGCCATGTCGACCTGACAAGATAAACCTTTTCTCAAAATATGCTAGAGCCCATGAATGTGCGCTTGTCCTAACACGTACTCTAAAAGTTCAGAAGGCTGAGCCAATAAATTTGTTTCAATCACAATTTAACAATTCTATGAAAATGATTCACAATTGTACAGTTTATCGTTTTTCTCTGAATCTGCAGTAAATATTCCTTCATATTATGAAATCAACCGTGATGGTTTGACATACACGTTTGTTAAATCCCAATGCATTTCAGCTAAGCACCCTTCATCAGGGGAACTGTAAAAAATGTAGCATACAAACAAATCAGGTGAAGAGTATCAACCAAATGTTGTAAACAATTAAATCAATAAGCTGTTGCCACCAGTGTCACATACTGTAAGTGTAAATTCATGTTTGCCATGCGATGTTACCAAGAAAAAATGATGCTCATAGTGTGTGTCACATTCCACACTTGACCAGTCTAAATCACATGCGCTAACAATCTGAATACTAAAAAAACTCCCATAGTGAAACACACATGCAATCCATCACGTGGGAACACAACCCTGCAAAAACCAAAAGTACCTGTTGTGTACACTAATAGAGTATGTGTTAAAAACAAAACGTACATGATGAGAAAAACGTGCAGTCAATAAAGAGTAAATACAATCCAACGGAAACCTAAAATACCCGTGGTGTACTAATTTATATAACTACTTAAAAGGAAAACCCAATGAGTAAAATGAAACCACCCAATAAAACAAACTGCCAAATCGACTCACTGAGCGTAAATTAAAGTCATGATTAATTCAAACATAGACGCAATGCCGTTGCGCCCAACACAGAGGGCAGAATCACTTGCAAAAAATATTCTTATACAACCTGTCATCAACCGTGATTCATGAACCCCCAGAACCAGTGCTTTAAATGGAAAAAAATAAGTGCAGGTACTCACCAAATTGAGTTGTGGGTTATGGGTAGGGCTTGGGGGCTGGGCTATGGGTGGTTCTAAGGGGTGTGGCCGGAAGCACATATTTAACTTGATTGCGATTTTCTTTGTGTGCAGATGAGCATAATTATACAGAAGGATTTTTGGTATCTTTTGAGTATTCCATTTGTCCTTTTTTAAACAACAGGGTGCATTTAATATTATCTGTTAAATGTTACATGTGGATAGATTGCTTCTGTGCTGGGCACATGAAGGACATTTTGAATGTTTACATTATGTGGAGTAATGAATAGTATGGTCACTTTCACGAGCTGCACCTCTATGAAAGCGGAGGAGCGTCACCCCGCTGTAAAAATGCACCAGAGCAGCTGAAAAATAAAATGGTAATAAAGTTTATTTATCACCATTTTATTTTTCAACAACCCATCCTGAACCGAGTTTCAGGACGGGGCAGGGCAATTGCTGCTGAGTGGCAGCAGGGAGCTCTGCACTTATGCTTAAAGTGCGCATGTCCCTTTGGCCGGCCATCTTACAACAGCCAGTTTGACATGGGCATTTTAAACTTCTCTATCCAAGCTGTCTTAAGACGCTGAGTTAGAGAAAGCACAGGCCTCCAGTGCTCTTAAGAGTGCTGAGAGAGGCCGCTCCCTCCAATCCTGACACTTCTCTCATGCTGCTTAACAGCATGAAAGCAGCACCAGGACTGAGTAGTGCAGTTTCCTGGGTCCAGAGCTTTCGAGGAGAGAAGACACCAGAGCTAGGAGGATGTTTATTGCAAGTGAGGAAGGTAAGTGCCATTTCCTTTTTTAATTATTATTATTATTTGAATGCTACATGTATTTTGCCCGTCCCACCACTCTAAATACATAGCAATCGCCACTGGTCACTTTTAAGAAAGAAACATTGAAATTAGACTCCATAATCACATTCTATTTAAAAACAGCCTTATCTGTTTAATAGCATTATAATAGATCTATAGTACTCAGTGCTCAAAAACTTCAAACCACCGTTCACCAACCACGTTGCCTTTCAGCATGTTACTCCACTCTATGACCCTTACATTAGCCAGTGGCATTGCCTCTCTTTTGGCATTAAGATGAAATGTAATTTCATTCTTGCACACCCACCAGCATCACACCCTTTGCAAAGTATGGCAATGGATGCTTTTTCATAGAAGTTGTAGATTCCAGTAAAGAGACCTTGGTTTTAAACGAACTTCTAGGGGGCATTAAACAGCAAAATGGGCGCATTTAAAGGGATGCCTGATGAAAACTCCTATTACATTACTTCTAGATTGCAGATTGAAAAAGAAAACATGTCTGTGACTGAATTCACACCCAACCTTCACTTCTGCGGCTTCCAGATCCCACAAGCCAACTTGTAGCCTTCAAAGATATGCCTACTCAGGACACTGTATAAATGTAATCACATCCTAGCTTTGAAAGCTTGGCATCACCCAATGTTGACATGGTTCATTTTGTTATTGAGGGAAAAATCCTTTAGCGATATTCGCTGGGCATGAAAATTAGTACTACAATGAAAGGAAGCACCATCATCTTTTGAAAAAAAGCCAAGAATACATGTCGGCAAATACATCCCCAACTCTGCAGGCAACAGAGGCCCTTATCATGGGAACTTCTTTGGATTTTCCAGATATTTTTCTTTCCTATGGCTGCGTAGCACAATAGAAGTGGGCTTCCCATGGTACAACACTTACATTACATATGAATTGCACAAGCTATTTTCCATAACATTTTTTGGAATCATAACATTTTTTGGAAATGTTTATCTAAGGTAAAACCTATTGTCTCACTGCCTCCTAGCAGACATCACCCAGTTGCTCCTAAATGGTATTGCTTTGCTCCAAAGCTCCTTACCTACTGTAAAATCTGCCTGCCACTCAAACTCTAATTTTACGTGTAAACTATAAAGACAAAACAGTGACCTTTGTTATAAAACATGAGTGAAATTAAAATATAGCCATCTGGTGGTTGAGTTTCACAATGTGAAACCAGAAATTCTGGATCAATCCCAGCTTCCCCACTTGCCCAATTTGTGTGATCCTAGGTAAATATTTCATGTCACCAAACCTCCTTTTTCTTCATTATCTCACATGCTAGTATATTCAAATACGCAAATTCACGATGTATGCCGTACAATCACATCTTGTGTTTTCAAGGCTCGACTTCTGCATTTCTCTTAAAGCCAAGCCAGACTCTTGGTTCGGCTCTGACTGGGGTCTCCTTGTTAATTTGTTGGTTGCCCATCTCTGCCTCTCCCAGCTACTCCATTAACCCAAGAGAAAAAGGACTATTAAAAACAAAGTAGAGTGATGTAGAGGTACTGCAGAAAAAAACATATCTGCACTGGAGAGAGAGAGTGGCGTTGCACTTGCTATGATCGAACATTTTTACGCTTGCTTCACAGCCAAACTGTAAATGCAGGGCTTGTCGGGCTGGCAGCTATAGAGTTACTGTGCTGGACACTGCAGACAACACTCACGCATACAAGAACAAGCACAGTCACAAGCACTTATGCATGCATATGGGCATTCAGTTGTTTTGTTTTTAAAAATGCTCACATAAGCTGATGTGTGTCCACATTATTAAACCTGGATTCCCACATGCTCTGCCACAGAGTTACTATCACCACCTTCTTCCTCACAATGACACCAAACAAGTGCTGGCTTACTCTGCTGTACAGCAGGAAGCCTTCACTTAGATTTACCTCAATTACGATGTATGGCTGTTAGATGGCTCTACTCACACACCTACAGCGCCATTGACTCCATTGAGCCTGACTGGACACTGTGTTAATATTCACAGTGTGACTTGCCTCCCCCCAAAACTCCCTGGCAGCTCTGAATCTAATGCATGTGGCTGCTGCTTAATTAGCACAGTCTAAGGGTAGATTAGCACTCGATTATCAGAGTGCTGCACGAAAACGGGCCGACTTGTTGTCTGCAATTTTGCGCTTCTTTCTGAGACTCCCATTTTGAGGTTGCCTTGTTGCCCCGTGAGTACCGGTACTCTCTTTGGCCATGGAGAAGCTCCGGTACTCAAGGGCAGAAAATTCAGAAGTGCCGGTACTTAGTACCTGTGAGTACCGGCCCATTTAAAGCACTGCCCAGAACCCTGATTCCAATCCCTCATACCTGCTGAGTGTCCCCTGCTCTGGAAACCTCTCCACTGGGGACTGCCATGCAAACGCGTTGACCATAGAAGACGCGTATATAAACAAAATGTATAATGATGGTGATGGGTTAGTAAATAATTTTAAAAAATCCCTGACTTCTGTAAATACGTATCCTCAACAGAAACACATGTGAAAACACTGAACGTGCAACAATGGTGATTGGTTAATAAAAGTGAACATCTACCATGTTGTCACCACCCGTGTGCCATGCAAATGACGTATGCCATTAAATGTCCATCATTAAAAATAGAAAGTAAATAGAAAAACAATACGCTTGCGTAATGTGTGCCACTAAGTGAGTCTGACCTAATAAGAGTGTACATTACTAAAACTGACAAGCTTGCATTGTATATTTGTTGACAAGTTACAATGAATCTAATACAAGCAAACTTCCATTAATGTCTCCACTAAAACATATACAAAAAATAATTACAAGAATGAAATGAATACATAAAATTGCATCCAAACAAATAGGCACATTGACATGATGTACTCCTAGTTCATGCTGTGTGTCCCATATGCCAACATATCTGAATGGTCCTATTAATAACATCCTGTAAAAAACATTGATATACAAAATAGATTTGGAAATTAAACCATCGCACTTCATACTTGAAGGATCAACATTCACAAAAAACATGTTGTCACTGAATCCCCAGACTTAACATCCTAATAATGTTTTGGTTGGGGTAAATCTTTTACATGTCTGATCTACAAGAATGTGCTACACTCTACTTACTATGACACAGTGATATCTGTGCCTAAACGCTCATGTTAATACCTCCTCAAACATTCTTGCCTGCCCTAGATGAACCTGTTATGAAATGGCCACAATGAGAAGTATATTTTCTTAAATATATATCTTCTAATAAGGAATATGTGGGGGATGAGCTATCTGCTTCTCTTAAGAAAAAGATTATGTTGCACACCGTGGGTCCAGAGGGCTTAAGCATTTTTGAGCAAATGGAAAAAACCTAGACCTGAAAGAGATGGTGATGGGTTTTTAAGTGTTTTGGAGGATCTAGACAATTATTTCACACTGTCTGTTTGCATTTCAACTGACCTTTTCATTTCTTCCACCACAAACAGGGTGCACAGGAGCGAATTAAGGACTATGCAGCAGAACTAAAAAAAATCAGTCTTGTAAATTTGGTGTGATGTTTTCATTAAGGATAAAATTGTTATGCACGTTAATGTTTAGACTGTTCAAGAAATGTTATGGATTAATAGAGAGACTATTTTTAAAATATCTGATTACCATAGCAAAAAAGCAGAACATTACCATAGCAAAAAAGCAGAACTGTAGACAGCTGCTTTGGCCAAAATGGAAAGAAAAGATTGAATTTGTCGTTACAGTACCAGGGAATTCTTAGCCTAAAAGTGTAACTGAACAGAAAGGGAATGTGTCTAAACCATTTAAAGATGATGGAAGTTTAGTGGTTAACAAGAAAGAGTGCTACAGATATGGAAGTGAAGAGCATTTGGCAAATAATAAACAATGTCTTGATGGGAAATAGAAATGCTCCTCTTGTGGAGCTCGAGGGCATTTTGCCAGACTATGTAACATAAAGAAACCAAATGCAACAGCCAAATTTATTGATAAGGAGGCTGAGTCTTAATTAGATTACAATGGAGAATGTGACTCACGTTGTGTTGTTGTGTTTTGAGCTTAGAGTGTGGTGTACTGAGGTTGAAAGTACACAATAAGTCCAAACCAATATGTTCAATTACATTGGGTAGAGTGCTAGTGCAATAACTGTGGACTGTCTTTTTCCATTCACTATTATTATTTGATCAGTGTAGATGGAAAATTTATAGACACCATAGGTGAAGACTTACTTTCCACTGATGGGAATCCATAGAGCTTTACTGGTGAACCTATGCTAATGTGGGTTATCGAGTGGTCACATTTGAACTCAAGGGGTTAGCATCAGAAGGGAAACATCATATTGCTGAGAAAGGGTCGTCAATTCTGGGTTTGCTAGATTAAAGGAATCTTGGTATCACGTTGAATACCAGTAGCCCTGAACAAGTGATTAAGTCAAAGATGAGTTGGACCAGTTGGCCAGAGAACGTATTATTAAGAGTATTAAAGCAAATGAATGGCTAGCTCCTTTAGTAGTAGCAATACTTGAGAATGTGAATGTGAGATTATGTGTGGATATAAAGGGTCTTAACCAGAATATAATTGTTGACAAATTTCTTTTACCTAAAATTAATGAGATGTTGACACTAACTAAGGATGTCAAATGGTTTACATCTCTTGTTTGATCTCAGTTTACCATCAGGTAGCATTCCATTCTAAAGGCAAATGTCTAACAGCTTTCATCGAACCACTTGGGTGCTTTTAGTTCAAGCGCATGCCATTTCGGTTAGCATCGGTTGCCACTGTATTCCAACGATCGAAGTACCAGTTGTTCAAAGATCACAAGGGCATTAGTATTTTTTCAGGACAATATTATTGCAATGGAAAGGATGGTGCTGAACGTGATAAAAGGCTGTGCTGACCGTATTGAATAAGAAAGGCCTTATGACTGACTTGAAGAAATGTGAGTTTCTGCTCAATTCTATCAAATACTTGGGTCATGAAATCTCAGAGCCTGGTGTATTTCCCAAAAACGAATTAGTGGAAGCTATTAGGAATGCAACAGCCCCAAACCCTAAGGCTGATGTTAGATCCTTTTTGGAGTTGGTAGAGTTTTAAACTAAAAACATTTAAGATAAGGCAACTATTGAAATCTTCTACTAAATTTGAATGAAATAGTGAACACCTAAGATATTTTGAGCAAATGAAGGATGAAATTGCTAATGTAATTCCGTTACTTGGTTTGATCACTGTGCCAAAACAATCATTACCACAGATACTAGTGGTAATGGACTTGGGGTAGTCACAAATTGACGAACATGCTTGCAAGGTTACTACATCTTATGCCTCACAATCCCTTACTCTAGCAGAAGAGAAGTTTTCCACAATTGAAAGGGAGATGCTGGCACATGTGTAAGGCATTGATGAGATTAGGCAGTATGTTTGGGGATCAGAATTATGATCCACACTGATCACAAACCACAAATTAAGATTCTTAACACTGAGTGAATGGAAAAGGCAATACTGCACCTTGCCAGACTCTCCCTAAGATTGTTGGAATATAATTACTAAGTTCAATATTTGCCAGCTGGGATGAAGAAGGTAGCAGATGATTTAAGTAGAGTACCCTTACCAGTTGTGATGAAAACAAATGACTTATGGGGTGATATGTGTGTTGCCACATATGTAATATTTCAGGCATTTCTAAAGGACAATGTTTATTCAGATATGAGTCTGATACTGTGTTGAATGCCATTAAAGGGTACATGGAAAGGGGATGGTTGGATAAGAAACTGATGAGTTAATTGGTCAGACCATTTTGAGAGATCAAAGATTAGCTGTCGTGGAGAGATGACTGATCTCTGATGAAAGGTAGTTGGTTGATTCCACCTCCATCTCTCAGGAACAGTAGTTTAGAAATATGCTATGCAGTGCATTTAGGGATCCTAAAGTGCAAGGAAAGAGTGAATATGCATTATTGGTGGTCTAGAGTTGATACTGAAATGTTTATGTGAGTGTTTCAATGTTGATAATGGTCTGACTACCTTTAGACCGACTCTCTCACCTGTGTTATATCCTAATGGACCTTGTGGGATGATGGCAGTAGATATTGAAGGGCCTATCCAGGATTTGCATTGTGTTAATCACAACACGGTGGTGTTATGTGATTTTGTTTAAAAAAAGGCTGACGTAAGTATCATATAGAGAACTGATTTGAATAATGTGAATGGGATTATTGATGAAGTTTTCCAGTGGGAGGACATTCCCAATTCTAATATTAGTGATAACAGGCCTCAGTTTGTTTCAAACGTGTTTCAGGATGATGTTTTAAGGAACAATGTGGGTTTGAAGCATACTTCCATTTATCATCATTGATGTGAAACATACAGTTAGCAGTTAAAAACAATACAAATTGGAAATTTAAATTAAATAAATTGTTGTTGACATATTGTACTACCCCTATGGTGAAAGGGTATTCTCCTTTTAACATTTTGAAAGGGAGGGATGCGTTTACTAAAGATAATCTTGCATGGATGAAGCACGGAGGCAGCAGGCCGTCTCGTTCGAAGTTGTTAAGAAAAACATCAACAAAGCTAAGTCAAGTTAAAAAATATACTATGACCAAAAACATGGAGTGAAGGAATTAAAATTGAGTTTAGGTGAGATTGTCAAAGTTTTGGATACAAGGAGAAAAGAGAAGGGTAGCAGTAAGTTTCTGGGTCCCTAGGAGCTACTGGATTTGTTTAAAAATTCTGCTAAGTTGAACGGTGGCAAAGTATGGCATTATAACAAACTAGCTAAGTGTGCGAAGTGCATAGAAATAGAGAAGGCCAACCACAATGCATTAGGTGAGTGAAAGTTATGGTTGATGGATTTGAATGGTGAGAGTCTGATGAGGGTGTGGTTGAAATTCTGGGCTCCCATTCTGATGCTGGGAGGGGAAAAGTTGTGTTGTCTATAACAGGTGGCCTCCACATTTGTACTTCCCTTAAATGGAAAGATTGGAAAGATTATGTGGTGGGATGATCTTATTTGGAGTGCTCAAGTCTCATATTCTAACACAAATAGGTTTACTTTGTGTGGCATGACCCTTATTGGAAAACCCAATGCAAGTAGTCATTTTTTTTTATATCTTAGTCGTATAAAGAATTATTATTGTCTGTATTTTATAAAATTATTTCCATTACATTTGTTGTATTAGTATGATAAAATGAATTGTACCCTTAATTATCCTTATGTATTGTATCGTATGACATTTTTTTCTCTTAAGGAACCATGGGCCAGATGTAGCAAAGGGTTTTTCCCATTCTGTGTCAATGGGAAAATGTGTTCGTACATATGGCCTCATATTTATTGTTATGTAGGTGATGTTTAATCTATTGATATTTATTGTAAGGGGGAGATATGTTGTGTTATATTCTTCCCATCATCTTTATATTTCGATATGGTCTCGTGAATGTCATGACGAGGAGTGAAATAGAATGAATGTTGGTGGTAGAGGAATGCAGTGGCAGATTCTGGCTATTCAAGACTGGGTTCTATTTCCTGCAATAAAGTACACGTTTTTCACAATTTATTGTGTACGGAGTCTCTACCTTGCACGGCTTGGTAAATGTCATTCTAGGTTTTTGCGTCACCCTTGAGCTCCCTTGTGCGGCGAAAACCAATGAAAATATGCCCCCAAATTTCTCAGAGATCAAAAGATCATGTATATCTGCTGCATGTTAAACTAATGACCGTGCATTAATGTGTATTATGTAAATGTGACAATCAAATGTAGAAATGAACCTTAGCTTCACTATAGCCGCAGATGTTTCCCCGTCATTGCAATTGTCTTTTCTTCACATCGAGGAAATTGGTTTTGTTAGTTTCAGTATGTTAACAGACCCCAACCATTTCACTCCCAAAGTAGAAAGTGATCTCTAAAGTACATTATTTGGAAGTCAGAAAAATAGTTATCTGACAAGTAGGCATCAATGGAAAATCCAGCAGCATGGCTGGCATTGTGTGCGTCAGGTGCACAAACAGGAACAGACGTGCTCACTTTTGTTGTTTTGGTGATGTGTCCACTGCATGTGTACACTGAATGTGGCAGCTCCATGGCTGTCCAAATGGCCTCCTTAAGTAATCAGGCCATGTCAGGAAGACTAGAGCACTAATAAAAATGGAGGTATTAAAATGTGCAAGTGGGTCAAATAAGAAATGGCAATGGACTAGTGTTAGTCCACTTCCAATTTGGAAACTATTGGAAGATAAAAAATCAAGCAGTAAAAAAGGTGAGGTGTGCAATGACAAAAAGAGTTTTAGCAATAAAGTGGAAGAGTGCCACGATAAAGAAAAGAAATGGGGCAATTCAACAAAGTTAGAAATGCAATGAAACGAAAGGAATTCACCCCAAAGCAGCAAGTTAAATTAATCTACGATGAATATTTCAGTGGACATGCCAAAGATTTTGATCCTCTGCAAGTAAATCCTCTTTTGCCTTCACAAAAGATTGCTGGACAAAATGAAGGTTAAAGCAACAAAGATATTCAACGTCTTGGTAAAACAAATTTTTTTTTAGTGTGTGACTTTCTTATGTTGGCATCTTTAGTGAGATTGGTAAATGTTCCAATGACTTTTAGCTGTTGATAAGTCCTGACTGTCCACTCATGTCCCCCTTGCAAAGTGAGGTCTTTTGAACATATTTTAAGCCTTGGTGTAAACTATCTTTCACATTGCTTGTACGTTAAGCTAAAATTGAGGATAATAACTTTACAAATATTTTCTAATTAAATTATCTAACTATTCGTTTTGTAACATTAACAATATAATTTGTGTTTTTATATTATTGCCTATGTCTACTGATTTCCATGAGAGGGCACTGCATTGGTTGAATGTGTGTGGTACTTTATGTGTTCAAAAAAGCAGCTGATTTCTATTTAAGCACCTTTTGTCAGTCATTAAATTAAATTATATTTTAAAGATTGCTTAACATTTTAAATAATGCAATTATTTACAAAACGTAGTATGTGTAAGTTTTCAGACTATCAATTATCCCACTCTTTTGTGGTTGTGCAATTAGATGTGTCTTCCTAAACACTGCCTTGAATTCACATTAACCCCACTCACTTAGTAGTACATATTGTATGTTTTCCAACTGCTCCTCCTTATCCCTCTGACTTTTAATACTCAAATGTATATGTCTGTATCTGAAATTATCTACACTTTTGTTAAGAGATCTGCTCATAAGAGATAGGGCAGGCGTGGGTGGAGATCTCTCCTTGATGTTAGTAAAATAGCATTTGTGAGCACATAAAGTAGTGGTACTAGAGTATTTTGTGAATAGACCCCCATTGTCTTTGGGACCCGAATGAGCACTGATATGACTGGATGGTGTTTGTATTTCGTTGTCGACAATGACCAAAGACATCATGTTGAGGAGGTTGACTGGTTACCATGTGTCCTGCTGTGGCTGATCAGTCCGATGCGGGCTCAGAAAGCTCTGCTGCATGTCCAGCACAACTGGTAAGATGGGTTGGTTGGCAAAGAATTGGCTATGAATTTGCACAGCTCACGGTTCTTCTGTGCCTCTGCAATCCTTCTCTGCTAGTAGGCGGTAGCACCTTTGCTGATTCAGCTTCGCCAGGTGGGGCGGTCTTGCGCTAGGATTTCCCAGGGGTCCGTGTCAATTCCAAAGCTCTTTGGAGAAACTTTCAGCATGTCCTTGAAGCATTTTGTCTGCCCACCTTGTTTGTGTTTGTCTTCCACCAGTTCACCATAGAACAGTCTCTTGGGGAGATGTATGTCTGGCATACGTACAAGGTGGCGTGCCCACCTGACATGGGCTCTCTTCAGCAGGGTGTAGATACTTGGCAGACCAGCTTGAGAGAGGATTTCTGTGTCTGGAACTTTGTCCTGCCAAGTAATTTTCAGCAGCCTTAAACAGTTCATGTGGAAGCAATTCAGCTTTTCAGCATGGTGCTCATACACAGTCCATGTCTCACAGGCATACAGTAGTGTGGACAGTATGACTGTACTGGATACATACCAGCTGTCAGGAGGCGCACTGACTGAGAGTGCAGGGTTCCAGAGGCCCTCCAGCCATCTCCCTGTAGTCACTTACTACACCCACTTGCAGTAGATCCTGGCACCGTCTTTAAAATGTGAGGACAGACCTGCTGCCATTGTGAAAAGAAAGTGAGTGACTTCAACAGCTGGTTCTTCTTTCACTAATTTCCAGGGATCAGCAGGAGCAGCACAGTCACTGTAATAGGGTGCGCTGTCCTGTTTCACAACCAGAGCACCCAGTTAAGGTGTACCACAGTGTGCTCTGGGGCAGTACACAGTAGATGTAATATTTGCCTAGGCGAGGAATAGTCTCCAGATGTGCTCAGTAATGAGCTAATAGATTTGTGAAAATATGGCCTTGGTATTTGGCAACTCCTGAAGTAAGCAGCGTTGTTGAGGACCCCTTGAAAAACACTAATTTTTCTATGCATTAAACTCTGTTGAGGACAGTGTCACAGTGCTTTATTGAGATTCATGAAAAAATGAGCCAACATTTTGCAGAATTTTTATATGCAGTATTTCTAATACTTCAACAGGGCAGATTACAACATACTGCCTACAAAGACAGTTTTTTCCCATTTTTTTCAAAAAGCTTACGAATTGAGTGAATCCCTTACTTTATACTTCTAAAATAAGGACAGTCAAGTAATTTGTGATCTGTTTGACCATGTCAAGCCTTTTTTTTGATAATTGTGGGTGAGTTCATATGTGATTTGGAGATGGATCCCTGACTTCAAAAATGTGTTTTTCTTATGCTTTTTTGCTGGAACAAACGTAACCATCACTGCAGGAAAGTCCTCCTTTCTGCCTGGTCACCCCAACCTTTTTGGACAGATACTCATGGTTACTGACCCTTAGATGTGCCCTGGGTACTTCTAACCAGTCCCAGGGCCAGTGCTCTGTGCTCTACCAACCTATCTATAAGACCCTTGTATATGGTAGGTCATGTGGGTTTAGGGACACCAGCATAGGAAGTGCTCCCATGGGTGCACTGCTGAGGTGTCCAGTGTAATTTTAAATGTAGGCCTGCCTTGCTGGCTGCTTTTAAATTTAAATTACCTTCAAATTCGACTTTGGAATTAAAAGTACTTCCAAAATCTTTAGCTACCTTATTTTTATATATGTCACCTCTATGGTGTGCTGTAGGTGTCCGTAAGGTTGAGTGCAGTGAAACTATAAGTAGGGACTTTATAAAAGTTGTTTTATAAGCCCCGGTGAGGGAAAAATAGTCAAATACATTTTCCCTCACTGTACTGAATGGCTCCATAGACTAACATAGGGAGAATTTATCTTCAAATAATAAAGACTCAAATGGAGCTAAATATTTCAAGTTTGGTATCAAGCTGATTGTTATAATAAATCCAACAACTTGCCATTGTTGAATTTAATATAACTAAATCAGGGAAAGAACTATACCTGAAGGTTGCCATCTTAAGTCCTATAGTGCGCTTATCTGATAGACCAGCATCTGGCAGCCTGGCCAGGCTACGTTGATGAGGTGTGAAGTGACCTGGGGGAGGAGATCTGCCTCAGCAGATGGTGAAACAAATGGTGGGAGAGCAGCCAAACAGGACATCAAGACAGGGAAGGACATTTGGACCTCCCCATTTCCTGCAAACCCAGTCATCCGGGTACCCTCTTGATTAGATTAGGAGAGGGCAGGAAAGTGGTGTGCTAAGGAATTTTAGCCACGTTAGTTGGTGGACTCAGCCAGATCTAACCTCTGACGTTGAACTTCTGTAATTTTGAATTTTTGGAGAATGGTGCTACTTGGGATTGATTTTTGCCACACTTCCCTGGAAGTGGTCATTTAAGAGGATTGTGGCCTGCCTGTGATCGGACAGTTGCCCCAACACCCCACTTTTCACCGTAGGAGAAAGGATAAATATGGCAGAGATGCACCCACACTTCAAGTCCCTATAAGAAATGAGACAAGAAGAGGAAGGACTGCCCTGCTGGACCCCAGTTCTGCACCTGGACACCACTCTGAAGGACTGCACCAGCTGCACACTTGGGCTTCGCCACTAAAAGGACTTTGCCCGTTTTTAATCTCTTCAAGAAGGGGATCCCTATTTGCTACAGGTAGAAAATAGCTGACCAGAGTCTCCTCCATCAAAGCCTGAAGAAACTGACCAACTAACTACTGTCAGTCGTCATTTTTGAGTTTGAGCCACATGCATTCTGGGAGTTGGAGTCCTCACCCTCAAGGTGCAACTCAGAGCCTCAGGAACTTTGGAGTGAGGTGTGGACTCCTTAAGGGCCTTTAAAGACCTTCTGAAAGAAAATCCAGAAGTTTGGAGAAGACTGGAGAACTTTAGGGAAAAAGCTCCATAAAGGGACTGACACGGCGACGTGAGTCAAGCCTGCTTATGTCACCTGCGACCAGGCCTGACTTTCAGGTTCATCCCGCTGAAAAGCTCTGGACCCCCAGACTGTCAGGATTTCACAAGGGGGCTCCTGGAATGGCAATCCGACAACCTCAACTCAAAATCAGCATGCTGTGGAGGGTTGTTCGATGTCTGGGAGAAAAAAGCCCCTCAAAAGTGACAATGTCCAAACGTAAAAAGTTTACCACTGTTTACCGCGCAGCGTATCCGAGGATGGCTCTAGGGACGTCGGATTGAATTTCAAGTTCGGCCCAGATGAAGATTTCCTTCCTGAAATATCGACTAAATTGGAAGGTAGAATTATTCACCAAGGTCTTCTTTGACACGTATCCAAAGAGGACTCCTGGGAGGTCAGAGCCAATCTGCGACTTCATCCCAGTGAGAAACTGAGAAAAAAGACTATGGCCCTGACTTATACTTTTTTTGCACCACATTAGTGTCATTTTTTGATGTAAAAGTGGATCAAATTTACAGAATACAATTGTATTTTGTAAGTTTGCGTCACTTTTGCGTAACAAAATGATGCTAAAACAGTGCCAAAAAAGTATAAATCAGGGCCTAAGTCTGAAGGTAAAACTTTGGTTGAAGCCTCCCGCTCACTGGAGTCGAGCAGGGCTCCTTCACAGGCAGCCTAAAATTTTGACTTTGCCCAAGTCAAGTGAGACCATGTGTCCAAATTGGCGCTTTTAGTTTCTGTGCGCTAAAAAAATTTTATCTTTAAAAATGTATATCTTTGGTGCCCCTTATCTGATGTTAATCGTTTTTGTGTCAAATTAAAGATACAAATATTTTGTATTTTTATAAATAGGTTTTGCATTTTTGAACTGTTTCCTGTGTTTTATTTAATTTTTGTTTTTTGATACTTGAATTTTTTACACTCTTGAGCCCTCATTATGAGTCACTAGACTGCCAGACCTGCAGATGGCGTTCGGACCACTGCCTATGCGCTAGTCCGTGTGCCATATTTAAACCATGTCGGTCGGCCATGGGGGAACCACCACTTTCACCAGGATCAGGGATCCTAGCGGTCTGTCGGTAGGTGGCAGTCCTAATGGGCACCGTCATGAAAAGGCTGGTGGAGAACGGCTGGTGGAGAACGGGTGCCCCTGAACTACCGATGCCAAATGCATTGGCAGTGCAGGGGTCTCCCTGGCCAGCACCATTGCAATGTTCACTGTCTGCATTGCAGCTTGTTGTGTGGGGATGGGCACAGCCTATTAAGGTGCATGTGTCAGCTCCTCCCACTAATCCTGCCCAGCATGACCCTTCGGGATGTTAATGGCCCATCAGGATGTGGATAGCCCATCAATCACACATAAACTCCCTATGTGTGTGGCTGTCTAAAGTGAATGCACAAAACCCAGCTGTCACCCACCCCAGAAGTTAGTTATGGGTTGCTAGGCTCCTAGGATGGCAAGGTATTTAAGCCATAATTAAATAACCATAATTTTTAATTGAAAATTAATTGTAACATTGTAATTGGATTTTGTAAATTGGTTAATTCTATCTATCTATCTATCTATCTATCTATCTATCTATCTATCTATCTATCTATCTATCTATCTATCTATCTATCTATTATATATACCCACATATTGTGAGTTCATTTTCAGAGTCTTGCTTGGGCACTTGGGCACACATAGGGCCTTATTACGACCTTGACGGAGCTGTTTCCTCCATCACAAATGTGACGGACATCACGTCCGCCATTTTATGATCTCCATTGAAAATAATGGGATCATAATACGATGGACGGGATATCTGCCACATTTGTGATGGAGGAAAGAAGGTCGTAATAAGGCACACATTTTAAGTCTGAGACCTGTCCCCTTTTACCCAGACACATGCTATATTTCTATTTATTAATTTTAATTCATTTTAGCACAGCCGGCTTTTAGCGGGATGTTTTTTTTTCCAAATCAGCTTCTATTCTGCATACGTGCTGTTGCCCATCACGGACCATGATACTCTATCTAGTATTGTCACCACAAGAGTGTGCAGACATCCCAACACTTAGACACATGCTCATGTCAGGCCTCTTTCTCCGACCACAAACACTTTTTATTATAAAAACATCACACAGGCCAAAGAAAGTTAGAGAGGTCATTCCAACCAGGAGATCCATCCATGCTGTATGCGATTTCACTGCTACTTTGCTGAACTCAGTCCTTTCTCTGTAACCAACCAAGGAGATGGTGAGCAGACCCCTTTTTCAGGTATGGGGGCAGGTGCTCCTTCCATGGGCTATGTATGGGCAGATTTGGGCTATCACCGCTATGCTCTCACTTAGAAGCTATTCGTTTGGGTAGGATTCCTATGCACATATTTATTCCAATATGCTGAGGATGATCATTTTCTTTTCACTTCTGATAACAATCCTGATTGTGCTGTGTCTCATCTTCTTAATAATTGCAGCCCGTATATTTTATCATAGATTGCAGTCTTAAATAAAAAAAACAAGCATGGGCTGCCGTGCTTGTTTTTAAGAAGCCCCCGATTTGGAGCATTTACTTTTTGAATGCTGGGGGCTGCCTGCTCCCCCAGCAGCCCCAGGGACTGCTACCTCCTCTGGGCGAAGGATATTCTGCATGCAGGAGGGTCACATGGCCCTCCTTCAGCCCCTGGGACTGCTCCTCTCCACGGTCAAAGATATTCTGTGTGCAGTGGGCTGCATGGCCTCCCCACAGTCCTGGGACCACCACCTCCTCTGGGCTAAAGATTGTTTGTGTGCAGGAGGGCTGCGTGGCCCCCCTGCAGACCTGGGGACCACCACCTCCCCGGGTCTTTAAACAAAGACAATGCAGGGGGCCCTGCAGCCCCCTATAGCCTTGGGGACCACCACCTCCTAGGGGCATTAAATAAATACAATATGGGGCACAAGGACCCCTGCTGGAGTAAATAATGGCCCTGGGGACCCCCACCCCTCCAGGACTGGATCCTGTTATGTCCCGGGATGCCTACCATCGGGACATAGCTGTTTGCTCTCACTTGGTAAGAACTTTGGCAGCTTCTGCCAAGTCAGAGCAAACACTTCACTCTCTGTGAGTGAGAGTTGTCAAACTTTCTCCCATAGTGCACTATGTTCCACTATAGTGCTATATAGTAAACACACACAGAGTTCAGAATTTTGTCACATGGTTGACTAGCTCCAATCTCTTCTTTCAACTAATTCTTATATCTTCAGTGTTAATATCTGTTTCAAGTTTGCAAAATAATGATTCCTCTAGTTACACTGTATATATGAAGCCTGATGGTGGAGCTTAATCAACAGCTGTAGAAAGTTTCAATTGATTCAGGATTTTCCTGTTGTAGCCGCTCATGTGTTTCAAAGCATCAATCTCTTGGTGTCATTAAGAAGTTGTGTTATTCATCATTTGCCAGTCATACAAAGCCCTGTACATGCTCTCCCCTCGAGGTGACCGGGTTGAACACTGAACATTGCTGTACATTTTGCTGAGTATTGAAAAGTATCCACATAACCCAATGGCAACCAACTAGTGGTAAGTGTCAACACCAGGACAGTGCGCGCTCTACAGGCAACATAATGCAAAATGACAAACCTTATGCAATGTATGCATAATTCATGCATTGTGTGCTGATATTGCATATTAACTTTTTGCATTGCGGGTATTTATCTTGAACTGTCATTAATGCTGTGTGTAATGTATTGTTCATTTTCAAGTTTTTCTGCAACCTGGCTGGGTGTGGCATGTGGGCGGGGCCTGGGTCTATTTAAGGAACCCAGCTCAGCCCCACGTGCTCACTATTCAGAGGTCCCGGTGCAGAGCAGCAGCATTTTCCTGGGTTCCAGTTCAGGAGGCCTACTTGGACATTTCTTGTCCCTGTCCTCATTATCTTGCTGATCTTCACGCAGGGCGGTAAGGCAGAGTTTGGGGAAATTTCCTCGACTCCGTCTTCAAGAAACATTTGAGTTTTGGCTTTGTGATTTACAGTGCGTGCGATTTATTCTTGGCACTTAACCCTTGCAGTTCGGATCGGCAGAGTGCGCAATCATTTCAAGGCCTTTGAATCTTGATGGTTGAATCGGCAACAGTGTGTGCAATTCAGTCTTGGCAATTAACACTAACAGTTCAGATCGGCAGAGTGCGCGATCATTTCAAGACATTTGAATCTTGATGGTTGAATCGGCAACGGTGTGCGCGATTAATTCTTGGCAATTAACCCTTGCAGTTCGGATCGGCAGAGTGCATGATCATTTCAGGGCCTTTGAATCTTGATGGTTGAATCTGTAACAGTGTGCGTGATTCATTCTTGGCAATTAACCCTTGCAGTTTGGATCGGCAGAGTGCGTGATCATTTCAAGGCATTTGAATCTTGATGGTTGAATCGGCAACAGTGTGTGCGATTCATTCTTGGCAATTAACCCTTGCAGTTCGGATCGGCAGAGTGCACGATCATTTCAAGGCATTTGAATCTTGATGGTTGAATCGGCAACAGTGTGCGCAATTCATTCTTGGCAATTAACCTTTGCAGTTCAGATTGACAGAGTGAGCGATCATTCCAGGTACTTGAATCTTGATGCGCAATCTGGCAATAAGGTGCGCAGTAACTTCTGGGCAATTGAATCTTGAAATCTAGAACAAACAGAGTGTGATCTTTCTAGACAAAACAAGTTTAGTCAGTTTGCATATGCTACAGTATTATTCATGAATCCTATAGTAGTTAATTCTTTGGGAACAAAAGTACTCATTGATTCTTGTTGTGATGTAATCGGTATGCTAAGGATTAACTTGAGTGAGGTCAATGTTCAGAGCATATGAATATAAAAAGTTCACGTTATTGAAAAGTTCTTGATCTCTCATGTTATTAGAGCATAAAGAATTAAAAACAAAGTTCATGAACATTAATGTGAATAACCTTGCTATTGCGTTCTTAACTCTTGCTTCCACAGGTCTCCTTCACCGCTGTTCCCAACCTAAAACCCATCCCCCACTTGGCCATTCTTTAATTCTGTGTTATGAGAGCTATCAGAGTTTGGAGATGCCAAGAGGTGGACATATTGGGAACAGACGCAAACCCCGAGGATCCGGTCTCGCTGACAGCAAGGGACTCCCTCCCAGTTGGGGCCCTCCGATACCCCCTCAAAGCCTTTACTTATCGACTGCCATGCTGACTCTTTTTATGATGTGTTAACACATGTCAGCACGGTTTCTGCTTTGTTTCTCCAAATGCTGTCTTTCTGAAAGTCGTAGAGGCGCACTCTACTCAGCGTGCTGGCTATTGTGCATGTGGCGTCACACATCACATATCAGCACCTCTGATTATCCTTCCGCATCAATTCCAGCTCCACCATAATCAAAGATACCTCCACTACAAGACACTGGACACAACAGGACACATCAATTTTCTTTATTCATATTAGGTGCACCAAACCATGACTAGAACACCAAAGCTTTTCGGCTTGCACCTTCGACTGGACAACCTGCCTTTCGTCACCACTGTCTTTTAAAAGATAGTCTCTCTTTTACTGCATCACCCCTAAGCCTATTGAACTAGACTATTATGCTTCATCTTCCCGTCACAACACAGGCACCATCGTAAAATGCCTTGTATATTTCTACATGGCACAATGAGAATGTAAACATTGCTCACACATAGAGGAGCACACATGATTAGACATACAATATATTCAAACCATCTCCTTAAAATGTTCAAAACAGTATCATCAAATAGTTCAAAGCAGTGATAATTCATTACACACGTCATTTGTATCAAACCGTATGTCTATACAGGTTTGAAAAATCTGGACAATGTAAAAGATACCACCTATTTATAATTACTCATGATTATATTGTTAAGAGCAGGATACTAAAATAAACCTGAGAAATACATATGCATTGTAATGTGATATGGTAGCAGATAATTCACAGTCAGCACAATCACCAATTGGTGAAGATGCACCATGCACAATAGCAATTTCATTAAATGGAGCAGCATAGTTACCAAATGGATAATGTGCCTAAACATTATGGCCCTCATTACGACCCTGGTGGTGAGTGACAAAGTGGCGGTTATACGCCAACAGGCTGGCGGTAAGTTCCACCAAATTATGGACATGGCAGTGATAACTCACATAGACAGCCAATGTACCACACTCACCACAGCAGTAGCCGCCAACAGCCAGACGGAAGACAAAATACCACCCACCATATCAAGACATAGCAAACCTCCACCATTTCCGGGACAGTACCAAAAACAACAAAAGCCTGGTGGAAACAGAACTCAGAAGTGAAAGGACTCACCATTGGAGACACAGGGAAGAACTACGCCACCATGGATCCCGAAATGCAAGGTTTCCCGATGATCTTCTACGTAATGCCTTACCTGGAACACTACACAGACGAAGATGATGATGGTGAGAAAAGCCGCCTAGCACACAAGGGAGGTAGGGAGGAAAACGAGAGTGACACACATACACTCACGACACACACCGACACACACACACACCATACACACAACCAGCTGCACATGTAAACCAATGGCACACGACACACGGCATAATAAAACACGGACCAGATTGCTGAAGTACTGACAATGTATTAGCATAGCAAAACCCAGCACTCAAACCAAATAGATTTACAGAGGTACACAAAGGGCCAATGCCCAGTTCAAAATCATAAGGGCACACAAGGCCACAGGGCAAAGTCTAAGGCCCAACCTGTATCCTGACACCTGGAGAGAACACAGCAGGGGCATAGTTTTGCAAGTGGGAAGGCACGTCAGGGGATGGGGTGGGGGTGCACCTCAGCCAAATATGGGAACTTCCCCACTGGTTCTGGAGGGGGCAACATGCCAATTGCTCTGTCCTGAGGAGTGCAAGGCCACAGTCTATGGAGTGGGTGACTTCCCCACTGGTTCTGGAGGGGGCAACTCGCACATCAGCCCCTGGAGTGTGGCCTACATGGAATCCACTGCTGGTAATGGCTGCAGTGTGGTGGTGGTGGATGGAGAAGCCTCCTGGGTAGCCTCTGCACTGTCTGATGGCTGCACTGTGGTGGAGGATGGAGGAGCCTCCTGGGCAGCCTATGCATTGTCTGATGGCTGCATTTCCTCAGCTGGCGGTGGGGGCCCCGTAACAGCTGGTGGTGGAGGAGGTGTCAGCCTGACAGCCTCCACTGGCGTATAGTGCTGCGTCTCTTCCAGTACATGGGGCGTGGATCCCTTAGCCTTCCTGGCAGGGGTGGATAGCTCTTCCCCTTTCTGCCTGGTTGTGCAGGCTCCTTCCCCTTCTTTCCAGGTGGTGCAGGCCCCTTCCCCTTCCTCCAGATGTTTCAGGCTCCTTCCCTTCTTTTTGAGGAGTGCAGGCCCCTTCCCCTTCTTTTCTGGCAGTGCTAGCACCTTCCCCTTCTTCGATGGAGGTGTGGTATCTTTACCACCACGAGTAGGTGGTGCTACCACTGTCCTCATGGACTGTTTGGCTGAGGTGCTGGGCTGTGTCCTTAGTACTCTGCCCATATGGGCAGGACGGGGGTGGAGGGGTATGGAAGAGGTCAAATTGTGGTGCTTGTGCTTGCCTGTGCCACTCTTGGGTGTTGTCTTGTGTGCATGCTCATCTGTATGTGTGCCTGGGATGTGTTGGGGTTGAGGAGAATGGGACTGGGACGTGTTAGAAACAGGGACAAGGGCTGCTATCAGAGAGGAGGCCAGAGCCTGAATTGATCAGTGTTGGGCTACCAATCCACTGTGAATGCCCTCCAGGAATGCATTGCACTGCTGCATCTGGAATGCCAGCCCCTGGATGGCATTCACAATGGTTGACTGCCCTACAGAGATGGATCTCAGGAGGTCAATAGTCTCCTCACTCGGGGCAGCAGGGATCACTGGGGCAGGGCCTGAGGTGCCTGGGGCGAAGGAGATGCCCACCCTCCTGGGTGAGCGGGCACAGGAAATTCGCTGAGGGGCTACTGGGAGGGCGGTCCTGGTACAGGGGGTGGTGGCTGTACCTGCAGCTGTGGTGATCACAGAGGTGTCCGCCACCACCTGGGAGCTCCCATCGGAGGAGGTATCAGAGTCTGTGTTGTCTCCTCCAGTCTCCGCCATGGTGCTCCCCTCACCCTTTGCCCCACTGGTTCCCTCGGCGTCGGTGGACTCTGCCTCCAGGGGATGCAGCTCCCTCTGTCACCGGTGCCCCTGCTCCTCCGTCAGATGATGCTAATGCACACAAGGACAGGATGACAAAACAAGAAGGGGGGGCAAAGGATACACTTGGTCAATGACTGCACCAACACCACCATTGGCATGCACATCACTGTCACACACAGGAACAGACTTAAGCACTATGCATTGCACTACCAGTGATATGGCTAGTCACTAAGGCAAGATGAGGACCACACACTGCCAACTGCAGCACACCTGTTACCCAGGATGCCTTGCCTGAAATGGACTACTAACAAGCTAGGTTACCTGCATTTGCCACGCAACCATTACCCTTCAGATGACTCACGCTGCAATGTCTGGCCTGGCCTTAGGGGAACCCATTAACACACAACCACCACCCAGATACCACCCCACCACCCAAAATAAGTAATGAAACCCACTGTACTTACCCCCTTGTGGCTGCTGTGACTCCCTCAAGCACCCATCCAGCTCAGGGTTGGCCACCACCAGTGTGTGGGCCATCTTGGGGGGGGGGTCAGGTTCCGACTGGCACCTCTTCCTCGTTGGGGCCATCCCCAGCTGTGCCTCCGTGGTCTTCCGTGCCCAGCGTCTCAGGTCCTCCCATCATTTCCGACAGTGGTGCTCCTCCTGCCATAGACCCCCAGGATCCGGCGTCCTTTGCAATGGCACACCATAATCCCTTCTTCTGATGGGCGCAGACCTGCAGAGGTTATACATACAGGAGAACTCCATTAAACAAACAGTCCAGCCTGTCACACACATGGCCAACCATACCGGATTCCATCACCATTGGCACACACATAGGCCAGCTCACAACATGTACACCGCCAACAGACAATCCCCCCACAACCTTTACACAATGCCTTCACACACATCTCCATGCATCCATACCACATGCATCATGCCCAAAGTGTACTCACCTTTTGGTCTGGAGGCCTATACAGCTGTCCATACTGGGGTAGGACCCCATCCACCAGTTGCTCCAACTCCATCGAAGTGAAGGCCCTTTCTCCAGTCACACGGGCCATGGTAGGGTCCAAACACAGGTCAAAGCAGCACACACAGTGTAGGTCTTCTTCTGTTGATGGTCAGGAAACAAGTGAGGATTGATTTATAAAATGGCGGTCACATCCGAGGCAGTGTACACCGACACTGCCGGCGTACATCCCCATTGGCCACTGTACTCCATAGGGCCCCATATTATCCAATGAAGAATAGCACGGCTGTGCAAGACCGCCTACCGCCTCGACTCCCAATGTCGGCGGAATTACCTCACTTCCACCTGTCCCTCCATACAGGACAGACAGTCGCCATTTCGGAGGAGGGGGGGGAACAGGCCTCTCGACAATTACTGCATCACAGGTTAAATAGGCACATACTTCAATACTTACACTGTCCCAATACATAAGTGCACCCTGTGGACAGATGTTGTGGTTTAGTTGTTCAAATTGTGACAGCCTCCTCACTCTTGTGTTCCTTAGATAGCTATAGCTGCAGATTAATAGGAGGTGGAGACAGACCCGTGTAAAGACCCCAGCTACATTATCCTCACCTATAGACTGGACAGGGCCACAATCACAGAGCTGTGTGCCCAGTGAAAGCCTGACCTGATATCTGCTATCCGTTATCCGACTGGGATCCCCCCTTTTGTGCAAGTGCTATCAGTGCTCCATTTCCTGGTGACAGGTTCTTTCCAACTGACAGTGGGCTTGGCAGCAGGAATGTCACAGCCAATGTTCTCAATCGTGCTTGCAAGAGTGTTGTCTGCCCTCGTAAAATAAATGTGCAGCTACATTGCTTTCCCCCAGGTGGAAGATTTGGCCACTGTGAAGGCCGAAGTCTACACAATGGGAGATATCCCCAATGTTACTGGGGCGGTTGACGGGACACATATTGCGTTTATCCCCCCGCCAGAATGAACAGGTGTACAGGAATCGTAAGAGTTTCCCCTCCATGAATGTGCAGATGGTGTGCTTGGCAGACCAGTACATCTCCCATGTCAATGCTAAGTATCCTGCGTCGGTGCATGATGCCTTTGTCTTGAGGAATAGCAGCATCCCAAATGTGATGGCCCAACTACAGAGGCAAAGGGTGAGGCTAATAGGTGAGCCTTGGCCCCCACCCACTGTATTTTAGATTATGCCTCTGGTGTTAACCTCATAGGATAGTGTGTGGCTGAATGTTGTCCCTCAACACCTGCAGGTGACTCTGGCTACCCAAACCTATCATGGCAGCTGACCTCTGTGAGGAATGCCAGGACAAGGGCTGAAGAACGTTATAATAAGGCACATGGCGTACCAGAAGGATCACCGAGAGAACCTTCGGCCTCCTGAAGGCCAGGTTTAGGTGCCTCCATCTGACAGGTGGGTCCCTGTGCTACTCACCCTAGAAGGTCTGCCAGATAGTCGTGGCATGCTGCATGTTGCACAACCTGGCCCTCAAACACCATGTACCTTTTCTGCAGGAGGAGGAGACTGGAGATGCCCCTGTGGCTGCAGTAGACCCTGATGACAGTGAGGATGAAGAGGCTGAAGATGAGGATGAGGACAACAGAACCACAGTTATCTGTCAGTATTTCCAATGACACACAAGTGAGTCAGTGCAACTTCACATTGCAATGACTATTGGTGTATTATGTGTGGCTGTGGCATGATGGCATTACCCACTTTTTACCTCTGGATTATCATTTTACAGATGTTGGTTCAATGTCAACTGTGTACTTATGTGCTGACTACAAACATCTACAGGTCATTATTTCCATGCTCTCACACTGTACAGTTCATTTGCAATGGATGTAATTGTTTCCATTAATACACTGTTTCAACACATGACAGAGAAGTATTTGAGTTGTGTTCAAGGGTGTTTATAGTAGTGCTAAGAAACTGAGGGGAAGTGCAATAGAATGGGGTAATGATGGAGGAAAAGCCAGGGTATTGTTCAAGTCTGTTTGTAGTACAGGTGAAGTGTCCAAGTGGCCATAGGAAGAGGAGCAAAGGCAGTTCAAGGTGGACAAGGTGACAGTGTGGGGCACAAGGGGGACAGTCAGGAGAGTCTCATTTCCTGGAGGTGGTCTTGGCAATTGTCTCTGGCTTCTGTCTAGGTTGCAGGCAACAGTTGCGGGGTGGTTCACCTTCTACAGGTGGAGGGATGCTGGTGAACTGTGGGTCCTGTGGCAGGGCCTCCTGGCCACTAGTGGCAGCGGAAGTGGAGGGCTGTTCAGTTGACGGGCTAGTGGTAGGGGCCCGCTGATGTGCTGTTGCCTCCCTCATGATGTTGGCCATGTCTGCCAGCACCTCTGCTATGGAGACCAGGGTGGTGCTGATGGCCTGCAAGTCCTCCCTGATCCCCTGACACTGGGGGTTAGTCATATGTATGGGATGTAAAGGAGTGATGGGAGTGAGGGTGAGGGTTGTGATGGCATGCATGTATGGGGGTGATAATTGTTAAATGTTGACTCACCAGTGTCCAGTCCTCCGGCTACTCCAGCGAGTCCTTCAGGATGCAGTATTGCCAGTACTTGTTCCTCCCATGCTGTGAGTTGTGGGGGAGGAGGTGGGGGTCAACCGCCAGTCCTCTGTATGGCGAGCTGGTGCCTTGCTGCTATGGGACATACCTTCCCCCGTAAGTCATGCCACCTCTTCCTGATGTCGTCCCTTGTTCTTGGGTGCTGTCCCACGGCGTTCACCCTGTCCACGATTCTCTGCCAGAGCTCCATCTTCATGGCAATGGAATTCTGCTGGACCTGTGCTCCAAAGAGCTGTGGCTCTTCCCTGACAATTTCCTTTACCATGAGCCGTGGGTGTTGTGTGGTGTGTGTTGGTGAGAGTATGGTGAGTAATGTGGTGGGGTGTGTGATGTGGAGTGTGTGAGGGATGTATGGGTGTGAGTGTGTGTGTGTGTAGTTGTCTCTGTGCTGTTCGTGTCAATCTCTTGGCAGTACTTGTTGTTGGTAAAGGGTTGTGGGTAATGTGGGTGGGTGTTTTATAGTGGTGTGGGTGTGTGGGTTTGGTGTGTGTATGGGTGTCAGGTGTGTGTTTTTGATATTGGCCAATGTACTGTTGTTTTGTATGTGAGTGTCCCTTCTGACGGCATCCGGTGTGTACCGTCAATGTTTTACCGCAGTTGAATGTCCATTGTAGTGATTTGTGGGTCATAATGTGATGTGTGTTGTTTTGTTGGTGTAACAGTATGGGTTTTGGGACTGCCAGTTTATCACTGACCTTTGGTCTGGTGGATTTGTGTATGTGGCTGTATTCTGTCAGATTGGTGTGTATGTGTCATAATATGGAAAACAGATATCCGTCATCGGCGTGGTATGTTGGTGGTGGTCAGCGTGGCGGTAGGAGGCATTTACCACCAATATCATAATGAGGGTCTATATGATGTACCTGCCAATTATTGTAGCGATAGATAGTTCTAAGGTACAAATAGGTAGCAAATGATCACCTCACTAAAAGCCAATAGGATATACTCTCCTGGTCTACTATGGCAAAGTGGCGCAGTGCAGAATGAAGAATGTCCCGAAATAAGGCGTGTTAGATTTCAATTCATATGGTACCTCATCAGTAGGATTTCCTTACTCAATCTAAAGTGACGTGCTATGCAATTAACTTTTCTGACCCTACATATTTCAGCTGTTAGAGCAGAGTGACTCTGTGCAGGAGAAGGTTTATCTCTGAATATGGTGTGTTAGATATCAATGATAGGGTGAAGATGTCAAAAAATGCCCAGTTAAGATACCAATCATGCATAACGGCACATTTCATTAAATAGAGCGGCATAGTTGCCAAATGGAGAAGGTGCATAAACTTCATATGGTGCAGCTATCATGTATTATGCCGATCGACAGTTTGGAGGTACAGCTAGGCAGTAATTGCTCACCACAACAAGAGCCAATGTGATCTACTCTCCTGATCCCACTTATGGAATCAATTACAGTAAAGTGGCTATGTGCAGAATACAAAGTGTTCCTGGATAAGGTGTGTTAGATATCAATTCATAGGGTACTTCATCATGCCTATACCTATACCTATATGTTAGAAATTGGAAGGCAGTGTGTAAAGTATTTGTGCAATAACTCATACAGTAACACAGTAGAAACAGCTCAAAAAGCATTCCACAGCAGTTTAGCAAAGTAGAGAATATTTATCTGAATAAAATAAGACCAAAACGACAAAAATCCAATATGCACAAATCAAGATATCACTTTTAAAGGGTTCAAATGAGACTCAATCTTAAAGAATTAGTGGTTGTAGCCTTTTAACACACAGTACCTGGGATGTGCAGAAAATAATGACGCAGATGGACCACGAAGGAGGAGATGCATTGAAAAGTAAAGTGATGTGTTAATTTTTTCGGTGCAGCAAAGGAGAAGCATTGTTTCTTTCCACGCTTAATGTGATGCCTCGGTTTCTTGGAGCGCTGCATTGGTTCCTCACTGTGATACGGGGATATTTTGATGCCCTGGGATGATGCGTGGAATGGCTAGAATGTGTTGAGCAGCGGCAATAAGTCCTGCGTCGATCCAGCAGGCGATGCAGTGACTTTTCAGCTGCAAGGGAGGTGCTACGTTGATCCGGCAGACGTTGCGTCAAATTTTGTAAGTGTCAATTTTCTGATGTGCTGGATTTCTGTTTCTTGGTGGAGTCTTTGATAGCCGTGAGACCTCAGAGCAGGAGGCAAGCTCAATCCAAGCCTTTGGAGAGCACTTGAGGAGAACGACAGAGTCCTTCCAGCAGAGTCAGGGGTCAGCAGATAGCAGGGCAACAAGCAGGCCAGCAGTCCTTCAAGCAAAGCAGTCCAGATGAGTTATTTGGGCAGCCAGGCAGTTCCTTTGACAAAGTCCAGTTGTAGGTCCAGAAGTGTCTGATTTAGTGGGGTCATAGACCCAGTATTTATACCCAAAAGTGGCTTTGAAGTGGATGAAACTTCAAAGAGTGGTTTTGAAGTGCCCTGTGTCTGCCAGGAGTTTTGTGGGGGCCCTGTGAGAGGTTATCAGTCCTTTGTGGGAGAGCCAGCCTCTGGCATTGAAGTGTAAGCGAGAGCCCCTCCACCCTTCCTACTCAGAGAAATCTACCTGAATGCAGATGAATGCAGATGCATCTGAGTGTCCTGTGTTTATGACTGTCTGGGTGGAATGCACAAGGGGAGCTGTCAACCAGCACAGACCAGGTGTGGATTGGAGACAGGCTGTAAGGCACAGATGGCAGTAAGTACAGAGAAATGCCTACTTTCTAAAAGTGGCATTACTGCAATAGTAATGTAGAATCAATCTTCACCAATAAGTAGGAATTCTCACTACCAATTCCTACCATACCAAATATGACAAGTCTATTCAACTAAGATTAATTACCACTTACAAGCATATAAGGGAATCTGTAATGCTGGCCTATGAGAGGAGCAGGCTTCCCAGTAGTGAAAAATGACTTTGGGAGTTTTTCTCTACCAGGATATGTAAAACTTATAAGTACATGTCCTGCCTTTTATTTACATGACACCCTACCTTATGGGTTTCCTAGGGTCTACCTTAGAAGTGACCTATATGCAAAAAAGGAGACTTTAAGGCTTAGCAATCAGTTTCAAATGGCAAGCCGAAGTGGCAGCGAAGCTGGACACACAGGCCTAGCAATGGCAGATCTGAGACATTGTTAAGGGGATACTTATGTGGGTGACACAATCAGTGCTTCAGATTGAATAATAGCATTTAATTTACAGGCCCTGGGCACATCTAGTGCACTTTACCAGGGACTTATAGGTAAATTAAATATGCCAATTGGGTATGAGCCAATGTTAGGGGAGGAAGCACAAGCACTTTACCACTGGTCAGCAGTGATAAAGTGTGCAGTCCTAAAACCAGCAAGAAGGATATCAGAAAAATGGAGGGAGGAAGGCAAAAAGTTTGGGGCTGTCAGGTTTAACAGTCTAACATTTTACTATTTTATGTATATATACATATATAGGTATAGATATAGACAAACACACACACACACACACACACACACACACACATATATATATATATACTACTGGTGGTCACCAGTATGTAGTATAATATTATATACTAAAGTTAAGACCTAGTTTCTATCGGAAGAGCGTTTTTTGTTTTGCCAATAACTTTCACCCCACTTGACAAAGGTTCACAAAATATTTCAAACTAATACAACAGCCATTTCAGCTGCTGTCTTGAAAGGTTTGTGGTGATCTGTCAGGAGGAGTCCAAGAAAAATGGGGGTCCCAAAACACACTTTCCCTATTAATTTTCCCATAAGGTCTTTAGACATGCCTACAGCCCAAACTGCTTGATGGAATTACACCAAATTTGGCAGGAAGCTAGATCTTGCTACTCGGAATGTGCTTTTTGTTATTTGGTGTAAATTCATTCAATAGTTGTATTGTTATTAAAGGGTAAAAATATAGATATTTAGGGCCACAGATCCTCTGCAGATCCAACAGTCCTGTGCTGATATCTGATTGGCTGCCTGCACTTCAACAAGGAAGTGTTGGCAGCTATTTTGGCACTCGATTTTCAGCTGAGACTCAAAACAATATACAAAAGAAAGAAAAGGGGGCATGGTAGGAATAACCTAGCCCCTAGCCTTGGTGCTGGGATTTTCCTGGGACTCCGCCAGGGCAAAAAAGCATTAAAAAAAGAATTGTCAAAATCTGCAGATAGAGCCACATATTTTGCAGAAAATTTAAAAAATGAAGTGGTCTCTTGTGCTTCTTATTTATATTTTAACTGGGTGGGCCATGTCCTGTGGGAATCAGCATTTTAATTAATGCAGATTTGGGGCACACAGGGCCACCTTCTAGGGCTTTCAAAAGTCCCAGAGACCACCACCTCCCTGGGGCTAAAAACATAACTCTGCTCCCAGCAAGAAGGAGCATTGAAACTGCTCCTGCTTGCTGTATGCAGAGTTTTCATCTCTGTTCCTGCCTGCTGTCATGCGGGCAGGGAAAGAGATGAAAAGATTGCTCCCGCACACAGGGGGCTCTATTTTTAGCAGTTCCCTACATGTAGGAGCAATGCCAGCTCGCGCCAGAGTCGGGGAGCCGGCTGGGACCACGGGGGCCTTGTGGCTCCCCCTGTGGTCCCCAAATCATCAAAACTTTGTGTGCATGGCCAAGGCAAAGCAAATGTGTTTTCTTTGCATTTCCACCATGAACAGTTACCTGTAATCCTTGACTGAAGTGTTTGCATCCTTGCTTTTTTTGAGCACAATATCTCATGTATTTTCTGTCATGAGTGGGTACTTTCTTGTCATCTGCTGCTGAGACCAGAGATTGTGGCCCGTATTTATCCTTTTTTTAGCGCCGCATTTGCGCCGCTTTTTGACGCAAAACGGCGCAAACCTACAAAATACAATGGCATTTTGCAAGTTTGCGCCGTTTTTGCGTCAAAAAACGACGCAAATGCGGCGCAAAAAAAGTATAAATACGGGCCTGTGTTCTAAACTTTTAAAAAGTACAAATATGTAAACTTGCCTAGAAGACTGACCCGGTTGGCCACACTCCATATATATTAGTGATATGCCACGTCTTCCCACCCATTTTCTCTGGAAGATAGAGAGCTTACCAATAGGACCACCTGAGCATGTTTTCCCGACGATTTTGGAGATGTGTTTTTGATGCATAGGAATATGATCACATTTCCACCAAACAAAGACACACTGCATGACTGCTGTGGTGTAGTCTGCAGGGCTTGTCCTCAGACCAGGCCCTGTGGCCAAACCCTGCTGCGCATGGCCTAAGGCCATGCGGGGTGTTGGGTGGTTATAGGGCATTGGCTGCAGGACCTGGCTGCATGCCATCCTCTGAGTCAAACGCTGTTGTGCCTGGCCAAAGGGCACATGTGGCATGTGGTTGGGTGGTTACCACAGGGCCTAGCGGCGGTTCGAATAATGTAAATAATTCAAATTACTTTACGTTAAAATGACCATAGAAATTCACTAAAAAACAAAAGTTATGGGGACGTTATAGTTAAGAAACAGAATTTATAAAAACATAGAAATTCACTTAAAAAAACAAAGTTACAGGGATGTTATGGTTCTGAATTTACTCACACAAACCCATAGAAATTCAGCAGTTATAGTTATTACAAGTAACTTTAATTTGTGCCATAAGGTAACTATAATCGCTCTTGTCTTGTACTGTTAATTACCCCAGATATTACAGCAATCATGACAACTTTTATAACATTATTAAAAATATCATTGTAACACTAGCAGTCAAATTATTGGAAAGAACACTGTGCATGGTGGGAGTGCAAGTTATAGTTATCTTAGGGAACGAGTTATAGTTACTTGCAGTTGCCAGTAGTTAGTTATAGTTAGCACTTAGTTTCCATAGAAAAAAGCATTTTTTGATTTGGCTGTATCTTTGGCATCGTTTGATGAATCTTTATGACATTTTCCAGAAAAAAGTGTGCCCAAAGGACTTGTACATGGAAAGTTTCAGGATGCTCTGTCAAGCGGGGGCTGAGAAAAAGGGGACTTGTAAAAAAGTGTGTGTCCCATATTAATTCCTAAACGGATTTTGAACACGACTACAGCCTGAACCGCTGGATGGAATTACACCAAGGCCTAGCTTTAAGGGGACCTACCACCTCCTTGCTCCACATTACCCTAATTTTTGTTTTACGATACTGTGGCCCAGCGAGGCCAAAACCACTGTGCCAGATTTACAAGGTGGCGCAAAGCATGCATTGTGCCACTTCGTACTCCATTGCGCCACATTATGCCTGCATCAGTCATAATGTATGCGAAACCGGCGCTTCCCCGTTGTGGAAAAAAATGGCGCAAAGAAATATAACAGATTTCTTTGTGCCATTTTGCATTTTTAACGTCTGCTCAGAGCAGGCATTAAAGGGGGGCACATCGATATTTATAATGGGCCCCTATGTACTGTTCAGGGTTAGCGCTAAAATGTTGTTGCGAACCCTTAATAGTACATCAATAGCATAAAAAAAATGTACGCTATTGCCCCCTACACTGCACCATGGTGGGCTGTATTTTAAATATGGCGCACACATGGTGGTGGTAGGGGGGCGCTAACAGGCGCAAGAAAAGTGGAGCTGCACGGGTGCATCGCCACTTTTCTGAAATCTGCCCCAAGTTTGGCAAAAAGGTAGCTTTTGGTCCAGAGAGCACACTTTTTGTTATTTGTTGTAAATCCATTCAGTGGTTTTAGAGTAAATAAAGGAAATCCAAATTTGTATGTCTAGGGAAGCGACTAATTTGCAATAAATTTGCGACAAATTGTGAATGTGCATGCCAACAGGAATGCTGCGATTAGCTGGCTGCAACCTGAGCAGAAAGTTGCGGCCACCATTTTAGGTAAAGAGACACGATCCCTGGGGCTGAAAACAATCAATAGAAGTAGCATAAGGGGTTAGGATGGAGGTACCCTGACCCCAGGGGTGGTATATAAGTGTGTTTGAGGGTGATAATATGAGTTAAAAACAACGAAAGATTATTTTTTTAACCACATGCGATAGTCACAAATATGTTGCAATGCTCAGCGTGTCACCCCCCATTTAACATCACAACAAATTCAGGAACAGGGGCGGAAAAATAGAAACAAAAAAGGTTGAACACTCAGGGGTTAATGCAGAAATTCACAGACCCACTTTAGCACTCATGCACCCACTCATATTCCCGCTCAGGCACTCCTACCTGCACTCACTGACCAACTCACATGCTCATGCACCCAGTGACAGACCCATTTAGGCACTCACACACCCACTCAGAGACTTTTAGAATTACCTCAAAATTCCAAGCACAATTGAATACAGAAACCATCCAGCTATAGTGAGATAAAGAAGAATTTATTAACGTGACACAGGGACAGTTGACTCCAAAACCCAAATTTCCAAAATGCAGAACTAAAACACACTCATCTGTTACTACAAACCACAAGGGGTGGTATCACATATTGTCCAATAAGAATTGGGTACATGTTCATTTCTAAGCAATCATAGACTCGTACATCCCGTGTCCAGCAATCTCCAGGCAGGATTTCCTGACATTTATATATATTATCCAGTCAAATTACAGAGTAATAGGGCATTGTAAGCAGATATGTTACAATAATCATGTGTTCTCCATATTTTCAGTTGGAACCTTTTTGAGATTGAGAAATATATTAGTCAATAGCAAATATCTTGATTCAGTAATAGGACGTTAATGCTTAGCTAGTATGCTGTGGTATATCATGAGTGCTGTCTTTTGAGCAAGCCTTGCATTTTGTTGTGTTTCAAGCTTACATATGTGAAATAGGAAAACAAAAGTTCATCAAGATCATGTGCTTCAACAACAGGCATCCTTATCATTGGGTATCACAGGATGAGGAGAGGCCTGGAAATGTAAAATGGATTCCTTAACCAGTTCCCACATTCCGCCCTCTGAAACTCAATGACACCCTTAACAAGCTCCCTTAATGGAATCACCTCATTTCTGCCCGTAGGCTTGTAAGTATCACTCCTGAGGAAATCATCCACACATCTAGAGAGCGCTATTCTACTGCAACAACTAGTAAGAAGTATCTTTATGCATGTAGGACATACTTGAATCAGCAAACACATGGTCTCCAATGCTGCAACTCCAATTATCAGTACCTCCAATAGCCATGCCCTCCAGTTGCTAAGCCATGCTGCAAGTATCTCCCAAATTCCACCCATATGTATTCCCTTCTCCTCCTTTTGAACCTCTTTTATTTTCCCCACCACCTTGTTGATAATGTTGCTGTTGTCCGGTATGCATGCACAACAGGTCTGGTGTACCACCTGGCATACCCCGCCATCCTTGGCCAACTGAAAGTCTATCACATTATGATTCCTAATTACCATGGGCCTCATAGCAGTCAATTCTTCTGATATGCTACCAAGGACCACTTCTGTGTAATCATCCAGCTTTTCTATTAGCACTGCCAGTTCATGGATCCTAGCTGTGGAGTATGCCATTCCTGCATGAGGTAATATAACCCCCATGACCGTCAGGCTATTATCTGTCCAGGTGGATGTCCTTTTCTGCTGATTTCTTGGGGTAGCCAGGTGACCTATCAGCATCATGTTGGTTAGATGAGTCATGCTTGGTAGCACCAAGGAAAAGCAGCAGCTACCATACCACCCAGCAGGTAGCCAAAAGTATGCTGCATCCCCACATATGAAGAAAAGAACTTCAGGTCCTACTAACTCCGTTGACAATCACACAGGACCATCTCTCACCCTGTCTATCAGCGACATTTACTAGTGCTCACATATATGCTGTGCTTCTCCCTCGCTGTGTGTCTCTTACAGGGTAGGAGTCCCTCCATGGTAAGCACGTTCAGCACGGTGCATGGGTCAATCTCCTTATCAGTACTAACTGAGTCCTTATCCTTCAATCAATCAATCAATCAAGAATTTGTAAAGCACACTACTCACCCGTGAGGGTCTTAAGGTACTGAGGAGGGGGAGAAAGGGGAGGAGAAGTGCTGCTACTGCTCAAACAGCCAGGTCTTGAGAAGTTTCCTGAAGGTAAGGAGGTCTTTGGTCTGGTGCAGGTAGGTGGGAAGAGTGTTCCATGTTTTGTCGGTGAGGTGCAAGAATGATCTAGTTCTGCAGACTCGTGGGATGGTTGCGAGGGCGAGGTTGGTGGAACGGAGATGCTGGGTCAGGGTGTAGAAGGAGAGCCGTATGTTGAGGTATTCTGGTCTGGTGTTGTGCAGTGCTTTGTGATCGTGGATGAGGAGTTTGAAGGTGATTGTCTTGTTGACTGGGAGCCAGTGCAGGTTTCTCAGGTGGTCTGTGATGTGGCAGTGGTGGGTGGGGAATGTCCAGGATGAGGCATGTGGAGGCGTTCTGGATGCTTTGCAGACTCTTCTGGACTTTGGCCATGGTTCCTGCGTAGAGGGCATTGCCGTAGTCCAGTTTGCTGCTTACGAGGGCTTGGGTGACTCTTCTTCTGACGTCGGTGAGTATCCATTTGCAGATCTTTCTTAGCATGTGGAAGGTATCGAAGCAGGAGGAGCAGATGGCGTTGACCTGCTGGGTCATGGATAATGAGGAGTCCCAGATGAATCATAGGTTGTGTGCGTGGTCAGTGGGAGTCGGAGCGGTTCCGAGAGTGGCAGGCCACCAGGAGTCACCCCAAGCGGAGAGGGTGGAGCCGAAAACGTAATCCAGTTTGCTGCTTACGAGGGCTTGGGTGACTGTTCTTCTGACATTGGTGGGTATCCACTTGCAGATCTTTCTTAGCATGTGGAGGGTATTGAAGCAGGAGGAACAGATGACGTTGACCTGCTGGGTCATGGATAATGAGAAGTCCAAGATGAAACATAGGTTCTGTGCGTGGTCAGTGGGAGTCGGAGCGGTTCCAAGAGTGGCAGGCCACCAGGAGTCATCCCATGCGGAGAGGGTGGAGCCGAAAATGAAGTCTTCCATCTTGTTGGAATTGAGTTTGAGGCAGCTGCTCTTCATCCATTCAGCAATGGCCTTCATTCCTTCGTGGAGGTAGGTCTTGGTGGAGTCCTTGGTGAGGGAGAGGATCAGCTGGGTGTCCTCGACATATCAGATGATGTTGAGGTTGTGGGATCGGGTGATGTTAGCGAGCGGGGCCATGTAGACTTTGAAGAGGATCGGGCTGAGGATCGAGCCCTGGGGTGCGCCACAGATGATTTCAGAGGCCTCCGAGCAGAAATGGAGGAGGCGGACTCTCTGGGTTCTGCCGGTGAGATAGGAGGTGACCCAGTCCAGGGCTCTGTCACGGATTCCTGCATTGCTGAGATGTGAGCATAGGGTGTGGTGGCAGACGGTGTTGAACGTGGCCGAGAGGTCCAGGAGGGTGAGGGCCATGGTTTAGCCGTTGTCCAGTATGGTTCAGATGTCATTGGTGGCGGCGATTAGGGCAGTTTCGTTACTGTGTTTGCTGTGGAATCCAGATTGGGAAGGGTCAAGGGTGAAGTTCTCCTTAAGGAAGCGGTTTATTTGTCTGTTGACAGCCTTCTCAATGACTTTTGCCAGGAAGGGGAGCAGGGAGATAGGCCGGAAGTTCTTGAGGTCCTTCGTGTCGAAGGAGCTGTTGATGGATCTTTGGATTATTTTATTCACCATGTTGCCACTGCTCTATTGTAGAACTTTAAATGTGGCACTTTCAAAATCTACACCTTCTTATCCCCCTCATGCCAAACAGCTTCCAAGTCCCTCCCTTTATAAACTTCCTACTGTTTGCAAGTCATAAACTGGTCTAGTAGCTGTTGGTCTCCTGTCTGTGGATGCAAGTTGGTACATGGTAACCCCCCCTGGGATCCCACGGACCTTCCTCCTGTAGACTTTGGGGACATCCCATAACAGGTGTGCATCAGTTCAGCAACTATATTGCACCCTACATACTGTCCAATTGGGAATAGCTGTGTGCTCCATTCCCTTCTGAGAGTGTATTGGGAGATGTGTACAAACAGCAATCCAATACATTAACTATCCCTACATATATCTTCACCATTTGCACAAATGTACTTTCAGTGAATGCTTGCCTATATTCACTCCACATTATGTTTTCCTCATGTAGGAAGCTGGCTTGGTGTGTGATGGGTACCTATGGTACGTACACCTTATACTAGGTCCAAGTATCCCCTCTTAGTGAAGTGTATGCAGTGTCTAGAAGCCAGCCTCTCTAGAGGTAGCTGTGGATGAGCAGCCAAGGCTTATCTAGTAGACATGCAAAGCTCATGCAATACCACTGTAATCACACAGCACCTACACACATGAAAGAAAACACATGTCTATCTCCAACTTGTTATACGCCGACGATGTAGTACTTCTGAGTCAAACCAAAGTAGGATTACGCTGGCTCATCGTCAAGTTATCGGAATACACTATCAAAAGTGATAGAAATAAGTAATAAAATCACAAGATTTAAAAAATGGCACACCCAAAGGGGAGTACTGGAACAAATAAAGCAATAAAGATACCTGGGCGTACTGTTTGACGAACGGGGGTCATTTCTACCTCAGAAGCAGGAACTATATCATAAGGGAAACACTCTACTGCTTGCTTTTCGCACCTTGAAGAAGCAGCTTGATGGCCCTAGCTACCGTCCCTTGCTGCAAGTTGTTGCAGCCAAGCTAAATTCGACTTTAGGATATGGTAGTGAAGCACTGTGTGGACAAGATGCTACCATCTTCAACAGAATCACTGGGAAAATATTTAGGTCTCTATTCAAGTTACCAGGATATACCTCCCAAGCACAAATTAGGCTGGAGTTTGGTCATTTAAACCAGTGCGTAGCTAAGCAATCCAGTTATTTCAAGATATGGAAACACTTAGAAGTAACTAAAGAAAATCTGCTTTGCCAAGCACTCTGGAAGGAGATTAGTTCCAATCCTAAAGCCAAGCAAAGACAGTATGTAGATCAGGTATTAGAAGGCCTGGAAGTATGGGATCTATCGGACTCAAATCTCTCCTATAACACGTAAAAAAAAATCTTAAACCGAACAGTGAAGAAAAAATTGGTAATTGTGGATAAGAGCCTATTAGCTATTAGATCACACTCTTGGATGATAATAAACAAATATAAACTTCTGAAATATTAGCCTTACTTGGAGGCTGGGCGGTCAAAAGCTGACAAGGATCGTTTTATCAGACATCGATTTGGCATGTTTCCTGGTGATGCCCATCAACCCCCATGGGAATGCATCGAAACAATTCCTCAGTGTAGGATGTGCGGTTGCAGACTAAAAGATATAACGCACCTGATCTGCATCTGTAACAGCTTAAGAAATGAACAAAAACTCCTATTAAAGGCAGCATTTAACCAAAGGGGAATATGGTCATGTAGACAAGCAGTGATTGCTTACTTTAATCCTTCAGACTTTGTTTTGAATGCAAAATGTATAAAGTTTTTACGCTTGACATCTAAAAAACTA